>NC_044032.1:50093129-50760251 GCF_901765095.1 Microcaecilia unicolor | reverse complement strand
GATGCGTCCCATCCTAGACCTAAGGGCCCTGAACAAATATCTGGTCAAAGAAAAGTTCAGGATGCTTTCCCTGGGCACCCTTCTACCCATGATTCAGCAAAACGATTGGCTATGCTCTCTGGACTTGAAGGACGCTTACACGCACATCCCGATACTGCCAGCTCACAGACAGTATCTGCGATTTCAGCTGGGCACACGTCACTTCCAGTACTGTGTGCTACCCTTTGGGCTCGCCTCTGCGCCCAGAGTGTTCACGAAGTGCTTGGCTGTAGTAGCAGCGGCACTTCGCAGACTGGGGGTACACGTGTTCCCATATCTCGACGATTGGCTGGTGAAGAACACATCCGAGGCAGGAGCCCTGCAGTCAATGCAGATGACTATTCGCCTCCTGGAGCTACTGGGGTTTGTGATAAATTATCCAAAGTCCCATCTTCTCCCAATGCAGAAACTCGAATTCATAGGAGCTCTGCTGGATTCTCGGACGGCTCGCACCTATCTCCCAGAGACAAGAGCCAATAACTTGTTGTCCCTCGTCTCGCGGGTGCGAGCGTCCCAGCAGATCACAGCTCGGCAGATGTTGAGATTGCTGGGCCACATGGCCTCCACAGTTCATGTGACTCCCATGGCCCGCCTTCACATGAGATCTTCTCAATGGACCCTAGCTTCCCAGTGGTTTCAGGCTGCTGAGGATCTAGAAGACGTGATCCACCTGTCCACGAGTTTTCTCAAATCCCTGTATTGGTGGACGATTTGGTCCAATTTGACTCTGGGACGTCCTTTCCAAATTCCTCAGCCAGAAAAAGTGCTGACCACGGATGGGGTGGGGAGCTCATGTCGATGGGCTTCACACCCAAGGAAGCTGGTCCCTCCAGGAACGCGATCTGCAGATCAATCTTCTGGAGTTACGAGCGATCTGGAACGCTCTGAAGGCTTTCAGAGATCGGCTGTCCCACCAAATTATCCAAATTCAGACAGACAACCAGGTTGCCATGTATTACGTCAACAAGCAGGGGGGCACCGGATCTCGCCCCCTGTGTCAGGAAGCCGTCAGCATGTGGCTCTGGGCTCACCGTCACGGCATGGTGCTCCAAGCCACATATCTGGCAGGCGTAAACAACAGTCTGGCCGACAGGTTGAGCAGGATTATGCAACCTCACGAGTGGTCGCTCAATTCCCGTGTAGTGCGACAGATCTTCCAGGTGTGGGGCACCCCCTTGGTAGATCTCTTCGCATCTCGAGCCAACCACAAAGTCCCTCAGTTCTGTTCCAGGCTTCAGGCCCACGGCAGACTGGCATCGGATGCCTTCCTCCTGGACTGGGGGGAGGGTCTGCTGTATGCTTATCCTCCCATACTTCTGGTGGGGAAGACTTTGTTGAAACTCAAGCAAGACCGAGGCACCATGATTCTGATTGCTCCTTTTTGGCCGCGTCAGATCTGGTTCCCTCTTCTTCTGGAGTTGTCCTCTGAAGAACCGTGGAGATTGGAGTGTTTTCCGACCCTCATCACACAGGACGAAGGGGCGCTTCTGCATCCCAACCTCCGGTCCCTGGCTCTCACGGCCTGGATGTTGAGAGCGTAGACTTTGCCTCTTTGGGTCTGTCAGAGGGTGTCTCCCGCATCTTGCTTGCTTCCAGGAAAGATTCCACTAAGAGGAGTTACTTCTTTCTGTGGAGGCGGTTTGCCGTCTGGTGTGACAGCAAGGCCCTAGATCCTTGCTCTTGTCCTACACAGACCCTGCTTGAATACCTTCTGCACTTGTCTGAGTCTGGTCTCAAGACCAACTCTGTAAGGGTTCACCTTAGTGCAATCAGTGCATACCATTACCGTGTGGAAGGTAAGCCGATCTCAGGATAGCCTTTAGTTGTTCGCTTCATGAGAGGTTTGCTTTTGTCAAAGCCCCCTGTCAAGCCTCCTACAGTGTCATGGGATCTCAATGTCGTTCTCACCCAGCTGATGAAACCTCCTTTTGAGCCACTGAATTCCTGCCATCTGAAGTACTTGACCTGGAAGGTCATTTTCTTGGTGGCAGTTACTTCAGCTCATAGAGTCAGTGAGCTTCAGGCCCTGGTAGCCCAGGCCCCTTACACCAAATTTCATCATAACAGAGTAGTCCTCCGCACTCACCCTAAGTTCTTGCCAAAGGTTGTGTCGGAGTTCCATCTGAACCAGTCAATTGTCTTGCCAACATTCTTTCCACATCCTCATTCCTGCCCTGCTGAACGTCAGCTGCACACATTGAACTGCAAGAGAGCATTGGCCTTCTATTTGGAGCGGACACAGCCCAACAGACAGTCCGCCCAATTGTTTGTTTCTTTTGATCCCAACAGGAGGGGAGTGGCTGTGGGAAAACGCACCATATCCAATTGGCTAGCAGATTGCATTTCCTTCACTTACGCTTACGCCCAGGCTGGGCTGGCTCTTGAGGGTCATGTCACGGCTCATAATGTTAGAGCCATGGCAGCGTCGGTAGCCCACTTGAAGTCAGCCACTATTGAAGAGATTTGCAAAGCTGCGACGTGGTCATCTGTCCACACATTCACATCTCATTACTGCCTGCAGCAGGATACCCGACGCGACAGTCGGTTCGGGCAGTCAGTGCTTCAGAATCTGTTCGGGGTTTAGAATCCAACTCCACCCCCCTAGGCCCATGTTTGTTCTGTTCCAGGCTGCACTCTCAGTTAGTTGGTAAATTTTTTAGGTCCATCTCAGTTATGTCCTCGCCGTTGCGAGGCCCAATTGACCATGGTTGTTGTTTTGAGTCAGCCTGGGGGCTAGGGATACCCCATCAGTGAGAACAAGCAGCCTGCTTGTTCTCAGAGAAAGCGAATGCTACATACCTGTAGAAGGTATTCTCCGAGGACAGCAGGCTGATTGTTCTCACAAACCCGCCCGCCTCCCCTTTGGAGTTGTGTCTTCCCTTCTCTTTGTCTTGCTACATAAGAGACTGGCCGGCACGAGCCGGTTCGGGCGGGAAGACGGCCGCGCATGCGCGGTGCGCATCGGCGCGTGAGGACTAGCAAAGGACTTTGCTAGAAAGTGTTCCGATTGGAGGGGCTGCCGTGGACGTCACCCATCAGTGAGAACAATCAGCCTGCTGTCCTCGGAGAATACCTTCTACAGGTATGTAGCATTCGCTGTATCCCCTAGTCTTTGTGCTTTTTCTTGTTTCACTATTACCCATTCTACACTCAAGATTTTGTAGACCTCTATCATATCCCCCCCTCCCTAAGCTGTCTCCTTTTCCAAGCTGAAGATACCTAACCTCATTAGCCTTTCCTCATATGAGAGGAGTTCTGTTCCCTTTATCATTTTGTTTGCCCTTCTTTGACCAATATTTTAGATCTAGAACAAAGATATATAGAGGTAGAGAGAGAGAGAAAGAACTAATATGGTAAGTTTTTTTTTTTATTTTGAAGCTGAAATCAGTGTCGGTACATTTTTACTGACTCCAATTCCACCGAAAATTACTTCTGACTCCACAGCCCTAGATTTCACAGAGGTATGCAGAAAACGAGCCTCGTACTCTGTAGCAAATCCCAGTGTCAAATACACTATTTCAGTAATAGAATATCTTGTTATTGAGCCACAATATTCTGAAATCTCTCCCGGCAGGCTCTGGGAGTCTATATATGAAGGGCATTGCAATAACCAAGCTAACTGATACACGTATTACTGAATAACTGTTAGACTATTCCAAAAACACAGCTGCTTCACCATAAAATAAACATTTTGTAGAACCACTTTAATTTGAGAGCCAAGGATGATTCTTCCACTTGCCAACACCCCTAAGTTCCTAATTACCTTGGCCACAGAGAACTTCACCAGTGATCGTAAACTTTTCTGGCGTGGGCTGCCAAGCAGATTCCCCCACCACCATGTTTCAAATTTCTGATTTCTGCCAATAACCAAATGATTAGCATGCAACCACTCCCATCACCAATTACCCCTACCCAGGCAGGGGTTTAATTGCCTAAAACCTGCACTGGATTACTATCCAAAGGAACTACTGCATCAGTGTCATTTGTGTAGAGGTAAATCCTTAGTCTTCACTCCTGGTCCTCAAGGGTTGCCAGTAGGTCAGGTTTTCAGAATACAAGAAAGCACAAAGGCAGACAGTCTGCAAACTCCAAGATGGAAAATGAACGAAGCATAAGTACATAAGTACATAAGCACTGCCACGCTGGGAAAAGACCAAAGGTCCATCAAGCCCAGCACTCTGTCTCCGACAGCGGCCAATCCATGCCGATCGTTAAAAGACAAAAAATGATTCATTGGTAAAAACTAATTAAAATAAACAGCTGTTTATGTGCATTTATTTTAATTAGTTTTTACCAATAAACCAGGTTTTCATGATATCCATAATGAATTTGCATACAGTGGAGGTAATAGGCATTTATTTTTATTTATTTATTTTTACATTTGTATCCCACATTTTCCCACCTATTTGCAGGCTCAGTGTGGCTTATATAGTACCGTAAAGGCATTCGCCAATTCCGGTATGAAAAAATACAGTAATGTGGTAGAATAAGGTTCGTGTGTACAGACACACTAGGGAATTGTAGAGAGGAAGAGCTATTATATGTCCATTACGAGCTTTGGTTTCGTTGTGTTGCAGGGCACAGGCATTTAAGTTGGGTCGGTAGGATATGCCTTTTTGAAGTTAGTTTTTAATGATTTCCGGAAGTTTAGGTGATAAGTTGTTTTTACGGCTTTTGGTAATGCGTTCCATAGTTGTGTGCTTATGTAGGAAAAGCTGGATGCATAGGTTGATTTGTATTTGAGTCCTTTGCAGCTTGGGTAGTGGGGATTTAGGTATGTTCGTGTTGATCTTGTTGTGTTTCTGGTTGGTAGGTCTATGAGGTGTTAGGTTCTCAGGTTCAAAACATGCAGGCACGGACTCTGGAGTAATCGTGAGCCCTTGGGCTGCTGACGAGGAGAGGCAGCAGCAGGTAAAACCCACCAACCAGCACCGGACTGGTACGCACCGAACTGGAACACACCGGACAGGAACACACAGGACTAGAACCAGGCTTCACCTACACTTAGCCGCCGTTCCCCAGGGGTTGAGTCCCCTGGGTGCAGGCAGCCGACAGGACTTGGAGGGAAACCGGTACTAGAACTAGCAGGCTGGAACACCAGGAATCAGGATTCAGAAGTGCCCACAGGCACCTAGATAAATCAGGGCAGACAGGGTTCAGAAGTGCCCACAGACACCTAGACAAAAGTAAGGCAGACAGGGTTTCAGGGTACTCAGACAGGAGGGAAAGGAAGCCAAAAGCAGACAGGATTCAGAAGTGCCACCAGGCACCCAGACAAGAGCAAGGCAGAAGTGCTAACTGCACCAGGAATACAGGTTTCTCAGACAGGAGGGAAAGGAAGCCAAAAGCAGACAGGATTCAGAAGTGCCACCAGGCACCCAGACAAGAGCAAGGCAGAAGTGCTAACTGCACCAGGAATACAGGTTTCTCAGACAGGAGGGAAAGGAAGCCAAAAGCAGACAGGATTCAGAAGTGCCACCAGGCACCCAAACAAGAGCAAGGCTGAAGTGCTAACTTCACAAGGGGTTCGGGGTTCTCAGACAGGAGGGAAAGGGAGCCAACAGGACTGGATTCCAGATAGGATTCAAGGCAAGACCAGGCAGAAGTGCTAACAGCACCAAACACTAACCTGGACCTTTGGCATTTGCAAAGGCCCTGAAAGGAAGAACACCACTTCCTTATCAAGGCCCTGACTGATGATGTCACAACTCCTGGACACAGGCAGGAAGCGTACTGAAGCATAGAGAGGCTTAACACACACAGGTGCAGTGTAGTGGAGTAATTAGAGCCACGCTGGATGCAGCTAGCACACAGAGACAGAGGCAAAGCTAACTCAGGAAGAACAGACAGAAGCCAGCTAAGAAGCTGACCACCAGAAATAAGGTAAGTTTGAGAGGGGTCACGACCACAATCGTAACGGTACGTCCCCCTCAAGGCTTCCGTGTCCCACTGGAGCTCCAGGTTTCCAAAGGAAATTCAGGTTTCCATGGGTAACAATGGTGAAATCTACGGAGGAGCTTCAACACATGACCATGGTCAGCTGGGCAGGAACTGGAACAGGAATCAGGACTGGAACTCGGACTAACATCAGCACTGGAACTCAGACTTGGACTCAGGACTGGAATCAGCATCAGCTCAGCAGGATCTGGAACTTGATCCGGACTCAGCATCTGGGCCGGAGCCGCGGCGCGATCCGGACTCAGCATCTCGCCTGGCACTGGAACTCGGCAGAGGCTTGGCTAGCAGTGCCACTTGGACTGGAATCGGAGGCTCAGTCAGAAGCGTCCCTTGGACTGGACTCCAAGGCTTGAGTGGGAGCGCCACTTGAACTGGGATTGGAGGCTCTGTTCGAAGCGCCACCTGGACTGGAATCGGAGGCTCGGTTAGATGCGTCCCTTGGACTGGACTCTGAGGCTTGAGTGGGAGCGGCACTTGAACTGGGATTGGAGGCTCAGTTCGAAGCGCCACCCGGACTGGAATCGGAGGCTTGAGTGAAAGCACCACTTGAACTGGGATTGGAGACTCGGTTAGAAGTGTCACTCGGACTGGACTCCGAGACTTGAGTGGAAGCGCCACTTGAACTGGAATTGGAGACTTGACTGGATGCGCCGCTGGGACTGGACTCGGAAGCTTGGCTGGACTCGCTACTGGGACTAGACTGGACTCCAGCTGAGCCCAGAGCGTGGAAGTCCCAAGAAGTCTCCTTTTCAGCGACAGCTTCAGGAGTATCCCACAAAGCTGGATTCAAGACAAGGTTGCAGCGATATTCAGAGAGCGTGATAAACAAGTAAATGTCCAAAACTGGGTTTTCAACGATCCCGAGCAGCCGGACACGTTTTCTCTCAGCTGCCGCTTCAGGGGTCTTCTTCAAAACAGGATGAGACAAAAGTTTACCACGATACCGATGAAGAGTCATGGAAGGATCAAGAACAACGACGGAGCTGGACCCCAGCTGGGTGGGTGATGTTTCTGGGCTCATGGCCTTTGCAATCTTTTAAGTTCTCAGGTTCAAAACACGCAGGCACGGACTCTGGAGTAATAGTGAGCCCTTTGGCTGCTGAGGAGGAGAGGCAGCAGCATGCAAAACCCACTGGACTGGTACGCACTGAAGTGGAACACACAGGACTAGAACCAGGCTTCACCTACACTTAGCTGCCGTTCCCCAGGGGTTAAGCCCCTGGGTGCAGGCAGCCGGCAGGACTTGGAGGGAAACTGGTACTGGAACTACCAGGCTGGAACACCAGGAATCAGGATTCAGAAGTGCCCACAGGCAACTAGACAAAAGCAGGGCAGACAGGGTTCAGAAGTGCCCACAGACACCTAGACAAAAGTAAGGCAGACAGGGTTTCAGGGTACTCAGACAGGAGGGAAAGGAAGCCAAAAGCAGACAGGATTCAGAAGTGCCACCAGGCACCCAAACAAGATCAAGGCTGAAGTGCTAACTGCACAAGGGGTTCAGGGTTCTCAGACAGGAGGGAAAGGGAGCCAACAGGACTGGATTCCAGATAGGATTCAAGGCAAGACAAGGCAGAAGTGCTAACAGCACCAAACACTAACCTGGACCTTTGGCATTTGCAAAGGCCCTGAAAGGAAGAACACCACTTCCTTATCAAGGCCCTGACTGATGATGTCACAACTCCTCGACACAGGCAGGAAGCATACTGAAGCACAGATAGGCTTAGCGCTCACAGGTGCAGTGTAGTGGAGTAATTAGAACCACGCTGGAAGTAGCCAGCACACAGAGACAAAGCTAACACAGGAAGAACAGACAGAAGCCAGCTAAGAAGCTGACCACCAGAAATAAGGTAAGTTTGAGAGGGGTCACGACCACAATCGTAACATGAGGTCTGTCATGTATCCCGGGTCTTCGCCGTAGATGATTTTATGAACCAGGATGCAGATTTTGAAAGCAATACGTTCTTTGATTGGGAGGCAGTGCAGTTTTTCTTGGAGGGGTTTGGCGCTTTCGAATCGCATTTTTCCAAATATAAGCCTGGCTGCCGTGTTTTGAGCGGTCTGAAGTTTTTTTATAATTTATTCTTTGCATCCCGTATAAATTCTGTTGCAGTAGTCTACATGATTTAGTACCATTGATTGTATCAAGTTGTGAAATGTTTCACGCGGAGTTTCCTCATTGAGTGGAACATTTTGTTTGTTGTAGATTTCACTTGGTTCTCTAGTCTGAGGTTACAGTCGATTGTAACACTGAGAATTTTCAGGCTTTCTGAGATAGGGAGGGTATAATCTGGGGTGTTTGTTCGTATTGGGATGAGAGGATGAGACAATGTGCTTTTTCTGTGTTGAGTTTTAGTTGAAATGCGTTTGCCCATGAGTCCATGATATTCAAGCTGAGCTTGATTTTGTTGGTGATTTCTGTCAGATCACGTTTGTAAGGAATGTATATTGTGACATCGTCTGCATAGATGAAAGGGTTAAGGCCTTGGTTGGATAAGGATTCGGCTAGTGGGGTCATCATTAGGTTGAAATGGATCGTTGATAGTGGTGATCCTTGAGGTACTCCGCATTCTGCTTTTCACGGTGGTGATATGTTTGAGCTTGATTTCACTTGATATGTTCTAGTGGTTAGGATACCCTTGATCCAACTAAGTATGTGTCCACCAATCCCGAAGTAATCTAGGAGTCTTAGTAGTATTTTATGGTTTACCATGTCGAACGCACTGGACATGCCGAATTAGAGGAGAAGTATGCTTTTGCCTGTTGATATTTATTGCTTGAATTTGGCTAGGAGGGTAATTAGTACTGTTTCAGTGATATGGAGGGGGCAAAATCCTGATTGTGATTCATGTAATATTGTGTCCTAAAAACCTGACCTTTAGGCAGCCCTCTGACCAGTGGCATAACCATGGGGGGGGGGGGGGGGTCCTGGGCTCCCCAGTTTCCGTTCAGGCCCCCCACCAGCAGAAGCTTTCCTGTGGCGATATTCACCACCTTACTGCCTGTCCTGCTTCCCCCTCCCTCCCATTTATGCTCAGTTGTAATGAAATTGAGCATGCACTCTGAGGCAGGAAAGCAAGGCAGGCAGCATGGTGCTGAGCATTGCCACAGGAAGGCTTCTGATGGTGGGGCTTGGGCTCAGCCCCCCCCCCCCCCCCCAAAAAAAAAAAAAAAAATCAAGGTCTGGCTATGCAGATACCAGTGAGGTAAATTGTAAATCCAAATGAACAGATCAGTCTTCTGAGGGACTGCAGAAAAATATTGATCAGTAGAGGTAAGAGCAGTGGTTCGCAAACTTTCTCGGGTCACGGCACCCCTAGGCTACATATTTCTTCTCATGTCTTCCACACCCCCACCAGTATTGAGTTCTACCTTTGTTAGCAGGGATGCCCAAGCCCTATTAGCTGAAGAGGTCCATTGCCCGAGGTCTAAGCTCCATGCTGGTTGCGCAAGCAAATCAGTAGCATTCTTCAGCCACCAGCACCTGTAGTCCTATACATGTCCTCCTCTTCCCCCCTTCCATCCAGCGTCTGTCCTCCTTCTCTCCCCCCCCCCTTCCATCCAGCGTCTGCCCTCCTTCTCTTCCCCCCCTTCCATCCAGCGTCTGCCCTCCTTCTCTTCTCCTCCCTTCCATCCAGCGTCTGCCCTCCTTCTGTTCCCCTCCTTTCCATCCAGCGTTTGCCCAACTGCTCTTCCCCTCCCTTCCATCCAGCATCTGCCCTACTTCTCTCCCCCCCCTTCCATCCAGCGGCTGCCCTCCTTCTCTTGTTTTGCCGCTGTGGCTGCTTATCTAGAGAAGCGGCAGAGATGGGTGTGTAGGGGGGGAGCGGGGTCAGAGAGGAGGCAAATGCTGGATTGGGGGGAGCAGTAGTGGTTCGTGTGGTGGTGGGAAGGAGGTTGGGATTTGCTGTGGCACCCTTGTGAGTTTGCTGTGGTGCACAAGGATGCCATGGCACACAGTTTGTGAACTGCTGGGTCAGAGCAAAGATTCTTGGGAAACCCTGCTGACCACCTCTGAGAGCCTTTCTTCAAACGTAATCCTCTACATTTTATCCCATAATAAAGCTGTCAGCCACTATAAGACATTCCCCATAAGTTCCAGTTAGGTGTGTCTGCCTTAACAATAGTGTTGACTCCTCAAATCTAAAATCACAAGCACCACCTGATTCTTATCCAAGCTGTGACAGAAGGGATCTCCTAGGTTAACAAAAACTGACTCCTTGCCTGATCCAGACTGAAAACCAGCCTGTTCAGTATCTAATCTGTAATGTGTAAACCATCTATCTGGAAGCGCCCATTATCACAATATGTAAACTGCCTTTGTTGTACCACAGAAAAGCAGTTTACCAAATGCATGCATGCCTGCCTGACCCTTACATGACCTTCTCCATAAGGTTAGCAGTGAGTGATCTTTTTTTTTGTTTTTTTTTTATAAATATTGGAATAAGATTCCCATAGACAAGATGCTCTCAGTTATAATAGTACCTCATTAAAAAAAAAAAAGTTTCAGCAAGCGGAGTGGCACTGGGTCTAGCATACAATAAGTAGAATGTGGGTCACTCAGTACCGCCATCAGCTGAATAAGAATACCGACTGAAAGCCCTCCATCAGAATTCCTGAGACAGACTCTTTATTATGCTCTTTCTGCGAATTGTTTCACACCAGGTGATTAAAATGTGCTCTTTTGCTAACAGAAGTAGCTTGCCAAACACTGAAAACACAGAGCATTTGCAAACAAATCCACCTTTAGGTTTTCAACTGCCCATTCATTCACACAGGACCTTAAATTTAACATCCTGCATTTGCTATGTGGCTGATTAAATCAGGGTAGAGAAGAAACCATTCTTGGCTCTGGTGAGACAAAACGCATGTCTGTTGGCGGCTTTCCTCCAAGCTTCTCAATCAGCAATGGTACACTCTTCCTCATGGCTTTCCAGTGTTCTAACTATTTTATTTTTTTCAGATATTTCAAATACTTAGAAAACCATCCATACTTAGGTTGAAAAGACTTATGGTAGCACCTAAGACGAACCATTGTATCCAGATATTATATAAGAGAGAATGCCAGTAATTTATCGTCTCCTCTGTCATCTCCTTTAGAGTGATGCAATTATATTTGGTTGTTACAGCTGTCTTACATCTGTCTATTAGTACTGCATAGCTATTGATCCGTGATTCTCATCTCTAGTCCTTAAATAAAACCACACTTCACCCCAGATCTCTTTCAGGATCTTTACAATGAACAAAAAACAAATCCTGTAACCGGTTATCCTAAAAACCAGACCAGCTAGATGAGATAAGGTACAGAACTGAACTGCTGCTTTTGGAGGATTGTTTGCAGTTCTTCTATGGCACTTCTGCTGATCTTATTCTCCTAAAACATAACAGAGAGACTAGCTAACAAAATACTTTAGATTTTGTTTTCTGCATTTATATGAATTTAAAATACACATGCACACATACCCACACATCAACTCCTCCGTATCCAGATTGGTGAAGGAACACAACTGAACAAAATAACCAATAACTAATCTTTGCAGAGCAATGTTGAACAGTTTTTATTTCTTAAAGGTCCAGTACCTGCTATTAATGGAGCCCTTCAGAAAGTAGGACTCTCACTTAAAGACATGGACTTGGTAGAGGTAAGGAACAGTAAACTCCTCTGCACTCCACCTCCCCCCAGAAAAGTTTCAAGGTGAAAGCCACCTATTCTCATTTTAATAGTAAGTACAGTCCCATTGGCATGACCTACCTAGTGCCAGAATGAATTGAAGATAATAAAATAAACTGTATTCATCGTTCAAAATACTTGTGATGGCATCAAAATCATGCATATTTTGTGGGTCTGAAATGTGAATTCAGAGAGCACTGGAGGAGACATCAAGGCTTTCTTATACTGCCCTATTTACAGGAATTCTATAGTTCCTTTAGGGATTTCTTGCCAGAGAAAAATAACATTTTTCCCCACCTACTATCCCTGTCCTTCAGTGATTTGTTTTTAAGAGTGGTGGAGCAGCTGTAGTAGCACATGCTAAATGTATTTCTTTTTTGATGAGTTCAACATACTGCAGCCTTTTCATTCTTGCTGTACTTCATAGGTGCCCCATAAAAGAGGCTTGGAGGCTAAGCCTCCCCAACCCTAAACCCAATCTCAAATTTAAAATGGCAATGCACAGGCCAATTCAGGTGCTGGCATTTTTCCTTCTCCCCTTCATTCTCCCTCCCCGCATCCCATGCCTTGATCGCTATTGGTAGTAATACCGACAGCGATTAAAACAGGCAGCTTTGGGGCCTTCCCTCTGATGTCTCTCCCCGTTACTGCGCAGGCAGGGTGTGTCAGAGGGAAGGCCCCAAAGCAGCCTGTTTTAATTGCTGTCAGTATTGTTATCTGCAGCAATTGAGGCATGGACCGCAGAGAAGGGAGAATGAAGGGGGAACAGACAGTTGAAACTGGGGGTGGGGGGGTGAGATGTGCTGGTTGACCGCCCATCTCATTGAATTGCACAGGCCAGGTTACAGTGTTGACATAGTCTGCCTGGACCAGTGTCACTGTCCTGCTGCTGCTTTTCCCTGTAGACATGGTAGACTGCCAAATGAGGATTTTTTTACCCAATTTTGGGTCATAACCACTGCACCCAGAAGAAAGGGAGGAAGAATAGGATAGAACTCAAAAATAACATGTCTTGACTTGAAGGGGTGGTAGATGTGCACAACAGCCTCCCAGTGGAAGTGGTAGAGGCAGAAAAAGTAACAGGATTCAAGACTGAGATGAGCATAAAGGGCAATTGAAGGAGAATCAGTTTGGTCAATGATGGTATTGCTGTCAAATACTGTTTCATTATACTTAATTATGTATATCAACATGGCTCAACATCTGCACAGCTTTATCATCTCATTTGGCTTCTCTGCAAACGGTTGGCAGATTGAATGATTCTGATGTGCATTTTTTTTTTTTTTTTGCTTAAGGTGAATGAAGCTTTTGCTCCCCAGTACCTGTCAGTTGAAAAGGCTTTGGGTCTAGATCCCGAAAAGACCAATGTCAATGGAGGAGCCATTGCCCTCGGTCATCCCCTGGGAGCATCTGGATCAAGAATCACTGCTCATCTTGTGCATGAACTTAGGTGTGTGTCAGCATTTCCATAGACTCAGCTTTACATAAGATTTTACTGTGAACAAGTTGTATCTCTTTGTCTGACCATCTAGAACTATGAATCTTTAAATTAGGGGAAAAAGTAATAATGTGTTGCGGCTTTACCATTTCTTTAAAAAAGTATAATCAGAATTTAAGATTACAGTGCAATAACCTTAAATAAAAGAGAATCTTCACACTCATGGATGTCCTGAAAACTTGGTGGGTTTGTCCCCGAGGACCAGGTTGACAGTCCCTGCTGTAGGCCACTCCTCCACTTCAAGCAGGCCCCTAAGCAGCTGTTTTGAATGAAGGGTGTAAGAAAATCTAGTTGTTTATGAAAGGAGTTTTACATAACGTATGAATAGCCATACTGGGTCAGACCAATGGTCCATGTAGCCCAGTATCCTGCTTCCAGTAGTGCCCAAGTTATGAGGATGATATTACTGTTCCAATTCAGTCAGAAGTTTCCATAGAATTATCTACCATGCAGCACAGTAGAAAGTTGGGTTTCGGCCCATAAGTTAAAATTTAATACGGAAAAGGCAAAGTTGCGGTTGATTAGAGGCTTCAGGGAGCCTGTGGAATCTCAGAATTAATAGACAAAAGTATGTTTTTTTTCCCCCCCTCTGTAAGGATTTTAGGAGTGGTTTTTGATTCACCAGATACCCTGGAACTTCAGATTAAAAAGGTAGCCGAGATAGCTTTTTTTTCTGATGTATAAATTGCATTGTATTCTTAAAAGTTCATCACTTTCTGCTGTTGGTCCAGGCTTTATTGGACTACTGTAATATTATGTATTTGGGATGTTCTCAAATATTAATGCGAAAACTGCAGACAATTCAAAACACCACACTGAAATTGATTTATTCTCTAAAATGTTCTGACTACTTAACATTTCTATGTATCACGTCTGTGGCCGTGACCCCTCTCAGACTCACCTTATTTCCTGTGGTCAGCTTCTGAGCTGGCTTCTGTCTGTTCTTTGTGAGTTAGTTCTGTCTCTGTGTGCTGGCTGTATTAGATTGTTGGTGTGCTGTCTCCCGTTCCAGATTTCAGCTCAGTCCAGTCCGGATCTTCCAGGCTGCCCGACCCTTAGTTGCCCGGTGATTGTTGCACCTGAGTCTCAGCTGCCTGCTGGGCTTATTAGCCATTTGGAACCTCTCTGCCTTTGCCTTTGCATTGCGTCTAAGGCACTGGTATGTTGGTGCTTGTTGCACTTCTGCTAGTCCAGTGTTTGCCTGAGATTCTTGCCTGTTTCTAGTTTAGGTTTTGCTTGCTTTCCTTGCCTGGTTTCTTGTTTGTAATTCTGTGTTTAGTTTCTGTTTGTGTTCTGGCTTTGGGGCTGCTTGCAGCTCTTAGTTCTTTGTCTTGTTAGTGTTTGTTCCCTGTTTAGTGGCTGTTCTGCAGCTTTCTGTTCTGCCCTTTAGCTTTCCCTTCCTTGCCCAATCTCCTGCCTTGCTGCCCATGTTCCTCCCTTTCCCCTCTGACCCTCAGTCCCTGTGCTGCCTTGCTGTTATTCAGTCCTGCCCTGTCCAGCAAGTCCTTCCGGCCACCTGAAGCCCAGAGTTCAACTCTGGGTGAAAAGTGGCCAAGTGCAGGTGAAGCCTAACTGCTTGCCTGAGATTTGCCTAGTCTCTGGTGCGGGGTGGTTTTGCCTGCCACTGCCGATCCTCGGCAGTGGCCCAAGGGCTCACAACCTAGTTTCCAGTTTTGAAAACGTGAAACTATGATTCTAAAGTTTATTGGTTACTGGTTGCAGCTCAGGTTATTTTTAAATTGTCTGCCTCGTGTGATGTATAAAGTATAGTTTGGATTAGCCCCTTTCTATTTGTTAAATTGTTTTGTTCCATCCAATTGTTTGAAGGAGTAAACAATCGTGGACAAGCCGGTTGATATCGTGTATCTGGATTTTCAAAAGGCGTTTGACAAGGTACCTCATGAAAGGCTACAGAGGAAATTGGAGGGTCATGGGATAGGAGGAAATGTCCTATTGTGGATTAAAAACTGGTTGAAGGATAGGAAACAGAGTGGGGTTAAATGGGCAGTATTCACAATGGAGAAGGGTAGTTAGTGGGGTTCCTCAGGGGTCTGTGCTAGGACCGCTGCTTTTTAATATATTTATAAATGATTTAGAGATGGGAGTAACTAGCGAGGTAATTAAATTTGCTGATGACACAAAGTTATTCAAAGTTGTTAACTTGCAACAGGATTGTGAAAAATTACAAGAGGACCTTAGGAGACTGGGAGGCTAAATGGCAGATGACATTTAATGTGAGCAAGTGCAAGGTGATGCATGTGGGGAAAAAAGAACCCGAATTATAGCTACGTCATGCAAGGTTCCACGTTAGGAGTTACGGACCAAGAAAGGGATCTGGGTGTCGTCATCGATAACACACTGAAACCTTCTGCTCGGTGTGCTGCTTTGGCTAGGAAAGCGAATAGAATGTTTGGTATTATTAGGAAAGGTATGGAAAACAGATGTGAGGATGTTATGCCGTTGTATCGCTCCATGGTGCGACTGCATCTTGAGTATTGTGTTCAATTATGGTCGCCGCATCTCAAGAAAGATATAGTAGAATTGGAAAAGGTGCAGCGAAGGGCGACTAAAATGATAGCGGGGATGGGACGACTTCCCTATGAAGAAAGATTAAGGAGGCTAGGGCTTTTCAGCTTGGAGAAGAGACGGCTGAGGGGAGACATGATAGAGGTATATAAAATGATGAGTGGAGTGGAACAGGTGGATGTGAAGCGTCTGTTCACGCTTTCCAAAAATACTAGGACTAGGGGGCATGTGATGAAACTACAGTGTAGTAAATTTAAAACAAATCGGAGAAAATGTTTCTTCACCCAACGCATAATTAAACTCTGGAATTCATTGCCGGAGAACGTGGTGAAGGCGGTTAGCTTAGCAGAGTTTAAAAAGGGGTTAGACAGTTTCCTAAAGGAGAAGTCCATAAACCATTACTAAATGGACTTGGGAAAAATTCACAGTTCCAGGAATAACATGTATAGAATGTTTGTACGTTTGGGAAGCTCGCCAGTTGCCCTTGGCCTGGATAGGCCGCTGTCGTGGACAGGATGCTGGGCTCAATGGATCCTTGGTCTTTTCCCAGTGTGGCATTACTTATGTACTTATAATTTAGAATGTAACACTATTAAAAAATCTGTTCTCTTTCCCAACTATAAAGGGTAAGTCCAGGAGGAAAAATAGATTCTTTTTTAACCTATCAAGCTGCAAAATTGGGAAAAGATATCTCTCTTTTAATAATGCAAGCTTCAAGTTATATTCATTTTAGATGCTTGTTGAATACATATTTGTTTCAGAATTTTAATAAGAAGTGATTGTTATTGGTATATTTTGTTTAATTTATGCAATATTGTATTTCCTGAGTTCTTCAAAAAAGTTTTTGTAACCCGCATCGAATCATGAGATATTGCGAACTATAAGAATAAAATGTTAAGTTGTCATCTGCAAATTTAATCACCTCACTTGTTACGATTTCCAGATCATTTATAAATATGTTACATAGCACCGGTCTCAGTACAGATCCCTGCAGCACTCCACATTGAGAAATATGGCCAGCAGTCTATTTCCATCCCAGTTAAGGTGGAGTCCATTCTTTCAGAATAGGTTCCCGCTTTCCCAAAATGTTGCCCAGTTCCTAACAAATTTAAATCCCACATCCCTGCACCTTCGTCTCAACGATTTGAGACTTCAAAGCTATACTTGTTTCTTGGGTCCTGTGCATTGAACGGGAATATTACTGAAATGCTACCTTGGAGAATCTGGATTTTAACTTTCTACCCAAGAGCCTAAATTTGGCTTTCAGAACCTCCCTCCCATATTTTCCTATGTCACTGGTACCCATACATACCAAGGCAGCTGGCTCCTCCAACATTCTAAAATCCAATGTAGGTGATGCGTAAGGTTTGCCACTTTCGCAGCAGGCAAGTAACCAGGTGATCCTCGCATCCACTCAGCTATCTGTGCCTGATGCGAGAGGGTATTGCATCCCCTGGTGGGCAGGATTCCTTCCTACTTCACCAGAGTAATACTCTCCTTTTAGGAGACTTCCGTATTCCAAGGCAGCAAATGGGCTACCAGACTGGAGGTGGGACTTCTCTATAAAGTCCCTGTAGGTCTCCTCTATATACCTTTGTCTTCCTCAGCTCCTCTAAATCTGCTACTCTAGCCTCAAGAGAATGGATTTGTTTCTCTGAAAGCTAGGAGCTCTTTGTATCTAGCACACATATATGACCTCTCACCAACTTGGAGATAATCATAGATAATAGTATGATCAACATATAACATGATCAACTTAATTTATCTTAAATACTTAACAAATAACCAAGCTTTCAGCTTTTTTTTCCCTAAATTTTAGGTAATCAGCCTCGCATCTAATGAATAGGGGTAGTGGTTTCCACATTGACAGAATAGCATAAGTAAAAAGCTTTTTAAAATAAAATAATCCTATAGAAGAGGGCAATGGTAGCTCAAACTTATTTGTGTACTAGTAAAAGAGGCCCGTTTCTGAGCAAATGAAACGGGCGCTAGCAAGGTTTTCGTTGCCAACACCCCCCCCCCCCCCCTGGCCAACCCCTTCGTTGTTCTGCCATTGCTCCGCCCCCAATGTCATTACGTTTGACGCGAGTGCGGGTCCCGGAGCGATTTCCCACCCCCCCACCTCGCTGCCAACCCCTTCATTGTTCTGCCATAGCTCCGCCCTCGAGGGCGGGGCCCGGAGCGATTTTGGTGGCTTCACCACCACGAACCTTCGAACCTTTTTGAAGGAAGTCAGGGCTTGGCTTCACTGACGTCAGTGTCCTCAGAACGTTAAGGGTGAGTTTTATTATAGTAGATGTTTGTCAGGTAGAAATCTGACACGGTTGAACTTTTAATAAATTTGACAAATAATGAGGACGTTCTCCATATAAAAGTTTAAAAGCAGAACATAAAACTTTAAAATCAACCCTCACTGTGATTGGCAACCAGTGGAGTTTTCTCAACAAGGGAGAAACTCTTATCATAGTAACATAGTAGATTATGGTAGATAAAGACCTGTACAGTCATCCAGTCTGGCCAACAAGATAAATTCATATGTGCTACTTTATATGTATACCTGACCTTGATTTATCCTTGCAATTTTCGGGGCATAGACCATAGAAGTCTGCCCAGTACTTGCCCTGCCTCCCAACCACCGGTGCTGCCACCCAATCTCTGCTAAGCTTCTGAGGATCATACTTAGTCTTTTGTAAGGCAGTCTTCATTGTATTTGTAATAACTGCAGATGAGACAATGACTGTGAGTGGCCATCTAGAGCAGTGTAGCCCTATACTCACACTGTGTTCAGTAGTTTGTAGTAGAATAACCTTGCCATCCAAAGAAGGGTTAGAATTCGGTAAGGGGACTTTCCATATCATCAAGCAGATCAATCCATAGACTGGTGGGTTGTGTCCATCTACCAGCAGGTGGAGATAGAGAACAATCTTTTGCCTCTCTATATGTGGTCATGTGCTACCAGGAACTCCTCAGTATGGTCGCTATCAAAGCTCCATCCGCAGGACTCAGCACTTAGAGAATTACACCCACAAAGGGACACTTTGCCCAGCCCACCACCGCCGAAGGGGGGGGGGGGGACATTCCAACCCACCACCGCTGAAGTGGGGGGGGGGGGGGGACTGGCTTATCCTGCTACCGCAACCGCGGGAGGAGCTGGCTTACCCTAACACCGCCGAAGCGGGAGGGATACAAAGCTACCCTACTGCCGCACGAAGCGGGAGGGAGCGCCGGCATAATTTACTACTACTACTACTACTACTATTTAGCATTTCTATAGCGCTACAAGGCATACGCAGCGCTGTACAAACATAGAAGAAAGACAGTCCCTGCTCAAAGAGCTTACAATCTAATAGACAAAAAATAAATAAAGTAATCAAATCAATTAATGTGAACGGGAAGGAAGAGAGGAGGGTAGGTGGAGGCGAGTGGTTACAAGTGGTTACGAGTCAAAAGCAATGTTAAAGAGGTGGGTTTTCAGTCTAGATTTAAAGGTGGCCAAGGATGGGGCAAGACGTAGGGGCTCAGGAAGTTATCAATCCAGCCACCGTCGAAATGGGGGGGGGGGGGGGGGGGGGGGGGGGAGGAAGCAGCAGCTCACTGTAACACAAAATCATCTCAACTCAAGGAAAAATCCAATTGGAAGAACTTGAACACGAAGTCCTCCTGAACAGGAACTGAAGATTAAACTTGAACCTGAAATATAACCAGAACACAAACAATACAGATATCTGGGAGGGGCTATGGATTGATCTGCTATGATTAATGGAAAGAAAATTATCAGGTATTATACATAATTTTACCTTCCATATCATCAAGCAGATCAATCCATAGACTGGTGAGATGTACTGAAGCAACTCACGCTGGGCGGGACATGGAAATCCCAGAACGCAAGACTGAAGCTCCAAACTGGGCCTCGGCCCGAGCAGCCACATCCAAGCAGTAATGTCATGAGAAGGTGTGAGCCGACGCCCAAGTTGCCGCTCTACAAATCTCTTCCAAGGAGACGGATCTGGACTCTGCCAAAGATGCCGCCTGTGCTCTAGTAGAGTGAGCCTTCAGCTGAATAGGCGGTACCTTCCCTGCAGCCACATAAGCTGCCACAATCGTCTTCTTGACCCAACGTGCCACAGTAGGCTTAGATGCCTGCAGACCCCTACGAGGGCCTGCGAACAGCACGAACAGGTGATCCGACTTACGGAAATCATTGGTCACTTCCAAGTATCTGATGATGACTCGTCTAACATCCAGACATTTGAGTGCAGGGCACTCCTCTGGGTAATCCTCCCTATGGAAGGAGGGTAGACAAAGCTGCTGATTCACATGGAAGCGAGAAACGATCTTGGGCAGAAAGGAAGGCACTGGGCGAATCGACACTCCTGCCTCAGTGAACCGCAGGAACGGCTCTCTGCACGAGAGCGCCTGGAGCTCGGAAACTCTTCTGGCTGAAGTGATAGCCACCAGAAAAACCGCTTTCAACGTCAGGTCCTTCAGCGATGCCCTCGACAAGGGCTCAAATGGCGGCTTCTGCAAGGCCCGTAGTACCAGATTGAGATTCCACGTAGGCACTATCAAGTGCAGAGGGGGGCGCAGGTGATCCCTTTAAGAAAGCGCACCACATCTGGCTGCGAAGCCAGGGAAATACCCTTCAATCGACTCCTGAAGCAAGCTAAAGCCGCTACCTGGACTTTAAGCGAACTGAGCGACAGGCCTTTTTCCAGACCTTCTTGCAGGAACGCCAACACTGAAGAAATTGGAGCCGTGAAGGGCGATAGAGAGCCTGCCTCGCACCACGATGCAAAGGTACGCCAAACCCTGGCGTAAGTAGTAGAAGTAGAGCGCTTCCTCACTCTCAGCATAGTGGCAATGACCTTGTATGAGAAGCCTTCTTCCTCAGCCACTTCCGCTCAAGAGCCAGGCCGTAAGACCAAAGGGGGAGGGATCCTCCATCACCACGGGACCCTGATGCAACAGGCCCCGCTCCGCTGGCAGCCGCAGAGGTCTGTCCACTGAAAGCCTGTTTAAGTCCGCATACCAAGGGCGTCTGGGCTAATCTGGACCTACCAGGACCACCCAGCCTGGGTGCTTTGCCACCCGGCCTAGAACTCTGCCCATCATGGGCCAGGGCGGGAACAGCAAACAAACAGTTTCTTTAAGGTGATACCTTTGGAACTTGGAAGATCAAATAAAGACAAGTTCCGAAAGTTAAATAGATGGTTCGTTAATGTATAACATACAAGATTAATCACATGTGGAGGGGAATAATCAAACGGGAATGACCATCTCTAAGAGCGCCCATGTGTAAGGACGTTCTCGCGAAGGGGTGGAGAAACCCATATTATCGAAACAAGATGGGTGTCCATCTTTCGTTTCAGTAATACAGTTGGGGACGCCCAAATCTCAGCATTTAGGTCGACTTTAGAGATGGTTGACCTAAATGTTGAGATGGGCGAACTTAGAGATGGTCGTCCCCGGTTTTCACCCATAATGGAAACCAAGGACGCCCATCTCAAAAATGACCAAATCCAAGGCATTTGGTCATGGGAGGAGCCAGCATTCGTAGTGCACTGGTCCCCCTGACATGCCAGGACACCAACCGGGCACCCTAGGGGGCACTGCAGTGGACTTCACAAATTGCTCCCAGGTGCATAGCTCCCTTACCTTGGGTGCTCAGCCCCCCAACCCCCCCCCCCCCCGCAAAACGCACTCCCCACAACTGTACACCACTACCATAGCCCTAAGGGGTGAAGGAGGGCACCTACATGTGGGTACAGTGGGTTTTGAAGGGCTCACATTTACCAGCACAAGTGTAATAGGTGTGGGGGGATAGGCCTCGGTCCGCCTGGCTGAAGTACACTGCATCCACTAAAACTGCTCCAGGGACCTGCATACTGCTGTCATGGAGCTGGGTATGACATTTGAGGCTGGCAAAAAACATGTTTTAAGGTTTTAGTTTTTTTTTTTTTTTAGAGTGGGAGGGGGTTGGTGACCACTTGGGGAGTAAGGGGAGGTCATCCCCGATTTCCTCCGGTGGTCATCTGGTCAGTCGAAAGATTGGCGCCCTTCTATTTCGATTATGCCCCTAATAGTAGCACTCATTACATTTAGAGTGGCCGGTTTCGATGGTAACTCGAGCTCTAATACCAACTTTGGTTCTGATTGAGCTGGAGGCCATAAGAAATGAAAACTGCCTGGTCAAAAAAAATTGCTTCAACTGTGGAGAGAATGAGACAGAAAACAACTGTGGGGAAACAGCCAGTGTGGAGGGAGGGGGGACAGTTGATTGTGGTGTCCATGAAACTAAAGTTTCAGTAGGGTTTATCAGATTTCACAGTATTAGGTTTATGATAGTTTAAATGGGGCCATAATGATGATATGTAGTATTTTATTTATCACATTTGTATCCCACATTTTCCCACAACCGCCAACTCCAGGCACTGCCCTTTCTGCCTCGCCTCACCCTATGCTTGGAATAAACTCCCTGAGCCCATACGCCAAGCTCCCTGCCTGCCCATCTTCAAATCCTTGCTCAAAGCCCACCTCTTCAATGTTGCCTTCGGCACCTAACCATTATACTTCCATTCAGGAAATCTTGACTGCTCCATTTTGTTTGACTGCACTTTTTGTCCTTTAGAGTGTAAGCTCCTTTGAGCAGGGACTGCCCTTCTTTGTTAAATTGTACAGCGCTGCGTAACCCTGGTAGCGCTTTAGAAATGTTAAGTAGTAGTGTGCAAGCTCAATGTGGCTTACAATAATACTGTAGTAAAGTTACAATGCAAGAAGTACATTTTTTGCAAATTGAGAGCAGGATAGGAATAACAGTTGAACAGCGATAGGTATTGAAGTAAGATAATTTTAACAGTTAATCAGTAGTAAATAATCAGTATCATGTCTACATTCAAAAAATAAGCTTTTGCCTGTATAATTTTGCCTTTTAAATAGCCCCTCTTTTCCCAGATCCCTTTGTCCCCCTTTGGTAGAACACAAAGTTACTAGACCAAAAAAGTGGGTGGGGCTGGAAATATGGCAATGATGGGCTTACATATTTATCTGGATATCACTACATTGAGTACTGTTTGGCTAAATTTGTATGTCTGGGTTGGTCCACATAAATAACGTCTTGTTTGCCTAGGCCACCCAACTCCCTTCTTTCTTCATTTTTTGAATTAAGTAAAGTAATGTGGTAGCCATGTTAGTCCACTGATCTGAAGAATATGTAAGTGAAACACAAAAGCATTCCGATGACAGTTTCACAGGAAGAGGGTGGGGTTGGTTCAGTGAGAGTCGGGGAGAGATGCATGGTTGATAAGAGGATGACAAAGCAGTAGAATTTTATGGTTTATTATTATTATTTGCTGCATTTGTATCCCACATTTTCCCACCTTTTTGCAGGCTCAACCCCAGATCTTTGAGTCATGTCTGGTGGGTGTCAAAATATTTCATCATTTTGACTTCAAAGGTCTTAGTTTCCTTTTAATATTCTCTCCATAAAATCAATGATGCAGTGTTTTGGTTTTGTAAAGCGCTGTCCCACAGCGGTAGCATCCTGGTTGGCATTGAGGGGCATAATAGAATGGGGCGCCAAAGTTTTCATGAGGGTGTCCTCGCAGGGGCGGGGAAACCCGAATTTTCGAAACAAGATGGGCGTCCATCTTTCGTTTCGATAATACGGTCGGGGACGCCCAAATCTCAACATTTAGGTCGACTTAGAGATGGTCGTTTTCGGCCATAATGGAAACCGAGGACGCCCATCTCAAAAACGACCAAATCCAAGCCCTTTGGCTGTGGGAGGAGCCAGAATTCGTAGTGCGCTAGTCCCCCTGACATGCCAGGACACCAATCGGGTACCCTAGGGGGCACTGCAGTGGACTTCAGAAATTGTTCCCAGGTGCATAGCTCCCTTACCTTGGGTGCTGACCCCCCCGCAAAACCCACTCCCCACAACTGTACACCACTACCATAGCCCTAAGGGGTGAAGGGGGGCACCTACATGTGGGTTTGTGGTGGGTTTTGGAGGGCTCACATTTACCAGCACAAGTGTAACAGGTGGGGGGGGGGGGGGGGGCGGGCCTGGGTCCGCCTGGCTGAAGTGCACTGTACCCACTAAAACTGTTCCAGGGACCTGCATACTGCTGTCATGGAGCTGGGTATGGCATTTTAGGCTGGCAAAAAAAAAAAAATTTTTTTTTTTTTTTTTTTTTTTTTTAAATGGTGGGAGGGGGTTGGTGACCACTGGGGGAGTAAGGGGAGATCATCCCCGATTCTCTCCGGTGGTCATCTGGTCAGTTCGGGCACCTTTTCACAGCTTGGTTGCAAGAAAAAATGGACCGAGTAAAGTCAGCCAAGTGCTCGTCAGGGACGCCCTTCTTTTTTCCATTATCGGCCGAGAACGCCCATCTCTTAATCACGCCCCAGCCCCACCTTCGCTACGGTGCTGGCATGCCCCCGTGAACTTTGGTCGTCCCTGCGCCGGAAAGCAGTTGAGGACGGCGAAAATCGGCTTTCGATTATGCTGATTTGGGTGACCCTGAGAGAAGGACGGCCATCTCCTGATTTGTATCGGAAGATGGGCACCCTTCTCTTTTGAAAATAAGCCTGATTGTCATGTTTCATGTGATGGCTATGTAGATTAAATCTCATGTTTAGCTTCTGGCTTGTTTAATATAGCACCTTTCTTCACAAGGTTTACTTTGAATGACATATATACCACATTTGAAGATGAGCATGTGAAGGATCCCCTTATGCTGAATGTTTTTCCCATGTTAATGACTATTAAATATAAAACTACCCACAGTTATTCTTTACCTTTTATTTTTGTACACTAATATCAATCAATGTTGTACATTACATAAACATAACATTACCTGTGTTCATCCACATTCATTCACATTCATACTAACACCTGCGCCGAGGCTGCTAACTAATACAAAAATTGACTACCAGCCCCAACCTTATAATAGCTATCTCACATTCTCTTTTATCAGTGAATACTATATCAACTGATTGGATCACAAACAGTCTTTAACATATGGTTCTGCAGTCCTTATATATATACACTTAGTGCTGAAATCCAGTACTCATTCCGCTGATGAATTTATCACCAACCAGATATTGAAGATCCTACTTCAACAAACGCCCAAGAATGTGAAGAATTCCTCCAACTATGGGATCTTCATAGACCAACTACGCAGCAAACCCACACTAAAGGACATACACTAGACATCATCACACATAAATTCGCCCCTCACTTAAATCTGGCATTAACAGATATAAAATGGACACCCATCCTGTGGTCCGACCACTATATAGCAAACTTCTCCCTCCTATGGCGAATGAAAGAATCACTCCACAAACAAGAACGAACAACCTATACCACGAGAGGAAAAATCGATCCGTCAACATTCTGCCAACAGTTTTACAATAATGGGCTATAAAGACAGATACAAACCAATTTCTCCAAGAATGGGACAATCGATGCAGAAACACATTAGACAGCATAGCACCACTTCAAACCGGAACCTCACACAGAAAGAACTCAATACCATGGTTCAACGAAGACCTGAAAAAGCTAAAAACGCAAGTTAGAAGGTTAGAATTAGTATGGAATAAAAAGAAAGACGACTCCACACTCACCGCTTGGAAGCAACTAGACAAAAAATATAAATACACCATAAGACAAACTAAAAGACTATATTATAAAACTAAAGTTGGGCCAGACTACAAGGACACACACAAACTCTTCCAACTCGTGAACAAATTACTAGATACTACATTGGTGACGTCTAACACAGACAAACCAGCAGCAGACAATATTGCGAAATACTTCAATGAGAAAATCACAAAACTACGTATCTTGATACCTGCCAATACCAGCGACTACGTAGCACTCCTTGACTGTCTAGACTCAAACCCTGGTGAATACCCAGCGGACAGAACTTGGACTAACTTCGAGACGCTATCGGAGGACATCATCTCCCAAAAGCTCAAAAAGTTCGCCAGGTCTCACTGCAAATTAGACACATGCCCTAATAACCTAATAAAGTCTGCCCCTCAACAATTCATATCAGACCTCACAGAGAACCTGAACTACATGCTACAAAACGGACTCTTCCCAAAGGATAAAGGAAATATTTTACTCACCCCTATACCCAAAGATGCAAAGAAAAGCACAAGCGATCTAACCAACTACCGCCAAGTAGCATCCATTCCTCTGGTAACCAAATTAACGGAAGGAATGGTGACCAATCAACTCACCGACTACTTAAATAAATTCTCCATACTGCACAACTCCCAATCAGGATTCCGGTCTAAACACAGCACCGAAACGGTATTAGTTACTCTCATGTCTAAATTTAAACAACTGATCGCAACCGATTATAACATACTCCTTCTACAATTCGATATGTCCAGCGCTTTCGATATGGTTGATCATGGAATATTACTACACATCCTTGAATACTTCGGAATTGGAGGCAACGTCCTCAAGTGGTTCAAAGGCTTCCTAACCACACGATCTTACCAAGTGATATCTAACTCGATCACCTCAGACACATGGACACCTGAATGTGGAGTTCCCCAATGATCCCCCCTCTTGCTGACTCTCTTCAACCTAATGATGACACCTCTGGCCACTCAAAACTCAAAGTCCTGGATTTCAAACATGCTGACTTTAGTAAAATGGGGGAATACCTGAGGAAGGAGCTGATGGGATGGGAGGAAATACAAGAAGTGGAAGGACAGTGGTCCAGGCTGAAAGAAGCTATAAATAGGGCCACGAACCTTTATGTAAGGAAAGTAAATAAAAGCAAGAGAAAAAGGAAACCAATATGGTTCTCCAAGCAAGTGGCTGAGAAAATAAAGGCTAAAGAGTTGGTGTTCCAGAAATACAAAAAAACTCAAGAAAAGGGACACGAGGAGGAATACCGGATGAAACTGAAAGAAGCCAAGAGAGAGATACGTCTGGCGAAAGCGCAAACGGAAGAACAAATGGCTAGAAATGTAAGGAGGGGTGGCAAAATTTTCTTCAGGTATATTAGTAAAAGGAGAATGACTAAAAAGGGAATTTGGAGACTAAAAGATAAAGCGAACTGCTATGTAGATAATGATGAAGAAAAAGCAAATTTGCTAAATAGATACTTTTGTTCTGTTTTCACAGAAGAAAATCCTGGAGAAGGACCGCGATGGACTGCAAAAAGTACAAATGAGATTGAACTGGATAGAGCACCGTTCACAGAAGAGAGTGTGTATGAACAACTTGAAAAGCTAAAGGTGGACAAAGCCATGGGACCGGATGGGATCCACCCTAGGATATTGAGGGAGCTCAGAGGTTCTGGCGGGTCCTCTTAAAGATTTGTTTAATAAATCCTTGCAGACGGGAGAGGTTCCGAGGGATTGGAGAACGGCAGAGGTGGTCCCTCTTCACAAAAGTGGTGATAGGGAAGAAGCTGGAAACTACAGGCCGGTAAGCCTCACTTCGGTTATTGGAAAAGTAATGGAAGCGATGCTGAAGGAAAGGATAGTGAATTTCCTGGAAGCCAATAAGTTGCAAGATCCGAGACAACATGGTTTTACCAAAGGGAAATCGTGCCAAACGAACCTCATTGAATTCTTTGATTGGGTGACAGGAGAATTGAATCAGGGACGAGCTATGGACGTAATCTACTTAGATTTCAGCAAAGCTTTTGACACGGTTCCCCACAGGAGGCTCTTAAATAAACTGGATGGGCTGAAGATAGAACCCAAAGTGGTGAACTGGATTAGGAACTGGTTGACGGACAGACGCCAGAGGGTGGTGGTGAATGGAATTCGCTCGGAGGAGCGAAAGGTGAGTAGTGGAGTGCCTCAGGGATCGGTGCTGGGGCCGATTCTGTTCAATATATTTGTGAGTGACATTGCCGAAGAGTTAGAAGGTAAAGTTTGCCTATTTGCGGATGATACTAAGATCTGTAACAGAGTGGACACCCCGGAGGGAGTGGAAAACATGAAAAAGGACCTACGGAAGCTAGAAGAATGATCTGAGGTTTGGCAATTAAAATTCAATGCGAAGAAATGCAAAGTGATGCACTTAGGGAATAGAAATCCATGGGAGACGTATGTGTTAGGTGGGGAGAGTCTGATAGGTACGGATGGGGAGAGGGATCTTGGGGTGATAGTATCTCAGGATTTGAAGGCGACGAAACAGTGTGACAAGGCGGTGGCCTAGCTAGAAGGTTGATAGGCTGTATAGAGAGAGGTGTGACCATCAGAAGAAAGGGGGTGTTGATGCCCCTGTATAAGTCGTTGGTGATGCCCCCCTTGGAGTATTGTGTTCAGTTCTGGAAGCCGTATCTTGTTAAGGATGTAAAAAGAATTGAAGCGGTGCAAAGAAAAGCTACGAGAATGGTATGGGATTTGCGTTACAAGACGTATGAGGAGAGACTTGCGGACCTGAACATGTATACTCTGGAGGAAAGGAGAAACAGGGGTGATATGATACAGACGTTCAAATATTTGAAAGGTATTAATCTGCAAACGAACCTTTTCCGGAGATGCGAAGGCAGTAGAACGAGAGGACATGAAATGAGATTGAAGGGGGGCAGACTCAAGAAAAATGTCAGGAAGTATTTTTTCACGGAGAGAGTGGTGGATACTTGGAATGCCCTCCCGCGGGAGGTGGTGGAAACGAAAACAGTAACGGAATTCAAACATGCGTGGGATAAACATAAAGGAATCCTGCTCAGAAGGAATGGATCCTAAGGAGCTTAGACGAGATTGGGTGGCAAAGCCGGTGGCGGGAGACGGAGATGGTGCTGGGCAGACTTAAACGGTCTGTGCCAGAGCCGATGGTGGGAGGCGGGACTGGTGGTTTGGAGGCGGGGATAATGCTGGGCAGACTTATACGGTCTGTGCCAGAACCGGTGGTTGGGAGGCGGGGCTGGTGGTTGGGAGGCGGGGATAGTGCTGGGCAGACTTATACGGTCTGTGCCCGGAAAAGGACAGGTACAAATCAAGGTAAGGTATACACAAAAAGTAGCACATGTGAGTTTATCTTGTTGGGCAGACTGGATGGACCGTGCAGGTCTTTTTCTGCCGTCATCTACTATGTTACTCTGGGCAAATTACTATCCAATTACAACCTCAATCCATACATATACGCAGATGACATAATGGTACTGTTTAAACATGATCTAATGGAAATTACCAATGACATCAACCAAGGTTTCCATATCATGCATTCATGGGCGGATGCATTTCAGCTGAAACTTATCGAAGAAAAAACACAATGCTTATACTCACCTCACAACATAACACAAACAAATTCACCACCATAAACACACCAAAACTATCCCTTCCTGTCTTGGACACCCTGAAAATTGTTGGAGTTACCATCGATCGACATCTTACACTTGAATGTCATGTGAAAAATACAACCAAGAAGATGTTTGTCAATGTGGAAACTAAAAAGAATAAAACCTTTCTTCCCAAGAACCATCTTTCGTAACCTGGTACAGTCAGTAGTGCTTAGTCACCTAGATTACTACAGTGCACTATACGCTGCAAAGTGCAAATCATCAAGAAAATTCAAACCGCCCAGAACACCGCAGCTAGACTCATATTCAGAAAAACAAAATATAAAAGTGCTAAACCCCTAAGGGGAAAATTACACTGGCTTCCACTTAACGAATCACGTTCAAGGTATGTTCTCTAGTTCATAAAATCATCCACGGAAATGCCCCAGCCTACATGTCAGATCTGATAGCTACCACCCAGGAACGCTAAAAGGTCATCCCGCACATTCCTTAATCTTCATTTCCCCAGTTGCAAAAGCCTAAAATACAAACTAACGCATACGTCAAACTTTTCTTACTTGAGTACACAGCTATGGAACGCATTGCCGTGCAACTTAAAAACTACTTATGAACTAACTAACTTTCGCAAATCCCTGAAGACCCACCTCTTTAATAAGGCATACCAATAAGATCAGCAACTATAAAAGTAATACATTGCCACCTACACCTATTACCAGCATTGTTTTTGCTTATATCTTGTTTAAATTTCAATTACGCTATTCTTTGTCATCTCCGCCTTTACCTATTATCAGCACTGTTTTCTACATTTCTCAGAGGACAAGCAGGCTGGACATCATCACGCATGGGTCGTCGTCCGCGACGGCCCAGGAGCTCCGGAATTTTAAAGCAAAAAATTAAGCTTCTAGAAGCAGCGCGACGGGCGTGGGGACAACGCACCGCGCATGTGCGAGTGATTTTCTGCTCGCGACGCCCGCATGCTTCCATCAGTTTCCTTTTTTCCGCTTCGTGAAGATGGGTTGTTTTTCTGCCGCTCCTCGCGTTCTGGACCAGGAGACATTTTTTCGTCGTGTTTACACGCTCCAGTTGTAGCTTTCGCTACCTTTTTTTCTCTACCTATCTTTATTTTAAAAAAAAAAAAAAGAATTCCTTATTTTTCTTAGTTTTTTCCCCTGTTTTTAAGTTTCCTTTCTCCTCCAGTCGCGGCCGTCTTTAGACCGCCTGGTCGCGTGACTTTTTCCTTTTTTTGTGCCTTTTCGTTGGTACCATCGAGTCGTTTGATTTTTCGACCGCTATTTTTCCTCCCATGTCATCGAGAACTCCCAGCGGCTTCAAACGCTGTTTCCGCTGCAATCGGACCATCTCGTCGACCGATCCTCACGCCTGGTGTTTCCAGTTCCTCGGGCCCGACCATTTGCCAGCTTCGTGTAAGCTTTGCAAATTAATGAAAAAGAGGACCCAGGAAGCTCGTGAGGCTCAGTGTGAGAAGCTTTTTCCAGATCGGTCCGGTCCTTCGACATCGGCGTCGAGGGCAGCAGCATCGAGAGTCCAGGTAATGGCTGCCGAAAGACCTGTTACAGCTGGGAGCAGCGAGGCATCGAGCGGGTCTCCACCCGTCTCCAGGCCTACTGCTGTGCAGGCCCCCCGGGACCGCCCTGAGTCGGACTCAGCCCCGAGGAGGCATGAAGATTCCATGTCCTCATCGGTACCGAGGAGTGTCGATGATGGGCGTCGAGCAAAGGCCAAGAAGCTTCGTCATCGATCTCCTTCCCGTCACGGTACCGAGAGCTCCGGGGAGCCGAGGGAGTCGGCACCCGAGAAGCGTCTGCGGCGGGAGGATCACTCATCCTCCATTCAAGAGGTGCCAACGCGTCTGTCTGGCAGCCAGGTACCGGTTCTCGAACCTCATCTGATTCTACCACCGATTCCCGTACCGATCTCACAGCTTGTTCCGATGGCAGCCCTCGATGAGTGTCTCCGGGCCATGCTTCCAGGCCTTCTGGAGGGGATTATGCGTCCTTCTGCCTCGGTGCCGCAGGTGCTTGCGCCTCCGGTACCTATTGCTCAGACGGCATCTGCCCCATCTCCTGCGAGGAGGTCCCCTCCCTCAGTACCGCTTGTGGTGCCTGAGCTGATTGCCACCCGGGTGGACTCTTCTTCGACTTCGGTGGAGGAAGCTTCGCCGGAGTCCAGACAAAGGTCCACTTCTCGACGCCCTTCACGAGGACATCGATCCTCGAGGTCAAGGCAGGATCGGCTCTTCGAACAGGAGCACTTGTGGAGTGAGGAAGAAGACCCCAGATATTTTTCGGAGGAAGATTCTCAGGGGCTTCCATCTGATCCCACTCCACCTATTGAGGTTAGACAATCTCCACCTGAGTGTCTCCCCTTTTCATTTTTTGTGCGGGAAATGTCTAGGGACATTCCTTTTCCCATGGAGGCTGTGGATGAGCCCAGGGCTGAGATGTTCGAGGTGCTGGACTATCCTTCTCCGCCAAAAGAAATTGCAATGGCCCCCCTGCACAATACACTCAGGGAAGTGATGTTGCGGAATTGGTCTTGCTCTCTATCTAATTCAGTTGTCAACAAGAAATCCGAGTCCCAGTACAGAGTCCATGGTGAGCCTGTGATTGTGAAGGCCCAACTTCCTCACGATTCCATGGTGGTGGACTCTGCTCTCAGAAGATCCAAGAGTACTAGGGACTATGCTTCGGCACCCCCGGGCAGAGAGTCTAGGACCTTGGATTCTTTTGGGAGGCGTACGTATCAGGCTGGAATGCTTGCGGCCAAGTTTCAAACATACCAGCACCCACTTACGGAACTCGATAAAGCAACTGTCCAGTTTGGTTGAAGCTCTTCCTTCTGAGCTTGCCGAGCCTTTTCACCAGGTGGTCAGGCAGCAGATGGCGTGTCATAAATTCCTGGCCAGGGGAGCTTTTGATGCAGCATCCAGGGCGGCTGCTCAAGGTATCGTGATGTGCAGACTCTCCTGGCTGCGTGTCTCGGACCTGGATCAGAAGACCCAGCACCGTATGGTGGATGTTCCTTGCCAGGGGGACAATCTTTTTGGAGAGAAGGTTGAGGATATGGTTGATTCCCTCAAAAAGCACCATGATGCTATGGACTCTGTCGCTCGCCAGACGCCTTCTGCTACTACCTCCTTTTCTAGGAGGTTTTTTGGAGGGAGGAGGAGTGCTCCCTATTCCTCTAATAGGCTTAGATACACTCTTGCTTCTCGACAGCCTGTTCAGGCTCGCTCCCAGCAGGCCCACTCTCGTCAGCGGCGTGTGTCTCAGGCCCCTCCGGCTCCCCAGCAAAAGCAAGGGATGAACTTTTGACTGGCTCCAGAGCAGCATAGCCGACATCAGTGTCTGTACCGAACGATCTTCCTGTCGGAGGGAGGCTTATATTTTTTCACCAAAGGTGGCCTCTCATAACCTCCGACAGGTGGGTTATACAAATAGTCCAGTCCAGATACACCCTCAGTCTGGAATGAAAGCCTCCAAATTGTCCTCCGGGAGCTCAATCTTTCAGTTCCTGCCACAAGCAGGTACTTGCAGAGGAACTCTCCGCCCTTCTCAGCGCCAATGCGGTCGAGCGTGTTCCACCCGGGCAAGAAGGGCTGGGATTCTATTCCAGGTACTTCCTTGTAGAAAAGAAAACGGGGGATGCGTCCCATCCTAGACCTAAGGGTCCTGAACAAATATCTGGTCTGAGAAAAGTTCAGGATGCTTTCCCTGGGCACCCTTCTTCCAATGATTCAGGAAAACAATTGGCTATGCTCTCTGGACTTAAAGGACGCCTACATTCACATTTCGGTGCTTCCAACTCAAAGGCAGTACCTTCGATTTCGTTTGGGAACTCAGCATTTTCAGTACTGCTTGCTGCCCTTTGGTCTCGCCTTTGCACCCAGAGTCTTCACAAAGTGCTTGGCAGTGGTCGCAGCATCGCTATGCAGACTGGGAATTCATGTGTTCCCCTATCTCGACGATTGGCTGGTGAAGAGCACCTCGGAGGCAGGAGCTGTACGATCCATGCAGATTACTATTCAATTGCTCGAACTACTGGGGTTTGTCATCAATTATCCCAAGTCCCAAGTACAGAAATTGGAACTCATAGGAGCTCTGTTGAACACACAGACGTCTCGAGCTTATCTTCCCCAGGCACGGGTGGACAACCTCCTAGCTCTCGTGTCCTCAGCTCAGGCATCCCAACAGATCACAGCTCGGCAGATGTTGAGACTTCTGGGCCACATGGCCTCAACAGTTCATGGCATGTCTACACATGAGATCAGCTCACTGGACCCTAGCTTCCCAGTGGTGTCAAGCTGCGGGGAATCTAGAGCATGTCATCCATCTTCACACCGAATTCTGCAATTCCCTTCACTGGTGGACCATTCGCTCCAATTTGACCTTGGGACGCCCATTCCAAATTCCTCAGCCGCAAAAAGTGATGACGGATGCATCCCTCGGGTGGGGAGCTCATGTGGATGGCCTCCACACTCAAGGAGTTTGGTCCTTCCAGGAAACGCATCTTCAGATCAACCTCTTGGAATTGCGAGCGATCTGGAATGCTGTAAAGACTTTCAGAGATTGGCTGTCCAACCAAGTTATCCTAATTCAGACAGACAATCAGATTGCTATGTATTACACCAACAAGCAGGGAGGCACTGGATCTCGCCCTCTGTGTCAAGAAGCCATCAGGATGTGGCTTTGGGCGACTCAGCACGGTATACTTCTCCAAGCCACATATCTGGCAGGCGTAAACAACGGCCTGGCCAACAGGTTGAGCAGGATCATGCAACCTCACGAGTGGTCTCTGAACATGGACGTTGTCCGCAAGATATTGCGAGCGTGGGGACCCCCTCGGTGGATCTTTTTGCAACTCAGTGCAATCACAAAGTTCTTCAGTTCTGTTCCAGGCTCCAGGCACACAGCAGGCTAGCGTCAGATGCGCAGCGGGTCTCCTGTATGCTTATCCTCCCATTCCTTTGGTGGGGAAGACTCTGCTGAAACTCAAGCAAGACCGTGGAACCATGATTCTGATAGCGCCTTTTTGGCCTCGTCAGATTTGGTTCCCTCTTCTTCTGGACTTGTCCTCCGAAGAACTGGAGGTTGGACTGTTTTCCGACCCTCAACACTCAGAACGAGGGGTCGCTTCTGCATCCCAACCTCCAGTCTCTGACTCTCACGGCCTGGATGTTGAGAGCATAGAAGTTGCCTCTTTAGGCTTTTCAGAGGGTGTCTCCCGAGTCTTGCTTCCAGGAAAGATTCCACGAAAAGGAGTTATGGATTTAAATGGAGGAGGTTTGCCATCTGGTGTGACAGCAAGGCCCTAGACCCTTTCCCTTGTCCTACACGGACCCTGCTTGAGTACCTTCTACACTTGTTGCAGTCTGGTCTTAAGACTAACTCAGTAAGAGTTCACCTTAGTGCAATCAGTGCTTATCACCGTGTAGAAGGTCAGCCTATCTCTGAACAGCCTTTAGTTGTTCGCTTTATGAGAGGTTTGCTTTTGTCAAAGCCACCTGTCAAACCACCACCAGTGTCATGGGATCTCAACGTCGTTCTCACCCAGCTGATGAAACCTCCTTTTGAGCCACTGAATTCCTGCCATCTGAAGTACTTGACCTGGAAGGTCATTTTTTTGGTGGCTGTTACTTCAGCTCGTAGAGTCAGTGAGCTCCAAGCCCTGGTAGTTCATGCTCCCTACTTAAAATTTCATCATAACAGGGTAGTTCTCCGCACTCATCCTAAGTTCCTGCCGAAGGTGGTGACGGAGTTCCATCTGAACCAGTCAATTGTCTTGCCAACATTTTTTCCCTGTCCACATACCCGCCCTGGTGAGGACAAGTTGCATACCTTGGACTGTGAGAGCATTGGCCTTTTACGTGGAGCGGATGAAGCCCTACAGACAGTCTGCCCAGTTGTTTGTTTCTTTTGATCCCAACAGGATGGGGTTGCCATCAGAAAACGCACAATATCCAATTGGCTAGCAGATTGCATTTCCTTCACTTATGCCCAAGCTGGGCTGACTTTGGAGGGCCATGTCACGGCTCACAATGTCAGAGCCATGGCTGCGTCAGTAGCTCATCTGAAGTCAGCTTCTATTGAAGAGATTTGCAAGTCTGCGACGTGGTCATCAGTCCACACATTCACATCTCACTACTGCCTACAACAGGATACCTGACGCGACAGTTGGTTTGGGCAGTCGGTGTTAAAGAATCTGTTTGGGGTTTAGAATCCAACTCCACCCTCCTAGGCCCATTTCTGTTCTGTTCCAGGCTGCACTCTCACTTAGTTGTGTTTGTTTTTAGGTCAATTTCAGTTATGTCCTCGCCATTGTGAGGCCCAATTGACCAATGTTCATTGTTTTGAGTGAGCCTGGGTGCTAGGGATACCCCATGCCTGATGATGTCCAGCCTGCTTGTCCTCGGAGAAAATGAAGATACTTACCTGGAGCAGGTATTCTCCGAGGACAGCAGGCTGGACATCATCACAACCCTCCCTTCTCCCCTTTGGAGTTGTTCTCTTCTTCTTGCTTGTTATATAACTGAGGGAAGCACGCGGGCGTCGCGGGCGGGAAGTCACGCATGCGCGGTGCGTTGTACCCGCGCCCGTCGCGCTGCTTCTAGAAGCTTAAAAATTTTTTGCTTTAAAATTCCGGAGCTCCTGGGCCATCGCGGACGACGACCCATGTGTGATGATATCCAGCCTGCTGTCCTCTGAGAATACCTGCTACAGGTAAGTATCTTCATTATACCTACTTGTTTCAATTTCAATTATGCTACGCTTTATGTATCACTAACTAGTATCTCCCAATCTACTATCTACCAATAACGATACATTGTAAGCCACATTGAGCCTGCAAAGAGGTGGGAAAATGTGGGATACAAATGCAATAAATAAAACTTCACAAGTCAACTCGATGAAATCATCACAGCCTCGATGTATCATTTCAAAGCTTCATGGTGGAATTCCAGCAGTAGACTTGCAAACACATCAAGGTTTATGGTAGAGTCACACCAACAAACTTTTAACAAGTCTCCACGCCATCCATATTCACTCCTTAATAATTCACCCAAACTCTACACAGTCTGTGTTTCGCTACTCGAGTGTCTTCAGGAGTCGCGTTCCTAAATGAATTAATACAATAGTGAAATTTATGGATGAAGCAGGCTACCTATACTCTACAATACTACAAATTCAATCTACTTACACTTTATGAATGTACTCATTTTTCAGATAAAAGGAAAGAACTCAATCACCCACAGTGTGCAACCGCTGGGTATGCGTGTGAACTCCTGACCTACAACGCAAATTTAAATCACCCTCAACCACGCCCCTTCAGACATTCAGCCACTCTACTTCTCTGTTTAAACCAGCTGGTTCAATGGTATCCCACATAAAAATTAATTCATTTAGGAACCCGACTCCTGAAGACACTCGAGTAGCGAAACGCAGACTGTAGAGTTTGGGTGAATTATTAAGGAGTGAATATGGATGGCGTGGAGACTTGTTAAAAGTTTGTTGGTGTGACTCTACCATAAACCTTGATGTGTTTGCAAGTCTACTGCTGGAATTCCATCATGAAGCTTTGAAATGATACATCAAGGCTGTGATGATTTCATCGAGTTGACTTGTGAAGTTAATAACTGGTTGGTGATAAATTCATCAGCGGAATGAGTACTGGATTTCAGCGCTAAGAGTATATATATAAGGACGGCAGAACCATATGTTAGACTCTTTGTGATCAAATCAGTTGATATAGTATTCACTGATAAAAGAGAATGTGAGATAGCTATTATTAAAGGTTGGGGTTGGTAGATAGTCAATTTTTGTATTAGTTAGCAGTCTCGGTGTGGGTGTTAGCATGAATGTGAATGATGTGGATGAACACAGGTAATGTTATGTTTATGTAATGTGCAACATTGATATTAGTATACAAAAATAAAAGGTAAAGAATAACTGGGTAGTTTTATATTTAATAATATTTAGTGCAGTTATTGAGTATTTGGGTTAACCCCGTATGGTTCATGGGCGTAGACTTGGGGGGGGGGCGAGGGGGGGCATCGCCCCCCCAAATGAAACGACTGACCTGACGTCACGATGTGTAGCAAGGGCAGGGTGGTCCGCCCCGGGTGTCAGCATGTGCGGGGGTGCTCCGCTCCTGCTGCTCTCTCCCACCCTGCCTTAAAAAGAAAAATTCTGAAACGGAGTCGCAGGCAGGCAGCACCTCGCGTCTGCCCTGCTTGTAAAACAAGGAAATCTCATCGTCTGCGTCGGGCCTTCCCCTCATTGGGTCCCACCCAATGGTAACTTTCTATTTCCGTGAGGGCGGGACCCAATGAGGGAAGGCCCGACGCAGACGATGAGATTTACTTGTTTTACAAGCAGGGCAGACCTGAGGCACTGCCTGCCTGCGACTCCGTTTCAGAATTTATTTTTTAGCAGGGTGGTGGCAGGAGAAGAGGGTAGTCTCTCCACAGAGTTGGGGGGTGGGGGTGGGGGTCCAATGGGAGAAGGAAGGGAGTGGGGAGGGGGGTTCTCGGATGGGAGAAGGGGACTGGGGAGGGGGTTCTCGGATGGGAGAAGGGAGTGGGGAGGGGAGGTGGGTTCTCGGATGGGAGAAGGGGACTGGGGAGGGGAGGGGGGTTCTCGGATGGGAGAAGGGGACTGGGGAGGGGGTTCTCGGATGGGAGAAGGGAGTGGGGAGGGGAAGGGGGTTCTCTGATGGGAGAAGGGGACTGGGGAGGGGAGGTGGTTCTCGGATGGGAGAAGGGGGAGGGGAGGGGTTCTCGGATGAGAGAAGGGGACTGGGGTGGGGTGAGGGGAGGGGGTTCTCGGATGGGAGAAGGGGGCTGGAACTGGGGTGTGTGAAGGGGCCATGCGGGAAAATGGGGGCCATGCGTGGATCAGGTGGGAGAATGGGTCTGGGGCTGAAAAGGGGGGCCCTAATACAAGGTTTGTGGATGAAGGGGGCTGGAACTGGGGGCTGAAAAGTAGGGTACGTGGGATAAGAGGGCTAGTACTGGGACTGGGTGCTGAAACTGTGGGGACTGGGGCCTGAAAAGGAGACACAGAGAAGTGGCTGGTGCTGAAGCTCGGGGCTGGGGTTGAAACAGGGTGGAGAAGGGGCTGAAAAGGGGACGGAGAAGTGGCTGGGGGCTGAAGCTCGGGACTGGTGGGAGAAAAGGGCTGGGGTTGAAACTGGGGGCTGAAAAGGACACATGGAGAAGTGGTTGTGGGCTGAAGCTCGGGACTGGTGGGAGAAAAGGGCTGGGGTTGAAACTGGGGGCTGAAAAGGAGACATGGAGAAGTGGCTGGGGGCTGAAGCTCAGGACTGGTGGGAGAAAAGGGCTGGGGTTGAAACTGGGGGCTGAAAAGGGGACAGAGTGAAGTGGCTGGGGGCTGAAGCTTGGGACTGGTGGGAGAAAAGGGCTGGGGCTGAAACTGGGGACTGGTGGGATAATGGGGCTGGAACTGGGGGCTGAAAAAAGGGGCAGAGAGAGAGGGGACAGATCCTGGATGGATGGAAGAGGGAGGGCAAATGGTGGATTGAAGGGGCAGAGAGAAAGGGCAGACAGTGGATGAAAGGGATAGAAAGGGCAGTGAATGGAAGGGGCAGAGAGAGGGCAGACAGGGGCAGATGGTGGATGGAAGAGGCAGAGATAGAGGGCAGATGTGGATGGAAGGAGCAGGGAGAGAGGGCAGACATTGGATGGAGGGGGCAGACACTGGATGGCAGAGAGAGAATGAAGACAGATGCTGGATGGAAGGAAGACAGTGAAAAGAAGATGAGGAAAGCAGAAACCAGAGACAAACTGTAAATAAAATATGTATTTTTATTTTTTTTGCTTTAGGATAAAGTAGTATTGTAGCTGTGGTAATCTTTTTATTGGACTAATTTTAATACATTTTGGCTAACTTTCGGAGAAAACCCCCTTCCTCAGGTCAGGATAGGATACTGTAACAGCACTATACTGTATTGACCTGAGGAAGGATGTTTTGGCCTCTGAAAGCTAAATGTATTAGTCCAATAAAATCGTGGTATTTTATTTTCTATATTGGTTTTATTTCTATTTGTTAATTTGTAAAGTGTTGATTGGTACTTGTTAGTTTTTTAAAATTTACATCTGCTGTCTTTATATTTTGCACAATACTAGGGGACATTTTCTGTTTCTATGGTGTTGCATCTTGGGGGTTCAGTTTAATTTTTGTCTAAATAGAAAGTTTGTTTACTTATTCTATAGTGGATTAGGGTGTATCTGTGTTTGTGAAAAAGACATGGCTTTCAGTTGGCATTGACAGTGTAGGATTGCCGATCTGTACTATTCTGTCTAGTTTCATTTTACAATAGGTGAATTGATGTTCTAGTGCTCACTTTAGTGTTTAAGATGCTTTCCTTTTCCTTGTGTGATTCATAGAAATGACTGCTTTGTGGTATGGTAGAATTTCTCTATAGGTCCTGAGTGTGTTGTATTCTCGGCATGCCTAGTACTGGATTTTGGAGGGGGGTGTTAAAAAATGGCCGGCCCCGGGTGTCAACTACCCTAGCTACGCGGATGACTTACAACTTTCTCACCCAAAGTCGCTCAGGCTCAGTCACTTTCATTCACATACCGTCTTCGGGACAGGCTTGCAGCGGCGAACTAGCTAGCGCCAGTAAAAGCACCAACAGGCAGGCTCGACTCTGTCCTTCGCTTCCTTGCCCTCTCTGCGTCCCGCCTTTTTTTTTTGTTTTGTTACATTTTGTACCCCGCGCTTTCCCACTCATGGCAGGCTCAATGCGGCTTACATGGGGCAATGGAGGGTTAAGTGACTTGCCCAGAGTCACAAGGAGCTAGCTGCCTGTGCCTGAAGTGGGAATCGAACTCAGTTCCTCAGTTCCCCAGGACCAAAGTCCACCACCCTAACCACTAGGCTACTCCTCCACTCCACGTCTTCCTCTGATGTCATTTCCTTTCGGGTGAGACGCTGAGAGGGCAGGGAAGTGAAAGACGGAGTCGAGCCTGCCTGTTTGTTGGTGCTTTTACTGGCACTAGCTAGTTCACCGCTGCAAGCCTGTCCCAAAGACAGTACGTGAGTGGAAGTGACTGAGCCTGAGGCCCTGAGCCTATAGTTCTGAGACAGTAAGGATTAAGAAGACGACGTCATTATTTGGTACCGTCTCATTTTTTTTCCTCTCCCCCGCGCAGCCGTCGCCATTCACTCAAAACGCAGCAAGCAAACCTGTGAGTTGCTGCTGCCTGCATCCACGTTGTCATTCTTTATTGGTCCATCTTTACTAAGTCTACTACTTATATGTGTTAGAGATCTGGCCCTCTTGTAAGGCACACTGCCTACCTAACAAAAACAGTGTTAGAGATCTGGCCATCTGAATTGATTTATTTTCTCCTGGAGAACACTGCCTTACAAGATGGAAGAGAATGTCTTCCTTCCTCCATATTAGCATATCATTTGCATATATATATATATATGCAAATGAATATGCTCCGCCCCATCCTTTGCCCACCCCCCAAATGAAACAGTCAAACTACGCCCATGGTAGGGTTTAATGTTAATGACTATGGGATCCTGTGAAATGTGTTGGCACAGTTTGCAGCTAGATATATTGTAGGGATGTGTGCCATTCTCTTCTTTTGAGCTTCAATGGGGAGTTCGCTTTTCACTAATTTGTGTTTTATATTGAGTGGCTGTTGGAAGGCCAGCACTGGTGGGGCTGGGAATCTCTTAGTTCATCCTCCTGGAATAGTGGCTGTAGATCTTTTATGATTCTTCTAATTTTTTTAGTTGTGCATTGTATGTCACTACAAGGGAGATTCTTTCTGGAGCTTTATTTTCCTTGTACTGCAGTAGGTTTTCCCTGGGTATTTTAAAGGAAGATACAGTATTCTTGGAGATTATTTTGGGGTTGTAGGCCTTTTTGTTTGAAGGATTCAGTCAGGATTTGGAGATGTTTATCTCTGTCTCTTGGGTCAGAGCAGATACAATGGTATCTTGTGGCATGTATAATGGACTTTTTTGTATGTGAAGGGTGGAAGCTGGAGTTGTGGAGGTAACTGCATCTATCTGTTGGTTTCCTGTGTACAGATGTTTGCATATAGCCATTGCTGTTGGAAACTGTGGTGTGTAAAAAAAAAATTGACTTTCTGGGGAGTAGTCAATTTTCAATTTGATTGTAGGATGGTATTTATTGAGAGACTCTTCTCAGCCCATTATAAATCATACAATTCTACTGCTTTGTCACCCTTGACTGTCATTGGAATGCTTTTGTGTTTCACTTATATGTTCTGATATTTGTCAACACTTGTTTATTTCTGATCTGAAAATGAAGGGTTACCTTCGAAAGCTAATGTAAATCCCCACTATGTTAAATTTAAATTTGTATCCCAAGCTCTTCAAACTCTTTTCAGAGTTCTGACATCAACTGAAATAAATTTCTAGTTCATAACGTTTTTCTCACTCCCTACAAATAGAAGTTTCCTTTCTACTTTCTCACTGGAACAACATTAGTCTCCCAGACTACTAAAAATCCTGAAATTAGAGACCTATAACCTTTTTTCCTCTTAATTTAACCTAAAACTCAGACTGCAGCCACACTTGCCTCTGTCTCTCTTCAGGTTTTTCAACTGACTCATACAACTGAACTTTTCTGATGACATCACTCATTCTACCAGGCTCATGCACATAAAAGTTCTAAACCCTTCACATGCCACAACTTCAAACATTGCACAAATAAACTCTGTCCTCTTAAAGACACAGTTTCTTAGTCCTTTCTCCAAACCACAGCAGTCACTCTGCCTAGCAGTATTTATTTATTTATTTATTTATTCATTTACACTAATCAAAAATTTATTAAGTTAGTCCAATAAAAAGGCATCATCTTATTTTCTTTTCTAGGTTTTGTTTTATTTCTATTTATTACCTGTGAAATGTTAGAGAATGCCTCTGCATGGTAGTGATTCCTTTCTCTCCATTCATGTTTTCAGATATAAAAATAAGCCCACCAGGTGGTCATGTTCCTTCCCTTCATCCCTCCTGTAGCTATTAAAACCTGATCTCTGCAACTTGATTTCACTTGCTTCCTTTCCATGGCGTTTGGATGCCTTTTTTGTGGGTTTAGCTCATAACCTTCACAGTGGTAGATCAAGGTGTGTTAAGTTCAGTGCAGTGTATTTCCCTGGCACCAAAGGGCTTACATTCTATTTTTATCTGATGCATTGGAGAGTGATGTGACTTACCCAAAGTCACAGGAGTTTTAGTGGGGGAAGTAGGATTTAAATTCTGGTTTGTCTGGTTTTCAGCCTGCGCCTCCAAGCTTAGCTCCACATAGGTTCTGATTAGCAAAATGAATACATTTCTATGAACCTGTGAAGCTGATTTTGGTTTATAAAATTTAAATAGGTATTGCTTTAATCAGTAGGCTTTCTTTTTTTGATTAGTGAATAACCCATCAATATTCACTACAAAAGCTTCAGGGTTCAAACAATATTAGAATGAAACTCGTGCAATTCAGAGATGAACTTTATTAAAAAATGGAGGATGACAACCTTAACTTCCAGGCAGCAGCATTATTATAACTGCTTAAATTAGTAGCTCTTTTTCATCATTGGTCATAAAAATCCCCATAATTGTTCCTTGTTTATTTTAAAAAAATATATGTAATCATAGAGAAAATTCTTCTCATCTTGTTCATGGGTTTTTTTCATTTAAACCCCCCACCCCAAAAAAAAAAAAAAAACTTTATCTCAATCCAGAAGGAAGTCATGGGTCTCTAATTTGGTTCATAATCCCAATGGGACCCATTTTGCCCAGCAAGTGGGTTTCCTTGGGATTTTCCATTCATTATTTGTATATATAAATGTGAACCAATTTATAATTCCAACTTCCTTGCAATAAATAATTTTGACTTTACATAGCCAGTATAATGATTTGATGTACCATGACCTGCTCTCTACAGCTCGTAGCCTCTTTTGGGTTCTCAGTTTCCCATTTTTTGATTTTGGTTTTGTTACGATCAAATTCACTACATTATATCAAGACAAGTTCTTGTTTAACGTGAAAATTGTATCATTCGTTTCTGGAAGTTCACCCTTGTAGGTAGGCCTATCATAAAATTACTGGCACTATTATACACTTATTTACAAAATGATGGGAAAGCATAGATGGTGAGTGGTGTTTGCCATTCGCCCCTCTTTCCTACATAGAAACCTGCCTTCCACTAGTATAGGCACACTTACAGCATCCCTGATGCCTAACGAGGATCATCTACCCTATAGGTTGGAAAGCCCAATAGGTGTCTATATCAAGGCTGTTATAGGCATATGTTTTTATAAAATACCCTTACTAAAATGCATCCCTATATAGGTGTAAATATACATGGCCAACCTATGCACATAGGTACATATTTTATAACTACTCATGTCCTTCATAACCCTACCTGTGCTCGACCCAATCTGTACCCTCAACAGTGCAGGTTATGTTTCAGTACCTGCTGTCTTGTCACTGTTTGTGCTTGCACATGAGTAACCTGGGGGGCAATTTTATGGAGACCTGTTACATGTGTAAAACCCTTCATAAATGTATTCCCAATATATCCCTGCAGAAGGGTGTCTTGGGGGCAGGGGGAGGAGGGGATTGTATGTTTCTCCAAGGACAAGCAGACTGCTTGTTCTCACGACTGGGTGACGTCCGCAGCAGCCCCCACCAACCGGAAGAAGCTTCGCGGGCGGTCCGCACGCAGGGCACGCCCACCGCGCATGCGCGGCCGTCTTCCCGCCCGTGCGTGACCGTTCCCACCAGTCTTTTCCGCGCCTGGAGAGACGTGTTTACCTCTCTCTCTTCATCAGCCCCGGAAAACCGTTGCGTTGTTCGCGAACCTTCGTTTATTTTCGTTTATTTCGTTGCGCGTTCCACAAAAGTTTTTTTTCTTCTGTTCAAAAAAAAAAAAAAAGAATGCGCTGCTTTTTCCCTCGTTTTCTAGCGGGGGCGTCGCGTTGCGGCCTGGCCGCGCGGTCGAGTTGTTTTTCGAGGTGTGATTTTACCGCCACCATCGACGACTTTGATTTCGCCGACGCGATTTTTCTGTCGATGTCCTCGAAGGTCCCGAGTGGATTTAAGAAGTGTGGTCGGTGCGGCCGGCCTATCTCGCAGACCGACACTCACGCTTGGTGCCTCCAGTGCCTCGGGCCGGAGCACGATACCAAGTCGTGTACTTTGTGTCTTGGTCTCCGGAAACGGACTCAAGTTGCGAGGCAAGTTCTTTGGGACCGTCTTTTTGGAACTTGCGCCGGCCCCTCGACGTCGACCTCGACGGCATCGGTAACGACGGCCGGTTCTTCGGTACCGGTATCGATGTCCGCGAAATCGGCACCGATGGCATCGACCCCAGGAGCACAGGTCCTGTCGGCCCGCCGGTCCTCCGGTGACGGTAGGGGTGAGAGGCCGCGTGGGCAATCGGCCCCGGTCACTCCCTCTGCTCATGGCCCTCGGGACCGAACCCTGTCTGACCCGGTCCCTCGAGACCGAGGGGGATCGATCTCCTCCTCCTCCATTCCACCTAGCGCCGATGACGGGCACCGCAAGAAACCAAAGAAGCACCGTCATCTGTCGCCATCGATGCACCCGGAGCCGGAGAGGAGTCGATGCCGAGTAAGCGGCAGCGTCGAGAGGAAAGGTCCCCCTCGGTCGTGGAGGTACCGACGCGTCAGGGTCCTAGCACTTCGGTGCAGTCTCCTGGACCCGAGCAGCTTCCGGCACCGACACCTCTACCAGCCCCCCCGTCTTTCTCGGCAGCGGGCCTGGACGAGTGCCTCCGAGCCATCCTTCCAGGGATCCTGGAAGGGCTGATGCGCCAGGCTGTGCCGGCGCCGGGGGTGCTTGCGCCCTCGGCGCCGTTGACTGTGGCGCCGGCGAGCTCTAGCCCGGTGCTGAGGCCTTCGACGCCGCTTGCAGCGCCGGTCTCGACCGCCACGCAGGTGGAGTCCCCGTCGACGTCGATGGAGGGAGCTTCGTCCCCGCCGGCGCGGGAGTCCACCGCTCGACGACACCGAGGCCTCGGTGCCTCGACGTCGAGCCGGGCCCGGTTGAGGACTCAGCTGCATGAGCTTATGTCCGATACCGAGGAAGAGGCCTCGTGGGGGGGGGGGGGGGGGGGAGGAGGACCCCAGATATTTCTCCTCAGAGGAGTCTGTGGGCCTTCCCTCCGACCCCACGCCTTCACCAGAGAGGAAGCTCTCGCCTCCTGAGAGCCTCTCCTTTGCCTCCTTTGTTAGGGATATGTCTATATGCATTCCCTTCCCCGTGGTCTCTGTGGATGAGCTGAGGGCTGAGATGCTCGAGCTCCTCGATTATCCATCACCACCTAGAGAGTCCTCCATGGTGCTGTTGCACAATGTCCTCAAAGAGACACTGCTTCGGAACTGGATGAGACCATTATCTAATCCCACCATCCCCAAGAAAGCAGAGTCCCGGTACAGAATCCACTCGAACCCAGAGTTAATACGGCCCCAATTGCCTCATGACTCAGCGGTCGTGGATTCTGCTCTCAAGAGGGCACGGAGTTCGAGGGATACCGCCTCGGCGCCCCCGGGGCGGGAGTCTCGCACTCTGGACTCGTTTGGGAGGAAGGCCTACCAATCTTCCATGCTCGTGACCCGCATCCAGTCTTACCAGCTCTACACTAGCATCCACATGCGGAACAATGTGAAGCAACTGGCGGACCTGGTTGACAAGCTCCCGCCGGAGTAGTCCAGGCCTTTTCAGGAGGTGGTCAGGCAGCTGAAGGAGTGCAGAAAGTTCCTGTCCAGGGGTATATATGACACCTGTGACGTGGCATCTCGTGCTGCAGCCCAAGGTATAGTGATGCGCAGGCTCTCATGGCTGCGTGCCTCTGACCTGGACAACCGCACCCAGCAGAGACTGGCCGACATCCCTTGCCGGGGGGATAATATTTTTGGCGAGAAGGTCGAGCAGCTGGTGGACCAACTGCATCAGCGGGAAACCGCTCTCGACAAGCTCTCCCACCGGGCGCCTTCAGCATCCACCTCAGCAGGTGGACGTTTTTCCCGGGCCCGGCAGGCTGCGCTCTATGCTTTTACCAAGCGTAGGTACACCCAGCCGGCCCGAAGGCCTCGTCAGGCACAGGGACAGCCCCAGCGCGCTCATTCTCGTCAACAGCGTGCGCCTAAGCAGCCCCCTGCGCCTCCACAGCAAAAGCCGGGGACGGGCTTTTGACTGGATCCATGGGAACATAGCCGCCCTCAAAGTGTCCGTACCGGACGATCTGCCGGTCGGAGGGAGGTTAAAATTTTTTCACCAAAGGTGGCCTCTCATAACCTCCGACCAGTGGGTTCTTCAAATAGTGCGGTGCGGATACGCCCTGAATTTGGCCTCCCTGCCACCAAATTGTCCTCCGGGAGCTCAATCCTTCAGCTCCCCATCACAAGCAGGTACTTGCAGAGGAACTCTCCACCCTTCTCAGCGCCAATGCGGTCGAGCCCGTACCACCCGGGCAGGAAGGGCAGGGATTCTATTCCAGGTACTTCCTTGTGGAAAAGAAAACAGGGGGGATGCGTCCCATCCTAGACCTGAGAGGCCTGAACAAATTCCTGGTCAAAGAAAAGTTCAGGATGCTTTCCTTGGGCACCCTTCTTCCAATGATTCAGAAAAACGATTGGCTATGTTCCCTGGATTTAAAGGACGCATATACTCACATACCGATACTGCCAGCTCACAGACAGTATCTCAGATTCCGCCTGGGCGCACGGCACTTTCAGTATTGTGTGCCGCCCTTTGAGCTCGCCTCTGCCCCACGGGTGTTTACAAAGTGCCTCGTGGTGGTGGCGGCGTATCTACGCAAGCTGGGAGTGCACGTGTTCCCATATCTCGACGATTGGCTGGTCAAGAACACCTCGGAGGCAGGAGCCCTCCGGTCCATGCAGTGCACTATTCAACTCCTGGAGCTGCTGGGGTTTGTGATAAATTACCCAAAGTCCCATCTCCAGCCAACCCAGTCTCTGGAATTCATAGGAGCTCTGCTCCTTCCCGAAGCGAGGGCCAACAACCTCCTGTCCCTGGCTTCGCAGACCAGAGCGTCTCAGCAGGTCACAGCTCGGCAGATGTTGAGACTTCTGGGTCATATGGCCTCCACAGTCCATGTGACTCCCATGGCTCGTCTTCACATGAGATCTGCTCAATGGACCCTAGCTTCCCAGTGGTTCCAAGCCACCGGGAATCTAGAAGATGTCATCCGCCTCTCCACCAGTTGCCGCACTTCACTGCTCTGGTGGACCATTCGGACCAATTTGACCCTGGGACGTCCATTCCAATTCCACAGCCCACGAAAGTGCTGACGACGGATGCATCTCGCCTGGGGTGGGGAGCTCATGTCGATGGGCTTCACACCCAGGGTCTGTGGTCCCTCCAGGAAAAGGATCTGCAGATCAACCTCCTGGAGCTCCGAGCGATCTGGAACGCACTGAAGGCTTTCAGAGATCGGCTGTCCTGCCAAATTATCCAAATTCGGACAGACAATCAGGTTGCAATGTATTACACCAACAAGCAGGGGGGCACCGGATCTCGCCCCTTGTGTCAGGAAGCCGTCGGGATGTGGCGTTGGGCTTGCCAGTTCGGCATGCTCCTCCAAGCCACATACCTGGCAAGTGTAAATAACAGTCTGGCCGACAGACTGAGCAGAGTCATGCAACCGCACGAGTGGTCGCTTCATTCCAGAGTGGTACGCAAGATCTTCCGAGAGTGGGGCACCCCCTCGGAGGACCTTTTCGCCTCTCAGACCAACCACAAGCTGCCTCTATTCTGTTCCAGACTTCAGGCACACGGCAGGCTAGCGTCTGATGCCTTTCTCCTTTATTGGGGGACTGGCCTCCTGTATGCTTATCCTCCCATACCTTTGGTGGGGAAGACCTTACTGAAGCTCAAGCAAGACCGCGGCACCATGATTCTGATCGCGCCCTTTTGGCCCCGTCAGATCTGGTTCCCTCTTCTTCTGGAGTTGTCCTCCGAAGAACCGTGGAGATTGGAGTGTTTTCCGACTCTCATTTTGCAGAACGACGGAGCGTTGCTGCACCCCAACCTTCAGTCTCTGGCTCTCACGGCCTGGATGTTGAGGGCGTAGACTTCACTGCGTTGGGTCTGTCTGAAGGTGTCTCCCGCGTCTTGCTTGCCTCTAGGAAGGATTCCACTAAAAAGAGTTATTTTCTCAAGTGGAGGAGGTTTGTCGTTTGGTGTGAGAGCAAGGCCCTAGAACCTCGTTCTTGTCCTGCACAGAACCTGCTTGAATACCTTCTGCACTTATCAGAGTCTGGTCTCAAGACCAACTCAGTAAGGAATCACCTTAGTGCGATTAGTGCTTACCATTATCGTGTGGAAGGTAAAGCCATCTCTGGAGAGCCTTTAGTCGTTCGATTCATGAGAGGCTTGCTTTTGTCAAAGCCCCCTATCAAGCCTCCTGCAGTGTCATGGGATCTCAACGTCGTCCTCACCCAGCTGATGAAACCTCCTTTTGAGCCACTGAATGCCTGCCATCTGAAGTACTTGACCTAGAAGGTCATTTTCTTGGTGGCAGTTACTTTAGCTCGTATGGTCAGTGAGCTTCAAGCCCTGGTAGCTCATGCTCCATATACCAAATTTCATCACAACAGAGTAGTGCTCCGCACCCACCCAAAGTTCCTGCCGAAGGTGGTGTCGGAGTTCCATCTTAACCAGTCAATTGTCTTGCCAACATTCTTCCCAAGGCCGCATACCCGCCCTGCTGAACGTCAGTTGCACACATTGGACTGCAAGAGAGCATTGGCCTTCTACTTGGAGCGGACACAGCCCCACAGACAGTCCACCCAATTGTTTGTTTCTTTCGACCCTAACAGGCTAGGGGTCGCTGTCGGGAAACGCACCATCTCCAATTGGCTAGCAGATTGCATTTCCTTCACTTACGCCCAGGCTGGGCTGGCTCTTGAGGGTCATGTCACGGCTCATAGTGTTAGAGCCATGGCAGCGTCAGTGGCCCACTTGAAGTCAGCCACTATTGAAGAGATTTGCAAGGCTGCGACGTGGTCATCTGTCCACACATTCACATCACATTACTGCCTCCAGCAGGATACCCGACGCGACAGTCGGTTCGGGCAGTCGGTGCTGCAGAATCTGTTTGGGGTGTAAATCCAACTCCACCCTCCAGGACCCGCATTTATTCTGGTCAGGCTGCACTCTCAGTTAGTTGTTCTTCGTAGGTCAATTTTCTGTTGTATCCTCGCCGTTGCGAGGTTCAATTTACCTGGGTTCTTGTTTTGAGTGAGCCTGAGAGCTAGGGATACCCCAGTCGTGAGAACAAGCAGCCTGCTTGTCCTCGGAGAAAGTGAATGATACATACCTGTAGCAGGTGTTCTCCGAGGACAGCAGGCTGATTGTTCTCACCTACCCTCCCTCCTCCCGTTTGGAGTTGCGTTTCATCATTTTTGCTTGTCATTCAACTGGCGGGAACGGTCGCGCACGGGCGGGAAGACGGCCGCGCATGCGCGGTGGGCGTGCCCTGCGTGCAGACCGCCCGTGAATCTTCTTCCGGTTGGTGGGGGCTGCCGCGGACGTCACCCAGTCGTGAGAACAATCAGCCTGCTGTCCTCGGAGAACACCTGCTACAGGTATGTATCATTCACTTTAAGTCCTTTTAGTAATTTGCGTGCAGCTGTTTTCAGTTTCACATGCTTGGGATAGTTAAAGGACATTGTAAAGGCTATTTTGTCTTTTGTTTGTAGGCGACGTGGTGGCAAATATGCCATAGGATCTGCTTGCGTTGGTGGTGGCCAAGGCATTGCACTCCTCATTGAAAATATGGCATGAGGACTAGAAGGAAGACCATGCCAAAACCCTCATCAACAAGCAGTCAAATTCCAGGGATCACCCCACTCATCAGCCTCCAGAACACATATACATCCAATAGCAAGCGAAATGCATTTTTCTTCTGGGGGGAAGTCAATGTGCATCAGCCAGTGGTGGGATGGAATGCTCATCCAAAAGCCTTAGTGTGTGTGACTTTCTACTGAAAAGAAATGTGAAAATGGTATTTTTAATCCAACCTGAAAACCTCTATAAACTTTGTTCCCCCTCTCCCCAGGCAATAAAATGTATGTGGAAATGATCTTCAGTAATAGGATTCACATTTGAATTTTTTTTTTTTTTTGTATGAATAACTGGTAATAGACGTCTTTGGTGATTCCAGACACACAGCAAAGTTAGCATTGCTGCAAAACATCCCAGACCACACAATAGGCCATAAAATCCCAATAAAACTTGTGTTCTGTGGTGGTTAAATATTTCAAAAACATACTTGGCCTAGTATAATGTTCTCCCCTCTTTAGATAAAGAGATTTAGTGCTAACTCCATGTTTTGTTTTTGTTTACTCATTTAAAGATCTCCCCTTGCAGTTATGAACTGGGAGAAATTTTGATTAATGCATTGTCACAAATGACCTCACAGTGAATATGATCTCATTGGTTAATGCAGTTTTGATCATGTGTGTTTGTGAGAATGTTTGTGTCAACTTATTTTGGGAACCAATCAGATGCAGTGATTCCGAGGCCATTTGTGACTCTTAACATGGCTGCTTCTTGTGTAGGCTACACAGATACTGCAGGAACCAATCTGATCCCATCTTGAGACCCTGCTGTAATCGTGGCTGCTTCCAGTGGGGTGGGAGAGTTGATGGGGAATTTGAGAGAAAAAGCTTAGTCATTTTAGAAATCATGTCTTGAGTAGTAGAATGATTATTTAATGCTGGCTAAGTATGATTTATCATGTATTTTTGAAATGCACCAGACACAGAGCAGTTTTGAATTGTTGCCTTAAAATAGTTTAATACTGTTAAACGTGTGCTTGTATATTATATTTCCAATCTTATGGGCAAACATAATTTATGAGAAAACATCCCTATATAGTCAGCTCAATCACAATAATGCTTTCTCAAGGAACAGCTTCACCTCTGACCTAAGCAATGCGGCTCGCCAATATGTGCCTTTCTTAATTGACATGACTTACGCATAGTCATCGGTCATTATGGTGATTATTTATTTTCTTTATATAGCAAACTTTATCCAATTTAAATTCTTCTTTCAATTTTTAGAGAAATATATACTCATCTTTTAGATGTAAATTTTTGCCCAGGAAATGTTTTCCTACGTAGCCTGTGTTTTGCTATATACAAACAGCTGTCTGAAGGAAATTCCCTAAAATCAATGGGCATCAGGAAGCCTCCATTCTTTGGTCTTTAAGCCAAATTATGACCGATGACGATGTGGGGACGTAAGTCTTGTCAATTAAGAAAGATACATATTGAGAAAGCATTATTGTAATTGAGCTGTCCAAATTATGACCATATTATGATATACAGTACTGTCTACTGTGTACACCTCAGGGCACCTTGTCTGGCTCTTCCAACAGTGTGGTATACAGTACAGATTAGATTACCTGTCCTGTTATGTGCACATGCATGGGTGGTGAACATTTTTTTAGCCTGGATTATTTTGTTATAGATTGGAAATTTAGAATGCTAGTACTATTGAAGTATCTTATTAAAAGTACTCTTAAAAAGTGCTGTTACCTCTTTTCAGTGTCGTAAATTGTCTGCTTGTTTGCTATCATTTGTATTAGAATTGATAAAGGAATTAGGAACTGTTGCTTATTGAACCAGTAAGGGTTGGAAGTGTGGAAGTGCACGATACAGTGGCAGAGGAAGGTTTTAGGGCTTATGCTACAAGGACACAACTGGGTAGGAATTGGAGTGTTGTGGAATCTTAAGGGAGGTGTGTTCTGTGGGCTTTTACCAAGGACCTGCCCTTGTAATGACAGGGAGGATGAGTAAGGCTGGGACCAGATCAGCGGAACCTGTAACTTAAATGTGGAGAAAGATAAGATGGGCGAAAAAGCACATGTGAAAACTATCTGAAAATTGCCCTAATTTACAATCCAGTGGTATAACGAGAGACAGGGCTTTTTATACTTCCAGAAGTGATGTGTAGTAGACACTCCTTGACTAGCGACAGACAGGCATGTCCATTTTCCAGTACTTCACACTACAGTCAGGTCAGGTTAGGATCAGATGATGATCAAGTACTAAGCATGATGTAAATAGGAGCAACAAACACAGTTTCTGAGAAGTTCCGAGAGAAGAGAACATTTGTCTGGTAAGTGAACGCTATTTTGCTTTGTATTTTGGGAACTTAAAGATTGGGGTTTAAAGGAGGAATTGTAGGTTTGTGTTAGGCAAAATAAAAATATAAAAAGCAAAATTTATCAACTAATCTCCATAGTTTTTTCCACTTAGCTTTAAAAACTTTGTACCACAGCATTAACAGAATCTAACAGGCACTGCAGGATCTAGTTTAGTCTTCCCACCCACCCCTAGGACAGCTCTTCATTTATAGTCAGTTATTGTAATTAGGGTAACAAGCAAGGAGTGCTCTTACACAGAGTTTTAAATAATTTCATTACCATCTAAGAAGGAAATACTAACTAAATCATACAATATACTATATAAACTAAATTATATAGTATATAAATTTCTCCGAGGACAAGCAGGCTGCTTGTTCTCACTGATAGGGTGACGTCCACGACAGCCCCTCCAATCGGAACACTTTACTAGCAAAGGCCTTTGCTAGTCCTCGCGCGCCGATACGCACCGCGCATGCACGGCCGTCTTCCCGCCCGAACCGGCTCGTGTTCGTCAGTCTTCTTTTGTCCGTGCTCGGTACGGTTGTGTTTACGCCGTTCGCACCCCTTAAGTTGACCTCGCGCGTCTTTTTTGACTTTTCGCTAAAGAAAAAAAAAAAAAAAAAGGATCTCGGAAGAAGGCCTGTTCGGTCTTTTTCCCCTTCTTCTCTTTCCAGTTTTGCCCTGTTAAGTTTTCTTTCGGTTTCGGGGTAGGCCCTTTTGAGGCCTTGGGTCGAATTTTTTTCTCCCCCTCTTTTTGGTGCCTTACCGCAATTACGAGTTTTGATTTCGCCGGCGTGATTTTTCCGCCCATGTCATCGAAGTCTCCCAGCGGCTTCAAGAAGTGCACCCAGTGCGCCCGGGTAATCTCGCTCACTGACAGGCACGCGTCGTGTCTTCAGTGTCTGGGGACTGGGCACCGCCCGCAGGCCTGTAGTCTTTGCGCCCTTTTACAGAAAAGGACTCAAGTAGCGAGATTGGCCCAGTGGAACGTTTTGTTCTCGGGCTCTTCGTCGGCATCGGCACCGGGAGTATCGAGTGCGTCGACGGTGTCAAGACCTCGGCCGCGACTGCATCGAGTGCATCGAGGCATCGGCCCTCTGCGTCGGGGCCGAGACATCGGAAGGCTGCGTCGGCGTCGGTGGTACCGGGTCCTCCACTAGTGCTGATGTCGTCGGACGGTGGTGCTTCGACTGGAGTGCAGGTGAGGGCTGTCCATTCCCCTGCTGGTGGCGGTGAGCCTTCGGGTGGGTCTCCCCCTACCCTGAGGGCTCCTGCGGTACAGCCCCCCCGAGACCGACCTTCTTCGGCCTCGGCCCCGAGGAAGCGACGGCTGGATTCTACGTCCTCCTCGTCGGTACCGGGAAGCTCCGGTGACATGCTTCGTTTGAAAAAGTCAAAGAAGCATCGACACCGGTCCCCTTCCCGTGTTGGTACCGAGAGCTCTGGGTCGCCGAGGGAGTCGGCACCCAGTAGGCATCGGCACCGGGAGGACCGCTCACCCTCTGTTCAGGAGGTGTCGATGCGCTCCACCTTGGACAGCCCGGAACAGCCTCCACACCCGGAACAGACTCTGACATCGACACCTGCATCGGCTTCCATGTCTTTCTCCACAGCCGCTCTGCACGAGAGTCTCCGGGCTGTTCTCCCAGAGATCCTGGGAGAGCTGTTGCGCCCTTCCCCTCCGGTACCGGGGGTCCTTGCGCCACCGGTACCGTCGAGTGAGGCGCCGGCTGGCCCCTTGCCCGGGGTGAGATCTCTGACATCGGTGCCGCTTGCGGTACCGACTGCGGTCGCCTCCCAGGAAGGCTCCCCGACGACGTCGGCGGAGGGAGCTTCGCCGGTGCAGGCGAGGGAGTCTACCTCTCGACGCTCCCACCGTGGCCGTGGTTCCACGGAGTCGAGCCGGGCACGGCTTCAGACACAGGTCCGTGAACTTGTGTCTGATACCGATGGTGAGGCCTCGTGGGAGGAGGAAGAGGACATCAGATATTTCTCTGACGAGGAGTCTGATGGCCTTCCTTCTGATCCCACTCCCTCCCCTGAAAGGCAGCTTTCTCCTCCCGAGAGTCTGTCTTTTGCGGCCTTTGTCCGGGAGATGTCTGCGGCCATCCCCTTCCCGGTGGTTGTGGAGGACAAGCCCAGGGCTGAAATGTTTGAGCTCCTGGACTATCCTTCTCCACCTAAGGAAGCGTCCACAGTACCCATGCATCATGTCCTAAAAAAGACATTGCTGGCGAACTGGACCAAGCCACTATGTAATCCCCACATTCCCAAGAAGATGGAGTCCCAGTACCGGATCCATGGGGACCCAGAGCTGATGCGCACTCAGTTGCCTCACGACTCTGGAGTTGTGGATTTGGCCCTAAAGAAGGCTAAGAGTTCTAGGGAGCATGCTTCGGCGCCCCCGGGCAAGGACTCTAGAACCTTAGACTCCTTTGGGAGGAAGGCCTACCATTCTTCTATGCTCGTGGCCAAAATCCAGTCTTACCAGCTCAACACGAGCATACACATGCGGAACAATGTGCGGCAGTTGGTGGGCTTGGTGGACAAGCTCCCCCCTGAGCAAGCCAAGCCATTTCAGGAGGTGGTCAGGCAGCTGAAGGCGTGCAGAAAATTCCTGGCCAGAGGGGTGTGTGACACCTTTGATGTTGCGTCCAGGGCCGCTGCTCAAGGTGTGGTGATGCGCAGACTCCTATGGCTGCGTGCCTCCAACCTGGAGAATAGGATCCAGCAGGGATTGCGGACTCGCCTTCCTGTGCGGATAATATTTTTGGAGAGAAGGTCGAACAGGTGGTAGAGCAGCTCCACCAGCGGGACACCGCTTTCGACAAGTTCTCCCGCCGGCAGCCTTCAGCTTCTACCTCCACAGGTAGACGTTTTTATGGGGGAAGGAAGACTGTTCCCTACTCTTCTGGTAAGCGTAGGTACAATCCTTCTTCTCGACAGCCTGTGGACCAGGCTAAGCCCCAGCGCGCTCGCTCTCGTCAGCAGCGTGCGCCTCAGCAAGGCCCCTCGGCTCCCCAGCAAAAGCAAGGGACGAGCTTTTGACTGGCTCCAGCAGAGCATAGCCGACATCCATTGTCAGTGCCGGGCGACCTGCCAGTCGGAGGGAGGTTGAAAGTTTTTCACCAAAGGTGGCCTCTCATAACCTCCGATCAGTGGGTTCTTCAAATAGTCCGGCAAGGATACACCCTCAATTTGGCTTCCAAACCTCCAAATTGTCCACCGGGAGCTCAGTCTTACAGCTTCCAACACAAGCAGGTACTTGCAGAGGAACTCTCCGCCCTTCTCAGCGCCAATGCGGTCGAGCCCGTGCCATCCGGGCAGGAAGGGCTGGGATTCTATTCCAGGTACTTCCTTGTGGAAAAGAAAACGGGGGGGGGGGGGGGGGGGGGGGATGCGTCCCATCCTAGACCTAAGGGCCCTGAACAAATATCTGGTCAAGGAAAAGTTCAGGATGCTTTCTCTGGGCACCCTTCTCCCCATGATTCAGGAAAACGATTGGCTATGCTCTCTGGACTTGAAGGACGCCTACACTCACATCCCGATACTGCCAGCTCACAGACAGTATCTGCGATTTCAGCTGGGCACACGTAACTTCCAGTACTGTGTGCTACCCTTTGGGCTCGCCTCTGCACCCAGAGTGTTCATGAAGTGCTTGGCTGTAGTAGCAGCGTCACTTTGCAGGCTGGGGGTGCACGTGTTCCCATATCTCGACGATTGGCTGGTGAAGAACACATCGGAGGCAGGAGCTCTACAGTCCATGCAGATGACTATTCGCCTCCTGGAGCTACTGGGGTTTGTGATAAATTATCCAAAGTCCCATCTTCTCCCAGTGCATAGACTCGAATTCATAGGAGCTCTGCTGGATTCTCGGACGGCTCGTGCCTATCTCCCAGAGGCGAGAGCCAACAACTTGTTGTCCCTCATCTCGCGGGTGCGAGCGTCCCAGCAGATCACAGCTCGGCAGATGTTGAGATTGCTGGGCCACATGGCCTCCACAGTTCATGTGACTCCCATGGCCCGCTTTCACATGAGATCTGCTCAATGGACCCTAGCTTCCCAGTGGTTTCAAGCTGCTGGGGATCTAGAAGACGTGATCCACCTGTCCACAAGTTTTCTCAAATCCCTGTATTGGTGGACGATTTGGTCCAATTTGACTCTGGGACGTCCTTTCCAAATTCCTCAGCCACAAAAAGTGCTGACCACGGATGGGGTGGGGAGCTCATGTCGATGGGCTTCACACCCAAGGAAGCTGGTCCCTCCAGGAACGCGATCTGCAGATCAATCTTCTGGAGTTACGAGCGATTTGGAACGCTCTGAAGGCTTTCAGAGATCGGCTGTCCCACCAAATTATCCCAATTCAGACAGACAACCAGGTTGCCATGTATTACATCAACAAGCAGGGGGGCACCGGATCTCGCCTCCTGTGTCAGGAAGCAGTCAGCATGTGGCTCTGGGCTCGCCGTCACGGCATTGTGCTCCAAGCCACTTATCTGGCAGGCGTAAACAACAGTCTGGCCGACAGGTTGAGCAGGATTATGCAACGTCACGAGTGGTCGCTCAATTCCCGTGTAGTGCGACAGATCTTCCAGGTGTGGGGCACCCCCTTGATAGATCTCTTCGCATCTCGAGCCAACCACAAAGTCCCTCAGTTCTGTTCCAGGCTTCAGGCCCACGGCAGACTGGCATCGGATGCCTTCCTCCTGGATTGGGGGGGAGGGTCTGCTGTATGCTTATCCTCCCATACCTCTGGTGGGGAAGACTTTGTTGAAACTCAAGCAAGACCGAGGCTCCATGATTCTGATTGCTCCTTTTTGGCCGCGTCAGATCTGGTTCCCTCTTCTTCTGGAGTTGTCCTCCGAAGAACCGTGGAGATTGGAGTGTTTTCCGACCCTCATCACACAAGACGAAGGGGCGCTTCTGCATCCCAACCTCCAGGTTCTGGCTCTCACGGCCTGGATGTTGAGAGCGTAGACTTTGCCTCTTTGGGTCTGTCAGAGGGTGTCTCCCGCATCTTGCTTGCGTCCAGGAAAGATTCCACTAAGAGGAGTTACTTCTTTCTATGGAGGAGGTTTGCAGTCTGGTGTGACAGCAAGGCCCTAGATCCTCGCTCTTGTCCTACACAGACCCTGCTTGAATACCTTCTGCACTTGTCTGAGTCTGGTCTCAAGACCAACTCTGTAAGGGTTCACCTTAGCGCAATTAGTGCATACCATTACCGTGTGGAAGGTAAGCCGATCTCAGGACAGCCTTTAGTTGTTCGCTTCATGAGAGGTTTGCTTTTGTCAAAGCCCCCTGTCAAGCCTCCTACCGTGTCATGGGATCTCAATGTCGTTCTCACCCAGCTGATGAAACCTCCTTTTGAGCCACTGAACTCCTGCCATCTGAAGTACTTGACCTGGAAGGTCATTTTCTTGGTGGCAGTTACTTCAGCTCGTAGAGTCAGTGAGCTTCAGGCCCTGGTAGCCCAGGCTCCTTACACCAAATTTCATCAAAACAGAGTAGTCCTCCGCACTCACCCTAAGTTCTTGCCAAAGGTTGTGTCGGAGTTCCATCTGAACCAGTCAATTGTCTTGTCAACATTCTTTCCCCATCCTCATCCCTGCCCTGCTGAACGTCAGCTGCACACTTTGGACTGCAAGAGAGCATTGGCCTTCTATCTGGAGCGGACACAGCCCAACAGACAGTCCGCCCAATCGTTTGTTTCTTTTGATCCCAACAGGAGGGGAGTGGCTGTGGGGAAACGCACCATATCCAATTGGCTAGCAGATTGGATTTGCTTCACTTACGCCCAGGCTGTGCTGGCTCTTGAGGGTCATGTCACGGCTCATAATGTTAGAGCCATGGCAGCGTCGGTAGCCCACTTGAAGTCAGCCACTATTGAAGAGATTTGCAAAGCTGTGACGTGGTCATCTGTCCACACATTCACATCTTATTACTGCCTGCAGCAGGATACCCGACGCGACAGTCGGTTCGGGCAGTCAGTGCTTCAGAATCTGTTCGGGGTTTAGGATCCAATTCCACCCCCCTAGGCCCATGTTTATTCTGTTCCAGGCTACACTCTGTTAGTTGGATAAGTTGTTAGGTCAATCTCAGTTATGTTCTCGCCGTTGCGAGGCCCAATTGACCATGTTTGTTGTTTTGAATGAGCCTGGGGGCTAGGGATACCCCATCAGTGAGAACAAGCAGCCTGCTTGTCCTCGGAGAAAGCGAATGCTACATACCTGTAGAAGGTATTCTCCGAGGACAGCAGGCTGATTGTTCTCACAAACCCGCCCGCCTCCTCTTTGGAGTTGTGTCTTCCCTTGTCTTTCTCTTGCTACATATGGGACTGACGAACACGAGCCGGTTCGGGCGGGAAGATGGCCGCGCATGCGCATCGGCGCGCGAGGACTAGCAAAGGCCTTTGCTAGTAAAGTGTTCCGATTGGAGGGGCTGCCGTGGACGTCACCCTATCAGTGAGAACAATCAGCCTGCTGTCCTCGGAGAATACCTTCTACAGGTATGTAGCATTCGCTTTATAGTATATAAAATTAGCTTTTATATTAGGCTAATATCCTTAATACTGTAGCAAGTTTTAAATTATTGAAAAACTCAAAAACACTAAGTTGGAGTCAGCAGTCCAGCAGCGAGAGGGGTGTTAGCCAGTCTTTTGCATTGAGTGTCACATGTATTATGATCTCCTAGTTGTTGAGATGTCATATGTGTGTGCCCGATGCAAAGAGCTCCTAGCTCTCAGGGAACGTGTCTGTTCTTTTGAGGCTAGAGTAGCAGACTTGGTGGAGCTGAGGGAGACAGAGAGGTACATACTACTACTACTACTACTTAACATTTCTAGAGCGTTACTAGGGTTACGCAGCGCTGTACAAATTAACAAATGAGGACAGTCCCTGCTCAAAAGAGCTTACAATCTAAAGGACGAAATGTCAAGTTGGGATCGTTTAGATTTCCTGAGAGAAGGTGTAGTGATTAGGTGCCAAAGGCGACATTGAAGAGGTGGGATTTGAGTAATGATTTGAAGATGGGTAGGGAGGGGGCCCGGCGTATGGGCTCAGGGAGTTTGTTCCAAGCATGGGGTGAAGCGAGGTAGAAAGGGCGATGGTGGAGAAGGGTACTGAAAGGAGGGATTTGTCAAGAGAGCGGAGGTTACGGGTGGGGACATAAGGGAGATGAGAGTAGAGAGATAAGGAGGGGCTGCAGATCGAGTGCATTTGTAGGTGAGTAGGAGAAGCTTGAACTGTATGCGGTATCTGATCGGAAGCCAGTGAAGTGACTTGAGGAGAGGGGTGGTATGAGTATATCGGTTGAGGCGGAAGATAAGACGTGCGGCCGAGTTCTGAATGGACTGAAGGGGGGATAGATGGCTAAGTGGGAGGCCGGTGAGGAGTAGGTTGCAGTAGTCAAGGCGAGAGGTAATGAGAGAGTGGATGAGAGTTCGAGTGGTGTGCTCAGAGAGGAGGGGGCGAATTTTGCTAATGTTATAGAGGAAGAAGTGACAGGTCTTGGCTATCTGCTGGATATGCGCAGAGAAGGAGAGGGAGGAGTCAAAGATGACACCAAGGTTGCGGGCAGATGAGACAGGGACGATGAGGGTGTTATCAATTGAGATAGAGAGTGAAGGGAGAGGAGAAGTGGGTTTGGGTGGGAACACAATAAGTTCCGTCTTGGCCATGTTTAGTTTCAGGTGACGGTTGGACATCCAGGCAGCAATGTCGGATAAGCAGGCCAGTACATAGAGGAGACCTACAGGGATGGTAGAGAAGTCCCACCTCCAGTCGGGTAGCCCTTGTGCTACCTTAGAGGAGGGAGGTCTCCTAGAAGGAGAGCATCACCCTGGTGAAGTAGGAAGTACTCCTGTAGCCAGGACCGGCCCACCAGGGGATGTACTATCCTCTTGCAGCAAGGATATGTCTCCAAGTGCTGCCCGGGAGGGAAAGGTTAGGACAGCTTTTGTAGTTGGTGATTCGATCATTAGGTATATAGATAGCTGGGTGGCTGGTGGACGTGAGGATCGCCTGGTGACTTGCCTGCCTGGTGCGAAGGTGGCGGACCTCACGTGTCACCTAGATAGGATTTTAGATAGTGCTGACTTGGTACATGTGGGTACCAATGACATAGGCAAATGTGGGAGAGAGGTTTGTTCTGTCCAACAGCCTCGCACTAGTTTATAACATGATCCTAAAATGTGTGTAATGGTTTTACTGTTATGGTCAGTTCTAAGGACTACCATTGCTGCAGTTTCTCACTACAAAGATAAATGAGCAATGCACTGTGGGTAATGTAGTTCACAGGCAGTGCAACCACACTTGCTTGGCTGTGTAAGAACTGTTACCACTGGTTGTGAGGCTGCCCAGATCTCTCTCTCTCTCTTCTTCCCCCCCCCCCCCCCCCAAAAAAAGCTTGGCTCTTTTGTCTTCCTACTATAATTTCCTGGTCATTCTCACTATCTCTGTCCTTGGAGGTCAGCCAGGTATGACCTTTCCCTCCAATTGAGAGCCGTCCTCTAGGACCACCCCTTGCTACCCGATGGCAGGCTCTGCCCCATTGGTCTCCTGTGTGAAGCCTCAATATCTCTTTGTCCCTTCAGCCATGAGGCATTCCACCATCTGGCTAGAAACATGGAGCATGGACCATCTTATTCCAGACAGCTCTGTCCTGCTGAAACTCCCTGTAACGAACCTGGTTTTTTACCTTGAAAATATCTCCTCCCTAATGAGATATCGCATATTCCAGTCACCCAGCTTTGGACCATTCCTACCTGTTCAACTATCTTTCTCCCCTGCAATAAATGTACCTCTCCTCGGATCTCCACCTCCAACAGCTCTCAGATTAAGGAGTCTCTATGCCCTGGAGCAGCACATCTGAACATCTGTGAGTAAATTATTTGTGATTTATTCAAATAAAAGAGGCTTCATAAAATAATAGAGATTCCAGGTGTGACTGTGTGCCAAGGTTATACTCCAAGATATTGGGGCCTCAAGTTAAGAAGCCCCAAGAGTCTTGACAAGGTTCTGGAAGCCAAATGTAGGCTCTTACGGAGAAAGCTCAAATCCAGATCCTCTAGGGAAGCATTTTCTGAAATGCTACCTGTTCCACATGCAGGGCCCAAGAGACAGGCAGAGCTCTGGAGTCTCAATGCGCGAATGAGACGGTGCAGGGAGGAGGACTTTAGATTTGTTAGGAACTGGGCAACATTTTGGGGAAGGGGGAGCCTATTCTGAAAGCATGGGCTCCACCTTAATCAGGGTGGGACCAGGCTGCTAGCATCGGCATTTAAAAAGGAGATAGAGCAGCTTTTAAATTAGAAATGTGGGGAAGGCTGACAGTGGCTCAAAAGCGCATGGTTTGGGATAAGGTATCTTTCAAAGATATTAAAACAGGGAAGATAGGGTATCCTGATAGTGAGGTTCCAAAAGAGACTGTAGTAGATCAGGTGTCCCTAAATAAAAATCAGACACAAGATTCCAAATTAGTACTGTCAAGTACTAAGCATGATGTAAATAGGATCAAGAAACACAGTTTGAAATGTCTATATGCGAATGCCAGAAGCCTAAGAAATAAGATGGGAGAGTTAGAATATATTACACTAAATGAAAAATTAGCTATAATAGGCATCTCTGAGACCTGGTGGAAGGAGGCTAACCAGTGGGACATTATCATACCAGGGTACAAATTATATCGTAGTGATAGGGTGGATCGAATTGGTGGAGGGGTAACATTGTATATTAACGAGAGCCTTGAATCAAATAGATTGAAAATTCTGCAGTAAACAAAACACTTCTTGGAATCCCTGTGGATTGAAATTCCATGTGTAAAGGGGAAAAGGATAATAGGAGTGTACTACCATCCGCCTGGCCAGGATGAACAGACGGATGCAGAAATGTTAAAGGAAATTAGGGACGCAAACAAACTGGGCAACACGATGAAAATGTGTGATTTCAATTACCCTGATATTGACTGGGTAAATGTAACATCGGGGCACGCAAGGGAGGTAAAATTCCTTGATAAAATCAAGGACAGCTTTATGGAGGAACTGGTACAGGAACCGACAAGAGAAGGAAAATTCTAGACCTAGTCCTTAGTGGAGCGCATAATCTGGTGCGGGAGGTAATGGTGCTTGGGCCGCTTGACAACAGTGATCATAATGTGATCGGATTAGATATTAGCTTTGAAGTAAATATACATAGGAAATCAAATACGTTAGCGTTTAACTTTAAAAAAGGAGACTGATAAATTGAGAAGAATGATGAAAAGAAAACTGAGGAGCGACTGCTAGGGTCAAAAATTTACATCAAGTGTGGATGCTGTTTAAAAACACCATCCTGGAAGCCCAGGCCATATATATTCCGCGTATTAAAAAAGGAGGACGGAAGACCAAACGACAGCCGGCATGGTTAAATAGTGAGGTGAAGGAAGCTATTAGAGCTAAAAGAAAATCCTTCAGAAAATGGAAGAAGGAACTGACTGAAAATAATAAGAAATGGCATAAGGAATGTCAAATCAAATGCAAAGCGCTGATAAGGAAAGCTAAGAGGGACTTCGAAAAAAAGATTGCGTTGGAGGCAAAAACACATAGTAAAATTTTTCTTAGGTATATTAAAAGCAGGAAGTCGGCAAAAGAGTCAGTTGGACCGCTAGATGACCAAGGAGTAAAAGGGGTGATCAGGGAAGACAAATCCGTAGCAGAGAGATTAAATGAATTCTTTGCTTCGGTCTTCACCGAGGAAGATTTGGGTGGGATACCGGTGCCGGAAATGGTATTCGAAGCTGACGAGTCGGAGAAACTTAATGAATTTTCTGTAAACCTGTAAGATGTAATGGGGCAGTTCTACAAACTGGACCGGATGGTATTCATCCCAGAGTACTGTTAGAACTGAAAAATGAGCTGGCGGAGCTATGTAATTTACCCTTAAAATCGAGCATGGTACTGGAAGATTGGAGGGTGGCCAACGTAACACCAATTTTTTAAAAAGGTTCCAGAGGAGATCCGGGAAATTATAGACCGGTGAGTCTGAAGTCGGTGCCAGGTAAAATGGTAGAGACTATACAAAATTACAGAGCATATTCAAAAAGCTTGGATTAATGAGACAAAGTCAACATGGATTTAGTGAGGAAATCTTGCCTCACCAATCTACTACATTTCTTTGAAGGGGTGAACAAACGTGGGTGAAGGGGAGCCGGTTGATATTGTGTATCTAGATTTTCAGAAGGCATTTGACAAAGTACCTCATGAAAGACTCCAGAGGAAATTGGAGAGTCATGGGATAGGAGGTAGTGTTCTATTGTGGATTAAAAACTGGTTAAAAGATAGAAAACAGAGTAGGGTTAAATGGTCAGTACTCTCAATGGAGAAGGGTAGTTAGTGGGGTTCCCCAGGGCTCTGTGCTGGGACCTCTGCTTTTTAACATATTTATAAATGACCTAGAGATGGGAGTAACTAGTGAGGTAATTAAATTTGCTGATGACACAAAGTTATTCAAAGTCGTTAAATCACGGGAGGATTGTGAAAAATTACAAGCGGACCTTACGAGATTGGGCGTCTAAATGGCAGATGACTTTTAATGTGAGCAAGTGCAAAGTGATTCATGTGGGAAAGAGGAACCCGAATTATAGCTACGTCATGCAAGGTTCCACATTAGGAGTCATGGACCAAGAAAGGGATCTAGGTGTCATCGTTGATACGTTGAAACCTTCTGCTCAGTGTGCTGCTGTTTGCCGCATTTCAAAAAAGATATAATGGAATTAGAAACGGTGCAGAGAAGGGCGAATAAAATGATAAATGGCGTGGGATAACTTCCTTATGAGGAAAGGCTAAAGCAGCTAGGGCTCTTCAGCTTGGAGAAAAGGCGGCTGAGGGGAGATACGATAGAGGTCTATAAAATAATGAGTGGAGTTGAACGGGTAGATGTGAAGTGTCTGTTCATGCTTTCCAAAAATACTAGGACTAGGGGGCATGCGATGAAGCTACAATGTAGTAAATTTAAAACGAATCTGAGAAAATATTTCTTCACTCAACATGTAATTAAACTCTGGAATTCATTGCCAGAGCATGTGGTAAAGGTGGTTAGCTTAGCGGAGTTTAAAAAAGGTTTGGACGGCTTCCTAAAGGAAAAGCCCATAGACCGTTATTAAATGGACTTGTGGAAAATCCACTATCTCTGGGATAAGCAGTATAAAATGTTTTGTACATTTTTGGATCTTGCCAGGTATTTGTGTCCTGGATTGGCCACTGTTGGAAACAGGATGCTTGGCTTGATGGACCTTTGGTCTTTCCCAGTATGGCAATACTTATGTACTTACCAAAGCAATAGTTAGAAAAATGGGTAGGAGTGGTCATTGGTTGATCCTGCCCTCCAGTGCTATACCTATTATTACTGCAAAGAAGTTAGCAGTTTGTTTTGTACATAAAAATAAAATAGTAAGAACTTCTTGCCCATGTATTTCAGAAATAGTGAGGCTCTGTGGTATTAGTTAAAATGCTGTGAAGGTTGACTGTTCTTGTGGTGATTTCTTTAAATAAAAGGACAGTCCTGTACAAAGTAGAACATCTGGAAACTCTATCTCAAACTCTGAGCTGCACTTGTAGGTGTGGTTAACTTGCTGACATTTTGAACTACCAGCAAGTGGAACACATTTGCTCTTCTGCCCAAAGAGATCTGGGGATGGTGAGGGAGATGGTGGAAAGTCCATAAAAATTACCAGATAGACTTGAGAGTGTCATTATTGGAACTGAGCTGTGAAAAACCTGATCTATGTGGGGGATCAGCCTGCTGTTTCTGATCTGAACCGGTCACTGTCAGAGGCAGGATACTGGATTTAATGGAACTTGGTCTAACTCGGCATGAATTTTGTTTTTTTATATTCATAATGTTAGTCCAGGAGGAGGGCCAGCATCTCAACCACTTACTTTATGTGTATGAATAGGAAATTGAGCATTCTTGCTTCATGAGCTGGGAGGGAGATGTCCTGGTGCCTGGACGCTTATTTTTGGGACTGGGATGTGAGAGGACTTTTCTGTGCTAGCCATCCCTTTCACTTTGCTCCTCTTTGCATAAAGAACAGTAAGATGCATATATAGGGTCAGTGTTTAAGTGACTGTACTTACTTAAAAAGCTGTTATAATGTTGACCCAGTTTTCATTGCATTAAATAGGGTTTACCACCTGGTTATGCTCACTAACCAGCTGCTTTTAAGTTAGTGCAATGACTGCTTAGCTCCTGTCAGATATACTTTGAATGGCCACAAGGTGGTACATTTTGAACATATTTAGAAACTTGTACTGACTACATACAAAGTTTCGTCTGTTCTGAATTGTTGGGTTAATTAAAGAGATTACATCAAGACTTTAAAAACAATTTTCTCCGAGGACAATTAGGCCATAGAATTCTCATATGTGGGTGACGTTCACAGTGCCTGGTGCAGAAATGTTGCCTAACGTACAATTCTTTTAAGGGCTTGAAGCAGCTCTCCCACCAGGCATGCACAGATGCCTTCCTGCCCTACTCACGAGTGCAGGACCAGCATTCTGTCTTCATCCATGGAGAAGAGAGGTTCTATTTCTGTAGTTCTCTCTTTGGCACGTTTTTTTCTTCTGAGGTGCCTTCCCTGGTGGGTTTTCCCCGCCTTTTTATTTTTACTTTTTTTTGTTGAGTATATACTCCCATTATTTCTTACTGGACTTCCCCCACTTCTTGTGGCTCTGAGGAGTGGTGGTCCACAGGGGACACCGTGTGTTCTCCTTGGGTGCAAACCTGGTTGGCCGGGTCCCTCCCCATCACCCTCGTCTGCTGGGAGGACTTATGTGCCTCAGCCCCGGCTCTGCTGCGGGCCTTGAGTGCCTTACCACGCATTGCAGCAACTGCTCCACTGGAGAAAATAAAAAAAAACATTTTTTAAACTGAAACTGAGCTCTGTGAATCGCTTACCAGAGAACCAGTGGGGGAAGCATCTTCCTGGACTTCCCTTCCCTCCTGCACTGGGTAGTCCTCCATTTTCCGTGGTGGGTGAGCTGCCCGGGGGGGGGGGGGGGGGGGTCACTGGGTCTTGTGGCACAGGGGTGCACAATGTCTTCCCAGTTGCACTGCTGCAGGTCCTCTAGAAAACACAGGTTGGAGACTCCCACTGTGAAGTTCAAGCTGTGTGGGGAGCCCAGGTTTCCAGTTGTGCAGCAGATGGTAGCAATAGTGCCTGAGGGGTCAGCCGGTGTTGGGGTGTCTGTAGCTGCAGCTTCGTTTGGTGGAAACTACACCATTGCCAGTACCTTGCAGGCCGGCGCCATTTTGAGCGCTTCCATTGGGCCGCCATTTTTGAGCCTGAGAGTCCTGTTCGGCCTTCGCCCCAGCAGGGGACCCAGGGAGGCATCACTTGATGGATCCAGGGTTTCTCCTAGAGTTAATTTGGGCTCTTCAGGGCAGTGGAGCCACCGGTGATCTCCTTGGTGCATGTGTCTGCTGCTGCCGCAGTCCCAGATTCTGATTGGCGATCACCCAAATGGCCCCATTTGCAGAGTCATGAAGAGGACCTCAGTGCCCTGGAAGAGGCATTTTCATGACCCTCTGAGGAGGAGTTCAAGGAGGATAGCTTGGCTTTCCCAGATTTGCAGGATGAGCAGCTTCTTCCAGGGGAAGGTCCCTCTTTGGCCCGAGTGTTTTCACTGCATTGAGCTGATGGAGCTTATCTCACAGGTCTGTTCTGCTCTCCGTTTTGAGGACTGCATTCTCTGGTAATGAATTCCAGAGTTTAATTACACGTTGCCCCCTAGTACAAGTATTTTTGGAAAGCATAAACAAACTATTCGTGTCTACCCGTTCCACTCCACTCATTATTTTATAGACCTCTATCACATCTCCCCTCAGCCGCCTTTTCTCCAAGCTAAAGAGCCCTAGCCACTTCAGCCTTTCCTCATAGAGAAGTCATCCCATCCCCTTTATAATTTTTGTTGCCCTTTTTCTGTACCTTTTCTAATTCCACAATATTTTTTTTGAGGTACGGCGACCAGAATTGAACACACTATTCAAGGTGCGGTCACACCATGGAGCGATACAAAGGCATTATAACGTCCTCCTTTTTGTTTTCCATTCCTTTCCTAATAATACCTAACATTCTATTTGCTTCTTAGCCACTGCAGCACACTGAGCAGAGGGTTTCAGCGTATCGACGATGCTGCCGCCAAGATCTCTTTCTTGGTCTGTGACTCCAAACATGGAACCTTGCATTACGTAGCTATAATTTGGGTTCGTTTCTGAGATGGACGTCCTTGGTTTCCATTATCACTGAAAATCAGAAACGACCAAATTTAAGGATTTGGATGTCCCTGACCGTATTATCAAAACGAAAATGGAACTCCATCTTGTTTTGAAAATATTGGTTTCCCCGCCCTTGGATGGGGACGTTTTGCGAGGACATCTATATTAAAACATGGACATCCCTTTCAAAAATGCCCCTCCACGTGTTTTTTCCTCCAATGCAATCTTTTTTTCATAGTCCCTCTTTGCCTTCCTTATCAGTGCTTTGGATTTGCATTTGCTGTTTCTTAATATTTTCAGTTGGTTCCTTCTTCCATTTTCTGAAGGATTTTATTTTAGCTCTATAATAGCTTCCTTCATCTCACTTTTTAAGTATACCAGCTGTCATCTGGTCATCCTCCCTCCTTTTTTATTACACGGAATATATTTGGCCTGGGCTTCCAGGATGGTATTTTTGAACAGCATCCACACCTAATGTAAATTTTTGACCCTCGCAACTGCTCTGTTTTTTTTTTTTTTCATTGTTCTTTTCATTTTATTATAGTCTCCTTTTTGAAAGTTAAACGCTAACATATTGGATTTCCTGTGTCTACTTACTCCAAAGCTAACATCAAAATCTGATCATATTATAATCACTGTTATCAAGTGGCCCCATCGCCATTACTACTACTACTACTACTACTACTATTAAACATTTCTATAGCGCTACTAGACTTACACAGCGCTGTACAAATTAACATAAAAAAGACAGTCCCTGCTCAACAGAGCTTACAATCTAAATTGGACAGACGAACAGACAGCTAGGCCTCCCGCACCAGATCATGTGCGCCACAAAGGACTAGATCTAGAATTTTTCCTTCTGTTGTTGGCTCCTGTACCAGCTGCTCCATAAAGCAGTCCTTGATTTCGTCAAGGAATTTTACCTACTACTACTACTTATTTCTCTATAGCGCTACAAGGCATACACAGCGCTGTACACCATCCCTAGCATGCCCCGGTGTTACATTTACCCAGTCAATATCGGGGTAATTGAAATCACCCATTATTATTGTGTTGCCCAGTTTGTTAGCCTTTCTATTTTCTGATAACATTTCTACATCTGTTTGTTCATCCTGACCTGGTGGATGGTAGTACACTCCTATCACTATCCTTTTCCCCTTTACACATTGAATTTCAATCCATAGGGATTCCAAGATGTGTTTTGTTTCAAATAGAATTTTCAATCTATTTGATTCAAGGCCCTCCTTAATATACAATGATATCCCTACACCAGTTCGATTCACCCTATTACTACGATATTATTTGTACCTCGGTATGATAGTGTCCCACTGATTATCCACCTTCCACCAGGTCTCAGAGATGCCTGTTATATTCCATCATATTTCTTAGGCTTCTGGCATTCACATATACGTGGAGGGGCATAATCGAAAAGGACACCCAAGTTTTGCTGAGGACGTCCTCTGAAAACATCCCGACGGAGGGGCGGGGAAACCCGTATTATCGAAACAAGATGGACGTCCATCTTTCGTTTCAATTATACAGTTGGGGACACCCAAATCTTGAAATTTAGGTCGTCCTTAGAGATGGTCATCCCTAGACTTGGTCGTTTCTGATTTGCGGTGATAATGGAAACCAAGGATGCCCATCTCAGAAACAACCAAATGCAAGCCCTTTGGTCATGGGAGGAGCCAGCATTTCTAGTGCACTGGTCCCCCTGACATGCCAGGACACCAACCGGGCACCCTAGGGGGCACTGCAGTGGACTTCATAAATTGCTCCCAGGTACATAAGCTCCCTTGTGTGCTGAGTGCCCAACCCCCCCCCCCCCCAAACCCACTACCCACAACTGTACACCACTACCTTAGCCCTTACGGGTGAAGGGGGGCACTTAGATGTGGGTACAGTGGGTTTGTGGAGGAGATGGGCCTGGGTCCGCCTGCCTGACGTGGACTGCACCCACTAAAACTGCTCCAGGGACCTGCATACTGCTGTGATGGACCTGAGTATGACATTTGAGGCTGGCACAAAATATTTTTAAAGATTTTTTTTTTTAGGGTGGGAGGGGGTTAGTGACCACTGGGGGAGTAAGGGGAGGTCATCCCCAATTCTCTCCGGTGGTCATCTGGTCAGTTTGGGCACCTTTTTGTGCCTTGGCTGTAAGAAAAACAGGGCCAGGTAAAGTCGTCCAAGTGCTTGTTAGAGACGCCTTTTTTTCCATTATGTTTGGCACGCCCAAGTCCCACCTTCGCTACGCCTCTGACACATCCCCGTGAGCTTTGGCTATCCCTGCGACGGAAAGCAGTTGGCGATGTCCAAAATTGGCTTTCGATTATACCGATTTGGACGACCCTGTGAGAAGGACGCCCATATTCCGATTTGTTTCGAAAGATGGGCGTCGTCTTTCGAAAATAAGCCTGATAGTAACATAGTAAATGACGGCAGATAAAGACCTGTACGGTCCATCCAGTCTGCCCAACAAGATAAACTCATTTTACATGGTATTTGATACTTTATATGTATACCCGAGTTTGATTTGTACTTGCCTTTCTCAGGGCACAGACCGTCAAAAGTCTGCCCAGCACTGTTCTTGTACTAACGTCGAAGCCCCTTAAAATTTACACTCAAGCCCATCCCTATCCAGTCAAGATCAGGGCATAGACCATAGAAGTCTGCCCAGCTCCCGTTTTGTTTCCCAGTTACTGGCGTCGCCACCCAATCTTCACTAAGATTCAGCGGAACCATTCCTTCTAAACAGGAGACCTTTGTGTTTATCCCATGCATGTTTGAATTTAATTACCGTTTTCATCACCACCTCCCGCGGGAGGGCATTCCACATATCCACCACCCTCTCAGTGAAAAAATACTTCCCGACATTAGTCCTGAGTCTGCCCCCCTTCAACCTCAATTCATGTTCTCCAGTTCTACCGCCTTCCTGTCTCCGAAAAAGGTTAATTTGCGGATTAATACCTTTCAAATATTTGAACAACTGTATCACGTCACTCCTGTTTCTCCTTTCCTCCAAGGTATACATGTTCACGTCAGCAAGTCTCTCTTCGTACAGTTTGCAACACAAATCCCATACCATTTTTGTAGCTTTTCTTTCCTCCACTTCCAGTCTTTTTACATTTTTAGCAAGATACGGCCTCCAAAACTGAACACAGTGGGGCCTCACCAGCGACTTGTAGAGGGGCATCAACACCTCCTTTCTTCTGCTGGTTATGCCCCTCTCTATGCAGCCTAGCATCCTTCTGGCCACGGCCATCACCTTGTCGCATTGCTTCTTTACCTTTAGATCCTCAGACACCAACACCCCAAGGTCTCTCTCCTGAATCAAGCTTACTAATCTCTCCCCCTCCTATCCGGTATCTCTCTCAGGTTTTTGCACCCCAAGTGCATCACTCTACACTTCTTGGCATTAAAGTACTGCCTACTCACATAAAGTACTCCTTTCAACTTAATTTGTTCAAACTATTTATTAACTCGCATGTGCGTATATCCTACTACGAATCTCGGAACTCACATTCGCTTGCCTCTTTCGCTCATAACATACTATTCTCCTTCCTGTGAGTAGGTAATTGTTGCGCTTGTACTCTGGTGACAGACTTTATACCCTATGTGATTAAATTTTAACTGCCAGACCCTCAACCATTCTTCTAACATTTGGAGATCCCTTCTCATCATTCTACTCCCTCCAGGGTATCCACTCTATTGGCTATTTTCATGTCTTTTTTTTTTTTTTTTTAATTGCATTTGTATCCCACATTTTCCCACCTATTTGCGGGCTCAGTGTGGCTTACAATACATTGTAATGATGGAAGTACAATTTGTTACAACACAATTATGGTTACATTGTGAAGAGTTAAGTTAAAACAAAGTCCAAGTATCGTTAAGGGGAATAAAACAATGGAGAAGAACGACTGAACAATAGAAGAACAACGGATACTGATAGGGCAACAGAACAATAGCAATAGAACGTTCGGGTATAATATTTTTTACCTGTAAATTAAGGTTTAAATGTGTTAAAGTTAAGGGGGATAAAAGTACAGAAGAGAATGTATTGATGCATTGCTAACAGTGTGTGTGGACTTCATGTGTTTTGAACTTTTCAATAGATTTTTTCAAAGAGATGAGTCTTTAATAGTTTGCGGAAGTCGGTTAGTTCGTAGATCGTTTTCAGGTTTCATGGTAGTTTGTTCCAGAATTGCGTGCTCATATAAGAAAAGGTTGATGCGTGCAGCACTTTGTATTTTATGCCTTTGCAATTAGGGAAGTGGAAGTTGAGGAAAGTTCGGGATGCTCTTTTAGCGTTTCTGGGTGGTAGGTCTATTAAGTCAGACATGTAGGCTGGGGCTTCACCGTGAATGATTTTGTGGACTAGTGTGCATACTTTAAAAGTGATGCGTTCCTTGAGTGGGAGCCAGTGTAACTTCTCTAGTAAGGGTTTCGCACTTTCGTATTTTGGTTTCCAGAAGATGAGTCTGGCTGCTGTGTTCTGGGCTGTTTGAAGTTTCCTCAGTATTTGCTCTTTACAACCTGCGTATAGTGAGTTGCAGTAGTCCAGATGGCTGAGTACGAGTGATGCACTAGGCTGCGGAAGACGGATCTTGGGAAGAATGGTCTTATTCTTTTCAGTTTCCACATGCAGTAGAACATCTTTTTGGTTGTGTTGTTTGCATGAGTTTCAAGTGTTAGGAAGGCACACCTTTCCTTCCAACCCTTCAGCAATATCTCCCACAAATATATTAAACAGAATAGGCCCCAGCACCGACCCCTGAGGAACTCCACTGCTCCTTTTCTCCAAGCGGATTCCATTTACCACCACTCTCTGCCACCTGTCGGTCAACCAGTTTCTTATCCAGTTCACCACTTTTGGTCCTATGTTCAACCCTTTCAGCTTATTCACGAGTCTTCTGTGAGGGACCATATCAAAGGCTTTGCTGAAGTCCAAGTAGATTACATCTAGCACACATCCTTTATCCAGTTCTTTGGCCACCCAGTCAAAGAAGTCAATAAGATTTGTTTTGCAGGATTTTCCTTTGGTAAAGCCATGTTGCCTCAGGTCCTGTAATCCATCGGCTTCTAGAAAGTTAACTATCCTTTTTCAGCAGTGACTCCATTATTTTTCCCGCCACCGACGTGAGACTTAGTGGTCTGTAATTTCCCACTTCTTCCTTGTCTCCACTTTTGTGAAGAGGGACCACATCCACTCATCTCCAATCTCGCGGAACCTCTCCCGTCTCTAAAGATCTATTAAATAAATCTTTAAAAGGTCCTGCCAGGACCTCTCTGAGCTCCTTCAGTATCCTGGGATGTATCCTATCCGGCCCCATAGCTTTGTTCACCTTCAGATTCTCCAGCTGTTTATAAACTTTCTTCCATAAACGGCGCAGTATCCACTCCATTCCCAGATGTTCCCTCGGCAGCCAACTGCGGTCCTTCTCCAGGATTTTCCTCCGTGAACACCGAAGAGAAATAATTGTTTAGCACGTTCGCTTTATCTTCATCACTCTCCACATAGCCATTCTCATTATCTTTTAGTCTTGCAATTCCATTCCTATCTCTTCTCCCTTGTCCAATATATCTGAAAAAGGTCTTGTCACCTCTCTTTACATCTTTAGCCATTTTTTCACATATAGACATTTCAAACTGTTTCTTGCTCCTATTTACATCATGCTTAGTACTTGACAGTACTAATTTGCAATCTTTTGTCTGATTTTTATTTAGGGACACCTGATCTACTACGGTCTCTTTTGCAACCTCACTATCAGGATACCCATCTTCCCTGTTTTGATATCTTTGAAAGATACCTTATTCCGAACCATGCGCTTTTGAGTGACTGTCAGCCTTCCTCCAGTTTCTAATTTAAAAGCTGCTCTATCTCCTTTTTAAATGCCGATGCCAGCAGCCTAGTCCCACCCTGGTTAAGGTGGAGGCCATCCTTTCGGAATAGCCCCCCCTCCCTTCAAGGCAATACAAGCATCATAAATTTCAATTTGTTTAACTCTGAGTCCTCCTTCACCTGAGGTCAAAAGAATCTGTGCCCACAGAGCTCAGGTAAAGAACGATTTAGCTCTTTAAGTCAACTAACTTGATCTTTTTAGTCATATAATTGCACATCCTGCTATTTTTAATGTCTTGGATGCAATAACAGTTTTGACGTATTTGGTAAACTGTGCTCTGCCAGTAAGCAGTATACCTGAGACAGTATTTATTATTTGTGAGCTGTACTCACACAAAGCACGTTGACACAGTGGAGTGGAAGAGAGTCCATGATTGAAACAGGTCCTTATGCCATTTAGACGGTGTATCGTTTTGTGAGCATTTTGCTGTCAGCTTGCTAGTAATTAAGTGTAGTTGAGTTTCTCTGAGCCCCTCTTCCACTATTTCACATCAGTATTATCATTTGTTAAAGCTGTTTTGTCCCAGGGTGGTGTTTTGTTACATTTCGGGTTGCCAGTGTAAGCAGATACATCTGCATATTTCACCGAGGCTATTCTGAAACCTAACGTTTTAAAATTTATTTATTTTTATTTTTTTATATAGTAGATTGAAAATTTACAATCCCATCAGAATAATGTAATGGTTAGACACGTAGTTCAAAGCAAATGTAGAGGATTTCTGGGGAAACAAGGAAATTACCATGCACCCTGATATTAGAGAAAAAAGAACTTTATTCGGGTAGATGTGAAGCGTCTGTTTATGCTTTCCAAATATACTAGGACTACGGGGCATGCGATGAAGCTACAAAGTAGTCAATTTAAAATGAATGGGAGAAAAAGTTTCTTCACTCAACGTGTAATTAAACTCTGGAATTCGTTGCCGGAGAATGTGATAAAGGTGGTTAGTTTAGCAGAGTTTAAAAAAAAGGTTTGGACGGCTTTCTAAAGGAAAAATCCATAGACCATTATTAAATTGGACTTGGGGAAAATCCACTATTTCAGGGATAAGCAGTATAAAATGTTTTGTACTTTTTGGGGATCTTGCCAGGTATTTGTGACCTGGATTGGCCACTGTTGGAAACAGGATGCTGGGCTTGATGGGCCTTTGGTCTGTCCCAGTATGGGAATACTTACGTACTTATAACAGTCTCAAATTCTGTAATACCAGGTGTTTAAATTTATTCACCCGTTTTAATTTGATGTGACATTATGGGCAGTATGGGCGAGAGGGGTGCTATCCAGTCTTTTGCATTGAGTGTCACATGTATGATTATCTCCCAGTTGGTGAGATGTCATATGTTTGTGCCCGATGCAAAGAGCTCCTAGCTCTTAGAGAACGTGTCCGTTCTCTTGAGGCTAGAGTAGCAGACTTGGTGGAGCTGAGGGAGACAGAGAGGTACATAGAGGAGACCTACAGGGATGTTGTAGAGAGGTCCCACCTCCAGTCTAGTAGCCCTTGTGCTACCTTGGAGGAGGGAGGTCTCCTAGAAGGAGAGCATCACCCTGGTGAAGTAGGAAGTACTCCTGTAGCCAGGACCTGCCCACCAGGGGATGTACTATCCTCTCGCACTGAGGATATGTCTCCAAGTGCTGCCCGGGAGGGAAAGGTTAGGACAGCTGTTGTAGTTGGTGATTCTATCATTAGGCATATAGATAGCTGGGTGGCTGGTGGACGTGAGGATCGCCTGGTGACTTGCCTGCCTGGTGCGAAGGTGGCGGACCTCACGCGTCACCTAGATAGGATTTTAGATAGTGCTGGGGAGGAGTCCGCTGTCTTGGTACATGTGGGTACCAATGACATAGGAAAATGTGGGAGAGAGGTTCTGGAAGCCAAATTTAGGCTCTTAGGTAGAAAGCTCAAATCCAGATCCTCTAGGGTAGCATTTTCTGAAATGCTACCTGTTCCACGTGCAGGGCCCAAGAGACAGACAGAGCTCCAGAGTCTCAATGCGTGGATGAGACGATGGTGCAGGGAGGAGGGTTTTAGATTTGTTAGGAACTGGGCAACATTCTGGGGAAGGGGGAGCCTATTCCGAAAGGATGGGCTCCACCTTAACCAGGGTGGGACCAGGCTGCTGGCGTTGGCATTTAAAAAAGAGATAGAGCAGCTTTTAAACTAGAAATGGGGGGAAGGCCGACAGTCGCTCAAAAGCGCATGGTTCGGGAAAAGGTATCTTGCAAAGATACCTCACAAACAGGGAAGATAGGGTTTCTGGATAGTGAGGTTGCACAACAGACCGTGGTAGGCCAGGTGCCCTTAAATACAACTAAAGATCAGACAAAAGATATCAAATCAATAGTGTCAGGTACTAAGCATCATGCAAATAAGAACAACAAACATACTCTGAAATGTCTATATGCAAATGCTAGGAGTCTAAGAAATAAGATGGGAGAGTTGGAATATATTGCACTAAATGAAAAATTGGATATAATAGGCATTACTGAGACCTGGTGGAAGGAGGATAACCAGTGGGACACTGTCATACCGGGGTACAAAGTATATCATAATGATAGGGTGGACCGGACTGGTGGAGGGGTAGCTTTGTATATTAACGAGAGCCTTGACTCAGATAGATTACAAATTCAGCAGGACACAAATCACACCTTTGAATCACTGTGGGTTGAAATTCCATGTATAAAAGGGGAAAAAAATGGTGATAGGAGTGTACTACCGTCCGCCTCGCCAGGATGAGCAGGTAGACACAGAAATGATAAAAGAAATCAGAGACGCGAACAAAATGGGCAATGTGATAATAATGGGTGACTTCAATTATCCAAATATAGACTGGGTAAATGTAACATCGGGACACGCTACAGAGATACAATTCCTTGATGAAATCAAGGACAGCTTTATGGAGCAACTGGTGCAGGAGCCGACGAGAGAAGGAAAAATTCTAGACTTGGTCCTTAGTGGAGCGCATGATCTGGTGAGGGACGTTACGGTACTGGGGCCGCTTGATAAGTGACCATAATATGATCAGTTTTGACATCGACCTTGAAGTAACTGTACACAGAAAGTCAAATACGTTAGCGTTTAACTTTAAAAAAGGAGACTATGATAAAATGAGAAGAACGGTAAAAAAAAAACTTAGGGGGGCAACTGAGAGAGTAAAAACTGTACAACAGGCGTGGACGCTGTTCAAAAATACCATCCTGGAGGCCCAGGCCATACATATTCCGCGAATTAGAAAAGAAAGACGGAAGTCCAAAAGACACCCGGCCTGGTTGAAAAGTGAGGTGAAGGAAGCTATTAGGGCTAAAAGAAACGCCTTCAGAAAATGGAAGAAGGAACCGTCTGAAAATAACAAGAAACAGCATAAGGAGTGTCAGAGCAAATGCAAGGCGCAGATTAAGAAGGCCAAGAGGGAGTATGAAAAAAAGATAGCATTAGAGGCAAAAAAACATAGTAAAAAAATTTTTCGGTATATTAAAAGCAGGAAGCCGGCAAAAGAATCGGTTGGGCCGCTGGATGACCGAGGGGTAAAAGGGGCGATCAAGGAAGACAAAGACATAGCGGAGAGACTGAATGAATTCTTTGCTTCGGTCTTCACCGAGGAAGATTTGGGTGGGATACCGGTGTCGGAAATGGTATTTCAAGCGGACGAGTCGGAGAAACTTACTGACTTCACGGTAAACCTGGAGGACGTAATGGGGCAGTTCGGCAAACTGAAGAGTAGCAAATCTCCTGGACCGGATGGTATTCATCCTAGAGTACTGATAGAACAGAAAAACGAGCTTGCGGAGCTACTGCTAGTGATATGCAACTTATCCTTAAAATCGAGCGTGGTACCGGAAGATTGGAAGGTGGCCAATGTAACGCCCATTTTTAAAAAAGGCTCCAGGGGAGATCCGGGAAATTATAGACCGGTGAGTCTGACGTCGGTGCCGGGGAAAATGGTAGAGACTATTATTAAAAACAAAATTACAGAGCACATCCGAGGACATGGATTACTGAGACCGAGTCAGCATGGCTTTTGTGTGGGGAAATCTTGCCTGACCAATTTACTTCAATTCTTTGAAGGAGTGAACAAACATGTGGACAAAGGGGAGTCGGTTGATATTGTGTATCTGGATTTTCAAAAGGCGTTTGACAAGGTACCTCATGAAAGGCTACAGAGGAAATTGGAGGGTCGTGGGATAGGAGGAAATGTCCTATTGTGGATTAAAAACTGGTTGAAGGATAGGAAACAGAGAGTGGGGTTAAATGGGCAGTATTCACAATGGAGAAGGGTAGTTAGTGGGGTTCCTCAGGGGTCCGTGCTAGGACCGCTGCTTTTTAATATATTTATAAATGATTTAGAGATTGGAGTAACTAGTGAGGTAATTAAATTTGCTGATGACACAAAGTTATTCAAAGTCGTTAAATCGCGACAGGATTGTGAAAAATTACAAGAGGACCTTACGAGACTGGGCGGCTAAATGGCAGATGATGTTTAATGTGAGCAAGTGCAAGGTGATGCATGTGGGAAAAAAGAACCCGAATTATAGCTACGTCATGCAAGGTTCCACGTTAGGAGTTACGGACCAAGAAAGGGATCTGGGTGTCGTCGTCGATAACACACTGAAACCTTCTGCTCAGTGTGCTGCTGCGGCTAAGAAAGCGAATAGAATGTTGGGTATTATTAGGAAAGGTATGGAAAACAGGTGTGAGGATGTTATAATGCCATTGTATCGCTCCATGGTGCGACCGCACCTTGAGTATTGTGTTCAATTCTGGTCGCCGCATCTCAAGAAAGATATAGTAGAATTGGAAAAGGTGCAGCGAAGGGCGACTAAAATGATAGCGGGGATGGGACAACTTCCCTATGAAGAAAGACTAAGGAGGCTAGGGCTATACAGCTTGGAGAAGAGACGGCTGAGGGGAGACATGATAGAGGTATATAAAATAATGAGTGGAGTGGAACAGGTGGATGTGAAGCGTCTGTTCACGCTTTCCAAAAATACTAGGACTAGGGGGCATGCGATGAAACTACAGTATAGTAAATTTAAAACAAATCGGAGAAAATGTTTCTTCACCCAACGTGTAATTAAACTCTGGAATTCGTTGCCGGAGAAAGTGGTGAAGGCGGTTAGCTTAGCAGAGTTTAAAAAGGGGTTGGACGGATTCCTAAAGGACAAGTCCATAAACCGCTACTAAACGGACTTGGAAAAATCCAAAATTCCAGGAATAACATGTATAGAATGTTTGTACGTTTGGGAAGCTTGCCAGGTGCCCTTGGCCTGGATTGGCCGCTGTCGTGGACAGGATGCTGGGCTCGATGGACCCTTGGTCTTTTCCCAGTATGGCATTACTTATGTACTTATGCTAATTAATGCAGAACTTGTTCACTGCACAAATCCCAACTGGTGGTTCTAGGTGGCTTGTAACAGTGTTTCTCAAGTCCAGTCCTGGCGTACCCCTTGCCACTCAGGTTTTCAGGATATCCACAATGAATATGCATGGAAGAAATTTGCGTATAATGGAGGCAGTGTATGCAAATCGAGTTTATGCATATTCATTTTGGTTATCCTGAAAACCTGACTGGCAAGGCATACTCAGTACTGGACATGCACAACACTGCTGGTTATTACAAAATTTTTTATCATACTATTTAATACAAAACATGAAATCTTGTACTGGCTGCTTCTTCCAACATGGAATCAAACTTCTCCTGTGATGGTGCCTTCCCTCAGGAGAACTCTTACACGTAGACACTGAAATATTATGCTGCCACAATGTTTTTAATATGTTAAAAAGCAATTTACAATGTAGAAAGTCATAGACCTCAGTGGTGGTTTTATTTCATAAGCACCAAAAAAAAAAAAAAAACCTCTCAGCTCACCTTGCCTCCTCACTGGTCTATAATGACTTAAAAGTTTTTTAATTTAAACTATTTTGCTTATGCTGCTGATGAATTCATACATATGAATGTTCATAATATTTTTTTTCAAGAACTTCTTTCATTATATTGTAAAAATGAAGCATTTTGCTACATAGCTTGTCAATTTCAAACAGTAGGACCGCTGGCCAACATGCAGCATGTTTTGCATGAGCTGTGTCAGTCCAGTCCACATGATACTGCCATGTAGCAATGTCTCTGTTTCTTGAAAAAAACCTTTTGTGAGCATTCATATGTGTGAATTGATCAGCAGCTTAAGCAAAATAGTTTAAATTAAAAAAAACTTTGTCATTATAGACCAGTGAGGAGACAAGGTGAGCTAAGAGGCTTTTTTTCTGGCTCTTATGAAATAAATCACCACTAAGGTCTATGACTTTCTACAATGTACACTGCTCTTCAGTGTATTTAGAATGTATAAACTGATGGGAGTCTGGGTCATTTGAGGTGTACTATATATGGAGTTTGCAGAACTGACCCATTACATCCTCCCAAGTTTACAGAGAATTCGTTTAGTTTCTCCGACTCGCCTGCTTCAGATATGCTTTCCCTCCCAAATCCTCGGTGAAGACCGAAGCAAAGCATTCATTTAATTTCTCTGCTATGGCTTGGTCTTCCCTGATCGCCCCTTTAACACCATTTTCGTCCAGCGGCCGAACCGATTCTTTAGCCGGCTTCCTGCTTTTAATGTATCTAAAAAACTTTTTACTATGTATTTTCGCTTCTAACACTAACTTTTTTTCAAAGTCCTTTTTTGCCTTCCTTATCTCTGCTTTGCATTTGGCTTGGCATTCCTTATGTTTTATCTTGTTACTTTCAGTCAGTTCTCTTTTGGTTCTAATGACTTCCTTTACCTTACTGTTTAGCCAAGCCAGCTGTTTGGTCTTTTTTCCCCTTTTTCTAATACGCGGAATATATTTGTCCTGTACCTCCAGGATGGTGTTTTTAAACAGCATCCACACCTGATGCAAGTTTTTTACCCTGCGAGCTGCACCTTTCAGTCTTTTTTTTTTTTTTTCACCATTTTTCTCATTTTGTCGTAATCACCTTTTCTAAAGTTAAATGCGAGTGTATTTGATTTCCTAAGTTCACTTACTTCAATGCCAGTATCAAAACCAAAACTGATCATATTATGATCACTGTTATCAAGCAGCCCTCACACCGTTACCCCCTGCACCAGATCATGAGCTCCAGTAATGACTAAGTCTAATATTTTTCTTTCTCTCGTGGGCTCCTGAACCAGCTGTTCCATGAAGTTGTCCTTGGTTTCATCAAGAAATTTCACCTCCCTAGCGTGTACCGATGTTACATTAACCCAGTCTATATGTGGATAATTGAAATCGCCCATTAATATTACATTGCCCAATTTATTCGCTTCCCTAATTTTCTTTGACATTGCTGCATCCGTACACTCCTATCACTGTCCTTTTCCCCTTTTCACGTGGAATTTCAATCCACAAAGATTCCAATAGGGGTTTTGTCTCCTGCAATATTTGCAGCCTAACTGAGTCAAGGTTCTCATTTACATACAGTGCTACCCCTCCTCCTATCCTATCCACCCTATCACTACGATATAATTTGTAGCCTGGTATGACTATGTCCCATTGGTTATCTTCCTTCCACCAGATCTCAGCAATGCCAATAATATCCAATTTTTCATTGTGTGCAATGCACTCCAGCTCTTCCATCTTATGTCTCAGGCTCCTGGCATTTGCGTATAGACATTTCAATGCATGCTTGTTGTTCTGTTTTATATTACGTTTAATACATGGCATTATTAATGTGTTATCTTCTGTCTGGTAATTATTAATTTTATTTAAGGCCATCTGATCTACTACGATTTCTTTGACATCCTTACTTACAAGTAACCTATTCTTCCCTGTGTGGGTGATATCCTCAAAAGATACCTTATCCTGAACCATGCGCTTTTGAGCGACTGTCGCCTTCCCCCCGTTTCTAGTTTAAAAGCTGCTCTATTTCCTTTTTAAAAGTTGATGCCAGCAGCCTGGTCCCACCCTGGTTAAGGTGAAGCCCATCAGATCGAAATAGGCTCTCCCTTCCCCAGAATGCTGACCAGTTCCTGACAAACCCTCTTCCCCCTGCCATCGTCTCATTCACGCGTTGAGACTCCGGATCTCTGCCTGGCGCTCGGGCCCTGCGCGTGGAACAGGTAGTATTTCAGAAAATGCTACCCTAGAGGACCTGGATTTGAGCTTCCTTCCTAAAAGCCTAAATTTAGCTTCCAGGACCTCTCTCCCACATTTTCCTACGTCATTGGTGCCCACGTGTACCAAGATGGCCAGCTCCTCCCCAGCACTATCTAAAATCTTGTCTAGGTGCCTCGTAAGGTCCGCCACCTTCGCACCAGGCAGGCAAGTCACCAGGTGATCCTCACGTCCACCAGCCACCCAGCTATCTACATGCCTAATGATTGAGTCGCCAACTACAATGTTTGTTTGATACACTAATATCATCTTTCTTCATTATCATGCTACCCAAGTTCTATATGTATTACTAATTGTATATTCTCTTATACATGTCCACCATTCATGATGTATTGTAAGCCACATTGAGCCTGCAAAGAGGTGGGAAAATGTGGGATACAAATGCAACAAATAATAATAATAGCGATCCTATCTTTTCCCCTGTGGGCTGTAATCGGAGACATATCCTCGGTGCGAGAGGATAATACATCCTCTGGTGGGCAGGTCCTGGCTACAGGAGTACTTCCTACTTCACCAGAGGAATGCTCTCGTTCCAGGAGACCTCTCTCCTCCGAAGTAGCACAGGGGCTACCTGACTGGAGGTGAGACCTCTCTACAACATCCCTGTAGGTCTCATCTATGTACTGCTCTATCTCCCTCATCTCTACCAAGTCTTGAACTCTATCCTCAAGAGAACGGACCTGCTCTCTGAGAGCTAGGAGCTCTTTGCATCGGGCACACACAATCTGTTCCTTATGTACAGACCTAACACAGCAGGTACGGCACTACCAATGGGAAGCTCTTCTGCTCTGGTCCATACAACCTTAGACAACCAAATATGTTTCCATAGGTATAGAATAGGAAAGCTTCTTTTTAAATGAGGTCCAAGGCAGTCTGGAAATGGAGTCTTGTTTCAAATGTACTACACAGACAGACAAAAGCAAACCCCCCTCCCTTCCTCTCTCTCTTAGGAGTGTTATCATCATGTGGGCTAGCGTTAAAATGTTATTTTAATATTAATTGGTGCTATTGGAACGCAGGTCTCATTTTGGGGATGCTAAAAGGTGGCCCGCGCTACCTTCAGCTGATGGGTTTCCCACGTGCTGCAGCCACCTTTAGCGCTCCAGGAAAAAGGCAGCATTTTGTGTGTGTGTGGGGGGGGGGGGATTTCCCCATTAACACATAGCCATTACAGTGGGAGCCCTTACCACCATGTATTTAGGAGGCGATAAGGGCTTCTTCACCACTGCTACGCTAATTGGGTAGAACGTGGTAATGTGCCCATGCTACCCGAGTGGTGCAGACACGCCTACTCTCCACCCATGGGCAAGCCTCCCGCTGGAGGATTAAGGCACACTATGCGTAACAGTACCGTGGGATGCCTCAGCTTGTCGCATGGTAGTGCTGTTTTAGCACATGGGAGGCCTGTGTTAAGCTTACCATGCCTTAGTAAAAGGGCCTCTTAATGCAGTATAACATAGTTTCTAATAAATAGAGGAGTGTGGTAGCCGTGTTAGTCCACTCTTAAGGTTATCAATAGAAATCAAACAAAATAAAACATGGAAAAGAAAATAAGATGATACCTTTTTTATTGGACATAACTTAATACATTTCTTGATTAGCTTTCGAAGGTTGCCCTTCTTCGTCAGATCGGAAATAAGCAAATGTGCTAGCTGACAGTGTATATAAGTGAAAACATTCAAGCATTATTATGACAGTCTGACAGGGTGGGAGGATGGGGGTGGGTCGGAGGTATGCATGGGGACATCAAAGCATATCATTGATATTCTAACAGGATGGGTGTGGATAGGTGAAGTCAGAATGATTGAATATTTTAACACCCAACAGAAAGGACTTAACAAGGACCTGGGGTTCCTAGCTCATTATAAACCATAAAGCTGTATGTCTCTGTTGATCACCCCACCCCTCACCTATCCACACCCATCCTGTTAGAATATCAATGATATGCTTTGATGTCCCCATGCATACCTCCGACCCACCCCCATCCTCCCACCCTGTCAGACTGTCATAGTAATGCTTGAATGTTTTACTTATATACACTGTCAGCTAGCACATTTGCTTATTTCCGATCTGACGAAGAAGGGCAACCTTCGAAAGCTAATCAAGAAATGTATTAAGTTATGTCCAATAAAAAAGGTATCTTATTTTCTTTTCCATGTTTTATTTTGTTTGATTTCTATTGATAATAATAAATAGAGTTAACAGTAAAATAAAATGCCCCACGTTGATAATTTCCCTCCATAGTGCAATGAAAATAACACCCAACATCAGGGCATTCTATACAGTGTTATTGCTTTGATGGGCCACTATTCAGATAATTGAAATAGAAGTAATTTCTTTAAGGCATGAGAGTAGTAAGAAATTAGTGACTTCTAAATTCCTGTTGAAGCCCAAGTAGAGCGTTGCTGCTGGACATGCTCAGCTTGAAAATATGCCTGTGTACGATTCAGCTGTATAGACAGTGGCCTCGCTGATTTATGGACATGTCATATGCATCTTCTCTGACCTGTCTTATAATAAGGTCATTATGAGCTGGGGCAGAACCTTCACTAGCACGTGGAATGAGCATGTTGGTCTAACCAACTCTCAAAAGCCTGCTGGGAATCTGATTTAGATCATATTAGCAGTGCCATTCTGCTGGTTTACCTTTGAGCCCTTCACCTGCTGGGCATACCAGGAAGCTCTGACTCTTGCTATGCACCAGGACGTTCTGACTCTTGCTATGCACTACGAGAATAGACGAACCACCTTCATGAGAATAGATGTCTTGGCTTCTGATAAGCACCAGAGTTAACTGAAATTAATTTTAGGTCTAATTATTTTCTCCTGTAGATTTGAAGTTGTATATTTTGTCATTGTGAATCTATAGGGAGCATGTTATTAAGCAGATTTTGCATGGGGCAAGGAGACCAGAAATAGTTCTTATGCCCATATTTAAAAAACAATCCTTCAGGTTCTAAGGGTGACATTAATAGTAAGCTGGTACCTGGTCCCCCCCCCCCCCCCCCCCCATACACACAAATAATGGTATTTTTATAGTGGAAACATTTATGAACGCGCAAAAATCGCTGGGTGAGCATGTTAAAAAGTCTGTAACTTCGCCCTGTTTAAAGATAATCTCATTCCACTTGGCACATAAATGTAGATAGTAACAACAAATAAAGCTGTAAAATTTCACATTGCATTCCAAGCGGTTGCTGAGAAAAACAGAAAAAAAACTCTTGGAGGTTACTTTTTTTTTTTTTGCCTCATCCTGTTACGTATATGCTGATACACTAGTCATTTATGTTCTTTTGTAAGTTCATGCCAATATTTGATAGCATGTACTTTGCAGATGGGCATTATATGGACAGTTTGGGTGGAGCATGTGTGGTTTTTTTTTTAATTTATTTAATTTATTTGCTGCATTTGTATCCCACATTTTCCCACCTCTTTGCAGGCTCAATGTGGCTTACATTATGCCGAAATGGCGGTAACCATTTCCGGAGATAAGTACATATTAATTATTACAGTTAAAGTACAGAAGTATGAAGTATATTAGAAGTATGTGGATATACAGTACATTTCAGGAATTTGAAATCAAGGGTAATGAATAACGTTCAATAATGAAAAGAAATAGAAGTAAAAGTAATCGAATAGAAGAGTTCACTGTTAACTTGTTCTGGTTGAGTTTAGATGTCAGGCCATTTATGACGGATCCTTTTGATAAGTCTTTTTGAACAAACTAGTCTTTAGTAGTTTCCGGAAAGGTGTCAAATCGTGCATTGTTTTTATGGCATTCAGTTGTGTACAGATATAGGAGAAGCTAGATGCATATACAGATTTATATTTAAGTCCTTTACAATTGGGGTAGTGGAGGTTCACATTTATTTATTTGCACATTTATGTAGATGATTAAAGAATGCAGGTAGATTATAGTATTTTTACAGTCATCTAGATCAGGGGTGTCCATCCTCGACCCTTGGCAGGTCGGATTTTCATGCATATTCATTGGGGAAATTCTGAAAACGCGACTGCATTGCAGCCCTCGACGATCGAAGTTGGACAACCCTGATCTAGACACTAGCATTTACACCAGCTCTATGGCTGGGCTAAGTGCTCTGCCTAAAATATAGGCACGTATTTGATTTGATACAGTAGTATTCTGTGAAGAAATGTAGGCACTTGCTTTTCTTTATAGAATAGGATTCCAAATAGGTGTGTTCTTGGCATCTGAAAATAAATGTTTTAGAATTACCCTCCACGAGTCTGATTGTTAGGATATTTGGAATGAATATGGATGAGAGAGTTTTTCATAAACTAAATCACCAATTTATACAAATCTTTCTCTTGACGTACAATGTGGCTATCCAGGAAAATGTGGCAAGTTAGGTGTGCCTCCATGACTGGGTAGAGGAACATTGCTTTAGAGACTTCACCTGGCTTCGTGCCATAAGAAATGGAATAATCCAGTCCAGCGGTGTGTTGCTGCTTGCACCAGTTCAGGAGAGTCATTTAAGTATTTAAGAATTTTGGGAGCCTGTTGTTAAAGTAGGCCCCCCATGGCTACTTTAACAACTGGCTCTCAAAATTTGGGCTTGGGACTCCCCTGAACTCCCTTTTACTTTGCTGGTGGGGATGCCGAGCCCCGCCAGCCAAATAGACTGCCACCGCTCAAAGCCAAAAACAAGCAGCGGGGAACAGCAACAGTCCATATATTTGGCTGGTAGAGCTTGGCATCCCTACCAGCAATAGTATACCTACAGTGCCCACACGGGGGAGAGGGTGGAGACAGCAACGTGTTGCCCCCTCTCCCCCCCCCCCCCCACCAAATTGCAGGGCTGGCTATGCCTGAAAAGAGAGCCCATTGTTAAAAATATACAGTCTCACTGTTAACCTACTGCATACATGGACTTAAGGGAAGACAAACACACAGTAGGATAAAATGGAATTGGATTTGCCTATTAATTATGACATGGAGCTGGGTGACATCCTACAGGATCTCTTTACCTTTTTCTTATGAATGCTGCACTTATTTTCAAAACAGGGATTAAACAGAAACCAGAAAAAAAAGTGTGTGTTCTTTTTTCATTATTGTACTACCTGAATTTTTGTGGTCTCCGAAAGAGCTGTTTTCTCTTTTAATGTAGGGAATAATGTTCTTTTTTTTTTTTCAACAGATTGTGAAAATACTTAATCTCTACACTCCACTGAATGAGTTTGAAGAACGTGTGACAGTAGCTTTCATAAGAAATATTCAGGTAAGGTCTGATCCATCTCTGTGTTGAACATAAACATCCCTTGGAAAAATAGAAAATTTTCCTCCATTGCCTCTTATGAGTAAAGTTCTACTCTTATGCAGATAAGGAAATTCATAAGAATAGCTATACTGGGTCAGACCAATGGTCTAGCCCAGTATCCTGCTTCTAATGGTGGCCAATCCAGGTCACAAGTACCTGGCAGAAACCCAGTTAGTAGAAACATTCCATGCTACCAATCCCAGGGCTTCTCCCATATGTCCATCTCGATAACAGACTATGGACTTTTCCTCCAGGAATTAATCCAAACCTTTTTTAAACCCAGATATGCTAACCAGTGTTACCAGATCCTCCAGCAATGAGTTCCAGAGCTTAACTATTCTTTGAGTGAAAAAATATTTCCTCTTATTTGTTTTAAAAGTATGTTCCTGCAGTCTTTGTATTTTTGAAAGACTGAAAAATCGATTCACCCGTTTTACACTACTCTGGATTTTATAGACCTCAATCATACCCCCGCTCATCTGTCTCTTTTCCAAGCTGAAGAGCCATAACATCTTTAACCTTTCCTGATACGGGAGGAGTTCCATCCTCTTTATCATTTTGGTTGCTCTTCTTTGAACCTTTTCTAATTCTGCTTTATCTTTTTTGAGATACGGTGACCAGAAATGAATGCAATATTCAAGGTGAGGTCACACCATGGAGCAATACAGAGGCATTATAATATTCTTGGTCTTATTTTGCATCACTTTCCTAATAATTCCTTGCATCCTGTTTCAGGGGTGTAGCCAGACCTCACGGTAGGAGGGGGCCAGAGCCTGAGTTTGGGGGGGGGCACATGTTGGTCAGCACCCCCCCCTGCTGCCTTGCCGCCCTACCGCTTCCCAGCCCCCCCCCCCCCCCCCCCCCCACTGCCCCAGCAAATATCTTGGCTGGTGGGGATCCCTCCAGCGGAAGCCTTGTCCATCGCCGGTCTCCAGCCCTGCTCTGTCTTACCCTCATGTCTTGTACACTCCTTTTAGTGAAATTGAGCATGTCCTCTGGTTCTACCACCTTCCCGTCTCCGGAAAATGTATGTTTGCAGATTAATACCTTTCAAATATTTCAACGTCTGTATCATGTCACCCCTATTTCTCCTTTCCTCCAAGGTATACATGTTCAGGTCAGCAAGTCTCTCCTCGTACTGTTTGCAATGCAAATCCCATAACATTTTTGTAGCTTTTCTTTTTATATTTTTAGCCTCCAAAACTGAACACAATACTCCAAGTAGGGCCTCCCCAATGACTTGTAGAGGGGCATCAACACCTCCTTTCTTCTGCTGGTTACACCCCTCTCTATGCAGCCTAGCATCCTTCTGGCCACAGCCGTCGCCTTGTCACATTGTTTCTTCACCTTCATATCCTCTGACACCAACACCCCAAGGTCTCTCTCATGAGTCGAGCGTACATTGATACAGATATTATCAATGGCAGTCACAGCAAGTTTCTGCCATAGGAAGCCTGAGTTTACAAAATGCATTTCTGGAAATTTTGTAAGAAAGAAAATATTGGGCACTTTACCTTTTTTAAGTCAGAAAAGTTTCTCCATGAAAGCTTCTGTGTGTAATAGCAATTATGAATGCTTCCAGAAAGGCTTTTCAAGAAACAATAACACACAAATTGTTTGAATTAATAGGAGTTTAAAATTCTTGAACAGTAGTATCAATGGTCAAGCCTTCAACCTTATATAATTCAGGAGTGGAAGAGTAGCCTAATAGTTTAGTGCAGTGGGCTAAAAACCCTGGGTAGCTGTGTTCGATTCCCACTGCAGTTCCTTGTGACTCTGGGCAAGTCACTTAACCCGCTCACTAGGTACAAAATAAGCACACTTATTGTAAGCACACTGGGGACAAAGAAAGTGCCTGTACATAATATGTAAACTGCTTTGTTTTTTTACCACAGAAAGGCAGTGTATCAAATCCATGACCCTTTACCCATATTTCCTAATATGACTTAACTGATAATTACATTCACATTTGGGTTCTTTTTGATATACCACTTAATCAGATATCAAAGCGATTTACAATAGGGGTGAAGGGGAGGGGGGATACAGAAGGAGGCCTAAGTTATAATAGGTATGAATAAAATATTACAGAAAGAGGATCCAAGATGGCGGCATGAGTAGTAGCACCCGCGGGAGCTCCTGAACCCTGCTCGAAATTTGCGCAACTGAGTTTCCTCAAACCCGAAATGGGTAAGAGGAAAGGGAAGACTAGCTTGCCTGTCTCCACGGGCAAGGTCGATCCCCCTCCGCTGCGTCAGACAACGTTACAGGAATCAGGCCTTCGAGTGCTTGGAACCGGAGGTAACACTTTGGGTGGTCCGGGAGATCTTGGAGACCGGAGCGCAGAGGGAATTTCGTTGAGCCCTCCCCAGATAACAGTCCCCCCAAGACCGGGGGTTGAGGCGAAGACAACGAGGGAACGCTTAGCAGAATCCGGAAGTCGGTCCCCTGCAGGCGCGGCTGGAGACCCCGTTGCTTCTTCGACGCCGATGAGAACAACAGCCCAGACAGGTTTGCTGTCCGAAGGGAAGCCCGGCGAATCCCCGTGGAATCTTGGAGGGTTGACTAAACCACCGACTGTTACACTTGATTTATTATGGGAAGCAATTCAAGGCTTGAATACCAACCTCCAGCAAATTTCAGGTATATTGAGGGGAGAGGTGACTGAACTAAAGCAAGCTCAAATAGTAGTAAAATCTGAAATTCTAGAACAGAAGACCAAAATGGAGACTTTTGATAAAGATTTAGTAACAGTGAACTCTTCAACTTTAATGTTGATAAAAAATAGCAATTTCCAGCAGCGAAAAATAGAATATCTTGAAAATCAGATAAGAGGCAATAATCTACGATTTCTTAATTTTCCTAAAGCCCCCCTCACTCTGGCTTTAGACATGCTTAAAAAATATTTTTCAGAGGTATTAGGTATTCCCCTTGAGGGACTACCGCGTATTACCAGGACTCAGTATATTTCCGGAGCTGGTCTGAGTAAGTTGCCTATAAAGCCCCAGTCTGATGTTAATTTGACAGAATTTTTAGAGCAATCTTTGGAGGTAGTGACTGAAAGAACTACACTGCTGGTTACATTTGCTTTACAACTGGATCAGGATAATATATTTAAACTTTATTTCAGACACATGAACTCTCCTTTTCTTGGATCAAAAATACAGATATTTCCGGATTTTTGTATAGAGACTCAAAGAAGAAGAAAGCAGTTTTTGACGTTAAAAGAGAGGGTTCTCCGATTAGGAGGATCCTTTATATTAACGTTTCCTTGCAAATGTTATATTTCTTTGAATGCTGTTAATTACATTTTTTTTTGACCCAGGGAAGTTAATTGAGTTTATTTCAACTAAAGAATAATCGCTGTGAATTCCTTGATTGCTAGCGCTTAACCTGGCTGTGATACTGAAGGTTCTATCTACTCTATATATATATTTTTTTTTTCCTTTACCTTTTTGTAATTTCCTAGATCTTGGGTCAATATTTGTGGACTAAATAAGAGGATGTTTTTGCCTTTTTGAAATATCTAGTTAATACTTCAATGTGTGAAGTGTGTATCTATGTATTATTGCATAAATGCAAATTCAATAACTCATAAATAGAAATTAAAAAAAAAAAAAATATTACAGAAAGCTAATTACAAATATTATGAATGGACACAAAAGGAAGGCGGGGTAAGAAATAGATGAGAAAAAGAGAGGACAAAATTACACTGGAGGTTGTATGGCTGAAAAGGTTAGGATGAATTTTGGAAAGCCTGACTGAAAAAGTAGGTTTTTAGAGCTGCTTTAAATTTTTTTACGGGAAGTTTCAAACAAATGTTCAAGGGCAGTTTATTCCAGCATGTGTGGGCCATCACACTGAATCAAGAGTTTCTGGTCCAGACGAGACGAAGCCGGGAGGGAACAACCACACACCATGAGATTTTGATGTGAGAAGTGAAGGGTTCTGGTTGGAGTATATGGTAATAGCAATCATTTATTTATTTGTTACATTTTGTTACTTTTGTTACATTTTCCCACCTATTTGCAAGCTCAATGTGGCTTACGTAGTACCGTAGGTGTTTGCCAAAACCGGTAGAGAAAGAAAATGTCCAATACGATTGTTGGGTTTGCTGTGTTGCAGAATGTTGGCATCTATGTTGGGTCAATAGTGTATGCCGTAAAATAAATCTGAAGAGTAAGCGTGAGTATTTGGTTAACTAGGAAAGCAAGTGGTAAAAAAAATGACCAACTCTTTTGCTCCTGTTCTAGGCACAGTTGCAAGAACGAAATGACCCACCACAGCTGCTGCTGGATTTCAAATACATGTTCCCAGTTCTCTTTCCCTTCAACCCATCCTCAATCACCATGGACTCCGTTCACATCCCTGCTTCTCTCAACTTGGAGTTTCTCAACAAAGTATGAAAAGCCAACACACAGAGAGAGAAATCTGGCCAAAAAAAGGGAAAAAAATAAAGTAAATTATAGGCAAATTAAAAATGTGGAGCAATCAATGTTGTTGGAGAGCCTGTATAAAAGAGCAGTCCATGCTGGAGTGTATAGTTAAGTACATTAATGAACTGACCTTGTCTGATTTTTGTATCCAGCTGCTCAGAATGAGAATACTTGAAATATAGATTTTTTTTATTTCTTTATTTTATGGCTGAATAAAACTGCAAGATGCACAGCAACGTAAGAGGTCTTTCTATAATTAGAGATGTGCAGCAATGACTGCGTATAGGGGCGAAGGTGACAGTAAATTTAATAACAGGTGATTGTAAAAAAAAAAAAAAAAACTTCAGTCCTATTGGCAATAGACAACTCAAGGTAAGAGTCCCATTTAAGGAGAATCTATGGGCTGTTCTGTGCTCTGCAGTTAGCTCACTGGCTGCGATCACATTTCTGTGTGCTCAGGCAGGCCGGGAAGTATAAGCTGCTTTTTTCTGATCCTAGGCTATCATCACAGTGGTGCTGCCATCTTGCATGTCCCATGAGGGCTCTTATTATCATAGATGCAGTCAAGTAAAATTACCTTTGCTCTAACTTCATGGGGTACTGGTGCAGCAATTCCCTGGTATTTGGGTTTGGAGCTACTAACCGAGCTGCAAAACCTCCAGGAAGGTCTAAAGGTTCTGACCTCACTGAGGCCACCGGGCCAGGAAATCCAGGAGTGAAAGCTAAGAAATCAGCCTGTAAAGGATGTGAAATATGCAATGGTAATCAGACCTACAGCATGAAAGTGAAAGCACTTCGTTTTGATCTGGATTGCAAAGGTTGTTTTCTAGTGTTGTGATGAATGTCAAGGGTTGGTCATAGCTCAAAAAATATGCCCAGCTGGAAATGTTTGGTAAAATCTGCATTGCTGCTTACTTGCTCTGGATCCAGCCTGCTAAGGAACAAGTCTTCTCTCAGTGTCATATTTATATCAGTGTAGCAAATGTGTGGACCAAAGCATGCATGGGATGGTGGGCGAGGCCTTTTAAAGGTGCCTTAATACTGCAGCACCCATCCATTGGGTGCAGAGGTAGGAGAAATACCTGTGGGTATGGGAAGCCATGTTTAAGCATAGACATTTCTTCATACACTGGCCTCCTAGTCAGTGTGAACTTGTAGACCTCAAATGCATAGGGATTAATTACTAGCATTTGAGTGAAATGTCAAATTTGGGGTGAAAGATGTCAGGAAGGGCTTTATTTAGTTCTAGGAAGGTGGCAGCCTATGTGTACAAGAGAATGTTATACTAGGGCAGTAATCCTATGTATTGGCACCTCATTTTAGACACTACAAAGGGGTGCACCTAAGCCATTATAGAATATTAGTTTAAAGCTACATTGGTGTTCCAAAGATTAGGCATGCTTATATATGACAGGTCAATGGCTGGTGTTAAGTGGGTGTGCCTAAGTGCATCATGCAATGCACCCAACCAATAGAATCCTAGAAGTTGCAAGCATCCAGTGTTGCCAGGTGGGCGGTTTTCCGCGACCTGCCGCGGGAAATTTTTGCCCGCGGCGGGTCGCGGTTTTTTGGGCTTCTTTTTTTTCTTTTCCGCGGTTTTCAGGCGTTTTTTTCGGCCACGGGGGCGGGGTTAGTGACGTTTTGGGCGGGGTTAGTGACGTTCTGGGCGGGGCCGATTACAGGGGAGGCGGGGCCGATGACAGGGGAGGCGGGGCCGATGATGGCGGGGGCGGGGTGATGATGAGGGGGTGGGGGTGTCAGGGGTGGGGTTTGAGTTTGGGCGGGTTTTGGGCTGTTTTTAGGCTGGATTGGGTGGGAAAAAATTTTTCCACCTGGCAACCCTGCATCACTTGGTGACACCCCCATGCTCTGTCCATGTGTATATAGCTCTGACAGTTGTGCAGTAAGCAAGTTACATGCACTACATAGCACTTATGAGCGGAATTGCCCATTATTGGCACCAGTCACTTGTGAAAGCACTAGTATTTTATAAACTAGGTGCCAGCTTATAGATTTATCTTATGTGTTATGTTGCACATTTAGAGAACGTGATAAACATTTTATGAAGAAGCTTTTGCTCATTGGAAAATATAGCATGACAGTTTGGAAAATCCTTAGAAACAGGATGCTGTATCCTCATTCATATTAGATATTAATAGTAATCACCAGAGGTAAAAATAAAGGAGCTGGTTGAGTAGACAAGTGAATAATATACTAAAATGTGAAAAGCTACTTATAATGTGAGAATGGTAGAAAATAAACCTCTGGTAACTGTGATGCTACCCCGTTTGCATCTGGTTGGCCATTTCAACCATGTCCAGTCTTATCTACATTTATGCGCAGGTTACTCGATCCGTGACTAGAATGGTAAGGTCCTTGCCTTCCTCCCTCTCCACCAAATCTGCCTCAGATCTCTGAACCCTTCTCTTCACCCCCCCCCCCCCCAACCTCTTTCTCTCCAAAAATCCTTGGGGTTCTGCTCCAGCAACCCTATCATTAGAATACAGCAAGTGCAGGACTGGTGTTAAATATCCTGGAGCCTAGAGCAGAAATTTAGTAGGAGCTACCAAAGCCCACCAGCAGGCTGGATCTTGTTCACAATTAGGTAAGCTGAGACCACATGTAGGGTGGGGACCAAGGAACGTCTTGTTTGTAACCCCTAATACCAGTCATGATAGAGTGAGGATTAAGTCAGCCTGTAAATTCGCCACAGGTCCCACTTTGTCCCTCCAGTTTCCTTGCACAGGGTGGGACCTGTGAGCATAGGCTTTAGTACCCATGCTCACTCCACTCTGAAGATACCATCTTTACATCCTTTTGCCATTAAGGGATTCTATATATTATCCTATGCCTTTTTGAATTCGTTTGGATACAGAAAGTGAAAGTGCCTTGCTGCTTTGTAGCTTTTACTATATAAGACATGGGGTAAGGAATAATATAGTGTAGAGGAATATATTCGAGTTATTCCCCAAGTTTTCCACGTCATCACTGTGACCCAGTGGTGTGCTGGTAAATTTTTAACAACAGGCTCTCTCCCCTGTCCACCTCTGCGCCCCCCCCCCCAATCCACCACTGCGCCCCCCCCCCCAAAAAAAATTGCAGAGCTGGCAATAGCCGGGGGGGGGGGGGGGGGGGCAATGCATTACTCTCTCCAGGAAAAAACTATTAAATGATCCCAGGTTCCAATCTAATTCATGTTTAATGTGGGATAAAATGCCATAAATAAATAAATATAAACTTTTAATGTTGAGCACCTGATTCTCAAAGTGAACATATTCCAAACACTATAATAAAATATGAGTTTTTTTCTACATTTGTTGTCTGGTGACTGTTTTTCTGATCATGCTGGCCCAGAATCCGATTCTGCTGCTATCTGTGCTCTTAACTCCGTTTCCAGGGCTTCCTTTCCATTTATTTCTTTCCTCCTTCTTCATTTCTGGTCCTCAGCTTCTGCCTATTTTCTCCATCCATGTGCAGTTATTCTCCTCTTTTCCTTTTCCCTCTTCTCATCTCCTTCCTCACTCTTCCCTCCCCTCCATCCATGTCCAGCATTTATTCTCTCTCCCCTCTCCTCCACCCATGTCCAGCAACCCTCCTCTCCCCTGTCCTCCATCTACCCACCCATGTCCAGCAGCCTTGCTCTCCCCTGCCCTCCATCCACCCACCCATGTCCAGCAACCCTCCTCTCCCCTGCCCTCCACCCACCCATGTCCAGCAACCCTCCTCTCCCCCTGCCCTCCTCCCCTCCATCTGCCTTCTTCCAGCCCTCCCCCCCCCCCCGGTCGTCCATTATCCGAATGCCCTCTGCAGCTCTGCGAGTCCCCGATAGCCGTTTCCTTCTTACGCCGCACCCTTACCTTTAAAAATGTTATTTTCCCTCGAGGTGCACCGGCGTTGAAGGCTTGAAGCGAAGGCAGCAGGCTCAGCTCGGTTCCAGGCCTTCCCTTCGCATCGTGGCTCCGCCCTCGCCTGACGTATTTCCTGTTTGCGCGAGGGCGGAGCCATGATGTGAAGGGAAGGCCTGGAACCGAGCTGAGCCTGCTGCCTTCGCTTCAAGCCTTCATCGCCGGCGCGCCTCGAGGGAAAATAAAATTTTTAAAGGTAGGGGTGTGGCGTAAGAAGGAAACGGCTATCGGGGACTCACAGAGCTGCAGACGGATGATGGAAGACCAGGGGAGCAGAGGCGAGTCAGCTCGCATGGGCCAACAACCGGCTCGCAAGATGCCAATACATTTAACAACCGGCTCTTGAGAGCTGGTGTGAGCCGGCTCCAGCACACCACTGCTGTGACCCCTGATGCAGGTGCTAGTCACCTAAACACGGCCCGTGTTGAGTCTTTTTGTCAAGGCTCATTCGTTAAAGAGCTGTGTTCCATTTTTAAAGGCCCATGGTTCTGTTTTTTTTTTTTTTATTCCATCACTATTTCTGTTTCCACCACAACCACCTCACCATCACCTGCTCTGGGAGGATATTCCGGGCAGCCATCGTTCTTTCCATGAAAAAAAAATATTCTCCGAGGACAAGCAGGCTGCTTGTTCTCACTGATGGGTGACGTCCACGGCAGCCCCTCCAATCGGAAACTTCACTAGCAAAGGCCTTTGCTAGTCCTCGCGCGCCCATGCGCATCCGTCTTCCTGCCTGAACCGGCTCGTGTTCGTTGTCCGCACTTGGGACGGTCGTGTTTTGCGCCATTTCGCGCCCCTCAAAGTTGACCCTCGCGCGTCTTCACGATTTCGAAAAAAAAAAAAAAAAAGAGAGACCTTTCGGTCTTGTCCCTTCCCGTGTGGCCAGTTTGTTTCCCCGACATAAGTTTCCTTTCGCTTTCGGGGTAGGCCTTTTTTGGGGCCTCGGTACGGGTTTTTTCTCTCCCTATTTTTGGTGCCCTTAGTCGCCATTACGAATTTTGATTTCGCCGGCGTGATTTTTCCGCCCATGTCATTGAAGTCTCCCAGCGGCTTCAAGAAGTGCACCCAGTGCGCCCGGGTAATCTCGCTCACTGATAGGCACGCGTCGTGTCTTCAGTGTCTGGGGGCTGGGCACCGCCCGCAGGCCTGTAGTCTTTGCGCCCTTTTACAGAAGAGGACTCAGGTAGCGAGATTGGCCCAGTGGAACGTGTTGTTTTCAGGCTCTTCGTCGACAACAGCACCGGAGTCATCGAGTGCATTGACGTCGGCAGCATCAAGACCTTCGACCTCGGTATCAACTGCAGCGAGGTATCGACCCTCTGCATCGTCGATACCGAGACATCGAAAGGCTGCGTCGGTGGTACCGGGACCTCCACTGTTGCTGATGTCGTCGGACGGTGGTGCTTCGACCGGAGTGCAGGTGAGGGCTGTCCATTCCCCTGCTGGTGGCAGTGAGCCTTCGGGTGGGTCTCCCCCTACCCTGAGGGCTCCTGCGGTACAGCCCCCCCCCCCCCCCGAGATCGACCTTCTTCGGCCTCGGCCCCGAGGAAGCGACAGCTGGATTCTACGTCGTCCTCGTCAGTACCGGGAAGCTCCAGTGACATGCTTCGTTTGAAAAAATCAAAGAAGCATCGACACCAGTCTCCTTCCCGCATCGGTACCGAGAGCTCTGGGTCGCCGAGGGAGTCGGCACGCAGTAGGCATCGGCACCGGGAGGACCGCTCACCCTCTGTTCAGGAGGTGTCGATGCGCTCCACCTTGGACAGCCCGGAACAGCCTCCATGCCCGGAAGAGACTTTGACCTCGACGCCTGCATCGGCTTCCATGTCTTTCTCCACAGCCGCTCTGCACGAGAGTCTCCGGGCCGTTCTCCCGGAGATCCTGGGAGAGCTGTTGCGCCCTTCCCCTCCGGTACCAGGGGTGCTTGCGCCACCGGTACCGTCGAGTAAGGCGCCAGCTGGCCCCTTGCCTGGGGTGAGGTCTCCGACATCGGTGCCGCTTGCGGTACCGACTGCGGTCACCTCCCGGGAAGGCTCCCCGACGACGTCGGCGGAGGGAGCTTTGCCGGTGATGGCGAGGGAGTCTACCTCTCGACGCTCCCACCGTGGCCGTGTTTCCACGGAGTCGAGTCGGGCACAGCTTCAGACACAGGTTCATGAACTTGTGTCTGATGGTGAGGCCTCGTGGGAGGAGGAGGAGGAGGACATCAGATATTTCTCTGACGAGGAGTCTGATGGCCTTCCTTCTGATCCCACTTCCTCCCCTGAAAGGCAGCTTTCTCCTCCTGAGAGTCTGTCTTTTGCGGCCTTTGTCCGGGAGATGTCTACGGCCATCCCCTTCCCGGTGGTTGTGGAGGATGAGCCCAGGGCTGAAATGTTTGAGCTCTTGGACTATCCTTCTCCACCTAAGAAAGCGTCCACAGTACCCATGCATCATGTCCTAAAAAAGACATTGCTGGCGAACTGGACCAAGCCTCTAAGTAATCCCCACATTCCCAAGAAGATCGAGTCCCAGTACCGGATCCATGGGGACCCAGAGCTGATGCGCACGCAGTTGCCTCACGACTCTGGTGTGGTGGATCTGGCCCTAAAGAAGGCTAAGAGTTCTAGGGAGCATGCTTCGGCGCCCCCGGGCAAAGACTCTAGAACCTTAGACTCCTTTGGGAGGAAGGCCTACCATTCTTCTATGCTCGTGGCCAAAATTCAGTCTTACCAGCTCTACACGAGCATACATATGCGGAACAATGTGCGGCAGTTGGCGGGCATGGTGGACAAGCTCCCTCCTGAGCAAGCCAAGCCATTTCAGGAGGTGGTCAGGCAGCTGAAGGCATGCAGAAAATTCCTGGCCAGAGGGGTATATGATACCTTTGATGTTGCGTCCAGGGCCGCTGCTCAAGGTGTGGTGATGCGCAGACTCTCATGGCTGCGTGCCTCCGACCTGGAGAATAGGATCCAGCAGCGGATTGCGGACTCCCCTTGCCGAGCAGACAACATTTTTGGAGAGAAAGTCGAACAGGTGGTAGAGCAGCTCCACCAGCGGGATACCGCTTTCGACAAGTTCTCCCGCCGGCAGCCTTCAGCACCTACCTCCTCAGGTAGACGTTTTTATGGGGGAAGGAAGACTGTTCCCTACTCTTCTGGTAAGCGTAGGTACAATCCTCCTTCTCGACAGCCTGCGGCCCAGGCTAAGCCCCAGCGCACTCGCTCTCGTCAGCAGCGTGCGCCTCAGCAAGGCCCCACGGCTCCCCAGCAAAAGCAGGGGGCGAGCTTTTGACTGGCTCCAGCAGAGCATAGCCGACATCAACGTGTCAGTGCCGGACGATCTGCCGGTCGGGGGGAGGTTGAAAGCTTTTCACCAAAGGTGGCCTCTTGTAACCTCCGACCGTTGGGTTCTTCAAATAGTCCGGCAAGGATACACCCTCAATTTGGCCTCCAAACCTCCAAATTGCCCACCGGGAGCTCAATCTTACAGCTTCCAGCACAAGCAGGTTCTTGCAGAGGAACTCTCCGCCCTTCTCAGCGCCAATGCGGTCGAGCCCATGCCATCCGGGCAAGAAGGGCTGGGATTCTATTCCAGGTACTTCCTTGTGGAAAAGAAAACAGAGGGGATGCGTCCCATCCTAGACCTAAGGGCCCTGAACAAATATCTGATCAAGGAAAAGTTCAGGATGCTTTCCCTGGGCACCCTTCTTCCCATGATTCAGGAAAACGACTGGCTATGCTCTCTGGACTTGAAGGACGCCTACACGCACATCCCGATACTGCCAGCTCACAGGCAATATCTGCGATTTCAGCTGGGCACACGTCACTTCCAGTACTGTGTGCTACCCTTTGGGCTCGCCTCTGCGCCCAGAGTGTTCACGAAGTGCTTAGCTGTAGTAGCAGCGGCGCTTCGCAGGCTGGGAGTACACGTGTTCCCCTATCTCGACAATTGGCTGGTGAAGAACACATCCGAGGCAGGAGCTCTACTGTCCATGCAGAGGACTATTCGCCTCCTGGAGCTACTGGGGTTTGAGATAAATTATCCAAAGTCCCATCTTCTCCCAGTATAGAGACTCGAATTCATAGGAGCTCTGCTGGATTCTAGGACAGCTCGTGCCTATCTCCCAGAGACGAGAGCCAACAACTTGTTGTCCCTCATCTCTCGGGTGCGAGCGTCCCAGCAGATCACAGCTCGACAGATGTTGAGATTGTTGGGCCAGATGGCCTCCACAGTTCATGTGACTTCCATGGCTCATCTTCACATGCGATCTGCTCAATGGACCCTAGCTTCCCAGTGGTTTCAAGCTGCTGGGGATCTAGAAGACGTGATCCACCTGTCCACGAGTTTTCTCAAATCCCTGTATTGGTGGACGATTTGGTCCAATTTGACTCTGGGACGCCCTTTCCAAATTCCTCAGCCACAAAAAGTGCTGACTAAGGATGCGTCTCTCCTGGGGTGGGGAGCTCATGTCGATGGGCTTCACACCCAGGGAAGCTGGTCCCTCCAGGAACGCGATCTGCAGATCAATCTCCTGGAGTTACGAGCGGTCTGGAACGCTCTGAAGGCTTTCAGTGATCGGCTGTCCCACCAAATTATCCAAATTCAGACAGACAACCAGGTTGCCATGTATTACATCAACAAGCATGTGGCTGTGGGCTCGCCGTCACGGCATGTTGCTCCAAGCCACATATCTGGCAGGCGTAAACAACAGTCTGGCCGACAGGTTGAGCAGGATTATGCAACCTCACGAGTGGTCGCTCAACTCCAAGTAGTGCGCCAGATCTTCCAGGTGTGGGGCACCCCCTTGGTAGATCTCTTTGCATCTCGAGCCAACTACAAGGTCCCTCAGTTCTGTTCCAGATTCAGGCCCATGGCAGTGGCATCGGATGCCTTCCTCCTGGATTGGGGGGACGGCCTGCTGTATGCTTATCCTCCCATACCTCTGGTGGGGAAGACTTTGTTGAAACTCAAGCAAGACCGAGGCACCATGATCCTGATTGCTCCCTTTTGGCCGCGTCAGATCTGGTTCCCTCTCCTTCTGGAGTTGTCCTCCGAAGAACCGTGGAGATTGGAGTTTTTTCCGACCCTCATCACACAGGACGAAGGGGCGCTTCTGCATCCCAACCTCCAGGTTCTGGCTCTCACGGCCTGGATGTTGAGAGCGTAGACTTTGCCTCTTTGGGTCTGTTGGAGGGTGTCTCCCGTGTCTTGCTTGCTTCCAGAAAAGATTCCACTAAGTGGAGTTACTTCTTTTATGGAGGAGGTTTGCCATCTGGTGTGACAGCAAGGCCTTAGATCCTCGCTCCTGTTCTACACAGACCCTGCTTGAATACCTTCTGCACTTGTCTGAGTCTGGTCTCAAGACCAACTCTGTAAGGGTTCACCTTAGCGCAATCAGTGCATACCATTACCGTGTGGAAGGTAAGCCGATCTCAGGACAGCCTTTAGTTGTTCGCTTCATGAGAGGTTTGCTTTTGTCAAAGCCCCCCGTCAAACCTCCTACAGTGTCATGGGATCTCAATGTCGTTCTCACCCAGCTGATGAAACCTCCTTTTGAGCCACTGAACTCCTGCCATCTGAAGTACATAAGTACATAAGTAATGCCATACTGGGAAAAGACCAAGGGTCCATCGAGCCCAGCATCCTGTCCACGACAGCGGCCAATCCAGGCCAAGGGCACCTGGCAAGCTTCCCAAACGTACAAACATTCTATACATGTTATTCCTGGAATTTTGGATTTTTCCAAGTCCGTTTAGTAGCGGTTTATGGACTTGTCCTTTAGGAAACCGTCCAACCCCTTTTTAAACTCTGCTAAGCTAACCGCCTTCACCACTTTCTCCGGCAACGAATTCCAGAGTTTAATTACACGTTGGGTGAAGAAAAATTTTCTCCGATTTGTTTTAAATTTACTACACTGTAGTTTCATTGCATGCCCCCTAGTCCTAGTATTTTTGGACAGCGTGAACAGACGCTTCACATCCACCTGTTCCACTCCACTCATTATTTTATATACCTCTATCATGTCTCCCCTCAGCCGTCTCTTCTCCAAGCTGTATAGCCCTAGCCTCCTTAGTCTTTCTTCATAGGGAAGTCGTCCCATCCCCGCTATCATTTTAGTCGCCCTTCGCTGCACCTTTTCCAATTCTACTATATCTTTCTTGAGATGCGGCGACCAGAATTGAACACAATACTCAAGGTGCGGTCGCACCATGGAGCGATACAACGGCATTATAACATCCTCACACCTGTTTTCCATACCTTTCCTAATAATACCCAACATTCTATTTGCTTTCTTAGCCGCAGCAGCACACTGAGCAGAAGGTTTCAGTGTGTTATCAACGACAACACCCAGATCCCTTTCTTGGTCTGTAACTCCTAACATGGAACCTTGCATGACGTACTTGACCTGGAAAGTCATTTTCTTGGTGGCAGTTACTTCAGCTCGTAGAGTCAGTGAGCTTCAGGCCCCTTACACCAAATTTCATCATAACAGAGTAGTCCTCCGCACTCACCCTAAGTTCTTGCCGAAGGTAGTGTCGGAGTTCCATCTGAACCAGTCAATTGTCTTGTCAACATTTTTTCCCCGTCCTCATTCCTGCCCTGCTGAACGTCAGCTGCACACATTGGACTGCAAAAGAACATTGGCCTTCTATCTGGAGCGGAGACAACCCAACAGACAGTCCGCCCAATTGTTTGTTTCTTTTGATCCCAACAGGAGGAGAGTGGCTGTGGGGAAACGCACCATATCCAATTGGCTAGCAGATTGCATTTCCTTCACTTACGCCCAGGCTGGGCTGGCTCTTGAGGGTCATGTCACGGCTCACAATGTCAGAGCCATGGCTGCGTCAGTGGCCCACTTGAAGTCAGCCACTATTGAAGAGATCTGCAAAGCTGCGACGTGGTCATCTGTCCACACATTCACATCTCATTACTGCCTGCAGCAGGATACCCGACGCGACAGTCGGTTCGGGCAGTCAGTGCTTCAGAATCTGTTCGGGGTTTAGAATCCAACTCCACCCTCCTAGGCCCATTTTTATTCTGTTCCAGGCTACACTCTCAGTTAGTTGGATAAGTTGTTAGGTCAATCTCAGTTATGTCCTCGCCGTTGCGAGGCCCAATTGACCATGTTTGTTGTTTTGAGTGAGCCTGGGGGCTAGGGATACCCCATCAGTGAGAACAAGCAGCCTGCTTGTCCTCAGAGAAAGCGAATGCTACATACCTGTAGAAGGTATTCTCCGAGGACAGCAGGCTGATTGTTCTCACAAACCCGCCCGCCTCCCCTTTGGAGTTGTGTCTTCCCTTGTCTTTGTCTTGCTACATACGGGACTGACGAACATGAGCCGGTTCGGGCGGGAAGACGGCCGCGCATGCGCGGTGCGCATCGGTGCGCGAGGACTAGCAAAGGCCTTTGCTAGTAAAGTTTTCCGATTGGAGGGGCTGCCGTGGACGTCACCCATCAGTGAGAACAATCAGCCTGCTGTCCTCGGAGAATACCTTCTACAGGTATGTAGCATTCGCTTTTCCTGCAGTTGCTCCTCAGCCCTACCGCTTGCAGCTTCATATTATGTCCTCTAGTTCTGTAGCTTTCTTTACTTTGAAAAAGGTTTGTTTCTCATGCATTAAGACCTTTCAAGTATTTAAGCTTGCTTACGTACCCACAGAAATGGCACCTAGGCTTAGAAGTGAGCTCCTGGAGCACATTGGTAGGGTAGTGTGGAGAAGCCTATATTGCCAGAGACTGTATTATGCCTGTTCTATAAAATGTAGAACTTCAATTTTTGGCATTATCCATCTCTCACCTTTCCCAGGGAGTAAAATTCACCCGGGGGGGGGGGGGGGGGTGGACAAAGAGGCATTGAAAGAGGTCATTTAGTTCTCAAATCCAGCCCCCTACCTTCATACAATGTCCTCTGTACCTAAAGTGTACCTTTTCATAAAATTTCCGGTAACATAGATTCGACCACTTCTCTCCCTTATTAAACAAAAAAGGTATATTCTAAATGTGGCTAAATAATGTGCTGTAGTTAACAAATATATTAATGTTGGCACTGCTGTGATGTGTATTTAAAAGAAGCCAGGCTTTTCATGAGCAAGAGTGATTTGGTTGGCCACTGTTGTCATTTTGTTACATTTGTACCCCACGCTTTCCCACTCATGGCAGGCTCAATGCAGCAGGAAATGGAGGGTTAAGTGACTTGCCCAGAGTCACAAGGAGCTGCCTGTGCCAGGAATTGAACTCAGTTCCCCCAGGACCAAAGTCCACCACCCTAACCACTAGGCCACTCCCAGTTCCTCTTATTGTAACAGAAAAGCAAGCAGCTTTATGATTTAAGACTTCAGAAATATACATGCCCAGCGGGTCTGGTGACAGTGTTTGAACCTGCTTAACAGGATGGCCATAGGTGCCAGCTCTGTGGATGCAGTGGGAACTCTAGAACCCCTAATGTTGAGAAAGCCCCATTGTTTCCAGGGAGGAATAATTTGTGTTTAGCACCCTCGATTATGAGAATGGCATTCATTTCACTGTAAAATGTTGACTGATATGATGGTGGCTTCCAGGGGGGTGAAGCAATGTTGTTATATAATTGTTTTGTTGTTGTAACCAGTATAATATGGACAGGGCTTTTTTTTGAGGGGTTTTGAGTACCGGCACCTTTTCCATTGTGTGCAAAAATTGACCCATGGTCCCCAAGTTTTAATGAAAGAGGTCAAGCTCTATACACCAATTCTGCCTTGTCATCGATTTTGTGACTGATTGCAGGGGGCCTGGCTATTATGGGGTGAGTCCCCTCAGTGATCACCCCACCCCTGAAGGGTGGCCTGGCATTTGAGTACTGGCATCTTTTTTACTAGAGAAAACGCACTGAATATAGGTAATCTGAAGCCTAGAGGGGTAAAAAAAAAAATTTACAAAGTCAGAAGAGAGAGACTTGAAATCACAAGTCCTAGGCATTCTTATACTGAAGTTTGCTGCCATCACATGCCTATTCTGATAAACCTGTACAGCCTTCTCCATAAAGAAATACACAGTTTCATGCTGAACTCCAAGAAACAAGGAATTCTCCAGTCTGTAAGTGTTCTCTTTGCCTTTGTTGGGATACAGGACTAGATAGATCTCTGGTCTGACCCAGTATGGCAAAACTTCCCAAATCTATGTTTGGGGTCATGACCTAGGCAGGCCAGCACAGGCTGTCATTGTCCTACACTGCTGCCTGTAGGTTATATGCTTTCTGTAGCCATAACAGAAAGCATATAAACTACAGGCAGCAGTGTAGGACAATGACAGCCTGTGCTGGCCTGCAATGGAGGTCAACTTTCTATACTGTTATACATGGAATAGCAAAAAAAAAACAAACAAACACTACATGGTGATCCAAACATGAGATCAGCTAGAGGTTTATGGCTGCTCATGGATGAAAAGCTTCAACAGCACAGACTGTTGCACAGTAATTGGTTAATACAAGTTTGTACCTGAGGCAAAGGAGGATTCATTGACTTTCCTTGAGTCACAAGGAGTGAGAGAAATTGGAATCTGAAGCCTGAACCAGAAGACCAAAGCAGCACAGGAAAGGACCCTTTGCTGGATTTAAGGATCAGGCCATAGTGCTATAGCAGAAGGGGCTTGATTGAAATGGATGTTCATACAGAAAAAGGGGATTATGGTGCCAAAACCATGATGGCTCATACCAGCCATAGAGCAGCACTGAGAGTGTGTTTCCTAAAAAAAAGAAAAAGAAAGAAAAGTGCACATCCAGCCCTCAAGACAAGTCCCCTGGACTTGATCCAATTAAACGTCATCTTGCCATCTAAATGACAGATGATGTTTAATGTGAGCAAGTGCAAAGTGATGCATGTGGGAAAGAGGAGCCCGAATTATAGCTACGTAATGCAAGGTTCCACATTAGGAGTAACCGACCAGGAAAGGAATCTAGGCCTCATTGTTGATGATACGTTGAAACCCTCTGCTCAGTGTGTGGTGGCCACTAAGAAAGCAAATAGAATGTTAGGTATTATTAGGAAATGAATGGAAAACAAAAACGGGGACGTTATAATGTAAGCCGCATTGAGCCTGCCATGAGTGGGAAAGCGCGGGGTACAAATGTAACAAAAAAAAATAATGCCTTTGCATCACTCCATGGTGCGACTGCACCTCGAATATTGTGTTAAATTCCGGACATTATAATGCCTTTGTATTGCTTCATGGTGTGATCGCACCTCAAATATTGTGTTCAATTCTGGTCGGCACATCTCAAAAAAGATACAGTGGAATTAGAAAAGGTACAGAGAAAGGCAACAAAAATGATAAAGGGGAAGGGATGACTTTCCTATGAGAAAAGGCTAAAGTGGCTAGGGCTCTTCAGCTTGGAGAAAAGATTGCTGAGGGGAGATATGATAGAGGTCTATAAAATAATGAGTGGAATGGGTAGACGTGAATCGATTGTTTACTCTTTTTTCCAAAAATACTTGAACTAGGGGGCAAGCAATGAAGCTGCAAAGTAGTAAATTTAAAACGAATTGGAGTAATTTTTCTTCACTCGTGAAGAAAATAAGATGATACCTTTTTTATTGGACATAACTTAATACATTTCTTGATTAGCTTTCGAAGGTTGCCCTTCTTCGTCTGACGAAGAAGGGCAACCTTCGAAAGCTAATCAAGAAATGTATTAAGTTATGTCCAATAAAAAAGGTATCATATTTTCTTTTCCATGTTTTATGTTGTTTGATTTCTATTGATAACCTTTAAGAGTGGACTAACACGGCTACCACACCTCTCTTCACTCGTGTAATTAAACTCTGGAATTCAGTGCCATCTCGAATGTAGTAAAAGCAGTTAGCTTAGTGGGGTTTAAAAAAGGATTGGGTGGCTTCCTAAAGGAAAGACCATAGACCATTATTAAAATGGACTTGAGAAAAATCCACTGCTTATAGAATAAGCAGCATAAAATGTATTGCGCTGTTGTGGGATCTTGCCAAGTACTTGTGTCCTGGATTGGCCAATGTTGGAAACAGGATGCTGGGTTTGATGGACCTTTGGTCTGTCCCCGTATGGCAGTATGGAGTAGCCTAGTGGTTAGTGCAGTGGACTTTGATCCAGGGGAACTGAGTTCAATTCCCACTGCAGCTCCTTTTGACTCTGGGCAAGTCACTTAACCCTCCATTGCCCTGGTACAAAATAAGTACCTGAATATATGTAAACCGCTTTGAATGTAGTTGCAAAAACCACAGAAAGGCAGTATATCAAGTCCCATTTCCCCTTATGTAGGGGAGGAATAAAATATGCACCTGTAAAACAGGTAACTGGTGTCTCATGAGAAACATCATCCACTCCCATGTCTTAATGAGCTACCAATCATACAGTGATATTGTTATGCAAATATGTACATTTTCCTACTATATGACTGGGGCAATTGGTATTTAGCTTGAAAGAGTTGCCTGTGAGAATCAGATGACAACTGTGAGCTTCAAAGCAGTACTGACCTCCAGCCAGCCTTGCTGGCATCTGTTTTCTCAGCCTGCATCCTGTGCCAGGTTAATGAAGTCTCTCATTTAAATCTCTATCAAAAGAGCTGTAGGATTTTTTGAGTCTCATACACTTTAAAGAGTTAACTTTCAGGTATTAGTATAAAAGCAGATCCCATAGCAAGGGGTGTGGGGAGTGGAGATCACAAAGATATTGACCCTGGCTAACCTGATTGATCTCTTGTTGGGTTTTTCTGGTCTCTATCCAGCTAGAAGAGTCTATTAAACTGGTCTTCTGTAGAAAATGGGATTGGTAGCTTTATTCACTGTTCAGCTATGGCCTTGGCAGCCACATGGCCTCCAGGATTTGTGTAAATAGCTTACAACACAATGCAGTCAGAGATAACATAGCAATACCCTCATCATTAGCCCTGATCATATAGTTTCAGAAAGATAAACATGAATTTTCTCATTCATCAAGGAAATAGAATAAAGAAAAGCTTAGCAAATATGCCCTGTGTACTTCTCAAGGTTTACCACCATGCTAAATTGTCATCTTAGTGGAAAAATTAGCACAGCATTGGTCTATAGTTTCACCATATGCTTAAATAATTCTGAAGACCTTCTAGTGCAAAATCTGTTATGTCACCTTGCAACTCACATTTGATAAAACTTATGAACCAGGTAGCCCACACTAAAAAAAGCATGAAAGGAGCCATTTTGCTAGTGCACAACGGAGCCATGTGTAGTTTTCCATAGTCAAAAACTTATTTTTTTCTTGTGTAGGTGTGTTTCCCATTGTTTATGCTCAGGGCCGGTGTTGCGGTGCAAACAGGGCATTTGCCCTGGGCTACAGGGGCCTAAGGCTGTCTCAATTTGACAGAGATATAGCCTGCTGATGGACTTTGGGGCCCCAGCATGTTTTAACACCAGCCCTATGTGCTGCTGTTTGCAAAAAGCAGGATATCTGAATTACCTTTGAACAGGATCCATTGTTTTCCATGTGCTGGGTTGGAGGTGGTTAATCAGTAAGCTAGAAGCAGTGATGCACTAGATGGTTCTACCAAGAGACCCTTGTTAACTTATTTTATGAAAACACAGTATCTCACATAACACAGCAGAGGTGGCATGAGCCACTTAATAATAAAAATAAAAATTTAAATTAAAAAAAATTGCCTACATGAGTGGATTTCAAGCCAGGGGGCAGTAACTCGGACCTGCTCAAGGTCTCATTTTTCACAGTTCATTCCTTGTCTGGGGAATGCCCTACACTTTTTAGACTTGTGAAAGATTTACCAAGTCAAACTCATTCCCCCAGCTTCTATATATCAAATCCGGTCATATCCTGGATTTGTGCGCTCAGTTTAATTTGTTAACAAGCCAATCATCACCAACTCTCCTGTGCAAACCCTGGCAAGTCTGACCCGAAAGTCAGGGGTTGATGAAACATCATCTCAATATAAAAATAGTGGAGGTCAGTTTTCAAATGGCATTTACACTTCAGTGCTGTATCAAATGCTGCTTTAATTTCAGTTTCTGCAGAAGTGCACACACAGGAGGGTAATTCTATTACTAGTACCTCCATTTAGGCACCCCAAGGTCTCTTTCAATTGAAAGGAAGATCTGGAATGAGGGGGCATAGGATGAAGGTGAAAGGGGATAGACTCAGAAAATACATCTTCACAGAAAGGGTGGTGAATTTGTGGAACAGCCTCCCAGTGGAAGTGGTGGAGACAGAAACAGTATCAGAATTCAAGAGAGCTTGGGACGAGTACATAGGATATTTAAGAAAGTGATAGGGAGAACAGATTGCATGGATGGGCAGATTGGATAGGCCATTCTAGTCTTTATCTGCCTCCATTCTTCTCTGTTTCTATGATCCTATTCTCTAACAGTACCTTCTGTTATAGAGTAATTCTGTAACTTGGCATTGGTGTGCCTAACATTTAGGAACCTACAGTTACACCAACCATAAACCTGGTGTAAGTGCTGGCACCTAAATGTGGCAAAGGCATGTGTAACTTAAGAGTATTCTGTAAGTTGGGCGTTTAAGTGGCAGCCTCACTTATGGTCCCCTTCCTCCCTCTCCTGTGTATGTCCTTGCAGCTACGCACTATGTCAATTAAGCAGGTATTTCATAGGTGCCCTTCTAGCACTCAGTGCAGGGTCGGACTGTCCAGGCAACTGGGCAGTGCCCAGTGCAGTTGAGGGGCCTCAGTACCTCCTGTCCAACATCTTTCTCCTCTTCGTCCCCAGGTCAGGCATGCCCCTTCTCTCACCACCTCTCGTGTTACTCAAAAGACTCTTTTTCCGTACAGGGCCCCAACAGTTTGCTACCAACAGGAGCCTTCTCTCTGCTGTGGCCTGCCCCTTACTGACATCACTCCCTGCTTCTGCAAGTGTGGCTGCGGCAGAGAGGTTCCTGTCAGCGGCAAACAGCCAAGACCTGCTATGGAGAAAGGGACTTCTGAGGTAAATGGGGTTGGGTGGAGTGAGAGATGTGGGACCCAGGCCCTCTTATTGCCTGGGGGACCAGATCCTTGTCAGTCTGTCCCTGACTTAGTGCAAGTATGCATACACGTACATGGGTAAGTGCTAGTATTTTATGCATTCATGTGTGCAAGAGGTGTATAAATGTGGGTGCCAAAATTATAGAATTGCCCTTATAAAGGGCAGTTCTGTAAACTGGGCATTAATATTTATGGTACAAATGTTTGGAATGCTAGCATACACACGCATATGTGCCCACATTCCTTCTAAGCTCTATTCTGTAAATACGCATCTGTCTTGCCTAAGGCGAATTTGAACGAGAGCATACACATGGGGGTATAGTAAGACTGGGCTCCCAACCTACCCACATAACTTAAAGAATATGAACGCCATGCCACACTTAGACAATTGTGCTTACATCAGTCCTATGGCTGTAGAATCACCCCTATAGTTTTACATTCACAGAGAAATGGATTCTATACAGGTCAACAAAAGTTGGGTTCACAAATTTGGGTGCTGGAAGGAAGGGACGACGACACCCTCATGCGTGTGATGTCGCGTTCCGAGGGGGGGGGCCCTGAAACTCGGAGGGAGGGAGGGGGGAACCTGAAACTCGGTCCCCTGGAACTCGGAGGGAGGGAGGGGACGACCCTGGAACTCGGAGAGACGGGGGGGGGGGAGGATGATCCTGGAACTCGAAGGGAGGGAGGGGATGACCCTGGAACTCGGAGGGAGGGGGACACTGGAACTGGGAAAGAGGGGGCACAAAGATAACCACATTATAAAGGAAACATTCCCAACACTGGTTGAAAATTTGTTGGATTTGTACCAACAGTGGGTGGGGGGGGGGGGGGGGGGAGCACACACACACAACTCCCAGTTCTTCACCTGAACATCTTTCAGGATCCGGTGAAAAGGGACCATCACAGCCTCCTTAGGAGGAGATTCGTAGTCCAGGACCTCAAACTTCTCAGCCCCAGGCTCGTCCTCAGTCTCCAAATGAATGGGAATGGCAGCCGCCATTTCCTGCACACAACCTGGGAAGGAAAGGCACTCTGGTAGATATTTTCTCTTTTACTCCGGAGGGGAGGAGTCAGATGGAATGCAGTAGGACTCCTCCTCCAAGAAGTACCTTGGATCCTTATCAGAGTCCCATGAGTGCTTATCGGTGTTGGTGAAAACTCCTCATGGGAGGGCCGAGACTGAGCCTATTTCAAAATAGAGGAGTCATGTCCTCGAGAAGGGCACTGAGGAGTTGGTACCAACCTTGACCCCAGCAACGTTTCCTGCACTGATATCAAGTGGGTGCCCACACGGGTAGCTGTCGACACTGTTGCCGCAAGTGACTCCAGCATCTGATACCTCACCACAGGCTGAGTGCCTTACAGAGCAGCAGGAAGTAGCACAGCTGGTGCAAGCACCCCAGATGCCGATGATCACTGCTGTAAGAACCCCAACAACAGCTCAGAGAGCATGGCCCGGATGTGCTCAAGAGGCCACTGGGAAAGGCTGGGGTGCCGGTTCAGAAACAGACTGCTGAACTGCTGGGGTTGAGACGGATGCCTGGTCCTGGCTGCATGGAAACCCTTGCCTTGGCATCTCTTGTATGAAGGGGGAGTGGTCCTCCCGGCACCGACACTACTTGGGGACCAAATTCTTCAGTATACTGGGGCTCCCAGCACCTTGCATCGAGGAGGATAATGCCAATGCTTCCTGGCCTTTACCCGATGTCAGTCACCAATGCTCCTTGCCGATGAGGACGCCATCGAATCCTCATGTCGCCTCAGTGTTGGGTCCGATTGTGATGGGTCCTGGGGGCCCTGAACAGTGTCCACTCCCAGTGTCTGAGACAGGTCTCTCAGTCATATGGACCGATGCATCCAATGCCAATGCAACTCCCGACATCGATGCCGATATCGACACCAAGGTTTTGGACCGGGCTCCAAAAATCTTTTCCGTTTAAGCCTCTCTGGCCAGCTGGATTCTTTTCTTCATAAGAAGGCAAAGAACACAGGAGGAAGTGACGTCACCGTCGGAGATGGAAGCCTGTATCCATAGGTCCGTCGGGGCAGCGAAGAAATCAGCGCTATTTCCCGGTTCCCAACCCCCCGAGTTTGGCGGTTTTGAGGGCAGAAAGAAGAGACGCGATGGCGACAAGAAAACAGCTGGAAAAGTTTAAATTCGCCGCGACACAGAAGGACGAGGCGGCGAACACGAGCCGCTCCCAGCAGAAAGCCAGCAACAAAATGGCCGCCACGGATTCTGGCTCTGTAACAGAGGACCCAGTGGAACAGCTGGAAAGTGATACGGAGCTGACGAAGCGGGAGGTAGCGAGGTGGTTTAAAGCTTTAAAAGCTGAGATGTTGGCGGTCCGGAAAACTATTCGGGAGGCGGTCACAGACATTCAAAAAGAGGTGAGAGAGATCGGAGGCAGGGTGGAGCAGGTGGAAGACACGTTGGAGCACGTGGAGGGAGAAATAGAGGGCTTGCGCACTGCTCTCACGATTGTGCAAGCCGAAAAAGCAAAAATGCAATTGGAGCTGGAAGATTTGGAAAATCGTTCCAGAAGGAACAATTTGAGATTTAAAGGGGTCCCTGAAACGGACCAGAATAAAGACTGTGCACAGGTGGTTCGAGAAATTTGTGCCAGAATACTGGATATAGGCACGGAGGGGCAGAACAATATGGATGAGTCTGATATAAGGTTTGATCGGGTACATCGTAGTCTGGGGCCCAGGAGAGATCTGCAACCTAGGGACATTGTAGTATGCTTTAAAGACTACACTATCAAAGATAAGATATGGAAGAAAGCTAGATCCCAGGGTGAGATTCTCTGGGATAATCATAAAATTATGGTGTTCCAAGATTTGGCGCTGGGTACCCTTCAGAGGCGAAGAGAATTCAAAGATCTGACCACCTATCTCCAGCAGTCCAATTTCCGATATCGCTGGATCTTCCCTTTTGGTCTCCAGTTCACAGCTGATGGCACCACCCGATGAGTGGTTATGCTGGGAGAGGCTTGGAAAGTTCTCACCGAACTGGGTTATACAAACCTACCCCCAGCGGCTTCGGGGGGGGGGGGGGGTCTCGAGGACGTCAGTTAAGACAAAGAAGGGGTCATCATGGCAGAGAGTGCGCCCACGAAGAGAGAACACTTCACAGTTATCAGCAGCGACCAGAGTACCATGAATGGACGTGAGAGAGAACTTGGGGTTTTCATGGTTTCAGTTACCTCATGGGTTTAATGGGGTATTGTTTAGAAAGTATGGTATGCAGGTGGGGGGACAATGTTGGAGCTGTTATAGGATGTTTGTTCTGTAGTTGAAAGGGTTCTGGGGGTTAAGCAGAAATACTTGAATCTTGGGGGGAGGGGTCTGGGAAATGTTGTTGGGGGGGGAAGAGGGTGATGAGCTCCGGCGGGGAGTAACTTCCTCAACATTATTGGCTGGCGGCAATTGGCTCAGTCCAGCAGAGGGGGGGTGGGAGGGAAGGGGATTAAGGGTTTACACATTGGGTCATGGAATGTTAATGGGATGAATTCCCCACTGAAGCGGTTTGATACATCGTGAATTGCAGAAACTTAATTGGGATATTATATTATTGCAGGAAACACACATTCAAAAGAGGGATGCACATTTACTTAAACATCGGGGATATAGTGACTGTATCATACACTTTGATGCTAGAGGGGGTAAGGTGGGAGGTTTAGTGATTTACATTCGTAAACATATTCCATTTGTAACAGAGGAAGTATACAGGGATGCTCTGGGAAGGTGCCTGGCGATTAGGGGTCAGTTGTATGGCAAGGAGGTGACCATAGTAAATATATATGCTCCTAACTCAGGACAGGGAGAATTTTTTACCCGGATACATAAGGAACTCTTCCAGTTTCAGAAAGGGGGGATGATTTTGGGTGGGGATTTTAATACTAGTATGACATCAATGGATCATTCAAAGGGGTTGGTCGATATGTCCTCGGCCCACTGTGCACAGTTAAAATCACTTGTCTCCAACTTAGATTTAGTGGATGTCTGGAGGCTTAGGCATCTGAGCCAGCGGTCTTATACCTTTTTCTCTCATTCTCAGAATACCTATACAAGAATTGACATGGTGTGGTGTAGCTGCCAATTATGGGATCAAGTGGCTGAATCACATGTTGGGTCCATTTCCACATCAGATCATGCCCCCGTGGAGCTTGAGCTTAAGGGTTTGACAGAGGAAAGGCGCCAACTCTTTTGGAGATTAAATGAACTGATTCTGGGGGATAGTAGGGTGCGGGAGGATATTCGTCAGGTCATTCAGAATTACATGCTTATGAATGACACTGGTGAGGTTCTGGATGGTACATTGTGGGATGCCCTGAAGGCTGTGGTGAGGGGCCATTTCATTAAATGGGGAGCACGGAAAAAGAGGCAACGAGAAAATAGAGAATTGGAATTACGGGCACGACTAGCGAAGCTGGAATGCCGTCATCAGGAGGGAGTTCAGGGTTAGTCCTGAGAGAGTTAAGACAGTGCAGGGTGGAATTAGAGAAATTGCAGGTAGAACGTGTGGAGTTTTTACGTACGATACTCCAGCAAAAATGTTATGAATTCGGTAATAAGTCTGGACGGATGCTGGCTAATCTTCGGAGGCATAGACAAAGGGCCCACACAATAACAAAAATTAAAGGGGCGGGTGATAAGATGTATTATGGGGATGGAGAAATTAGAGATCAGTTTGAAAAATTTTATCAGGTTTTATATCGCAGTGAGAGGGGGGCAGAGGGGGGAGAAATTAGGAAGAGTTTAGGGGAGTTGCGCCTCCCTAGGCTGTCAAGTTTGGAACGCAAGCAGCTGGATGCCCCATTTCATCTTGAAGAGATTCAACAGGTGATTAAGGGACTCCAAGGAGGGAAGGCGCCCGGCCTGGACGGATATTCTGCCAGGTTCTATAAGACTTTTGTTGGGGAGGTGGGGCCCATGTTGCTGAGGGTTGGGAATGCGTGCTTTGCTGGCCAATCGTTGCCCGTGAGCATGTATGAAGCAGGGATTTCCCTGCTATTGAAACCAGGAAGGGACCCGGCGGTATGTGGCTCTTATCGCCCCATCTCACTGATAAACTTAGATGTTAAGATCTTATCCAAGGTAGTTGCCGATAGGTTAGGAAAGGTTCTGCCTACGCTGATTCACACTGACCAATCAGGGTTTGTCATGGGGCGGCAGGTGGCAGATAACATCAGACGCACCCTACATGTTATGTGGGTAGCCCAACAGAGGGGGACTCCAGTGGCTTTTTTGAGTACGGATGCAGATAAAGCGTTCGATAGGGTGGAATGACCCTATTTATGGGAAGTGCTGGAACATCTGGGGTTTGGCCAGGGGTTGATAGGGTGGCTACAACGGTTATACGAGAAGCCTGTGGCAAGAATTAAAGTAAATGGGGGGTATACATCAGCTTTCCAGATCGAACGGGGTACTAGACAGGGGTGTCCGCTGTCACCACTGCTATTCGCACTCTCGATTGAGCCTTTGGCTCAGAGGGTGCGGGAATCAGTTGACATTCCAGGAATCATGATAGGTGGTTCTGAACACAAATTGGCTTTATTTGCTGATGACGTGTTATTTTTTGTAAACAACCCGGGGTTGAATCTCCCTATATTGTTGGCAGAGTTGGAAGAGTTCAGTAGGCTCTCTGGCTTTAAGATAAACTATGATAAATCTGAAATGATTGGGGTGTCTATAGCACAGCATAGGATGGAAGAGCTCTCACGTAATTTTCCTTTTAGATTGCGGAGGGATAATATTAAATATTTAGGAGTTAAAATACCTGTTCAGATCTCTCAGCTATATCAGCTAAATTATATACCGTTGTTCCATCAAATACGTAAGGATTTGGATGGCTGGATGGGAAAGTGGCTGTCCTGGTGGGGAAGGATAGCATCGATTAGGATGAATGTATTGCCCAGACTTTTGTTTTTGTTTCAGACATTGCCTGTAGCGGTCCCTGGGAGGGAGTTGAGGAAACTACAAGCTATATTGAAATTTATTTGGGGGGGCAAAGCTCCGAGGCTCAGTAGAAAGCTGCTTTGGCGGTCGACAGAGTTGGGTGGGAGAGGGGTCCCGAACCTTGAGTGGTATTATTGGGCAGCACAACTGAAACTTATATCCATGTGGGGTCAGGAGAAATGGTCAGTGGCAGCACACATGGATCAGGAGATGGTGCAGCAGTATAGCTTGCAGTCAGTTATATGGGCCTCTTCGACTTACCCCACTTTTGGCAGGTTTTCTACCAATCCGTTTGTAGGGCATCTATTGACACTATGGGGATCCCTTAGGGCACGTTTTTGGAAAGCTAGAACTACATCTACTTACGCTTATATTCGGGGGGAACCCACATTCAGGGGGGGGGGTTGGGAAACCCGGTGGCAAAGAGGTGGGCTGAGAGGGGCTTATTGAGGTTTCAAGATCTATTAGAAGATGGGAAAATGAGATTGTTTACAGAGCTTAAGGAAGACTATGGGGTTTTGGATGGGGATAGATTCTTTTACCTACAGGTCCAACATTACATTTATACACAAGGATGGTTACGAAAGGACCCAGAGGATTATGAAGAATTAGAGAATTTGTGGGGCTCTTTGGGGACAATGAAGGGAGTTATATCTATGTTGTATAAATTTATAAGGGGTAGGAGTTTTGAGAAGTGTTTGTATATCACTCGATGGGAAAGTGATTTGCAGAAGGAGCTAACAGTTCATGAGTGGAAGGCCATTATTTTGGAAGTTAACAAAGCATCGACATGTGTGTTGCTGAAAGAAAATGCTTTTAAGGTCCTCTCGAGATGGTATTTTACCCCACACAGATTGCATGTGATGTTTCCAGGGGCTTCACAGTATTGTTGGAGATGTTTAACGGATGTGGGAACTTTCTTACATATTTGGTGGTCCTGTGGGAAATTACAATTGTACTGGCAAACTATTACTGCAAAGATAACTGCCCACACAGGTAAGGCTTTTTTGTGCGAGCCTCAGTGGTGCCTGTTGGGCTTAGGGAACAGACGAGGAGCTATATGGCAGAGACGTCTAAAGAGGATGTGCCTGACAGCTGCAAAGAGTGTCATTGCCCGGTTTTGGAAACAACAAGAGGCACCAACAGAGCAAGACTGGCTTCTAAAACTTTCCCTTATTGGGGAGATGGAGAAACTAACTGACAAAAGGGTGGGATATTATAATATGAATGATGAACTCTGGACTCGATTAAGAGCTATGACCCAAGTGAGTTAGCAATAGGTGTATGATGGGAGAGGGGAGGGAGGGTAGGGAGGGTGAGGGGGGTTTGGGGAAGGGTGGGGGGGGGGGAGAAATGAAAATTAAAGTATGTATTTGTTTACTTGCAGATTTATTGTTGGTTAATAAAAAATAATGTAAAAAAAAAAAAAAGAAGGCAAAGAACACAACTGGAAGGGATATGTTCTGGCCCCAAACGCTGGACGCCAAGAATGAGTGTCTTTCCCAGAGATGGTCCTATTGTACCGGCTACAGTACTTAAAGCCTCTGGGAACCTTCGATGACATGGAAGGGAAAACAGCTGTGGCTAAATCAAACAACTTGATGGTGACTAAAAAAGGGGCATTAACCTGAAGGGAGAAATACTCGAACGGAGCTCAAGTCTAAGAGGGCTCATAGGCGCTCGTGAAAAATAAAGGAAACCTAAAAGTAGGACAAAATAAACTAAAACTATAAGGGAAAGGAAAGGGACCTTTCTGAAGAAAGAAACACAAAACGTCAGGCCAACAAGAAAAAAAAAAAACACCCAAAGAGAAGGCACAAATTCCGAAAAAAGACGATCGCACACCAGATGCTGTGAGGAGAGCAGGACAATCGTGTTCTCTCCTCACTGCGGATGAGAAGAGACTGATAGTCTTGCACTTTTACAGCAAGCGGATATTCGTGTATAAGCGTAGGGACGCTGTGTGTGCTCTCAAAGCTTTAGTAGCTTGTTATGCTCTGCACCAGGCAACGTGGATGACGTCATCCACATGTGAGAATATGGCCTGCTTGTCCTCTTGAGAAGCTGCTCCATCTCTTTGATAAACACGTGAAGTTGTTTGAATTAACAAAAATTACTTCTTCCAGATTTATAATTCAGTATAGTGAAGATACTTACCTGTAGCAGGTATTCTCCAAGGCCAGCAGGCTTTATATTCTGATGGGTAACACGATCCCGCATTCCCTGGCACGGTGCTTGAAACAAGCTTTTAAGAGCTTTGTAGAGTGTGAGCCATGCTTCACTATGCATGCACGTGTGCTTTCCCGCCCACTGTGAGAGCACAGTAACCACAGTTCAATACTACAGCATAAAAAAAGGAAAAAAATAAGAGACAACTCCAAGGGGAGGTGGGAGGATTGTGAGAATATAAGGTTTGCTGGCCTCGGAAAATACCTGCTACAGGTAAGTATCTTCACTTTCTCCAAAGACAAGCAAGCCTATAATTCTCACTGATGGGGAATCCCGGTGCACTGAAAACAACAATCATTGGTCAATTGGGGCTTGCAACGGTGAGGACGTTACACAGATTAACCTGAAACTATATACAAACTGAGTGAGGGTGCAGCCTGGAACTGAATAAAACAGGCCTAGGGGAGGTGGAGTTGGAATCTAGATTCCAAACAGATTCTGCAAAATTGTCTGCCCGAACTGTCATGTCAGGTATCCTGTTCAAGCTAGTAGTGAGATGTTCATGCGTGGACAGAAGACCATGTTGCAGCCTTGCATACTTCTTCAATGGAGGCTGCCTGCAAGTGGGCTACTGAGGGAGCCATGGCTCTGACATTGTGAGTCTTGACAAGACCCTGGAGCCTGGGCATAAGTGAAAAAAATGCAATCTGCCAGCCAATTAGAGATTGTGTGTTTCCTGATAGTGACCCCCATCCTATTGGGATTAAAAACAAAAAATGGGCGGACTGTCTGTGAACCTAATCCACTCCATATAATAGGCCAATGGTCGCTTGCAGTCCAAGATGTGCAAGGTGCTCTTGCCAGGAAGGGCATGAGGTTGGGGAAAGAATGTTGGCAAGACAATCGACTGGTTCAGATGGAACTCCAACACCACCTTAGGCAGGAACTTAGGGTGAATGCGGAGAACTACTCTGTTGTGATGAAACTTAGAATAAGGTGCATCTACTACTAAGGCCTGAAGCTCACTGACCCTATGAGCTGAAGTAACAGCCACCAAGAAAATGACCTTCCAGGTCAAGTACTTCAGATGGCAGGAATCCAGTGGCTCAAAAGGAGCTTTCATCAGCTGGGTGACAATGAAGACGATGAGGTCCCATGACATAGGTGGAGGTTTGACAGGGGGCTTTGACAAAAGCAACCCTCTCATGAAGCGAAAAACTAGAGGCTGTCTAGAGATGGGCTTACCCTCTACACGTTGATGATAAGCACTAATCGCACTGAGGTGAACCCTTATGGAATTGGTTTTGAGACCAGACTTGGATAGGTGTAGAAGGTATTCAAGCAGGGTCTGTGTAAGGCAAGAAAGAGGATCTAGGGCCTTGCCCTCACACCAGATGGCAAACCTCATCCACTTCAAAGAGTAACACCTCTTGGTGGAATCTTTCCTGGATGCCAGCAAGATCCGGGCGACACCCTCTGAAAGCAAATTCTAGGTTCTCAATATCCAGGCCTTGAGGGCCAGAAACTGAAGGTTGGGATGCAGAAGAGCTCCCTCGTTCTGTGATGAGGGTTGGAGAACACTCTAGTCTCCACGGTTCTTCAGAGGATAACTCCAGAAGTGGGAACCAGATCCAATGAGCCCAGTAAGGCACAATCAGAATTATGGTCCCACGGTCTTGCTTGAGTTTCAGAAAAGTCTTTCTGACAAGAAGTATGGGAGGATACACATACAGAAACCCATCTGCCAATGCAGGAGGAAGGCACCTGACACAAGTCTGTCATGGCCCTGCAGCCTGGAAAAGAACTGAGTTCAGTGGCAAAGAGATCCATTGTAGGGGTGCCCCACGCTCGAAAGATCTTGGGGGCAACACCCATGTTGAGAGACCACTTGTGTAGTTGCATAACCTTGTTCAGTCTGTCAGTCAAGCTGTTTGTGCCCACCAGATAAGTGGCTCAAAGGAGCATGCTAGGCTGTAGAGCCCAACACCACATCCAGACAGCCTGTTGACAGAGAGGTTGTGATCCAGTGTCCTCCCCTACTTGTTGGTGTAATATATGGCAACCTGATTATCCGTTTGGAAAAGTACAATTTGGTGAGACAGCCAATCTCTCAAAGGCTTTAGAGCATTCCATATTGCCCGAAGTTCCAGGAGATTGGTCTGGAGATTCGTTTCTGGGCGGACCAAGCACCTTGAGTGTGCAGCCCATCTACATGACCTCCCCAAACCAGGAGTGATGCATCTGTCGTCAGCACTTTCTGCGGCTAAGGAATATGGAATGGAAGTCCCAGATTCAAACTGGATCGAACAGTCCATCACAACAGGGAGCAAGTATGCTCCAGGGATACTCTGATGACATCTTCAAGACCCCCCTGTGGCTTGACACCATTGAGAAGCCAGGGTCCATTGGGCAGATCTCATGTGAAGATGTGTCATGGGTGTCACACAAACTGTGGATGCCATGTGGCCCAATAACCTCAATATCTGCCAAGTCGGGACCTGCCGAGAGGCTCAAACCGAGAAGCCAGTGCAACTAAAGTGTCTACTCTCGGCCCTGGAAGGAAAGCTCAAACCATCTGTGTATCGAGCAGAGCTCCAATGAATTCAAATTGTTGAGCAGGGTGTAGATGGGACTTGGGGTAGTTTAAAACAAACCCTTGTAGCTCAAGCACCCAAATATTCCTCTGCATGGACTCCTGAACACCATCCTCCGATGTGCTCTTCACCAGCCGATCATCAAGAGAAGGGAACATATAGGGGCTCATTTTCAAAGCACTTAGACTTACAAAGTTCCATAGTAACCTATGGAACTTTGTAAGGATAAGTGCTTTGAAAATACGCCTAATAGACTCCTAGTCTGCACAGTGATGCTGCAGCTACCGATAGACAATTGGTAAATACCCTGGCAGCTGACACGAAGCCAAAAGGCAAGACAAGGTACTGGAAGTGCTGTGTTTCTAGTCTAAATCGTAGATAATTCCAGTGGGCTGTAAATATCGGGATGCATGTGCATCTTTCAAGTCCAGACAACATAGCCAATCATTTTCCTGAATCATGGGGAAAAGGGTGCCCAGGGAAACCATCCTGAACTTTTCTTTGACTAGAAATATGTTCAGGGCCCTTAGGTCTAGGATGGGACGCATCCCCCTGTCTTCTTTTGCACAAGGAAGTACCTGGAACAGAATCCTCACCTTTCTTCCTCTGGTGGAAAGGGCTTGACCGCATGGACCTTCAGAAGGGCTGAGAGTTCCTCTGCAAGTACTTGCTCGTACAGAGAGCTGAAGAAGTAATGAGCACTCGGTGGGCAATTTGGAGGTGTCTGACGCCAATTGAGGGCGTATCCGAGATGGACTATTTGGAGAACCCACCGGTTGGAGGTTACGAGCCACCTTTTATGGAAAAACTTCAGCCTCCCCCGACCCACAAGTCATCTGGGACAGATACTTTTACTGCGGCTATGCTCTGCTGGAGCCAATCAAAAGCTTGCCTCTTGCTTTGACTGGGGAGTAGCCAGGACCTTAGGCACACGCTGTTGATGGGAATGAGTGTGCTGGGGCTCAGCCTGAGAAGGCTGGCAAGAGTAGGTGGCATACCTATGCCTCTGTGAGTAGTAGGCAACCTTTCTCAAATTGCCAAAAAACCTCTTAGATGAGGAGGTTGAGGCAGAAGGCATTTGGCAGGAGAGATGGTATGTGTGTTTCTTGATTTGTTCAGTGACCTCCTCAATCTTCTCTCCAAAAAGGTTATCCCCCTGGCACGGGGCATCCTCCAACCTCTGCTGAACCGCTGATTCCATGTCATAGACATGCAGCTGTAAGAGTCTGCACATTGCTATACTTTGGGCAGAGATTCTGAATGCCACATCAAAAGTGTCACAAGCGCCCCTGCCAATAACTTACGACATTGCCTTCTGCTGCTAGGCCAACTGGTGAAGCGGCTTGACCTGCTCCAGTGGGAGAGAGTCAACCAAGTCTAGCATCTTGCACACCGAGTCATGCAAGTAGATGCTTGTGAAGAGCTAGTATGATTGGATACATGATAGAGGCCTGAAATATCTTCCTCCCAAAAGTACAGAGATGTGGTAGCCCTGTTAGTCCACTTTTAAAGGTAATCAATAGAAATAAAACAAAATAAAACATGGAAAAAAATGATACCTTTTTTATTGGATATAACAAAATGTATTTATTTATGTCCAATAAAAAAGGTATCATCTTATTTTCTTTTCCATGTTTTATTTTGTTTTATTTCTATTGATTTCCTCCCAAAAGAATCCAAGGTTCTAGCTTCTCTGCCCAGGGGTGCCAAAGCATAGTCTCTAAAATGCCTGGCCCTTTTGAGGGAGGATTCCACCACCATGGAACAATGAGGCAACTGGGGCTTACCAAATCCAGGTGTGCTGTAGATCCAGTACATAGTATCGACCTTCTTGGGCAGTACCAAGACTGACAGAGGGGACTCCCAGTTCTGCATGAGAACATCATGCAGGATCTTGTGCAGTAGTACAGTCACAGTCTCATTAGGAGGAGACTTGTAGTCCAGGACCTTGAGCATCTTGGCCCTGCGTTCCTCCACCTCTAAAGGAAATGGAATGGCAGCCACCATTCCTTAACAAAAGAGGGAAAGGAAAGGCTCTCAGGGGGATATTTTCTCCTTTCCAGTGGAGGGGAAGAGGTCAGAGAGGATGACATAGGACTCATCCTGCAAAACGTACCGTGGATCCTCGTCCAAGTCCCATGAGTGCTCCTCTTCAGTGTCAGTCAAAAATTCCTCATAGGAGGACTGAGACCGAGCCTGCCTCTTCTTAGACGAACCATGCCCTTGAGAAGGGCATCACGGAGTTGGCTCCCGACTCGACTCCAGCAAAGCTTCCTTTACTGATGTCGAGTACCGGCTTGGGTGGCAGTCGACACCGGAGCTGCACGTGACACTGGTGTCGGAGGCCGCACTGCAGACTGAGGGCCAAGCGGGGCTGCAACGGGAGGCAAGGTAGGCGCAAACACCCCCGATGCCGATACATGCCGTTGTACATAGCCAGCCAGCAGCTCGGGAAGCAAGGCCTGGATGCGCATATCGAGAGCCGATACCAAGTAAGGCTAGGTTGCCAGCTCAGAGCACAGGCAGTCTGCAGAACTGCTAGGGACAAGACAGAAGCCTGGTCCTGGCTACTGGAGACCAATGCACTGGCACCTTTTGTACAGAGAGTGATCCTCCCTGCACTGACGATTCTCAGGTGCTGAATCCTTTGATGCCCCGGAGCTCCCGGCACCATGCATCGAGGGTGATTAATGCTGATGCTTTTTGGCCTTCGTCCGAAGCTGGTCATCAAGGTTTCTCGGTGCCAATGAGGATGACATGGTCAGGTCCGACGTAGGCCGGTCCTGGGGGCTTGCAGAGCAGTCAACATCAAGGCAGGTAGAGATCTACTCTGCACCACTGCTCCCAGTGTCCACAGGTCTTGCAGCCATAAATACGGATGCTCTTGATGCCGGTGCAACACCCAACATCGATGCCGACACTGTGGAATTGGACCAGGCTCCAAAAATCTTCTCCCATTGAGCTTCCCTGGCCAACTGGGTCCATTTGACAGAGGACACAGAAGGCTATAGTCTGGCCCTAAACAATGGAGACAACAAGAATGGGTGTCCTTATCAGAGATAATCCGAATGCATTGGGTACAGTGCTTAAACCCACCGGGAACTTTCGTGGACATGGAAGGGAAAACATCCACACACAAATCAAACAACTCGATGGTGCCAAAAAAGGGGCAAGGCACCAGAGAAAAAATCAGGGAGAACACAACCGAAGTCAAGGCCTAAAAACATCCCACTGACATGGGAAAAATAAAAACTTAAAAAGAAAACTAAAACAATAAGGGAAGGAAAACAAGAGGAACCCGAAAACAGGTACGTAAAGGAAAGTGTGAAAAAGAAACTCTTCAGACTGAGCTGTGAAGAGCAAGACAAAATGTTGACCACCCTTCACTGCGGTAGAAAAACTGTGGTTACCGCGCTCTCACGGCAGGTGGGAATGCACACACGCATGCGCAGTGGAGCTTAGCTTGCGCTCCACAAAGCTCTTAAAAACTCATTTCAAGCACTGGCCTGTGCAAAGCGGGATCACGTCACCCATCAGTGAGAATTATAGGCCTGCTTGTCCTCGGAGAAAGCACAAAATCTGTCCCAAATACATTCCCTTTGTAACTGTGATCTTTACAGCCCCTTAGAATAGCTCGCCTCTCCTCTGGTTGAGATGAAAACATTCTTTTTTTTTGAGAATATCTTTATTGAGTCAAAGGCATAGCAATTGCAGTAACAACATTATTCAGACAACTGGATACAACGCTATTCGTACATCAATATAATTTAGTTACACGTTTCTTCAAGTGCAACAAAAACCGCTAACCAACAGCAACAGTGCAACACTTAGTAGAACCACCCCTGACCCTCCCTTTTTTTTTCCTTTTCTCCCCCCCCCCCAGAACATTAATGTAGAAAGTAAGCCTCCTCTTGCTATTTTCTCCCCACCCCCGTCCACTCTGGAGCCTAGATATCTGCTCCTTGGATATGTTAACCAAGAATGCCCATTCCCCATTTAGTACCATCAGGAGACAGGAAAGTCATTACTACTCGCTGCACCGCCCTCCCCATGTTACAAATCCAATAAGGGTACATTTCCAACCTGCTCCCACAAGGCTCTATATTGACCATGTCCCAGTGAAGTAGAGAACTTGAGGGAGGCTATCACCCAGCTCGCCATTTCTTTCATAATTCCCATCCACACCCCCAGTTGCGGAGGGGCTTTGTCCACCCAAGCCATCAAGATAAATTTTTTCACTAACATCGTAGCTACTAAAATGAATTTACATTGTGCCTCATTCAAACCCTGTTCTCTTAATCCTGCAGAGCTGCCCAAATACACTACTGAGTAGGACCACTCGAATGTTCCTCGTACAATGCGCTCTATCTCTTTCAGCGCACCTGTCCAAAGCGCTGCTAGCTTAGGGCACTCCAGAAAGGAGTGGAGCAATGTTCCTACTTTAGATTGACATTTAAGACACATAGCATCTGGCCAAAGCCCCATCTTGTGACCTTTGTCTCTTGAGATGTGTACCCTGTGGAGGATGCGGAACTGAATATCTTGCAGCGCTGCATTAGGTGTTAACTTAGGAATCTCCCCAAATACTTCTCCCAAGGATTCTATGGTCACACTATCCCCAATGTCTTGGCTCCAAGTTTCTGCTAGTTTCTGAAAATAAGCGGGTTTCTTGTGTTTCCTAATTACCTGTTGCCACTGTGAGAGTTTGTTTAGCGGAGCAGGTATCTGCTGGAATAAGGTATCTAACTTCTGGAACACCACCATCCCCCCTGCTTCCTTTTTATTGTTAAAACATAATCCCTCACCTGCAGATATGCAAAGAATTGAGAATTCGGAACAGTCCATGCGTGCCTGACCTGCTCAAAAGAAGGAAATTGATCTTCACCCAGTTGCCTGAAATCTCCTATATAGCGACACCCGCTCGCCTTCCACGTTTTAAATACGGACGCCTCCATGCCCGCCACAAAGCCCGGATTACCTATCAATGGCAGAAATGGACTCACCCCTCTCTGAGCTCCTCCCAATTCTCTCCACCATCTCCAAGCTCTCCGTATTGCCATGAAGTATGGGTTCATCACAACCTCTTTCATACCTCGAATCGACCCAGACTCTAAGACCGCAAATGGCTCATAGGGTGTACTCCAGCTTGTCCAGAAATCTGCTGGTGCAAAAAAATCCGTCCCCGAATGCAATTCGTGAATCCACCTCATAAGTGCAGCCACATTGTAGGCTCTGATATCTGGCAGCCTAAGTCCGCCATTCCCCCTATCCAAAGACAATTTGGCAAAAGAAATGCGGGGTCTCTGCGCTCGCCATATAAAAGTCGTTACTATACTTCTGTACTGTGCTTCCTCTTTTTTCCTCAGCCACAATGGCACCATCTGCAGGGCATACAAAATCTTGGGTAATAGGACCATCTTCATGAGCGCCACCCTACCTGAAAAACCCACAGGGAGATCTTTCCATTTCCCACATAGCTTTTTAATTTCTTCCAACCTATCCCCCACGTTTTTCTTGTATACCCACGCTGTATCTGCACTCAGGTATACCCCTAAATATTTTATCCCCGACTTCGCCCAGATCAAAGGGAAGTTGGGCACGTTCATACTAGAGCATGGGTTACTGATCGGTAATGCCTCGGACTTGCCAAAATTAATTGTAAGCCCCGAGAAAGCTCCAAACTCTTTTATAAGTTCCATTACTGAAAATATTCCTGTCGACGCATTATCCAAAAGCAGCAACATATCGTCTGCGAATAAGTTAATGCAATGTTCCGCTTCACCTACACACACTCCCTTCAAAGTCGGTTCCTGCCTGATTCTCGCTGCCAATGGTTCTAAACTCAGAACGAATAACAGAGGCGATAATGGACACCCCTGTCTTGTGCCGCCCCACAGAGGCAACACAGGGGATAGCGAGTCGTTAACCACAATTTGAGCCGTGGGATGAAAGCATTCTAGTGGTAGAAGCTGACCACCATCAAAACCAACTCGGGAGATGGTGATTGAAAAACACTTTACTGATTGCTTGCACAAAGAACCCAACACGGTCTGTGTGTTCGGTGCGAAAAAGCAGTTGCCTCAGGGGGTCACAAATAGTATTCACAGAGTACACTGACTAGATAAGGTTGCCACCAAGCATGCACTCTGTGAAACTGGAAACAAAGTTCACACCAAGCATAAATTTGAAGGAAGTAGCAGAACAGCGTGCCGACAAGTGTACACGCTCTTCACAGTGAACAGTTGTTGGCATATATACATGTAAGAGTCCCTGCTTTATAGACCTTACAATCTATTAGATAGAGGAGTAGCCTAGTGGTTAGTGCAGTGGTCTTTGATCCTGGGGAACTGAGTTCAATTCCCACTGCAGCTCCTTGTGACTCTGGGCAAGTCACTTAACCTTCCATTGCCCCTGGTACAAAATAAATACTGTAAACTGCTTTGAATGTAGTTGCAAAAACCTCTGAAAGACGGTATATCAAGTCCCATTTCCCATTATAAACAAACAGGACTAATACAAAAAATTAGGATGTTTCATTTGTTAGCAACATAGGCATGAACAGGAACATGCTATTAAAAATATAAAAATAACTTTATAAAGGTGAGTGTTTAGGGTAGATTTGAATAAAGCTATAGCAAGGTAGAAAGAAGAGCCTGGAGTTGGTGTGAGGAGGTCATAAATAAGTGACTTACTGAACAAATGGAGTTGCTGAGAAGAGAGGGGAGGTAATGAAGCGCTGCAGAAGGAATGCACTTGTAGGTGAGCAAGAGAAGTTTGAATTATATGTGGGATAGAAGGCCTAAGAAAATTTAGATACAACTGCCATACAGTACTGCAGCATAGAATTACATTTTCTGATCTCAGAGGTCCACCCAAGAGTATCTGATACCCTAGACAAACCTTCAGCAACGTGCAGCTCAAGGCCCTCCCCCTACCCCATTGTAGTCCAGGATTTCCCCTCTCCCTTACCCCTCCCCCAATATCCAACATCTCTCCTTCCCATATATCCAGCATCTCTTTTTAGCTAATCTACCTCCTCTTCCCTTCCTGCTGCCAAGTTCCAACCCACCTCTGTCCTCCAGAGCCACAGCCAGCAGCAAAAAATAAACATTGTGGCAAAAGACTTTCAAACGCTCCTGGCCTGTTGGCTCCTACCTCCCTAATGCAAATTTCCTGTCAGGTGGCATACCTTGTGCATGCAGGTGAACAAAGGGTCTGCCACCAGCTTACTGCTTTGCAATAGTCTTGTTGACTCTGCCAGCATCATGCTGCCATCACCCCTATATCTTAATAACAAAAAAGTGGGAATGTGAACCAGGCTTAACCAATGAACTGGAACCAAATACAAATTTTAATACTTTCAAACAAACAATGTTTATTGGTGTTACATTAAAATGACTCGACACAACGTTGTGTTTTGGCCTAAGTGGCCTACATCAGGAGTCTATAAATAAACATGATAAAATCAATAAGACAAGTATATGAAATTATATATAGAAAATATACATATAAAAAGAACCAAAATTGTATATAAAAGACAGAAGAGCAACATATACATGAAATATATGCAATATGTATCATGTATATATGAAAACATATTAAATAACGTGCTACTGTGGGGGTACAATAACATGAATGATCTGCCAGCCCTGGTCTCAGACCATATTTTTTGCACAGTTTCCATCATTTAGTTCTGCAGAACTCAGTTTGTGCAATTGATAGTCATCACAGAACAGTGCCTTTATGCATAATTTAACTTACTCTCTTCTTTGATTGGTCTTTACCTTTAATTCTAATTTCCTACTGATACTGTTCTTTGAAATACTTACTATTTTCTTGTTACTACCCTTTTTTAACATGCCCCTTAAAAAGTGGGCCCTATTCTCGCTTTTTTTTTTTTAATATATAGAGAGAGAAGTCCTCATTAAGCTAGACATCACAGTCTAAATCTACACAGAATTAAAAAGTAACTCTCCCCCCCACCCCCCAAGACGGGTTCTGATTTTCAACTCATTTTCTAAAAAGTCTATGCCCTGTAGCATGGGGTTGTTACCAAACATCTATTCTCAAAAGACCTCACCTCTGCTCTGGGACCTAATTTGCGGATTAACTGGTTCCTAACCCACATCACATCTGAAGAGAAAAGAAACAGAAATGAAACAAAAATAATGCAGAATGAATAAAAAGAAGGAAGGGTGGGGAAGGGAGCAGGCTGGGGTTCTAGAAGGGCCTTGCTTTGCTCCATCACCCCGTGTTTTGCTCAATCACTTCAGGCTCCGGGGCTCGGCGCCTGATCAGATAAGGAAAATATGAAAGGATCATATGGAGCTGCATCGGTTCTCATCCTGGACCCCATCTCATCCTGTGCAGGCAGCCCCACATCAGCTCTGCTAGAAAAGCTCGCTCTCATCACCGAGAAGCCACCAGCATTGCAAGCAGCTCCTCTCAGACACCCGCTGCTTTCCCCGCTCCTCCGCCTACTCTCTGGCTGCAACCACAGCACAGCAGCAGCACTTTCAAATCAGCATCTTCTTTAGTTTAAAATTTCTCTCACCAAACAGGAGTGACTGTGAACTAAATGTCACGTAATCTAACTGCTTGCTTTTGCGTACACCGTACACGCCTGATCAAAATATAAACTTCAAAGGCTCTTTTCGAGTGGCGTTGAATCTTCTATTTCCAAACGAAACTCTGTTTACCTTGTTAAAGTTCCATCAGGCTCATGACGTCACTGTTGACACCAAGGAGGTATCTAAGCTCCTTGGTCCGCTCGGCACTTTCTTTTCCTGAGTTGCATTAACCCTATAGCTTAAAGCCTGGCACAGACAGTATCTAGAACAGGAGTTAGGGTTTAGAACGGAAGAAAAAAAATCCGTGCTATTGGTGGTTTATGAGGTATCTCTAAACCCAGACAGATTTTCTCATTGTCTGTATATAAAAGTAATAGTTTAACAAAGGCTGTCCTTACAGGAATATTACTACTCTGTTATTCTGTCTTCCTAACTTTAACCTGTTGCACTTAAAAAAAATGCTGTGGGAGCAGGAGGTACACAAAGCGGGTCCCCCCCACCACTTGTGGGGAATTACACCGCCCCCCACTTGTGTGCATACTTTCTAATGGCTATATTTGATATGCTTGGCAATAGAAAAGAAAAGAAGGCGATACCTTTTTTATTTGACTAAATACATTTTTGATTAGCTTTCGAAGGCATGAAGAAGGGTTGCCTTCGAAAGCTAATTACAAAATGTATTAAGTTAGTCCAATAAAAAAGGTATCTTATTTTCTTACAGAAAAAAAATAAGATACCTTTTTTTTTAACTGGACTAACATTTCTATTTATTACCTTTAACAGTGGACTAACACGGCTACCACATCACTCTAATAAGCTTGGTAAAATAGAAATAAAATGATTGGAAATTGTAACATTTAAAAAACCCAAATGGGTGAGACATGTTCTACTGCTAAAATTTGGTCTCATGTGGATAATTATCTGAAATCTTATAATTTTAGGTAACTTGTTTAAGATTTATTATTTTGATTTGCAGGGGGGGTTGTTTGTTTGAATTCTGTGTTACAGTTGATGTTATTGTCTTTTTCTAAAACCAATAAAATTCTTGGACATTAAAAAAAAAACATTTTTATTTCTCTCGGCCCGGGGAAACCCAGCCTTTTAAAACTGCTAACACGAAAAAATAAAAATGCTCCATCCACTCCATTCAGACTCAGGGTTCCCTTTCCCTGTAGCTGTAGGATGTAGAGGGAAAAAGTCGCACGTGGCCCGCCCACCTGCTAGGCGCTAGTGGGCGTGTCGGAGGGCTAGGGCTGGCTAGTGGGCGTGTCGGAGGGCCAGGGCTGCTCGTGCTCTGCTCTGACTGTGTGTTGGATAGCGGAATTGGTTGGTGCTGCTGCTGCAACTTGTACAGGCTTCAGTAGGCGCACGTCTGGCAGTGGGACAGAGCAGGGCGCTACTCATTTCGTGAGCCTGCTGCCGATCTGGGGTTACGATGGCGCTCGTCAGAGGTAATTTCTATGTCTAAGTTAACAAGTGCGGCCAGCGATCGGGGTATGGACCGGGGGGGGGGGGGGGGGGGGGGGTAGGGTAGGTGCGTCAAGGCCGATTCTGAAACTTAACGGTGCTGGAGACTTGGGGGGAGAAGTTTGTTGAAGGGAGATGGGGCTTCGTCTTTAGTTTCATTTTCTGTTTCTTTACCTTTCCCAAGATCTAAGAGAGGATTTAGGAAGAAGCGAGAGGGGAATGACAGGAGGACCATAAAGAGTCGGCTGAGAAGTGTGGAGCTGGCTATCGCTTCATATATATATTTTTTTTGAACTTGCTGTGTGGAGTTTTAGGCTGACCCGGTGTAACCTGGACAGGTTACGAAAGGGATACGCTTAGGACCTCTAGTTTATAGGTTAATGATCGTCTTATACGCTCAGGCTCTCATTCCAGGCCGGGTCACGGCCGCTCGGACGCGAAGTACTTGGCACTTGGGGAAAAAATGGTCGCTAGAGCTGCTGGCACAAGAGAAACAACTCCCGGTGCTTTAAGGCCGTAAGGTTTAGATCCACGTTGTACCCGAAAAATGACAGCTTTCATTGATGGAGTATCGCTAGTGTAACCCGGGACTCATCCGGATCATAAGAGTACTCTTTCTCTCTTGACACACGCTACAGTTCACACTCCACAGTCACTGCTCGCTCTGGGGCCACTCACATCCATACCACATCCAGTCCCCTTTCAGTTGAGTTGGGGGTGGGCAGTGGTCCAGAATATCAATCTGGGGTTTGAGAGGCACTTTTATATTTATATTAATTCTGGTTCCCTTCAGCGCTCCAATCCATGAACCACAGAATTTAAACTTTTATTGTAACTTTGACAATGGTAGGTTTTGCTGCAGTGATTTTTGACACAGCCAATGATGGAACTTCAGCTAAGCTTCTCAAGGATAATTACAAAGAGCATTTCTTCCCAGGACTATACACATGTGTACAATCCCTTTATGCCTGTCCTGCAGCCAGATGCAATCCCAGACTAGTTTCACCTCCTGATGCAATCCATGATCACCAGGCAGGGATATGTGAAGAGAGAGCTTTTCTCGCAGGTGTATGTCAGAGGGCAGCACCCCAGGCTTGAGCAGGCTTCTTTCAGCCCCAAAATGTCACTTATGGGCTGGACTCTCCAGTTCCGCCCGAAGCTTTGGCTCCCTTTGCCAGCTGTTATAATTCAACAGCAACTGTTGCTTGATAGTGTAGGGTGGCGCTACAGGATCCCCCTTTCTTTTCTTCTTGTCACTTGGCAGGTGGTTCATAGGTAACTCAAAACCATAAGGCAACCAAGGATATTTCCCGCTCAAAATTTCTCTTTTTATTTATTATTATTGTTATTATTATTAGCATTTGTATAGCGCTACCACCTCCCAGGGACCTCCTGGACACCCCCCCAGTGACTTTCTACCAGGGCTCACTCTATCAGCAAATCTCAACTCAGCCATGGGTTACACTAGCATAAGTGACTTGGAGATGTTGGCTGCAAGGTCACACTTGGAAATAGGATTGCTGACTAGTGATAATCTGGGCTGTGCTGCTGGAGCCAGGAGCTCCGCTAGCCAAGTTCATGCCATTCCTCTCCTAGGGCCTGATCTAGTTTCTAGTTTATCCCCATGCCTTCTCTGTATCTCTCTTCTGGCTTACTGTCCCTTCTTCCCATTAGAGAAACTGGGCCAGGTATATTAGGCTTTTCCCCCCCATTTTTGTCAGTGGCAACAATGCTTACCAGATAAATATACCTGTGCTCTCTTAGGGCCTGATGCACAAAGCTGACCGGTTGTAGTCGACCTACAATGCATGTTATTTAGCATCTAATGCACAAAGGGATTTCAGCTTCTCTTTTACCATTTGCCATAGCAGCTGCTGATAATCTTATTCAAATGTATTACAAAGAGCTCATTAGTATTAAAATGAGCCTTCCAAGTGATACACGGATGTTTCTGTGCACCACACAGAAAGGAGCATCTACCTTTAATGTACAAAATTTTACGTTAGGTCTGGAGCTGTCATCATATGGGAAGCAGTTTGCTTGTACTATACAGTGCAAGCAGACTGGACTGCCTGATCTCCTACCCCCAAAACGTAAAGGCATCCCTGGTGGTCCAGTGAACCTCCCAATCCCCCTGAACCAAAAAATTCCTGATGGTCCAGTGGACCCCCTCTCAAGCCCCCCCTGGCAACCAAAAAACCTCCATGGTAGTCTAGTGACTCCACCCCTCCACATACTTTGAGAATTGGAGGGAGGCAGGCAGCAGCAGCAGCAGCAACGCCTACTCCCTCCTGCCTCTGGGCCCACTGTTATCAAAATGGGGGCACCCAGTCCCTGCTCGGCATATCCTGAGATGCACTGGGAGGGGCTAAGCACCATATAAGGAGTTTTTCTCCTTATATGGTACGCATCCCAGGATGCACCAGGCAGGGGCTGGGCACTGCCATTTTGACAAGAGCAGGCCCAGAGGCAGGAGGGAGTAGGTACTCCAGGTATCAAAGGTATGTGGAGGGGTGGGGGGGGTCACTAGACCACTAGGGAGGTTTTTGGGTTGTGGGTGGGGGCACAAGAGGGGTCCGCTGGACCACCAGGGATTTTTTTGGTGGGGGGGGGGCTGGAGGGGATCCGATGGACCAACAGGGAGACTTTAAAGGTTTTTGGGAGGGGAGGGGAGGGGGTCCACCAGACCACCAGGGATTTTGTGCTTACCACACAGCTCTTATGGGCATGCACTAGATCCCTTTACTGACCAATTCTGAAAATTAACAGCGTGCATATAAATTTGCATGCTGTTAGTGTTGAGCATTGGCCGGTAATTCCGACTCGCTGTTGAGCTGGTGTTTTCTGGCACTATTCCCTACAACGCTGGAGTTTTGTGTATTGGGCTCTGAGAGATCCTTTTCCCACCCTACACTGGAGAACACATTGTGAGGACTGTCAGTACTTGCTGTACCTCAGTTTCTATGTTTCTCCTGTGGTCTGATGTTGTTAGCTGGGGTCAAGATGAGAGGGCACAGTACAGTTTGAACCAAGCACTGCTCTTACAATGATCTCATTATGTTATGCGTTATCCATTTATCTACTTCTAATCCTACATGATATTCTTATGCACCTTATTTGTAACAGTATTCTGAAATTCTTATTCCATTAATGTGATCATCTTTATAACATATTGTAAGCCACATTGAGCCTGCAAATAGGTGGGAAAATGTGGGATACAAATGCAGCAAATAAATACCTAGGGCCTCTTCAAAGAGTTTCATTAGGAATAGCTTTGGGCGACACTACATCTTATTCATTTGACCCAGTTTTGATAGAAACTGATAAAAGCCGTGAGAAAATAGTGAATTCTTTATTTATGCTGGTAGATGGCAGGACTGAGGAGTGGAGCGAGGAGGAGAGGGTGGGTGGGAGTTAAGGGAGTTTAAAAGAAAAACAGAACCAGTGCACATGAGATTTGTAGCTGAAGAGCAGCATATTAGCAATAATCATTCACACAATGTCCAGTATTAAAGGCGGGAGAGCAAATACGATTCTTTACCACTAGCTTGAAAAGCAGTTCAGGGGCAGCTTAAATTTGTTAGAAGTGAGGTTAATGTGACCTGTTGTGCCATCATAAGATCTCTCTTCTGCAGAGTAGGGGTATGTGCAAAATAATTGTGCACAAGAATAAATCTTTTACAGTGTTCCCTGAAGCAGCTGCAGTATAATGTGCAGGGTTGAGGTGAAAGCCTCCAGTTATTTGGCTATTTAAGCTGACCAAGAATTTTGCAGAGTAGTGGTGAGATGGAAGGTGAACATGGTTGGCATTGCAATACACAGACTGCTGTCACAAGATCATCTCTGCAACTGCAGTTGAACTCTTGTTTACCGTCATTGTGATCTTATTAGCTAAGCTGGTAACTGTCCAACAAAGTATTGCTCAACATCTGGAGGCAAATTTTTGATGGCAAAGGTGAATTGACACGCAATAAGTTATTCATTACTGTTGATTATTCATTGCCAAAGCACAGGAGAGCTGCACTGCCAGGTAGGTCATGGGTGAAACTCTTAGCCAAGCCTGATTTTCCAGGCTCACTCATTCTTACTTTTGAAGCATTAGCAATCACAACTATAAGTACATTTGAGCCACTTGCAGAGGATACTAAATTCAACTGAAATAGGCATTGCAAAATGAAATAAATTAATAGGGTTAACGTGTGCACCTTTTCATGTGTGTTCTAAACACAAAGGTCTGGCAATTTATGGGAATCTGATATACCACCATTCATACAAAATCTCAGGATAATTGATATTAAAAAGCTAAAAATAAACACAATGCATTTGTTTTCCCTCCTAGCTTATTCCCCAGGCATGCAGTATAGAATACTCTTTTGCGAGTTCTGTTCATGCAGTCGTTGCAAGTGCTTATCCATTTGTTTTTAATGCTAACGCGTTTCGAAAGGTGACAGCTTCGCACACAAGCAGAGCTGCGGCTTCGTGTTTTCATCCAGGAGTATTTTATTTGACCCCTGATGTAGGCGCTTGCACGCGTCGAAACACGGCCCGTGTCGGGTCCTTATTTTACTTATACTAATAAAGATTGTTGGATTCAAGTCTCCAGCGGTGAATTGTCTTTGGTTAGTCTCTACTTTTACCTGCTGTCAAGGCCCTCTTTAATATATAGCGTAAGTACATAAGTAATGCCATACTGGGAAAAGACCAAGGGTCCATCGAGCCCAGCATCCTGTCCCCGACAGGGGCCAGTCCAGGTCAAGGGCACCTGGCAAGCTACCCAAACGTACAAAACATTTTATAAATGTTATTTGCGAAAATTGTGGATTTTTCCCAAGTCCATTTAGTAGCGGTTTATGGACTTGTCCTTTAGGAAACCGTCCAACCCCCTTTTAAACTCTGCCAAGCTAACCGCCTTCACTACTTTCTCCGGCAGCGAATTCCAGAGTTTAATTATGCGTTGGGTGAAGAAAAAGTTTCTCCTATTTGTTTAAAATTTACTACACTGTAGTTTCATTGCGTGCCCCCTAGTCCTAGTATTTTTGGAAAGCGTGAACAGACGCTTCACATCCACCTGTTCCACTCCACTTATTATTTTATATACCTCTATCATGTCTCCTCTCAGCCGTCTCTTCTCCAAGCTGAAAAGCCCTAGCCTTCTTAGTCTTTCTTCATAGGGAAGTCGTCCCATCCCCGCTATCATTTTCGTCACCCTTCGCTGCACCTTTTCCAATTCTATTATATCTTTCTTGAGATGCGGCGACCAGAATTGATCACAATACTCAAGGTGCAGTTGCACCATGGAGCGATACAGTGGCATTATAACATCCTCACACCTGTTCTCCGTACCTTTTCTAATAATACCCAACATTCTATTTGCTTTCCGAGCCGCAGCAGCACACTGAGCAGAAGGTTTCAGTGTATTATCAACAACGACACCCAGATCCCTTTCTTGGTCCGTAACTCCTAACGTGGAACCTTGCATGACGTAGCTATAATTCGGGTTATTTTTTCCCACATGCATCACCTTGCACTTGTTCACATTAAACGTCATCTGCCATTTAGACGCCCAGTCTCGTAAGGTCCTTCTGTAATTTTCACAATGCTCTTGCGAGTTAACGACTTTAAATAACTTTGTGTAATCAGCAAATTTAATTACCTTGCTGTTTACTCCCATCTCTAAATCATTTATAAATATATTAAAAAGCAGCGGTCCTAGCACAAACCCCTGAGGAACCCCACTAACTACCCTTCTCCATTGTGAATACTGCCCATTTAACCCCACTCTCTGTTTCCTATCCTTCAACCAGTTTTTAATCCACAATAAGACATTTCCTCTTATCCCATGACCCTCCAATTTCCTCTGCAGCCTTTCATGAGGTACCTTGTCAAACGCCTTTTGAAAATCCAGGTACACATTATGTCAACTTGCTCCCCTTTGTCCACATGTTTGTTTACTCTTTCAAAGAATTGAAGTAAATTGGTCAGGAAAGATTTCCCCATACTAAAACTGTGCTGACTTGGTCTCAGTAATCCATGTCCTTGGATGTGCTCTGTAATTTTGTTTTTAATAATAGCCTCTACCATTTTGCCCGGCACCGACGTCAGACTCACCGGTCTATAATTTCCTGGATCTCCCCTGGAACCTTTTTTAAAAATCCGCGTTACATTGGCCACCCTCCAATCTTCCGGTACTATGCTCGATTTTAAGGATAAATTGCTGTCGCGTCCCGCGCTCCTACCTGCTCCTCCGCCGCGGGGGGCGGGAGCCAGCGTCCTCCGCGGCGAGGGGTAGCGGCCCGGAGGCCTCGGCGGGGAGCCGGGGGTCGCCGCAGTGATGGCCGTTTTGGCCGGGACGGAGGCCGGCGACTGCGGCCGCCGGTCTCTCGGTCGCCGGCTGTGGAGGCTATGTTCGCGCCGCCGAAGGAGGCGGCGCCGAGGCGCGATGGTCGGTGTCTTCTTCCCTCCCAGGCGGGAGGGCCCGGAGCTCCGCCTCTGAGGCGCCGGATTGGGAGGCCAAGTTGGTGGTCCCGCCTGGGAAATTGGACAGAGCCAATCAGAGGGGCTCTGCCGATACCCAAGGCTGGATTGGTCGGCCTTACCTACGGGGGCAGGGCGGCTGATAGTGTTTTGTATTTAAGGAAGGGAACTGAGCTAGCACTTTGCTTCAGGTTCTGTTCCCGAAGCCATTCTCAGTGGTTCCTGCGCTTCGTCATTTCCCTGGTGTTGTTGTTTCTGGATTTTGGACTGTTTCCTGGTTATCCCTGCCTAGCTGCCTGCCTAGACCTCTAGCCTGACTTTGACCCCTCTACTAGCCGCCTGCCTTGACCTCTTGCCTGACTCCGACTTCGCAGTTGCTGTCTGCCCTGAGCTGCTGCCAGTTTGTGGACATTTCTTTTCCTCCTGCCCGCTTCTCTCCCGGTTCCAGCCAGGTCAGTCCGTCAACCCCGCGGTTCCTGAAGTCCCGTTGGCCGCCTGCAGCTGGGGGCTCAACCCTTGGTGAACGGCGGTCGCCGCGGGTGAAGACTTGGGGTTGCACGGCTGTCCTCTGAGGTCCTTCTGGGCCTTGCGGGACCTAAGGGCTCACCCACCTTGTGGATAAGACAACTGCATATCACTAACAATAGCTCCGCAAGCTCATTTTTCAGTTCTATCAGTACTCTAGGATGAATACCATCCGGCCCAGGAGATTTGCTACTCTTCAGTTTGCTGAAGTGCTCCATTACGTCCTCCAGGTTTACCGTGAATTCAGTAAGTTTCTCCGACTCGTCCGCTTGAAATACCATTTCCGACACCGGTATCCCACTCATGGCAGGCTCAATGCGGCTTACATGGGGCAATGGAGGGTTAAGTGACTTGCCCAGAGTCACAAGGAGCTGCCTGTGGCTGAAGTGGGAATCGAACTCAGTTCCTCAGTTCCCCAGGACCAAAGTCCACCACCCTAACCACTAGGCCACTCCTCCACTCCTTCTTCTACTAGATGTCAGAAATGCCTATTATTATATCTTTTTCATTTAGTACTTATTTTTTAGGCTTCTAGCATTTGTTTAAAGACACTTCAAACAGCAGCTGACAGTGATAATTTGCAATTCTTCAGGCCTCTCTGCTCTTTATTTAAATTCACCTGGTCTACTCTGGCCTTTATTGCAGTCTCACTTTCGGGATACCCTAACTTCCCTGTTTTGGAAATATCCTTCAAAAATACCTTGTTCCTAACTGTGTGCTTTTGTGTGACTGTCAGCCTTCCCCAGTTTCTAGTTTAAAAGCTGTTCTATCTTCACCATGGTTAAGGTGGAGTCCATCTTTGTGGGACAGGCTCCCCGTTCCCCAGAATGTTTTACATCCTATATAATAAAAAGCACCTCCAACATTCTGAAACTGACTCTGTGAAAGTGAAGCCTTGATGCATTCGTGCTCCTGCTGTATCCATCTCCTGAAATGACGTCACGTACTTCCGTGTTCGTAAACACCAATCACTGGAAGGGAACGCTGCAGAGTTGGCAGGCAATGGAACGCGACGTCACACACATGAGGGTGTCGTCGTCCCTCCCTTCCAGTTCCAGGCCCCCTACCTCCAAGTTTTAAAAGTCATCTTCACTTACGAAGTCGGGTTTATGGCGGCCGGCAGCAGCGGTAAAAGGCGTTCAGGCTCGATCCTTCTCTCTCTCAGCTCTGGTCCCGCCCTTGTGGAAACAGGAAATGAGGACGGGACCAGAGCTGAGAGAGAGAGAAGGGCCGAGCCTGCACGCCTTTTAGCGCTTGGATTTGGCCGGTCCCAACCATATTATATAAACGAAAGATGGCCGGCCATCTTTTTCGATGATACAGTTCGGGACTGCTGTTTGTGGCGCCGGCCATATAGATGGCCGGCGCTGTTCGATTATGCCCCTCTAAATCTGCAGATATCTCTGGTTCTATCAGTCTTGAACAAATAAATTATAAACTCTCTCTGGCGATCAAAATCTTGGGATCGTGGGTAGGTAATACCTTATCTCTGCAATCATTTTATTCAGAAATCTTTTTTACTCGTAAGAGAACTACGTCTTATCCTTAACTATTTTGAAACTGAGGACTTTAAATTGATAGTTTGTGTTATTATTAATGCAGTTGGATTATTTTAATGTTTGCTATCTGGGTTGTTCTCGTAAACAACTAAGAAAACTACAAATAATTCAAAACACCGCTGTTCGATATTTTTTTTTCCTTTGGGAAAATGACAGGATACCCTGTATTTTATAAAACTTTACTGGTTGCCCATAGAGATGAGAATCTTATTTGAGCTTGCATGTTTTCTTTTTAAATTATTTTATGGTTCTGCACCATTTTATTGATATCAACACATGTTTTTTGCTAATTCAGTTAGAAATTGTAGGTTTCACAATTCCAATTTAATCTGTTTTCCTTCTTCAAAGGATAAAAGAGATTCAAGTTGTTGGAACATTCCTGGGCATTTCAAATTGCCAAACTTTGGAAAGACACCGATTATATTTCGTAGTGCACACTCCTACCTAGACTTCAGAAAAAAAGATCAAAACTTATTTGGAAAATTTGTACTATGTAATGTTTTGTAATTTCTGATCTATTTTTTATGTATTGCATTGTATAGCTATCCTGGGAGTTTGCTCCAGCTCTTTTACTGTTACATAAGACCATGTGTTTGTTATGGTATCCTTCGCCAAGCTGTAAGAATCGTGGGTACTGAATTTGGTTATCTTTTTCATAACTCTTTTGCCTTTATGATAAATTCTATTTCATCTGCCATGGTTTCTTCAGTTTAATATTCCATAGTCTTCCAGTGGCCAGCTGCACCTTGGTCCATCTGTGGATGACCACTCAAATAATTAGCACCTATGAAATGGAAAAGTTTAGTTCTAGTACTCTAAATATCTTACTGTATGTCATTTTGCTTTCCCTAGGTGTGTTCATTGTATCTGCCAAGCGCACCCCCTTTGGGACATATGGTGGTTTCCTGAAGGACCATACTTCCACTGACCTAGCAGAAATCGCTGCTAGGGCTGCGCTGACTGGAAGCAATGTTTCCCCAGAGATTATCAGCAGTGTTGCTATTGGAAATGTCATGCAGGTTGGTATGGGGGGGAAGAACAGATTTTATAGGGCTCTAGAAGCAAAACTGATTTTCCTTATCCTCAGCAGCAGATGAATCCAGGAACTGGTGGGTTGTGTCCGCCTACCAGCAGGTGGAGATAGAGAACACTGAAGAAAAGGCAGTGACCCTGGACGTCCAGCCTTTTGACAGTAGACCATTCATCAATTGCTGGGCGTCATATAAAATACGCTGGTTTGTGGTGTCTATGCTGTTTTTTTATCCTTGTCCTGATACATTATTTATTACCGCTCCTATTCGATGAAGATATAGACTAGCCCCTGACACCACCCTATTGTTGGGTGAAACAAGGCCTGTGTCAGGCATTTGTCTTACATACGGTATCTTCAATAAAGTTTTTTGGATATTATATTGATCTGCTAGTTTGTTTTCCACATTGGATTTTGCAGATCGCTTGCCTTGTTGTTTTCTGTAGCTTTCAGATCCTTTCAGGATTTCCTGGAAGGGCAGGCAGTTCAGATTCCCTCGGACAACACTTCAGCGGTAGTATACATCAACCGCCAGGGGGGCACTAGGGGGGTACTCAGAGTGTGACTTTAGCCTCAGAGGCAGTTGGTCTGCTGCACTGGGCAGAGACTCATCTGCTTTGCCTCTCAGCAGCCCACATTGCGGGCCTGGACAATATTCAAGCGGATTTTCTCAGCCGGCATCTCCTGGATGCGGCGGAATGGGAACTGGTGACAGAAGCCTTTCATCTGGTCTGTCTAAAGTGGGGCACTCCTATCTTAGACCTAATGACAACCAAGAACAATGCCAAAGTACCCAAGTTCTTCAGCAGGAGAAAAGACGTCAGCTCGGCAGGACTCGACGCTCTTACAGCCCTGGCCGAGTTCCGGTCTCCTCTATGTCTTCCCGCCTTGGCCCCTAATAGGATGTCTTCTGTGTCGGATCAGGCTCCATCCCGGTCCGGTAGTGTTGATAGCTCCAGATTGGCCGCACCGTCCGTGGTATGCGGACTTAGTTCGTCTGTTAGTGGAACTGCCTCTAAGGCTTCCGCTTTTGCCCGACCTTCTTCATCAGGGTCCGGTACAAATGGAGGACATCTCCCTCTTTGGTCTTACGGCTTGGCTCTTGAGAGGGCAAGACTGAGGAAGAAGGGCTATTCTGATCTAGTCATTGCCACTTTGCTTCGGGCCCGGAAACGTTCCACCATGATGACGTATGCCAGAGTTTGGCATGCCTTTGAATCATGGTGTGCGGAGCGGGCCTGGTCTCCTTTTCAGGCTTCTGTTTCCCAGATCTTGGCTTTCCTGCAAGAGGGTTTACAGAAGGGCTTGATTTATAATTCTCTTCACATGCAAGTCGCAGCTCTTGCCTGTTTCAGGGGTCATGTATCAGGTTCTTCTCTAGGGTCTCATTCTGACGTAGCACGATTTTTGAAAGGTGCTCTTCACCTTCGCCCTCCAGTACGACGGCCATGCCCATCTTGGAAATTGAACCTTGTTCTTAGCGTGTTGCAGAGTGCGCCGTTTGAGCCATTACGTTTGGCTTCTGATAAGGATCTTACTCTGAAGACGGAGTTTTTAGTTGCCGTTGCTTCAGCGCGTCGGATCTCTGAACTCCAAGTGCTATCGTGTCGAGAACCCTTTCTTCAATTTTCGGACTCAGGTGTTACTCTGCGAACTGTTGCATCCGTTTTTCCTAAGGTCGTGTCTGCTTTTCATTTGAATCAGCCTCTGTTTCTGCCTTCCTTTCGGAGGTTGGATTTTCCGCAGACTTTTTCTGTTCTTCGCTGTTTGGACGTTCGTCGTTCCCTTCTCCGGTATTTGGAAATGACGAATGAATTCCAGTGATCAGACCATCTTTTTGTTCTCTTGTCTGCTCTTAGACGTGGTTATGCTGCTTCCAAAGCGACTATTGCTCGATGGCTTAAAGAGACAATTTCTTCGGCATACCTTGTCAAGGGTCCAGTTCCCCCTGGGGACTTGTGTACTCATTCGACTCGGGCGCAGGCTACCTCTTGGGCTGAAACTGGCATCCTTTCCTTGGATGATATTTGTCAAGAGGCCACTTGGGCTTCTCGTCATTCCTTTGTTAAACACTATAGATTTGATGTTGCGGCACAAAGAGATGCCCTATTTGGGAGGACAGTGCTCTCTCGGGGAGCAGAGACTTCCCACACTATTTGAGGGATTGCTTTGATATATCCCACCAGTTCCTGGATTCATCTGCTGCTGAGGCTAAGGAAGGAAAATTATGTATTACCTGATAATTTTCTTTCCTTTAGTTGCAGCAGATGAATCCAGGATCCCTACCCTTCTTGCTGTGGCCACGTATTTTCTTCTTGAGTTTCAGATGAGTACTGTCAGAATAGGAAACAAGCGAAAAGAAGAAAAGACAGATTTTGAGGACAGGCATTTGTAGCCAGATTGCACATTTAACTCAATCTGTTGTTATAACTTTTGTTTTCCCTGAAGTTTCAGGTGATATGTTCGGCTGTTGCCATATTGTTGTTAGGAGTGTTCTTGTTCAATGTTTTTGTTGTTGTTCTCTGCTTTGGAGATGCAACCTACACTGAAGTGGTAAGGAGCTGGACATCCAGGGTCACTGCCTTTTCTTCAGTGTTCTCTGTCTCCAACTGCTGGTAGGCGGATACAACCCACCAACCAGTTCCTGGATTCATCTGCTGCGACTAAAGGAAAGAAAATTATCAGGTATTTCATAATTTTTCCATCTACAGTGGATGTTTTATGGAGGGGCTTGTTTTTGATAATGTTTAAAGTAACTATCAAATTTTGTAAATTTACTTAACTTTCTGTAAGTCACATTGTGCCTGCATGAGTGGGAAAATGTGGGATACAAGTGAACCATAAATAAAATAAATAAAGAACATTGTGTTAACATGGCCCTGCTCAGGTAATGTCGTGAACCAACTGTCAAGAGACTTGGACTCTGGAAAAGCTGTGTGATAGTGTAGTTTTCCTTGTTATCCAAACTTCCTACTGTTTTGGAGTTTTTATGGGAAGCTATTTCCATTTTGAGATTAAATAAGTCAAATATGAAATTGGAGACATCTTTAGCATTCCAAGCTGCCAGACTCTGGAAGGATTTTATGGGAATTCTTTTGCCTTCTCAATCCTGTTTGTTATTTAGAAGAAAAGCTAAGACACTTTCGCTTTAAGAAATGTGTATTGCAGAACTGATTACTAATATTTATTATTTGGTTTCTGTTATTCCCGAAGATTGTTCTGGTCTCTTTGTCTCTGTGATCCACTTAGAACTGAAAGGTGTGCATGGGATACAAGTCAAGATGTTTTGTTATATCATTGCAACTTCTGGGTATGTTTCTTCAGTTCCAATTTATCTAAATCGAGTTTCAGTATTGGATGGCGCAGTAACTGGGGTAGTGCATTGAGAGGATGAATTAGAACCCACAGTTAAATCTATAGTGGAACATGAAACATTTCTGATTAAGGGTAACTTAGATCTCCATCAAAAATTGAGACTCTGGAAAATGCTCTGAGGAATAAGACTTTGCACTTGGTTGATTTTTCCTAAGACTCCAGTAAAGACGCCTGTGGCTTTGTTACACAAATATGTTAGAAATTTGAAAATACTAGAGCAATGTCGTCCAGCATTTGCTAAGCCATTTGATACTGCTTAAAGTTTGAGCCTTGAGATTGAATTATCCGTGGATTAAACTTGACCCAAGTGGAGGATACTGTTGTTCCTGCTATTTTGGTGGTTTGTGTTGGAATCTGATAGGGACTGGGTATTTTGTTCTTTAAGCACTGGACTTCCCAGTTTTTGAATGTTCCTGGGGCTATTCAGTAGAGGAGACATCTTCTACTTCTGGGGCCTAGATGTTTACAGTTTGGGGGGGGGGGGGGGTTGAATATCTCATGTAAATAAGTAGTCAAAATACAGTCTCAAAAGTATACTTTTTATGAACTGTTAGCTTTCTGGAATTTATTTTATTTATTGCATTTTGTACCCACATTATCCCACCTTTTTGCAGGCTCAATGTGGCTTACAGAGTAAGGTTATGATAAAGTCAGTACATGATTTAAATACAATTGATCATAAGCTGAGGTAAAAGAGGATTTAGATCGGCAGATGTTTGGTAGGTTGTGTGAGAAGTGTTTTAGGTGTGCTTGGGTGGTTTGGGGGATGATTTGGTTCATTGAGGGTGACTTTTGTAAGTTTTGTTAAAGAGGTGTGTTTTCAGAGCTTTGCGGAAGCTGGTTAGATTGTTCATGGTTTTCAGGGCCTTGGGTAACGCATTCCAAAACTGTGTGCTTTTGTATGCAAAGGTCGTAGCATAAGCCTGTTTGTATTTCACTCCTTTGCGGCTGGGGAAATTCAGATTGAGGAATTTGCGGGCCGATCTTTTGGCGTTTCTGGGCGGTAGGTCCACTAGGTTTAGCATATAGAGTGGTGCGTCTGCGTGAATGATCTTATGCACGGTTGTGCAGATCTTGAACTCAATACGTTCCTTGAGCGGAAGCCAATGTAGTTTCTCTCTTAGGGGCTTTGCACTTTCATATTTAGGTTTTCCAAAGATGAGTCTGGCTGCCGTGTTTTGGGTTGTTTGGGTGGCAGAGCAGGTGGGGGGAAGAGGGGTTGGTGGTTGGGAGGCAAGGATAGGGGAGGGCAGACTTATACGGTCTGTGCCAGAGCCGGTGATGGGAGGCGGGACTGGTGGTTGGGAGGCGGGGAAAACTGCTGGGCAGACTTATACGGTCTGTGCCCTGAAAAAGACAGGTACAAATCAAGGTAAGGTATACATATATGAGTTTATCTTGGGCAGACTGGATGGACCATGTAGGTCTTTTTCTGCCGTCATCTACTACTATGTTTACAGCCTGCGTACAGAGCGTTGCAGTAGTCCAAGTGGCTTATTACTAGTGACTGTACCAGGGTGCGAAAGACGTTTCTTGGGAAAAAAGGTTTAATTCTTTTGAGTTTCCACATTGATTGGAACATTTTTTTCGTTGTGTTCTTCACGTGGGTATCGAGTGTGAGGTTTTGATCAATGGTGACTCCAAGAATTTTCAGGTTTTCTGAGATAGGAAGTGTGTAGTGAGGTGTGGTTATAGTGGAGTAGTTGTTTGTGTTGTATTGGGAGGTGAGAACTAGGCATTAGGTTTTTTCTGCGTTGAGCTTTAACTGGAATGAGTCCGCCCATGAGTGCATGATCTGGAAGCTCTGGTTGATCTCGTTGGTTATTTCGTTTAAGTCACTCTTAAACGGGATGTAGATTGTGACGTCATCGGCATATATGTAGGGGTTAAGGTTTTGATTAGCCAAGAGTTTGGCTAGTGGTCTCATCATTAGTTTTGATACCTTTAACTTCTGATTTGATAGATTACATCTGGAAATCTGTAGTAACTCAGTGCTTTCTTAGGTTTCCTAGTGAGTGAATGCTAGTGAATTTGTAAGTGTTGATTTTCTTTGAATTAATGGTTCCCCCCCCCCCCCCCCTCTGTTTGAAGACCTGGTTTTAGTGGATTGTTTTTATTTTATTTTATTATTTATTTATACATTTTCAAATATCACATTCATATCTATACAAATGCAGGAATAAAGATGAAGTTTTAAGGTAATCAAACAAAGTTCTTCCTTCTCTATTTAGGTACACTAGGAGAGAAAACTAATTCATATATATTGACCACAATATTAGCGAGGGCAAGATATAGGTAAATTAAACAAAATTAGAGGAAATTTAAATAATCAGAGAGGTGAGCGCACTAAGCTCACTAACGGGTATTAACAGCATATTTCCCATGGGATTATTCAGGCTGAAACACTCCCTTTTTCTTTGGCAGTTATATAGTCTTGCATTTTCTTTGAATCAAGAAATACATAATTAACATTATTTAGAGATACCAAACATCTACATGGATATTTCAGCATATATGTACTACCTAAGGCTAGAATTTTAGGTTTTAAAGCCATAAACTCTCGCCTTCTTTTTTGTGTATCTCTATTCAAGTCAGGAAATATCTGAATTTTTTAACCAAAGAACTTAGCATTCATATGTTTAAAGTATAATCGAAATATATTATTCCTGTCCGATTCAAAAGCAAATGAAACTAATAGAGTTATCCGTTGGGTTATAACTGCTAATGAATTTTCCAGGAAATCAGTAATATTAAGTTCAGGCTGAGGTTCTGGCATAGAAGATTTCATTCCAAAGATATATTGAGCTCCAACGATTGGTGGAAAACCCTCCGTTGAGACAGCTAGAACTTCTCCAATGTATCTTTCCATATCATCAAGCTGATCAATCCATAGACTGGTGGGTTGTGTCCATCTACCAGCAGGTGGAGATAGAGAGCAAACTTTTGCCTCCCTATATGTGGTCATGTGCTGCCGGAAACTCCTCAGTATGTTCTCTATCTCAGCAGGTGGTGGTCACACACAGCAGCAGCTCTGGCTAGGCCTCCAAGCCTAATCCTTAGGTTTTGTTGAGGCCTGGGGTTGAGGGCTCTTTTGAGCAAGTGCAAACCTGGTGGTGCCAGGTCCCTCCTTTTCTCCCCCCTCCCGCTGGCTCCGTTTTAAAAAAAAAAAAAAAAAAAAAAATTTTAAACGTCTTTAAAGGCGTTTAATTCGACGTTTCTTTAAACGTTCATTGCAGCTACTCACTGGGACACCAGTTCGTTACAGCTCGGAGCGGCAAGCAGGTAATTTTACCTTTTTAAAGCGGGCAGGGGGGTTCCCCGATTCTTCTCCTCGTGGCATATGGCGTCGGAGGGCGAGGGCGCAAAGGGTCGCTCCCCGGATCGCTGGAGCGCTTCTAGAGGGGATGCGGGGGTTTTACAACCTGATTCGCCCTTGATGGGTGACAGTTTAGTGACCGATGAATGTCCCGGTCGTTCCTCCGGCGTGGCGGTTTTTTCCCGCCATAAACGCCCATCCCCCGCTCCTCGCCTCCGCCATCTTGGCCGGCCACGCGGCTCGGACGGCTTCTTCGTGGGCCGCCCTTGAGGTTGGAGACATTAATGCCATGAACGCCCTTAATTTGGGCGACGGCACAAAGCGGCTAAAGTTAAGCGCCGTTCTTCCCGCGCGGCTCCTTCGCGGAGTTTCGCGCCGGACGCCATTTTGGATGCGCAGCATGTTTCTCCCCCGCTATTGCGAGCGCCGGTTGAGAGTGCGTCTAGGGCTGTTGCCCAGGCTGCGGAAGTGCACAGTCTGGGGGGTTTCTCCCCCGAGTTTGTTTTGCTGCTGCATCAGGCTTTCCTCATGCAAAACGCTGCCCCTGCTCCCTCTTCTGATAAAGAGGTTGAGGTTCCCAGAGGTAAACGCCCTCGGGTTGATTTCCAGGCCTTGGAGGACTTTGTCTCCTCCGATGTAGATGAGGGCAGCGTGTCTGAGGTCTCCCAACGGTCCTTTGCGGATTCCTTGGAGGAGATAGATCCCCGCTCGGATGGAGCGGATGACCCCTCTGCAGCGCGGCTTTTTAGCCCAGAGGATTTGCCCAACCTGTTGTTACAGGCCATGGACACTTTGAAGATTTCCTCTCCGGAGGACGTCTCTCCCTCAGCCCCTGTTGGCTCTGCCATTATGCTGGGGACGAAGCGCCCGCCTAGATCCTTCCACGTGCATGATGCCATGCACACCTTAATTGCGGCTCAATGGGATGTCCCGGAAACGAGCCTTAAAGTGGCTAGGGCTATGTCCCGCCTCTATCCTTTGGCTGTGAGTGAACGTGAGGCCTATCTGTGGCCTACCGTGGATTCTTTAATCACTGCGGTGACTAAGAAAACGGCGTTGCCGGTGGAAGGTGGCACGGCCCTAAAGGACGCCCAAGACAGAAGATTGGAGGCGGCCTTAAGGTCGTCCTTTGAGGCAGCTGCGTTAAATTTGCAGGCCTCAGTTTGCGGCTCCTATGTGGCCAGGGCGTGCCTGACTATGGTGCAGCGGGCTTCCCCCTCGGATCTTTCCTTGAGGGCTGATTGGCCGGCCCTGGAATCGGGCTTAGCCTATTTGGCAGACTTGCTGTATGATGTCTTGAGAGCCTCAGCTAAGGGCATGGCTCAGACAGTCTCTGCGCGGCGGTGGCTTGGGCTGAAACATTGGTCGGCTGACCACGCCTCTAAATCCCGCCTGGCTAGATTGCCTTTTAAAGGCAAGCTGCTCTTTGGGGTCGAGCTGGACAAAATCGTGACCGATCTCGGCACGTCTAAGGGCAAGAAATTACCAGAGGTCAGGGCTCGGGCTAGTACTCGTCCCGGTACCTCCAGAGGACGGTTGCTGGAAGCCCGTCGGTACCGCCCGGGCAAGTCGGGTTCCTCTGCCCCCTCTTCCTTCAAGAGGAATTTCTCCCCCAAGCAGCATTCCTTTCGCAGAGACCGCCGTCCCGGAGGTGCTCCCTCCGGTCCTCCCCCAGGGTCTCGTACCCAATGACGGGGCCTTGGTCCACGCCCCAGTGCAGATTGGAGGACGGCTGTCCTCGTTTCTGGGCGAGTGGACCACTATAACTTCAGACGCGTGGGTGCTGGAAGTCATCAGAGACGGCTACAAGCTAGAGTTCTGCCAACCCTTAAGAGACGGGTTTGTACTCTCTCCCTGCAAGTCTCCGGTCAAGCTGTGGCAGTGCAGCAGACCTTGGACAACCTGATCCGCCTGGGTGCGGTCGTTCCGGTGCCAAAAAAAAAAATCTGATTGGCAAGGGACGTTACTCCATTTACTTTGTGGTTCCAAAGAAAGGAGGTTCTGTCCGGCCTATCCTCGACCTCAAAGGGGTCAATCGGGCCTGGAAAGTGAGGCACTTTCGCATGGAGACTCTCCGCTCTGTTATAGCGGCAGTGAAGGCAGGAGAGTTCTTGGCTTCCTTGGACATCAAGGAAGCGTACCTGCATATTCCCATCTGGCCTCCTCTCCAACGCTTTCTGCGTTTTACAGTCCTGAGACGACACTTCCAGTTCAGAGCCCTCCCTTTCGGGTTGGCTACTGCTCCGCGGACCTTTTCCAAAGTATTGGGGGTCATAGCGGCCTTCCTGCTAAAGGAAGGAGTACAAGTCCATCCTTATCTGGACAACTGGTTGATCCGAGCCCCCTCTTATGCAGAGTGCGGCAAAGCTATGGACCGGGTAGTTGCTCTGGTGAGCTCCCTGGGATGGATCATCAACTGGAAGAAGAGCCAGCTGCGCCCGACTCAGTCCCTGGAGTATCTGGGAGTTCGATTCGACACCCAAGTGGGCAGAGTGTTCCTGCCAGACAATCGGATTGTCAAGCTTCAGGCTCAGGTGGACTAGTTCCTAGTAGCCTCTCCTATTCGGGCTTGGGACTACGTGCAGCTGTTGGGCTCTATGACGGCCACGATGTAAGTAGTGCCCTGGGTCAGGGCTCATATGAGACCACTACAGCTATCTCTGCTGCTGCGCTGGACTCCGATGTCGGAGGATTATGCTGTGCGCATTCCCGTGGACCCAGCAGTGCGCAAGGCGCTGAGCTGGTGGACGCAGACAGACAAGTTGTCTGCAGGATTGCCTCTGGTGACCCCGGAGTGGATTGTCGTCACGACAGACGCCTCTTTGATGGGCTGGGGAGCCCACTGCTTGGGAAGGACAGCGCAGGGGCTCTAGTCTCCTGCAGAGGCAAGTGGTCTATCAACCTCCTGGAACTCAGAGCCATTCGGTTGGTGTTATTGGAGTTCATCCCGGTACTGGTGTTGTAGCCTGTACGGGTCCTGTCGGACAATGCCACGGCTGTGGCCTATATCAACCGCCAGGGAGGTACCAAGAGCGCCCCTCTAGCCAAGGAGGCTATGAGTCTTTGCCAGTGGGCGGAAGCGAACCTGGAGCAGCTTTCAGCGGCCCACATTGCCGGAGTCATGAATGTCAAGGCGGACTTTCTCAGTCGCCATACCTTGGAGCCCGGAGAGTGGCAACTATCTGCTCAGGCGTTCTTGGACATCACGAAGCGCTGGGGCCAGCCGAGCCTAGATCTGATGGCGTCATCGGCCAATTGCCAAGTGCCGCGCTTCTTCAGCAGAGGACGGGACCCTCGATCCCTGGGAGTAGATGCTCTTCTCCAACAGTGGCCGACACAAGAGCGCCTCTATGTGTTCCCGCCCTGGCCCATGTTGGGCAGGGTGCTAGACCGGGTGGCAAAGCATCCCGGCAGGGTAATCCTGGTGGGTCCGGATTGGCCCAGACGTCCCTGGTATGCGGACTTGATCAGGCTCTCAGTCGACGATCCTCTGCGGCTGTCAGTGGAGCAGGGCCTGTTACGTCAGGGTCCCGTGGTGATGGAGGATCCCTCTCCCTTTGGTCTTACGGCCTGGCTATTGAGCGGCAGCGTCTGAGGAAGAAGGGCTTCTCAGACAAGGTCATCGCCACTATGCTGAGAGCGAGGAAGCGCTCTACTTCTACTGCTTACGCCAGGGTTTGGCGTATCTTTGCAGCATGGTGTGAAGCAGGCTCTCTTTCTCCCTTCACTGCTCCAATTTCTTCAGTGTTGGCGTTCCTGCAAGAAGGTCTGGAGAAAGGCCTGTCGCTCAGTTCCCTTAAAGTCCAGGTAGCGGCTCTGGCTTGCTTCAGGGGCCGCCTGAAGGGTGCTTCCCTGGCTTCGCAGCCAGATGTGGTGCGCTTTCTCAAGGGAGTTAATCACCTGCGCCCTCCTCTGCACTCAGTGGTGCCTGCGTGGAATCTCAACCTGGTGCTAAGAGCATTGCAGAAGCCGCCTTTTGAACCCTTATCGAGGGCATCTCTGAAAGACCTGACGTTGAAAGCAGTCTTTTTGGTGGCTATCACTTCAGCCAGAAGAGTTTCCGAGCTCCAGGCGCTCTCATGTCGAGAGCCTTTTCTGCAGTTCACTGAGGCAGGAGTGACTATTCGCACAGTGCCTTCCTTCCTGCCCAAGATTGTTTCTCGCTTCCATGTGAATCAGCAGCTCTGTCTCCCTTCCTTTCGTAGGGAGGACTACCCAGAGGAGTACTCCGCTCTTGAATATCTGGATGTGAGACGAGTCATCATCAGATACTTGGAAGTGACCAATGATTTCCGGAAATCGGATCATCTGTTTGTCCTGTTTGCAGGTCCTCGTAAGGGTCTGCAGGCTGCTAAGCCTACAGTGGCAAGATGGGTCAAGGAAGCCATTGCAGCGGCTTATGTGGCCGCGGGGAAGGTGCCGCCTATCCAGCTGAAGGCTCACTCCACGAGAGCTCAGGCGGCCTCGATGACAGAGGCCGGATCCGTCTCCTTGGTAGAGATATGCAAGGCGGCAACGGGGCTTCGGCTCATACATTCCCCAAGCATTACCGTTTGACTGTGGCTGCACGGGCGGAGGCCCGGTTTGGAGCTTCAGTGTTGAGGTCAGGGATTTCTATGTCCCGCCCTGGGTGAGTACTGCTTCGGTACATCCCACCAGTCTATGGATTGATCAGCTTGATGATATGGAAGGTAAAATTATGTATAATCATACCTGATAATTTTCTTTCCATTAATCATAGCTGATCAATCCATAGCCCCTCCCAGATATCTGTACTGTTTATATTCTGGTTGAATTTTAGGTTCAAGTTTAGCCTTCAGTTACTTCAGGAGGACTTCGTGTTCAAGTTCTTCTTTCACTTGGATTCTTCAAGAGTTGAGACGAGTTTGTGTTACAGTGAGCTGCTGCATTCCTCTCCCCTCCGTTTTACGGGGCTGGATTGAGACATAAATTCTGCCGGCACTCCCTCCCGCTTCGTGCGGCTGTAGGGCAGCTTTGTACCCCTCCCACTTCGGCGGTGTTAGGGTCAGTCAGCTCCTCCCGCGGTTGCAGGATAAGCCAGATCCCCCCGCATCGGCGGGTGTGGTGTCCCTCCCCCGCTCCGCGGGGATGAGCTGGACGGATTCCCCTCCCCCACTTGTGTGGGGATGAGCTGGGTTAATTCCCCTCCCCCGTTTCGGCGGTGGTGAGCTGGGCAGAGTGTCCCTTCGTGGGTGTAATTCTCTAAGTGCTGAGTCCTGCGGATGGAGCTTTGATATCGACATACTGAGGAGTTTCTGGCAGCACATGACCACATATAGGGAGGCAAAAGTTTGCTCTCTATCTCCACCTGCTGGTAGATGGACACAACCCACCAGTCTATGGATTGATCAGCTATGATTAATGGAAAGAAAATTATCAGGTATGATTATACATAATTTTACCTTTGAGCATATCAGTTGCAGGAATCAAGGGTGCTTTAGGAAAATTAAGAAACCTTAAATTATTCCTTCTCCCTTGATTATCAAGATACTCTAATTTCTTCACCAGAACTTCCCTGTCCTTAATCATCGTCCCTGTTAAGTTCTGCAGAGTTTTAATTTGTCCATATATTGCTTCAATTTTTTCTTCATTTTTTTAGAACTTTACAGGTCACAAAATCTTGAGACTGTTTTATAGAGGAAACTTCTTCTTTAATTGTATCTGTTACCTGGATTAGGGTATTATTCAGACCCTGAATAGCATCCCACAGGCTCTCCAGAGTTATCACTGCTGGTTTAACAGCTCCACAAGTTTCCATGTAAGTAATTCCCAGATTACTGGAAAAAAGAGGGCTATCCACCCTCTCGTTCCGTTTCGATGGCACTGCTGGAGTTGATACAACGGCAGGACCTCCTCCTGCTGCTCGGGGGCTTGACTCGTCGGTCAGCAACTCCTGCTGCGGTCCTGCCGCTAGTAAGTTACTTCCGGGTCGCGGGGGAGCAGTGAATGAAGGCGGGCTTAGAGAAGCCGCTTCTATGCTGCAGTCCGGCGAACGAAAGTCGGAACTATCCTGTGCGGGCATCTGCGACTCCAGCTTCTGAACTCCAAACCTTTACAATGTGAGCTGTCGGGGAACAGGATTTGCAGGGTTAGAGGAGGTCTGTATCACCGTTTTTCCCCATGTTGTACCTCGGGTAAGGATTGTTTCCCCGATAGTTCGAATGGAGATCAGGAGCTCACAAACTTATGTCCTCTCTGGATGCCATCTTGCCCCCTTGTTTTATATTTTTAAATAAATTGTCTATATAAATATTTTCTTTATTGCGATTTTGTATTACATTTTTCTTATTATCCACTGTGTTTGCTATTACATTAGTTTCTTTTGGAATTTTTATTTATAAATAAAAAATTAAAAAGACAACCTGTGGCTAGGAATTCTCACTTCTGGGAATTGCATATCCTTGGAGGAAACGGTTGCTTACCCTGTAACAGGTGTTCTCTGATGCTAATCATCATAAAACCCTAGCCTCTACTAGGAGTTAGCTTCTCCTGATAATAGCTTTAAATCAGTGACTCGTATGACAAATTCACTAAGGGGTGCTAAAAGGTGATCTGCACTTCCTTTAATGCATGGGTTTTCCATGTGCTCCGGCCAAACAACATTAGCACATCAGTAAAATGGCTGAGTTTTTTTTTTTCTTTCTTTTGAAATGCCACTTGCTAAGTTCCCCATTACCATGGTATCCCTTACACCACTGTGAGACCCCGGGCGAGAGTTATGGGGTGGCCATGTGAATAACTCAGCCAGACAAGGTATATAAATGTGAAAGTAAGTGTTTTTTTATTCACCTGAGCCCTGGGACCTGCTACCTCACAGGCCAGGAACTTCAAATGCAATAGTTTTTCTGGTTTAGTAACAGTCTTCAGTAGGCCTCTGACTAGCAGGCCAAGCAGTCAGACACAGTCATAAGTTCTCAGGTCTGAGAACTCCTTCAGCAAAGCTTGCAAAGTTCTCAAATCTGAGAACTCAGGTCTGGCTCCAGCCAGACCTCAGCAAAGCTTGCAAGTCTTAACAAAAAGCAAAGCTGGCTCACCTCAGCCAGTTCACAGCAGCTAGACGTACGCAGTAAAGGCATAGACTTGGTCTTTAGTTCTTCCTTCCCTGGCCCTTCTTGACCACAGCCTGGCCCTGTCTTTTAAACTCCTAGGTAGTGAATCCGCCCCTCCTGGCTCACTTCTCTCCCGGGACAGGACCAGCGCTCTTAAGGTGGCCCAGGCTAGTTAGAGTGGGTCTTTTCTTAAGGGTGAGGAGCAGTGTTCTATAAACCCCATCACAGCCACCTATTTAAGAGGCAGTAAGGGCTCCCGCACTAATTGGATAAAGAGCGGTAATGCGCCCGTGTTACCTGATTAACCCAGGCATGCCTAGTCTCCACCCATGGCCACACCTCCCGCACTGAAAAAAAAAATTCAGTGTGGGATTAGCATGCGCTAAGCAGCACACTACTGTGGAATGTCTTAGCGCATCCCACGGTAGTGTGTTTTTAGCGTGCAGTAAGCCCGTGTTAGGTCTACCATGCCTTAGTAAAAGGTCACCTTTGTCCTGCATATATATGTGTACAACTCTAAAAAGCTCTTAGAGATTTGTTTGCATTTCTGACCTGATCTCTGGTGGATAGTACTGAAATTCTGTTAGTGATAAATGTTAATAAGAAATATTCAGTGTTCCATTGTATTTAAAATCAGCTGTTTTAATGTTCAAGAAGCTGCTTAATGTTCAAGAAGCAAGAAGAAACTTTATTTAGAAAAACTGAAATTTAGTTGGACATTGAGAAGCTTCAACAAAGGAGAAAGTGCCTTGGTGTTATACTGCTATGGATTTACAGCCTGTCTCACTGACACAGACTACTCAATAATTACTGTGGATTCTTTTGGATTTGTATTAGGTAAATGAGACCTTTATTAGAGGTTCTAAAATCTACAGTGATTAAGATATATACAATGATTAAATCATCTAACTAAAAGAAAGCTATAAGACAGATACATATACATGTTATACATACAACATCACTGGTCAGGAATTTCAGGCCCTTATCTCATCAACCAGGAGGCCCGTTGCTGCGAAAGCCCGAAGTCTCTTTATGACCAGGAACAGTCTTTTCTGCGCGATGCGTCCACCCACAGATGAGCCTCAGAGCTCTGCTGCAACAAGCCCCCCTTTTTATTAAGCTAAAGCTTTTCAGATCCAAGGAAAATTACAGAATGCTTGAGTATATGTAAAAATCCATACTGTGGGAATGTGGTCACATGTTTCCCAGTCCAGGTGGCCAATCTGAACTCGAAAACAAATTCCATCTTTCCCTTCACATAACAAATTAATTAGAGCTGTGTCTTATCTTGTACATTCCAACTTGTTTTCACATAATCAGTTAAACAATCATTTTAAAGAGTTACTTCTAATCACAAATACAGACCCCGAGTGCACTTGTTGGTCAAGGCAGATAGAGTTGAAAAGCAATCTCTAAAATCCTTTTTATTACAAGTGTCCAGAAAACACAGCTTTTGTTTCTGTTTTCAGAGTTCCTCGGATGCTGCTTATATTGCCAGACATGTTGGCCTCCGTGTTGGAGTTCCTATCCCAGTGCCAGCCCTCACAGTTAATAGGCTCTGCGGCTCTGGTTTCCAGTCCATAATCACTGGATGTCAGGTACAGAAAGGTCTCTTTCAGTGGTGTTTGCTAATATGATATGCACAGACATGCATGTGGGACATGGAGCATAACTTTGAATAAAGCTTGGAGGGGGATATATTTTCTGTCATCGAGCAGGATATAATTGGGCACACAAGTTGGCAGTACAGAAACGCTCTCCCAGAGCGCAGGACTATATGTAGAGTTTTGAATATGTCACCATTCCCACCTGCAGCTGTCTCCTCTGTCCCTGAAGTTCCCCCTCCCGCTCTGCAAAAAGAATGCGAAAACCAACTGCCTCCCTATTTGATGTATTATTAAGGCTGATATTTAACGTAATTGGTTGCCACTATGCCTGGTGCTAAGCAAGGACTGGGAATATTTGTAGACCAGTTTTGGAAGGACATTTGATCTGCAACAGAGTGTGCCTGAAAGCTAAACTGTATTGTTTTGTTCTCAGATTATTAGACCTTAAGCCATTTTCCTACCAGTGTGTCCTTGTCATTCTGATTTAGAGAGTTTGCTGACCTTTCCTAGATTTATCTAATGTACTAATGAAAAATAAACTAACTCTTTTCCCTCACTGGCTGAGCTGCTAGGTACATAAGTATTGCTATACTGAGACAGATCAAAGGTCCATCAAGCCCAGCATTCTGTTTCTAGCAGTGGCCAATCCAGGTTACCAGTACTTTGCAAGATCCCAAAACAGTACATTTTATGCTGCTTAGCCTAGAAATAAGCGGTAGATTTTCCCCATGTCTATTTTAATAATGGCTCATGAACTTTTAGGAAGCTATCCAAACCTTTTTTTAAACCATGCTAAATTAACTGCTTTTACTACATTCTCTGACAGCGAATTCCAGAGTTTAATTACAAGTTAAGTGAAGAAATATTTTCTCCGATTCTTTTAAATTTACTACTTTGTAGCTTCATTGTGTGCCCCTTAGTCCTAGTATTTTTAGAAAGAGTAAACAAGCAATTCATGTCTACCCGTTCCACTCCACTCATTATTTTAAAGACCTCTATCATATCTTCCCACAGCCGTCTTTTATCCAAGCTGAAGGGCCCTAGCCGCTTCAGCCTTTCTTCATAGGGAAGTCATCCCATCCCCTTTATCACTTTCATCACCCTTCTCTGCTCCTTTTCTAATTCCATTATATATTTTTTGAGATGCAGTGACCAGAATTGCACACAGTATTTGAGGTGCAGTCGCACCATGGAGCTATAAAAAGACATTATAACGTCCTCATTTTTGTTTTCTATTCCTTTCCTAATAATACCTAACGTTCTATTTGCTTTGCTAGCCGCCTTCACTGGTGCACACTGAGCAGAGGGTTTCAATGTATTATCAACGATGACTCCTAGATTCCTTTCCTGGTCGGTGAATCCTAATGTGGATCCTACCTTGCCTCACGTAGCTATAATTCGGGTTCCTCTTTCCCACATGCATCACTTTGCACTTGCTCACATTTAAACGTCATCTGCCATTTGGATGCCCAGTTTCCCATTCTAATAAGGTTCTCTTGTAATTTTTCACAATCCTCTTGCAATTTAACAACTTTGAATAACTTTGTGTTGCCAGCAAATTTAATTACCTCACTAGTTACTCCCATCTCTAGATCATTTATGAATATGTTAAAAAGCAGAGGTCCTAGCACAGACACCTGGGAAACCCACTATCTACTCTTCTCCTTTAAGAATACTGACCATTTAACCCTACCCTCCATTTTCTATCTTTTAACCAGTTTTTAAGATAGAAAATGATCTTTTAACCAGTTTTTAATCCACAATAGAACATTACCTCCTATCCCATGAATCTCCAATTTCCTCTGGAGTCTTTTATAAGATACTTTGTGAAATGCCTTTTGAAAATCCAGATACACAATAACGACGGCTCACCTTTATCCACATGTTTGTTCACCCCTTCAAAGAAATTGAATAGATTGGTGAGGCAAGATTTCCCTTCACTAAATCCATGTTGGCTTTGTCTTATTAATCCATGCTGTTGAATATGCTGTTTAATTTTGTTCTTTATAATAGTCTCTACCATTTTGCCCAGCACTGACTTCAGGCTTACCGCTCTATAATTTTCCAGATCACCTCTGGAACCTTTTTAAAAAATCGGCGTTACGTTGGCCACCCTCCAATCTTCCGATACCATGCTTGATTTTAAAGATAAATTGTATATTACTAACAATAGTTCTGCAAGTTCAATTTCAATTCTATCAGTACTCTGTGATGAATACCGTCAGATCCAGGCTATTTGCTACTCTTCAGTTTGTCAAATTGCATCATTACATCCTCCAGGTACTAAAACTGTTTTCTGCTGATTAAATTCCCTCCTGCCCCATGGTCTAAATTTTATGTAGTCTTCTTGAAACTCATGAACAATTTAATATTTCAATTAGTTTTGCCACATTTGATTCTTACATCAGACCAAACGTATCAAAATGACTTTTATTGAATGCAATAAGTGTGCATTAATCCTAAAACAGACCATTTAGAGGCTCAGCAGTTGCCCTCAGTCTCCAGTCTTTGCAATGAAAAAGAAATTGAATCAGCTCAGAGGAGCTTGTCTTAATTAATGAAAACCTCCCCACCAGTAACAATTCTGATATTTTATCACCACACCCACAGAGGTAAAACAACAGTAGACTATGGTAGATTATGGTTACAATATGCCTTTGCTGCATTGGAAAATTGTTCTAGTCCTGATATGGAATTGGTGCCAGAGGTGATGAAAAATATTCAGCACACACAAAATCCCCAAGACACTGGTGAAACAATGAGATGCAAGAAGTGGTACTGCTTGGAAATCCCGATGTAAGAAGTGTTTGCTTGGGAACACAGTCCAAAGGTTACAAAAAGATGAAATGTCTTTCAGGATCCCCAGCCAGCAGATATAGAAACCAAATACTAAGAGGTTGTTTTACTAACCTGCGTTAAGTAACTGGTGTGTGTTTTACTGCGTGGTAGATGTTATTGATGATTTGTGCTAATGTCTACTGTGCATCAAAACAAGCAGTGCAGGAGCACACCCATACTAGCTGCTTAATGCAAATAGGGGCATGATGTGTCATGGGCGGGTCAAGAGGTGTGGCCAACAGTTACAGTGCAAGTGTGATGTTACGATCACTAAGGTGGTGGTAAATGCAGTCGCACTACTGGAAGTCGAGCAGCTATGATCCCAACCCCACTCCGATCCCCCTCCCTTGCTCCGATCCCTCCAGTCTTTCCAATCTTCCATCTCCCCCCCCCCCCCCCCCCCCCCACAAATCTAAGCTTCCTCTTTGTTCAGAGCCCCCATTCCCCTTCCGGACCTACCCAGAGGTGTAAACCCTGGTGATCTAGTGTCAAGGCGTGAAAGAAGTCCCTTTCCAGTTCCACCATGTCTGGCTCTGGGTTTCTGGGTTCAAAATGGCATCGACAGTTCCTTCAAGGAAGAGGGGGTGGAAGAGAAGGTTCAAAGTAACACATTCCTCCCTTCACTATCCTACCTGTGCACTTGCTTCAGACATCCCCTCCCCCACCCCGCATACCTGGTATGCACCCAGCAACCTATCCAGGGTCTCTTAATACATACAATTAGCAAAAAGTACAAAAAATATTCTTTTGTTTTTGACAAAGTGTAGAGTTTTTTTGCAGAATGTTGAAATTTTGTGTACGGAATTCACCCAGGATTATTGTACTGTGCCTTCCTTCCTGCCTAAAGTGGTTTCAGCGTTTCACCTACTTGGATGTGATCTTGTGATCCAGAGTTATGTCCAAACCCCAGTGACCTTATTGACAAGTGGCCTGGATCTGAGTTTCCTGCATGCAAGTGGAGTGTTCTGTTTAGGCTCGGACTGTTAAATCTATTACATTTATTAATTGTACCCATGTCCCTCTTACTTACAGGAAATCTGCCTTAAAGAATCAGAGGTGGTTCTGTGTGGAGGAACAGAGAGCATGAGCCAGTCTCCATATACTCTCAGAAATGTTAGATTTGGAACTAAATTTGGAGTGGATCTCAAGGTTTGCTGATTTTATTTTTGATTCTGCCTTGTGTAATTTAGGAAATACATCTCTTGAACATAGTAGATGATGGCAGATAAAGATTTAAAAAAATGATCCATCTAGTCTGTGCAGTAAGGTATGTGTGTTTTTAAAAATTATTTATAGATTTTTTTTCAAAAATACATACACAATTTACATCCTGTTCAAACATGATCTAAATGAAATCACCAACGAGATCAACCAAAGCCTCCAAACAATGCATTCCAACTAAAACTTAACGCAGAAAAAACACAATGTCTTGTACTCACCTCACGACATAACACAAAAAATTTCTCCACCATAATCACACCATACTGTTCTCTTCCTGTCTCACAAAACTTGAAAGTTCTTGGAGTCACCATTGATCGAAACCTCACTCTTGATGCCCACGTGAAAAACACGACGAAAAAGATGTCCTACTCCATGTGGAAACTCAAAAGAGTAAAACAGTTCTTCCCGAGATACATCTTCCGTACACTGGTACAGTCAATGGTAATAAGTCATCTGGACTACTGCAATGCACTGTATGCTGGCTGTAAAGAACAGACTATCAGAAAACTCCAAACTGCCCAGAATACTGCCGCCAGACTCATATTTGGAAAAACTAAATATGAAAGTGCAAAACCCTTAAGAGAGAAACTTCACTGGCTCCCACTTAAGGAATGCATTGCATTCAAGATCTGCACGATTGTACACAAAATCATTCACACAGACGCCCCAATCTACATGCTAAACCTCGTGGACCTACCTCCCAGAAACGCCACAAGATCATCCCGCAGATTTCTCAACCTGCACTTCCCCAGCTGTAAAGGACTAAAATACAAGCTGGTGCATGCCACTACCTTTTCTTACATGAGCACGCAGTTATGGAATGCACTACCTACAGACCTGAAAACAATCGACGAAACAACTACCTTTCCCAAATCTCTGAAGACATATTTCTTCAACAAAGCCTACAATGAGAACTGATAGCCTCACTAATCCACCTCACCAACCCACTCAGTTCTGAAACCCCACCTTCTATAATTACCCTAAGCACTCCCTTCCTTCTTCTTTCTTCTGTTACTTAATCTCTGCACAATACTAACTGTATCTGATACCCTGGAATGACAATGTTAACAAAACTATGTAAGCCACATTGAGCCTGCAAATAGGTGGAAAAATGTGGGATACAAATGCAATAAATAAAATAAATAAAAAAATAAATACAAGCAATTATACTTGATACAAAAAAACAGGGTATTACCAACTCCAAAAAATGATCACAACACTAAACTCCTTAGTCTCCAGTAAACGGAGGACCCGAGAAAATTGAGAGGAATTATATCAAAGAAAAGAGATCTTAAACTCTTAAAGAACACAGACCTTCACGGAGTGGAGTCAAGATGGCCTCACATTCCTGTGTGTAGCGGAGTTATGTCTGCTGGCTTTATTCTTATTCCTCTGCACCATGCCACACACCAAAAGGAAGGGGGGCGATTAAATCTGCAACCTCCGTGGGTCATATCTCGACCCCCACGCAGAAGACAATTGAGCAATATGTGCCCAGGACCTCTCGGAGGGTAACGGGCTGGTGAGCCTGCTGGCCTTGGAAAGCCTGGGCCTGGGCTATTCTTCCCCCCCCCCCCCCCCCCCTCCAGTCTGCAAAACATCTCCTTGCCCGATGAGTGTGAAGGAAGGGGCACCGGAATTGCACGGTGTGGAAGTCACGGTGTCCTGGGGGAGTAGGCCCAACCTTCTACAGGACTTGTCAGATATCTCGGGAGCCATGTATAAATTCAGCCCCAGGGGAGGGCGCTGGAAGGCGTTTGGCGGGTTTTACCTAAGTTGGAGGCAGTGATGACAAAAACTGAAACTGATATTTTTATTTCTTGTGAGTAAAATTGATTTAATATTTACAAACATGGAGATGTTAAAGAGGAGTTTACTGGAGTAGATTTCAACAAATTAACGCCCATGTTTACTAAGCGGCGCTATGGGCGTGTTAGTGTTTTTAACGCACGTAAATGGTTTACACGCGTTAAACGCTAACATGCCCATAGAAATGTATAGACGCGTTAGCATTTAATGCACCTTAAATTTACAGGCGTGTTAAAAATGCTAACGCACCTTAGTAAACATACCCCTAAGAGATTTACAGGATAATGAAAAAGTGACTGTTGCTCTAGATAAAGACAAGTTAGTGATACACAGGAAAATAGAGTAATTGGAAAATTGTAACAGGAGGTTAAATCTCCATCTGTTAAACTTCCATAAACTGTGTAGTATGGCAGGATATATTTAAGAAATATTTTGTTGATGTTTTGCAATGTTCCTCGGACCATATTTGTCCTGTAAAAAAATTTCTTTTTACCTGTTTCCTGTAATAAGATTGAAAGCAATACCTCTCAGGATATGGTTCAAAGGGAAGAATGGTTGCAGAATAATGTGTGGATTTGAACAATTTAACAGCTTTTTTTTTTTTTTTGAGAACTCCACTCTTGAGCTTCTGGAAGGATCTTCCCTCCTTGTCATGTTTGTGTTTGAGCAGGATTTGAATTCCCTTCTTTGTTTGTATTTTAGAAGATCTCCGGAATTGTTTTTTTTGACAGGTAATAAAAAACCAAAATATAGCATAGAAAATAAGATACCTTCGAAAGTTAATAAAAAAATGTATTAAGTTAGTCCAATAAAAAGGTAACACCCTTTCTTCAGATCCGAAATAAGCAAATGTTCACAAATATCAGGATATAGAAGTGACTCACAAAAGCGTTCCAAAGACAGTCTCACAGGAAGAAGCTGGAATAGGTTAGGTGAGAAATAAGGAGAGCTGGGTGGGTGAAAGACAGAAGTAGATGGATGGCTGATAAGAGTGACAAAGCAATATAATTTTATGGTTTATAGTGGGCTAGAAAGTCCAGATCAATAAGTCCTGTCTGGTGCGTGTCAAAATATTTCATCATTTTGACTTCAGAGGTCTTGCATTCCTGGGTCGTCTTAAAAATTCCTTTTATTATTCTTACCACAAGATCATTGATGCAATGTTCTGGTTTTGTAAAGTGCTGTCCCACAGAGGTGGCATCCTTGTTGGCATTGGAAGTTTAATATTGTGTCTATGTAAATTGAGCCATGTCTTTAGCATCTGGCTTGGATGTAGCGTTCTGGTTTTGTAAAGTGCTATGTATCTTCAAGCTCCCCTTCAAGAGAAATCTGAGCTGCCTACTCTTGTATCTGTGTCTGTCATGCTGATTCAGTAGCCCTCTGCATCGCAGTGTCGGGCATCAACTTTCCTCGCACTAGTGGGAGAACTCGTACAGCTGGTTAATGGGCTGGAGGACTTAGTGACACATCTTTCTCTGAGCTCTGGAGTCCTCTCCCTCCTGATTCTACAGCAAGGAAACCTCCAGCTGCCACAGAAGATACCATCAGTACTGTATATCAAAACATCGAAGTTTGGGTAGAGGCTTGGGTATTCAGTAAGCACTGCTTAGTTTTTCTTTATTTTACTTATGCATTCTTGTATCCCACTATTATCCAAAAACAATTTACATTTTGGTGGAGTTACAGTAGTGTTGTGCAATGTGGAGAGGGCATCTATAGTTCGTGTGGTTATTCATAGAGTTTTTGAAGAGATAGATTTGAAGAGGAAAGGATAGTAGTAGCTTTTATGTTCAATTGTAGAGTTTTGGTGATATTTATTCATATAGTTTTTGAAGAGGTAGATTTGAAAGGAAGGTGACAATATCTTTATGATTAGCTGTGGAATTTTTTTAAGAGGTAGGTTTTCATTTCTTTTCTGAATTTGAGGAGATTTGTGATGCTTCTTATGGTTTTTGGTATTGAGCTCCACCATTTGGAACCCAGGTAGCTAAATCCTGCTGTGTAGATAGTTTTGTAGATGGTGTGTTTCCAGTTGGGTAGATGTAGGAGTAGGTAGTTTCTGTTTACTGTTCTGGCATTTCTTGAGGATAGGTCAGTCATGTTAAGCATATATTCGGGTGCCATTCTGAATAGTACTACTACTACTTAACATTTCTAGAGCACTAGTAGGGTTACGCAGCGCTGTACAGTTTAACAAAGGACAGGCCCTGCTCACAGGAGCTTACAATCTAAAGGAAGAAATGTCAGGTTGGGGCAGTCTAGATTTCCTGAATAGAGATAAAGTGGTTAGGTGCCGAAGGCGACATTGAAGGGGTGAGCTTTGAGTAAGGATTTGAAGATGGGCAGGGAGCACCTTGAAGATTAGGGTGCTCACTTTGAAAAATATTCTTACCTTGACTGGTAGCCAATGTAGTGTTAAAATCAGTGGGGTTGCTCTTTCGTATTTCGATTTCTTGAAAATCAGTGTTCCTGCCTTAGTTTGGACTGTTTGCAGTGATTTTAGTGTGTGTTCCTTGCACCCTACGTATGCTGCATTGCAGTAGTCTAGTTTTGATAGTATCATTGATTGGATCAGTATTCAGAAAGATTGTCTAGGGAAATAGTCTTTTATTTTTCTCAGCTTCCATAATGTTCTGAAGCATTTTGATGTTACTGCTGATGTTTGTAGAGAATGATTCCTGCTATTTTAAGTTGTGTTTCCATGTGGTATATTTGTTGATTGATTTAGAATTTTTGGTAGGATGTGGGGTTGTGTGGGCTGGCACTAGGAATTTGGTTTTGTCTCTGTTCAGTTTGAGGTTGATAGTTGTTGCCCATTCTTCCAAGAAGTCCAATTTTTTTTTAAGTTTTATCCTGTATGTTTGTGATATTGTTTTGTAAAGGTATGAAGATAGTGATGTCATCTGCATATATAAATGGGTTGAAACCCATTAATTCCAGTTTTTTTTCTGAGTGGCGCCATCATTACATTAAGCAGTATTGGTGATCCCTGTGGTATTCTGCACCTGGAGATCCATGAGGTTGATGTTTGGTTGAACATCTTTACAATGTAGGATCTGATCTTTAGGAAGCTGTTGAACCATGTTACCACTGCACCGCTGATTTTCTATGTTGTCGAGCAGTGTCATTAGTGTAGTGTGGTCTGCTAGATCGAACACACTTGACATGTTGAATTGTAGTAGTAATACATTTTGTCCTTAGCATATTTTGCTTCTGAATTTCGTTATCAGGGTGGTTATGACTGTTTCAGTTGTGTGTTGTGGTCTGATTGGAATTTATGAAGAATTGAGAATTTTGTCAAGTATTCCATTAGTTGCTGTGTTACTAGACTTTCTATCATTTTGTTCAGTAGTGCTATTGAGGCTACTGGTCTGTAATTTGTGATATCGCTGATCTTGTTGGTAGTGTTTTTGGGGATAGGTGTGAGTACTATGTCGCCTTTGTCTGTTGGAAATTGATCTCTTTCAAACATGTATGTGATGTGTTTGGTGAGGTACTCGATGAACCAGTCTGGTGGGTTTTTCATCATGTAGTTGGGGAATTTGTCAAGTAGGCAGTACACACGCACATATTTTGTCAATATTGTCTTTACTGTGTCTAGTTGGGGTGGTTTGAACGTGGTCCATATTCTGTCAGCTGCAGTGTGGTGTTGTGTGTTGGATTCCCGTCTTCTGAAGTACTTGACCTGGAAGGTCTTGTTTTTGATGGCCGTTACTTCAACTTGCAGAGTTGGTCAGCTTCAGCCCCTACTAGCGGATCTGCCTTAAGATTAGATTTCATCGTAACAGAGTAACCCCAAGTTCCTACCTAAGTTTGTTGGAATTCCATATGAATCACTATCTTTCTTCCAACGTTCTTTCCCAAGCCTCATGCCTATCCTTGCGTAAGCGCACTGCACACCTTGGACTTTGTCTTCAAGCGAGCATTGGCCTTTTATCTGGCGAGGACTCAGGCCTACAGACAGTCCACCCAGCTTTTTGTTTCTTTTGATTTGCCCCAACACGATGGGAAACACCATCGAGAGCACATGATTTCCAGTTGACTGGCAGATTGCATTTCTTTCACTGATGCTCAGGCTGGACTGATTATGTCAAAGCTCATAATGTCAGAGCCATGGTGGCGTTGGTAGCCCACTTGAAGTCAGCTTCAATACAAAAGATTTGCACGGCTGCTACATGGTCTTCGGTTCACATCTCACTATTGCCTTGAGCAAGATACCTGATGCTACAGTTGGTTTGCACAGATAGGTCTGCATAATTTATTTGGAGTCTAAACTCCAACTCCACCCTCCTAGGCCCATTTTATTCTGTTCCAGGCTGCACTCACACCAGTTGTGTATAGTCCCAGGTTTATTTGCGGTAGAACTCGCTGTTGCGAGTTCCTATTGTTTTCTGTGAGCCTGGTAGCTAGGGATTCCCACATGTAAGAATTAATTGGCTTGTTTGTCCTTGGTGAAAGCGAAGATACTTACCTGTAGCAGATATTCTCCAAGGACAGCAGACCATATATTTTCACATACCCTCCCACCTCCCCAAGGAATCATATTGTATAGCTTTTTGACTATACTGATGGTCCCGTGCTCTTGCAGTGCGTGGGAAGGCTCACATGCATGCATAATGTGTGTACTGCCACGAGACCTTGGACATATTACGCTATAAAAGTGATCTGCACTGAGCACCATGGATGATATCACCCACATGTGACAATATATGGTCTGCTGTCCTCAGAAAATACCTGCTACAGGTAAGTATTTTTCTCCGAGGACAAGCAGGCTCCTATATTCTCACAAGTGGGTGATGCTATTCCATGTTGCCCGGTCCTGCAATTTGCGAAAGCTAAAAGGAGAACTTTGTGGAGAGTGAGCCGTCTCCTCATTTGTCCAGTCTAAAAGCATTTTTTTGTGCCTTCCAGCTGTATTTTTTTTTCGTTTTCTTTGTGACAGCTCTTATAGGACCTTTTTAATACTTTCCTTTATTTTCTTTAATTCGTTTTGCCAGGTTTTAAATTTCCTTTTTTTTTTTTCATGTCATCAGTCCGTTTTTAGGCCCTGACTTTGACCGGGGTCTTTTTCTCACCGTGCCTTGCCCCTTTTTTCAAGCAGCATCGAGTTATTTGATTTAGCCAGCAAAGTTTTCCCATCCATGTCCACAGAGACTCCCAGTGGTTTCAAGCACTGTACCTGGTGCAATCGGACTATCTTGGGAAAGGACACCCATTCTGCTGTGTTCTTTGTCTTTGCATGAAGAAGAGGACCCAGGTTTCCCGAGAGGCACAATGAGAGAGAATTTCTGGAGCCAAGTCCGGTTCTTGACATCGTCATTGGCATTGATGTCGAGCATCACACCGGCATTGGGTGCATCAGTAAGCATGGCTGCTTCTAGACCCTTAGATGCTGGGAGCAGTGAGACTGAGTGGGTCCTCCACCTGTCTCGAGGCCTCCTGCTGTGCAGCCCTCCCAGAACTATCCATCGTCGGACCCGGCCCCTAGGCGATGTGAGAATTCAACGTCCTCATCGGCACCAAGGAGCCTTGGTGACATATTTCGGGTGAAGGGCAAGAAGCATCGTTATCAGTTACCATCAATACATGGTGCCAAGAGCTCCGGGGCATCAAAGAATTCGGCACCCGAGAAGCGTCGGTGCCAGGAAGATCGCTCCCCCTCAATACAAGAGGTGCCGATGCGCCTGTCTCCAAGCAGCTGATATCCCACTCCCGCATCAACCTTAGTTGTTCTGCAACCTGTGCCTCAACCAGCACCCCAGCTTTTCATGGTGTCGGCCCTCAATGAGCACATCCGGGACTTGCTCCCAGAACTGCTGAATAGCCTTATGAAATGATGTGCATTGGTGTTGGGAGTGCTTGCGTCTGCTCTACATCCTGTTGCGGCCACGCCTGGCCCTCAGCTTGCAGTATGGCCTCTGATGCCACTTGTGGCCTCGGTGTTGACTGCCACCCAAGCCCCCCCACCCCCCGATGTCGGTGGGGGAAGCTTTTCCTGTGTCGAGGCAGGTGTCGACTTCTCAACGCCGCTCTCAAAGACATGGTTCCTTGGCATTGAGGCAGGTTCAGTCTCGTAGGGAGATATTGTGCGACACTGAAGAAGAGTGCGCATGGGATTCAGAGGAGGATCCCAGATACTTTTCCTCAAATGAGTCTTATGAGATTCCTTCTGAACCCCTCCCCTCCATCAGAAAGGAGACGGTCTACCCAGGAGAGCCTTTCATTTCCATCTTTTGTAAAGGAAATAGCTGAGGCCATTGCATTTTCTTTGGAAGTGGAAGATGAGCCCAGGGCCAAGATGTTTGAGATCCTGGACTACACATCTCCTCCTAAGGAGGCTGTCACTGCACCTCTCCACAAGGTACTCGAGGAAGTCCTCGTCAGGAACTGGGAGTCCCCTCTGTCGGTTCATGTCATGCCCAAGAACATTGGCACCTAGTATCGGATCCACGGTATATCTGGTTTTGATAGGCCTTAGTTGCCTCACAATTCCATGGTGGTGGTGTCCGCTCTCAAGAGAGCCGGGAGAACTAAGAGACTATGCCTAGGTGCCCCCAGACTGAAAAGCTAGAACCTTGGATTCTTTTGGAAGGAAGATGTACCAGGCTTCAATGCTCGTATCCCATGTACAGTCCTACCAGCTCTTCACGAGCATCTACTTGTGAAACTTGGTGCGACAGTTGTTGAACTTGGTGGATGCGCTCCCTCCGGAGCACGCCAAGCCTTTTCACCACTTGCAGCAGAAGGCGTTTTGAAAGTTCTTGGCCAGGGGCACTTACAACACTTTTTTGATGTGGCATCCAAGATATCTGCTCAAAGTATAGCAATGCGCAGACTCTTATGGCTGCATGTCTCTGATTTGGAACACTCTGTTCAGCAGCGGTTGGTGATATCCCTTGCCGAGTGGATAACCTGTTTGGAGAGAAGGTTGAGGAGGTCGCTGACCAAATCAAGAAGCATAACGATACAATCTTTTTTCTCTCCCGCCGGGTGCCTTCTGCATCCACCTCCTCAGCTAGGAGGGTTTTTGGCAAGTCAAGCAGCGGTTCCTATTACTATTCTAGGCATAGGTACACTCCGACTCACCATCCTACTCAGGCTCAGCCCCAGCAAGCTCGTTCACGTCAACAGCATGCGCCTAAGGCTCCTGCTGCTCCCCAGTCAAAACAAGGGACAAACTTTTGACTGGCTCCAGCAGAGCATAGCCACAGTAAAAGTGTCCTTCCCAGACGACTTGCCAGTCAGCAGAAGGCTCAAATCTTTTCACTAAAGGTGGCCTCTTATAACCTCTAACAGGTGGGTTCTTCAAATAATTCGTCTCGGATACGTTTCCCAGACTCTGCAGAGGAGACGCTTCCGGGTTAGAAGCAGGAGGCAGCGTGTTTGAATCGCGACGCTACCGCTGCTGTTGAGAGTGAGACAGAGGGAGGAGGTAGATTGTGGCGGCGGTAGGCAGCGTCTGGGAAGCGCTGCCGTCAGAGAGAAGGAGGCAGATGCAGGATCAGCGCTGCCTGCTCCCTCCGCTCCGCTGCTGGGTGGGCCTGAACCCAAACTGGGTGGGCCTAGGCCCATCCAGGCCCACCCGTGGCTACGCCCCTGTTCCAAAAGCTGCTGAAAACTTACCTCTTCAAACAAGCTTACCCTAACAACCCAACTTAATTATTGAACTCAATTCCTCACCATCAGCACTACCTACACTCCAATCCTCTCCCTCACATCTCTTCATATTGTTCTACTCTTTATAACTTGAACATCTCTTGATACTTGGTGCCATCTATGTTAATCCTTGTACCATACTTGTGTAACCTCTGTGATACTTTATAACACAATTTGCAAGCCGCACTGAACTTGCTATTGGGCGGGGAACAGCGGGGTATAAATGCTATAAAATAAATAAATAAATGTGTTACCATGTCTCGACGATTGACTGGTAAAGAGCACCTCAGAGGACGATGCTTGGGAGTCCATGCGGATGAGTAATCGGGTGCTCGAGCTATTAGGGTTCATTTTAAACTACCCCAAGTCCCATCTCCACCCTGTCGAACAATTGGAGTTCATAGGAACCCTGCTTGACACACAGAGGGTTCGAGCCTACCTCCCGGAAGCGGAAGTGGACAATCTTGTCTCACTTGCGTCCAAGGTTCATGCCTCTCAGCAGGTCACAGCTCGGCAGATGTTGAGATGGTTGGGCCACCCGGGTTCTTGGGCCACACATCTTCACATCATCAGCTCAATGGACCCTGGCTTCTCAGTGCCATCAATCAATGGGGAGGCTAGAAGATGTCATCCAGGTGACCCCAGAGCTTGTACGCTGTCTTCAGTGGTGGACAATTTGATCTAATTTGACTCTGGGACTTTCATTCCAAATTCCTTATCCACAAAAAGTGCTGACAACGGATGCATCTCTCCTGGGATGGGGAGCTCATGTAGATGGGATTCACACTCAAGGGGCTTGGTCTGCCCAGGAAATTAATTTTCAGATCAATCTCCTGGAACTTCGAGCGATCTGGAACACTCTACAGGCTTTCAGAGATCAGTTATTTCACCAAATTATTCTCATCCAAACAATCAGGTTGCAATGTGTTACACCAACAAGCAGGTGGGGGGGGGGGGGGGGGGGGGAGGGGCAACAAGCAGGTGGGGGGGGGGGGGGCACCGGATCACATTCTGTGTGTCAGGAGGCCGTTCGGATGTGGCATTGGGCTCGCCAACATGGCATGTATCTTCACCCTGGCCGACAGACTGAGCAGAATAATGCAGCTGCACAAGTGGTCTCTCAATATGGGCATATCCTGCAAGATCTTCCAAGCATTGGGCACCCACTCGGTGGATCTTTTTGCCACTCAACTCAATCATAAGACCCTTAGTTCTGTTCCAGGTTTCAGGCCCACAACAGACTAGCGTCAAATGCCTTCCTCCTAAATTGGGGTATAGGTCTTCTGTATGTCTATCCTCCGATACCTCTATAGGAACAACTATGCTGAAATTCAAGCAAGACTGCGGAACCATGATTCTGATTGTGCAGTACTGGCCACAGCAGATATGATTCCCTTCTCTTCTAGAATTATCCTCTGAAGAACCATGGAGATTGGAGTGTTTTCCAACCCTCATCGCACAGAATGAGGGGTCGCTTTTACAACCCAACCTCCAGTCTCTGGCTCTTATAGCTTGGATGTTGAGAGCCTAGAATTTTCTTCCTCTGGTCTTTCGGATGGTGACTCCTGAGTCTTGCTGGCTTCTAGGAAAGATTCCACTAAGAGGTGTTACTCTTTTAAATGGAGGAGGTTTACCATCTGGTGTGAGAGGAAGGCCTTAAATCCCCTTATTTGCCCTACACAGACCCTGCTTGAATGCCTTCTACACTTACCAGAGTCTGGTCTCAAGACCAGCTCCGTAAGGGTTCATCTTTTTGTTGTCCTCTACCAAAGCCATTAACTTTTTTTCTACTGCCATCCCAAATAGAATTCCTAGGTGCCTGTCAAGTTCCCCCGCTGTCTCTAGGGCTAGAGATAAGCCTTCTCTCTAGATCTAGCTGAAGACACTAGGGATAAAATGGCTACCTTGCCTCCCTCTTTGGGCATGAGACCATTGCCGACAGACTGCCTAGCACACTAAAAAACATTAGAATCAAATAAGACCACAGAGACTATCCCTTCTATGAGGCTTTAGAATCAGTTCAGATGCAAGCTGTTTAGAATGGTAATTCAATTTCTCCGAGGACAAGCAGGCTGCTTGTTCTCACGACTGGTTGACGTCCACGGCAGCCCCGAAGAACGGAAATCTTCCTAGCAACAAAAGTTTGCTAGAGCCTTCGAGCGCACGCAGCCATCTTCCTGCCCGTCGCGTGAGACAACAGATCAGTTCTTTTCTTTCCGCGGTAAGGGTGTGTGACTGCTTGTGGTCTCTCTCCATGTTCCCTTGGAAAGAGCCTTCGTTTTTTCGTGGTTTTCCGCTGTTTTCTTTTCACTGTTGAGCTGTTTTCTTTAAAAAAAAAAAAAACAACCTTTATTTCTTAGGTTTTGTTCCCTCTTAAGTTTCTTTTCATTTCCGTCGCGGCTCTCTTATGCTGCGCATACGCGTTTCTCATTTTTGTGCCCTTCTTTTTTGGCACCATCGAGAACTTTGACTTCACCTCCGCTATTTTTCCATCCATGACATTGAGGATTCCCATCGGCTTCAAGAAATGCGCTCGGTGCAGCCGGGCAATCTCAGGTATTGACCCCCACGCGTGGCGTATTCAGTGCCTTGGGCCTGACCATTGCCCAGACGCATGTAAGTTGTGTCTTAGCCTTAAAAAGCGGACACAGGCATTGAGACAAGCTCAGCGGGACTGTCTGTTTGGAGCTTTGCCAGGGGGTTCGGCGTCGACATCGGTACTGAGGTCGGCGGCGTCAATATCGGGAGCGAAGGTAATGGCTGTTCGGAGACCACTGCACGCTGGGAGCAGTGAGCCATCGAGTGGGTCTCCACCTGCCTCGAAGACTCCTGCTGTGCAGGCCCATCGGGACCGACCACTTTCGGACCCGACCCCAAGGAGGCGTGTGGATTCCATGTCTTCCTCGAGCGAAGGCTAAGAAGCATCGCCATCGGTCTCCTTCCAGACACAGTACCTGGAGCTCCGGGGCATCGAAGGATTCGGCACCCATGAAATGTTGACGCTGGGACGACCGCTCACCCTCCAATCAAGAGGTGTCGGTGCGTCAGTCCTCGGACAGCCTGGTACCACATCCTTGCCCTTTGCAGATTCTGCGTCCGACTCCTGCACCGGCCCCACAGGCTTTCCTGGCAGAGACTCTGGACGAGCGCATCCGAGCCATTCTCCCAGGTCTTCTTGAAGGGCTGCTGTGTCTTTCTCTAATGGTACCGGGGGAAGCGGCAGCTGGCTCTCCACCTCTGGTGAGGTCTTCGACGCCGATACCGTTTGTGGCATCGGCTTCGGCTGCCACCCAGGTCGACTCCCCGTTGACATCGTTGGAGGGAGCTTCATCGCCGCCAGCACGGGAGTCGACCTCTCGACGTCGTCCTCGAGGACGTGGTTCCTCGGAGTCGAGACGGGCCCGGTTTCGGACTGCAGTCAGAGAACTCTTGTCCGACACCGAGGAGGATGCCTCGTGGGAGGAAGAGGAGGATCCCAGATATTTCTATTCTGAGGAGTCTTGTGGTCTTCCCTCTGATCCTACTCCTTCACCAGAAAGAAAGCTTTCTTCCCCAGAGAGTCTTTCTTTCTCTTCATTTGTCCGGGAAATGTCTGTGGGCATTCCCTTCCCTGTGGTGTCTGTGGATGAGCCCAGAACTGAGATTCTCGAGGTCCTTGACCTTCGCCACCTAAGGAGTCATCCATTGTCCCTTTGCATAATGTCCTTAAGGGGACATTGCTTAGGAACTAGATGAAACCACTAACAAATCCTACCATTCCCAAAAAAGCTGAGTTCCAATATCGGATTCACGGAGAACCTGAATTGATGAGGACCCAGTTACCTCACGATTCTGTGGTTGTGGATTCCGCTCTCAAGAGAGCCAGGAGTTCTAGAGATTTTGCCTCAGCGCCACCAGGATGAGAATCTAGAACCCTGGACTATTTTGGGAGGAAGGCCTATCAGTCCTGTATACTTGTGTCCAAAATTCAGTCTTACCAGCTCTACACGAGTATCCACATGTGGAACAATGTGAAGCAACTGGCGGACTTGGTGGACAAGCTCCCTGTGGAGCATGCCAGGCCTTTTCAGGAGGTGGTCAGGCAGCTGAAGGCGTGTCTTAAATTCCTGTCCAGGGGTGCTTATGACACTTTTGATGTTGCATCCAGATCCGCTGCTCAAGGTATAGTGATGCGCAGACTCTCATGGCTGCGTGCCTCTGACCTAGACAATCGAGCCCAGCAGCGGCTTGCGGATGTTCCTTGCCGGGGGGATAATATTTTTGGTGAAAAAGTCGAGCAGGTGGTAGAGCAGCTCCACTAGCGGGAAACCGCTCTCGACAAGCTCTCCCACCGGGCACCTTCAGCATCTACCTCAACAGGTAGACTGTTTTTCCGGGGAAGGAGGAATGCTCCCTATGCTTACAATAAGCGGAGGCATAATCCACCTTCCCGACAGCCTTCTCAGGCTCAGCCCCAGCGTGCTCGTTCGCGTCAACAGCGTGCACCCAGACAGGCCCCTGCAGCTCCCCAGCAAAAGCAAGGGGCAGGCTTTTGACTGGCTCCAGCTAAGCATAGCCGCTCTAAAAGTACCTGTGTTGGATGATCTACTGGTCGGGGGGAGGTTCAAATTTTTTCACCAAAGGTGGCCTCTCATAACCTCCGATCGGTGGGTTCTTAAAATAGTCCCGTTCGGGTACTCCCTCAATTTGGTCTCCAGACCTCCAAATTGCCCACCGGGAGCTCAGTCCTTCAGCTTCCAGCACAGGCAGGTACTTGTAGAGGAACTCTCCGCCCTTCTCAGCGCCAATACGGTCGAGCCCGTTCCACCCGGGCAAGAAGGGCTGGGATTCTATTCCAGGTACTTTCTTGTGCAAAAGAAAACAGGGGGGATGCATCCCATCCTAGACCTAAGGGCCCTGAACAAATTCCTGGTCCGAGAAAAGTTCAGGATGCTTTCCCTAGGCACCCTTCTTTCCATGATTCAGAAAAATGATTGGCTATGCTCTCTGGACTTAAAGGATGCTTATACACACATCCCGATACTTCCCGCTCACAGACAGTATCTTCGATTCCATCTGGGAACACAGCACTTCTAGTATTGTGTGCTGCCCATTGGTCTCACGTCTGCGCCCAGGGTGTTTACAAAATACCTGGCGGTGGTTGCAGCGTCACTACGCAGACTGGGGGTTAATGTGTTCTCTTACCTCGACGATTGGCTGGTAAAGAACACCTCCGAGACAGGAGCGCTACAGTCCATGCAGATGACTATTCAGCTCCTGGAGCTACTAGGGTTTGTTCTAAATTATACAAAGTCCCATCTTCTTCCCGTTCAAAAACTAGAATTCATAGGAGCTCTGCTGGACTCACAGGCGGCTCATGCCTATCTCCCCGAGGTGAGGGCAGACATCCTTCTGTCTCTTGTTTCCATGGCCAGAGCGTCTCAGCAGATCACAGCTCGGCAGATGTTGCGGCTTCTAGGCCATATGGCCTCCACAGTTCATGTAACTCCCATGACTCGCTATGAAATCGGCTCAATGGACCCTAGCTTTCCAGTGGTATCAAGCTGCAGGGAATCTAGTGGATGTGTGATCCAGCTGTCCACCGACTTTCACAATTCCCTTCGGTGGTGGAAGATTTAATCCAATTTGACCTTGGGACGTCCTTTTCAAATTCCTCAGCCACAAAAAGTGCTGACAACGGATGCATGCCTCCTGGGGTGGGGAGCACATGTAGATGGGCTTCACGCCCAGGGAGCTTGGTCCCTCCAGGAATCGGGTCTTCAGATCAATCTCCTGGAGTTGCGAGCGGTCTGGAACACTCTAAAGGCTTTCAGAGATCGGCTGTCCAATCAGATTATTCAAATTCGGACAGACAGTCAGGTTGCCATGCACTACATCAACAAGCAGGGGGGCACCGGATATCGTCCCCTGTGTCGGGAAGCTGTCCAGATGTGGCTTTGGGTGCGCCAGCACGGCATGCTTCTCCAAGCCACGTATCTGGCAGGTGTAAACAACAGTCTGGCCGACAGATTGAGCAGGATTATGCAACCTCACGAGTGGTCGATCAACTTGGGTGTAGTACACAAGATCTTTTGAGTGTGGGGCACCCCCTCAGTGGATCTTTTTGCCACTCAGCTCAATCACAAGGTCCCTCAGTTCTTTCCAGACTTCAGGCCCACGACAGACTAGCGTCAGATGCCTTTCTCCTGCATTGGGGGAAGGGCCTTCTGTATGCGTATCCTCCCTTACCTCTGGTGGGGAAGACTTTGCTGAAACTCAAGCAAGACTGTGGGACCATGATTCTGATTTCGCCCTTTTGGCTGCGTCAGATTTGGTTCCCTCTTCTTCTGGAGTTGTCTGCCGAAGAACTGTGGAGATTGAAGTGTTTTCCAACCCTCATCACTCAGAACGAGGGGGCGCTTCTGCATCCCAACCTCCAGTCTCTGGCTCTCATGGCCTGGATGTTGAGGGCGTAGACTTTGCCTCCTTGGGTCTTTCTGAGGGTGTCTCCCGAGTCTTGCTTGCTTCCAGGAAAGATTCCACGAAGAGGTGTTACTCTTTTAAATGGAGGAGGTTTGCCGTCTGGTGTGACAGCAAGGCCCTAGATCCTCGCTCTTGTCCTACACAGACCCTGCTTGAATACCTTCTACACTTATCAGAGTCTAGTCTTAAGACCAACTCCGTGTGAGTTCATCTTAGTGCAATTAGGCTTACCCTCTACACGATAATGAAAAGCACTATCTCTGGATAGCCTTTAGTTGTTCGATTCATGAGAGGTTTGCTTTTGTCAAAGCCCCCTGTCAAACCTCCACCAGTGTCATGGGATCTCAATGTTGTTCTCACCCAGCTGATGAAACCTCCTTTTGAGCCACTGAATTCCTGCCATCTGAAGTATTTGACCTGGAAGGTCATTTTCTCGGTGGCAGTTACTTCAGCTGGTAGAGTCAGTGAGCTTCAAGCCTTGGTAGCCCATGCTCCCTATACTACGTTTCATCATAATAGAGTAGTCCTCCGCACGCACACTAAGTTCTTGCCGAAGGTGGTGTCGGAGTTCCATCTGAACAGTCAGTTGTCTTGCCAACATTTTTTCCCCGTCCTCATACCCGCCGTGCTGCACATTGGACTGCAAGAGAGCATTGGCCTTCTATGTGGAGCGGACCCCTTCAGACAATCCGCCCAGATATTTGTTTCTTTCAATCCCAACAGAAGGGGAGTTGCTGTCGGGAAACGCACTATTTCCAATTGGCTAGCAGATTGCATTTCCTTCACTTATGCCCAGGCTGGGCTGACTCTTGAGGGTCATGTCACGGCTCATAGTGTTAGAGCCATGGCAGCGTCAGTGGCCTACTTGAAGTCAGCCACGATAGAAGAGATTTGTAAGGCTGCGACATGGTCATCAATTCACACATTCACATCTCACTACTGCCTTCAGCAGGATACCCGACGCGACAGTCAGTTTGAGCAGTCGGTGCTGCAGAATGTGTTCGGGGTTTAGAATCCAACTCCACCCCCCTGGGCCCCTTTTTGTTCTGTTCCAGGTTGCACTCTCAGATGTTTCTTCGTAGGTCAATCCTTATGTCCTCGCCGTTGTGATGCCCAATTGACCTTTCTTTGTTGTTTTGAGTGAGCCTGGGGGCTAGGGATACCCCAGTCGTGAGAACAAGCAGCCTGCTTGTCCTTGGACAAAATGAAGATACATACCTGTAGCAGGTATTCTCCGAGGACAGCAGGCTGATTGTTCTCACATACCCGCCCACCTCCCCTTTGGAGTTGTCCTTTTTCTCTTCGCTTTGTTATCGAACTGATCGGGACTCTCGCGCAACAGGCTGTGCATGTGCGGTGCGCGCACCCGTGCGCGCTCGAAGGCTCTACCAAACTTTTGTTGCTAGGAAGACTTCCGTTCCTCGGGGCTGCCATGGACGTCACCCAGTCATGAGAACAATCAGCCTGCTGTCCTCAGAGACTACCTGCTACAGGTATGTATCTTCATTTTTAGATGTCCGTCTTGATCTCTGTGTTTGGATTTCTGATAGTTGGAAGACACTTTGTGGGCTGGCCTGACTGACCTGCATATTAAAACCCCAATGGGAGTCACAGCGGAGAATCTGGCTGAGAAATTCAAGATCAGCAGGGAGGACTGTGATAAATATGCATTGAAAACGCAACAGAGATGGAAAGCAGGTGAGTACCTTAAAGAGATCTTCTCTATAAATGCTGTCATTTGCAGCAGGATTTATGAATATTTGATTATTTTCTGTATTGTTTTATCATGTCTTCACTTGTTATTGGGAAGCTAAATTACATGGTCTTCTGAATGTGATTGGTTAAATAAAATTGTATATTTTTTAGTTTGATATTTATTGAAACTTTGTTATTATATCACAAGAATACAGAACGTGCTACAGCAAAGAAATCTGAATACATACAATCCAAAAACTGTGGAAAAAGTTCAAATTAGGAATCAGAATATAAATTATAACATCCAAACTTCACTAGTCCACAACTTAAAGAGATCCATTTCACAATACAAAGGATAAGATAATGAACTACATAAGTATTGCCACACTGGGACACACCAAAGGTCTATCAAGCCCAGCATCCTGTTTCCAACAATGGCCAGTCCAGGTCACAAATACCTGGCAAGATCCCCAAAAAAGTACAAAACATTTTATGCTGCTTATTCCAGAAATAGCAGTGAATTTTCCCCAAGTCAGTTTAATAATGGTCTATGGACTTTAGGAAGCCGTCCAAACCTTTTTTGAACCCCAGTAAGCTAACCGCCTTTACCACATTCTCTGGCAACAAATTCCAGAGTTTAATTACACGTTGAGTGAAGAAAAGGTTTCTCTGATTCGTATTAAATTTACTACTTTGTAGCTTCATCGCATGCCCCCTAGTCCTAGTATTTTTGGAAAGAGTAAACAAATGATTCACGTCTACCCGTTCCACTCCACTCACTATTTTATAGACCTCTATCATATCTCCCCTCAGCCGTCTTTTCTCCAAGCTGAAGAGCCCTAGACGCTTCAGCCTTTCCTCAAAGGGAAGTCCCATCCCCTTTATCATTTTCGTTGCCCTTCTCTGTACCTTTTCTAATTCTACTACATCTTTCTTGAGATGTGGTGACAAAATTGAACACAATGTTCGAGGTGTGGTCGCACCATGGACTGATACAAAGGCATTATAACGTCCTCACTTTTGTTTTCCATTCCTTTCCTAATACCTAACATTCTATTTGCGTTCTTTGCTGCCGCAGCACACTGAGCAGAGGGTTTCAACGTATCATCAACAAATGTAGTTCCTGTAGTCAGTGGCAGCAGAGAAAGCGAAATTCTAAATCCTGAATATTTTTCTCAATTTCTGAGTCTCGCCTCTTTAAATCTCCTATATGAGTGTGAAAGGAGCCTTGTTATTGCGTTACCATCTCTCAGACTTCTGAATTAGTTTTCATCTGACCCCAAAAAAGATTGTCCCAAATGCAGTATGCCTTCTCCCAAGGTCTCCAGAGTAAAGATTTTAGGTCTCACCAGTACTGAAGCCAAGGGAACTGAAGAACCAGGTGCTGCTACCTATTGAGAGGAAAGTAGCTTACTTGTGTCCTGTTCCATCCATGAGGCTTGAGGCACTTCCCTCACAAGCTACAATCCCCTAACTGCAGTGTTTTCCTGTAACACCACTCCAGGGCCTGAGTATTTCTTAGGAGTCTCCTCCTCAGAGCTTACAATATTCAGCTCCAGGGTCCGACTCCCTCATGGCATCGGTAGGACAAACTGTTGGTCTGGGGACAGAAAAGTTTCCAGCTCCAAGGGTGTCGCAGAGCCTTCTTCCGCTAGTGACACTTCATGCATGCCCATCTGGAGGTGTAAACACTGCCACCTTGGCCCAACGAATAGAAGTATCCCTCTGGTCGGAGACTACTGGTATCAAGGGTTTCCGTGAAACATCTGCGCACCCTTATGCTCCTTATCCATAACGTAGATAAGGAAATCATGGTTGTTAAAATTATTCAGAGGCAATATCTAGAAAAACATATACAGTCAGCATTGGATGCTGGTTGTAAAAGTATGAGCATTAAAAAAATTATATATATATCCTATATAATAAAACGCACCTCCAACATTCTGAAGCTGACTGCATGGCTGAGGCATTCCTGCTCTCTGTATCCATCTCCTGAATTGACATCACGTACTTCCGGGTCGTCACAAGCAGAAGTGACCAACCACACAAGGTTTCTCGGCTTCAGAATGTTGGAGGTGCATTCTATTAAATAGGATTGGTCAGTTCCTTGAAGCACAGCCAGAACTCAGCGTCCTGCACAGTAACGCTCAGACACCAGAGAGAGGGAGGGGGGGGCTTGACACCAGAGAGAGGAAGGGGGGGGGGCTGACACCAGAGAGGGGGGGAGGTATCTCTGTCACACACACACACACTCTCTCTCTCACAGTCAATGTCTTTCTCTCTCTCACTCATACACTGTCTCTCACACTATGTCTCACACTGAATCATATTCACTCTATGTGTCACACAGTCACTCACACACTCTTTTGGTCTCATACACTCAGTCTCACAGAGAGTCTGTGTATCACACACACTCTCTCGCACACACTGTATCTGTGTGAAACACACACTCACACTGTGTCTCACATACGCACTTGCACACACTCTCATTCTCACACACACTCTCTCTCTCACAGACACACCCACACCCAGACTCACTCTCTCTCACACACACACACATTCACTCTCTCAAACATACACACTCAGAGGAAAACCTTGCTAGCACCCGTTTCATTTGTGTCAGAAACGGGCCTTTTTTACTAGTGTGTGTGTGTGTGTGTATATATATATATATATATATATATATATATATATATATATATATATATATATATATATCTTCATGGACAACAGTGTGGCTGTGTAAGTTGCTATATGGCCAAAAGTTATATGTTTAAAGTGGGATATGCTGGGGCCAGAAGTTGTATGGAAAGTAGTGATGTTCAGCTGCTGTATGCCTTGCAGCACTATAGAAATAAGTAGTAGTAGTATTTGGACTTTGTATGGAGTAATGTACTGCCTCAGACACAGCCCCAATTCTGTAGGAAGAGCTATTGCCTTTCCTAGGCGAGAACATAGGGCAATGTACAGTGTCTAAGGAATTTACACTGACTTCTGGTCCTAATTCCACTCTTTATTGGCAATAAGAACACTGACAGGAAACACTGCCATACAAGTAAAAGATTTGTATAAATGGCAACAGTAAATGAGCAGTTAGCAATATTTCTCTTGGTAGTAATATCATTCCTAACTTAACATATTTCCTATAACTAATAAAACAATTCCTAACAAAACAAAAACCAAGATATCAAAAAAAGCCTGACACACCACAGAACACAGGAAAACTTCTAGCTGACCCTCTGTCCTAAAAATGAAATAAACGGCCATACAGTCTTTTGTGACAGATAGATGACATCTGATCCATTCTTGAAAAGTCTTTTCAATAAGTTAGCTGGATCAATTCTTGTAACATAGGCTCTAGCCACTCAGTTCTTCAGATCTGATTCTTCAGGGAGCAAGCTGCCTGTGTGGCATACAAAGTGCTAAATAATGTCCTGTATATAGCAAAGTCTGTGAATTTCGTTTGTGTTGCCTGAAGGTAGTTCTGCCCTTGGTGACCCATGGAATCAAGGTTTTAAGAAGAAAATATGAGAGAGAACCAATAGCTAAAAGCCAAGTAAAGAAAAAATAACCAAAAAATAAAGATGGCAAAGAAGTGCAGTATGGCAAAAAAGAGCAAAAAGCCAAATCTTTGTCTTTGCTTGCAAGTTAATAGATTTTTCTGTTATCAGAGCTGTGTACAAATCATGCATGACCCCTAAAAACAGTCTCTATAGTTGGATCAAAGTTAATAGAACCAGTCAGACACTCATTATCACGTAGACGTGAAATAATAATAATAATATGTAGGGGGTCTTCAGGATAGACAAAATGCAGACGTTCCAAAGCTGAATGAAAATATAAACAGCCTTTCTGCTTCAAGGTGGTCTTGAGTATATACACACTAGAAGAACCAGGACAGTTTTTTGAGCAAGCACACAGAACATAAATAAGCTGTTTGTGATTCTTTATGCATTGGCAGAATGACCAAAACAGCAGTGTCAGAAATCCATAGTGCTTTACAGTAGAATCCATGTTAGTTTGTTTCTGGACACATTTGCACACAAAAGTCAGATTGATGTCCTATAGCTTAAATATATAACTGGATTAATGAGTTCTGTTCTGATGAATATTTACATCCTTATTGTCCACCAGACTAATAAGGTTATGCCCTCCTTATGCAGCTTATGGAGAGGATATTGTAGAGACAACTCCTTCTCAATTTTTCTTTCTCTCCACCAGATGGTAGAGGTCATAGCCCATAAGTGCAGTGTTGGATCTGGTTTGTAGTATACTTCCAGGGTTGGTAGGAGAATGGAGTTAGCAGTTGTGGGGGTTTTGGGGGGGGGGGGGGGGGGGGGGGGGGGGCGGTGGTCCTGGCACTTTGGTTTTGCCTCTGGACTGGAGGTAACCTGGATGAGTCCAGGTCCCCCCTCCCCAACACAGACTTTCTAGCTAGTTAGCAACTCTGTGAAACAGATCTCTTGGAATATTGGATAGAAACATTTTGTGTGAGGAATGCCAGAAAAGATGTGAATGAGAGATCTCTTCTAATCTGCTATTGGAGGAAGAAATGGAAACAACATTGAAAAACACATTTTTCTGTTACCAGTGATGTGATGTAAAAAAATCTGCCTTTTTACTTCAAAGAAGTCTTGGTCCTCATATCTTGCACATTTTCTGTTCTGTGACTAAAGCTTTTTATTAATTCATTTGTTGTATTTTATCCAATAAAGCACATGTTGTAATACATGGTGTGACAGCAAAGCCATAGATCCCCTTTCTTGTCCTACACAGACCTTGCTTGAATACCTTCTACACTTACCACAGTCTGGTCTCAAGACCAATTTTGAAAGGGTTAACCTTAGTGCAATTAGTGCTTATCATCTCAGGATAGCCTTTAGTTGTTTGCTTCATGAGAGGTTTGCTTTTGTCAAAGCCCCCTATCAAACCTCCACCAGTGTCATGGGATCTCAAGTCGTTCTCACCCAGCTGATGAAAGTTCCTTTTGAGCCATTGAATTCCTGCCATTTGAAGTACTTGACCTTTCTTGGTAGCTGTTACTTCAGCTCGTAGAGTCAGTGAGCTTCAAGCCTTAGCAGTGGATGCACCTTATACTAAGTTTCATCACAACAGAGTAATCCTCTGCACACACCCTAAGTTCCTGCCGAAAGTGATGTCTGTGTTCCTTCTGAACCAGTCGATCGTCTTGCCAACATTATTTCTCCAACCCCATGCCCAACCTGGCGAAAGCAGCTTGCACACCTTGGACTGGAAGAGAGCGTTGGCCTTTTACATGGAGCAGACAAAGCCCTTCAGACAGTCTGCCCAGTTGTTTGTTTCCTTTGATCCCAACAGGAGGGGAGTTGCCATCGGTAAACACACCATTTCCAGTTGGCTAGCAGATTGCATTTCCTTTGCTTATGCCCAGGCTGGGCTAACTTTAAAGGGCCATGTTATAGCTCACAATGTCAGAGCCATGGTCGCGTCAGTGGCCCACTTAAAGTCTGCCTCCATTGAAGAGATTTGCAAGGCTGCAACACGGTCTTTAGTCCACACATTCACATCTCGCTACCGCCTTGAGCAGGATACGCGATGCAACAGTCTGTTTGGGCAGTGAGTGTGGCAAAATCTGTTTGGGGTCTAAAATTCTACTCCACCCTCCTAGGCCCATTTTATTCTGTTCCAGGCTGCACCCTCATCTCGTTGTATTTTATTTCAGGTTAATCTTTGTTGTTTCCTTACTTCTGCGAGGCCCAATTGACCGGTGTTTGTTGTTTTGGGTGTGCTTGGATGCTAGCGATTCCCCACTTGTGAGAATGGTAAGCCTGCTTGTCCTCTGAGAAAGCGAAGATACTTACCTGTAGCAAGTATTCTCCGAGGACAACAGACTTCACATTCTCACAATCCCACCCACCTCCCCTTGGAGTTTTTTTCTTTGTATTTTGTTTCATTTTTATGCTATTGTATGAAACTGACAAGACCTGGAGACGCTGTGGGCGGAAAGGCGCATGCGAGGTGAGGTGTATTGCGCACCTCAGAAGGCTCTGGAAAGTTTTTTTACTTTGCTGGCTATCTACCAATTCCCGGGCGACGTGGATCATCAACCCACTTGTGAGAATGTGAAGCCTACTGTCCTCGGAGAATACCTGCTACAGGTAAGTATCTTTGCTTTCTCTTCATCTTGCCAACATAGATCTTGTCACACGGACATTTAAACACATAGATGACATGAGAAGTACGACAAGAAGTGTGATGTTTCAAGAGATAAATTTCTTATTTGCAGGATTGCAAAAAACATCAATTTGTTCAGTAATATCACAAGTTTTGCTGCCAGGAACTCTGCATTTGAAGTTACCCGCCAGTAATGTTAAACTGCTGATGTCTTTCGATAGTTGAGTGGGACTTAATAGTTCCCTCAAATTTTTGGCATGTGAAAATGCCACCCGTAAATGTGGTTCTTTAAACACTGGGTGAGTCCAGTCTTAGCTAGGGAGAAAAGAGACAGATCTCTCTGCTGAGGCCCTGTGATCAGTTATATTTGATAATCTGTGAGCAGTATATTTCCTGATCTTCCCTAAGTACTTTTTAGAAAGTAAGCAAATGTTTAGATAGTTTTATAATTGATCCATATTTCAGTTACCTGTTATTGTTTGCTGATTGCACTTTTTATGTTTCACTGGTCCATATTTTTAAGACAATAAACAATTTTCAGTTTATTGACTCTTTGTCTAGACTGATAAAGAATCCTGGTGTTTTGTGTGTTGGGTCTAAGTAGAATTGGAAAAGGTACAGCGAAGGGCGACGAAAATGATAGTGGGGATGGGACGACTTTCCTATGAAGAGAGGCTGAGAAGGCTAGGGCTTTTCAGCTTGGAGAAGAGACGGCTGAGGGGAGATATGATAGAAGTGTATAAAATAATGAGTGGAATGGATCGGGTGGATGTGAAGCGACTGTTCACGCTATCCAAAAATACTAGGACTAGAGGGCATGAGTTGAAGCTACAGTGTGGTAAATTTAAAACGAATCGGAGAAAATTTTTCTTCACCCAACGTGTAATTAGACTCTGGAATTCATTGCCGGAGAACGTGGTACGGGCGGTTAGCTTGACGGAGTTTAAAAAGGGGTTAGATAGATTCCTAAAGGACAAGTCCATAGACCGCTATTAAATGGACTGGAAAAATTCCTCATTTTTAGGTATAACTTGTCTGGAATGTTTTTACGTTTGGGGAGCGTGCCAGGTGCCCTTGACCTGGATTGGCCACTGTCGGTGACAGGATGCTGGGCTAGATGGACCTTTGGTCTTTCCCAGTATGGCACTACTTATGTACTTATGTACTTATGCTTTCTGGGAACTGTGGGACCACTGGGAGTGTGGCCTCCAGTAACCTAGAAATCACTGGGGATAATTTGAGAGCAGAGACTTGCCCAGAGGTGGTTGTGACCCAGTCGGTGGGAGGATGGTGCTAGTGTTGATCACAAGCAGCAGGTGCAGACGGACCTGAGCTGTGCTGGGGGTAGACCCTCTAAGTGGCTGCAGGGTAACTCCAGGCGGGTGGCTAGGCATTTTGTGACTTGTGCATAAGGAAAGGAATGGCCAGTAGGAAAGAGGAGGTGATGATGCCCCCGTATAAGACACTGTTGAGACCTCATTTAGAATATTGTTTACAATTCTGGAGACTGCACCTTCAAAAAGATAGAAACAGGATGGAGTCAGTTCAGAGGGCAGCTACCAAAATGGTCAGTGGTATTTGTCATAAAGCGTATGGGGACAGGCTTAGGATTTCAATATGTATATTTTGGAAGAAAGACGGGAGAGGGGAGGTATGATTGATACATTTACGCAGCATAAGTGCACAGGAGGCAAGTCTTTCAATTGAAAGGAAGCTCTGGAACATGGGGGCATAGGATAAAGCGGAAAGACTCAGAAGTAACCTGTGGAAATGCTTCTTCACTGAAAGGGTGATGAACTCTTGGAATGGCCTCTCGGTGGAAGTGGTAGAGATGAAAACAGTATCTGAATTCAAGAGAGCTTGGGACAAGTACATAGGATCTCTAAGGGAGTGATATGGAGAGTAGATGGCATGGATGGGCAGACTGGATAGGCCATATTGTCTTTTATCTTCTACATTTTTCTGTGTTCAATGCTGCTTGTTTTCTGACGGGGGTACTATACCTTTGGCTTCCAATTTAATATTCCCAAGTTAGAACCTTCCTTTGGTTGTCCATGCACACAGCTGTGGCATGTGGAACCACTTCAGCAAGCATCTTTGAAGGATCTGGTGGTGGTCCTGATGGCTGTTTGCTCAGCAAGATGGATTTCCAAGCTTCAGGCCCTTTCTTGTAGGGAGTTCTTTATGTGCTTCACTGGGGCAGGGGTTTAGTTTAGAAAGTGTCCTTTATGCCAATGGTGGTTTTGGCCTTTTATACGAGTCAGGTGGTTTCATTGCCTTCAAGAAGGAGGACTGCAGGGACAATTTTCATATCCTTTACTGGACCTGCATAGAGTGCTTCTGTGGTACTTAGAAGTAACCAGTGACTAGGTCAGGCAGACATTTTGCCCTTTTTGGAGGGGTGAAACGAGATGAAGCTGTATCCAAATCGACTATAGTGCATTGGCAAAAGGAGGCAGTCTCTTCGGCCTTTATATATACAAGGAACAGGTGATGCCCAAGTTGCTAAGCGCTCACTTGTGCAAAAATCAGGCAACTTTAAACAGGGTATCTTGTTCTCTAAGCATTAGAGGTTGCTTAGTGGTTGGATGTTCTCACTAGAGAGGACACAACTTTTGGGGCAGGTGTGCTTAAGAACACATGTCTGGTAATCCTGCTTTTTATGTCACTTCTCTGGACTAGTCTGGTGAATGATAAGGAAAATTTTGGTCTTACCTGCTAATTTTGTTTCCTCAAATCCTACCAGACTAATACAGAATCCCATTTGTGATGTTGAGTTTGATTTATTTTAGTGTGTGTGAGGGGGGTTTATAGAACACTGCCCCTCAGCCTTAAGAAAAGTCCCTCTCTAACTAGCTTTGGTCACCTTAAGAGCACTGGTCCTACCTCAGGAGGAAGTGAGCCATGAGGAGCGGAGACAATACCAGGCTGAGGTTAAGGAGGCCCAGGGAAGGAAGATTAGGAGCCCCAGCAGATGTGACTGCAATTGCTGTATACAATTTGTGACCTAGCTGAGGTAAGCCAACTTTGCTTCTTGTTAAGACTTACAAGTTTACTGAGATCTGTCTGGAGTCAGACCTGAGTCTCATCAGACCTGAGAACTTATGGGCTGTGTTTGGGGTGGAGCAGCCCCACCAGCATCAGACTGCTTGGCTTGCTAGCCAGAGCTCTACTCAAGACTGTTACTAATCCTAAGAAACAGTTGCATCTGAGATTCCTGGCCTGTACCTTGTCTGACTGAATTATTTATAGAGCCACCACAACAATCACCATCACCTGGGGTCTCACAGTGTGTGGCAGGTTACATTTGGAAAACCTTTAGGGGGGAGGTCTTCCAGGAATATAGAGGCATTTCTGGAGTAAGTCGTAGGACCTTCCTATAGACTTGAGAGGTCTACTGTTCTGTTTCAAAATAAAACTGAGGAGGAGCTGGCAGTACAGTACTATTTATAGGGTAGGTTTACAAGCGTTTGTCTGCTGATTGGAGGGGTCTAACCCTCTTGTATGGGCTGTTTTGATAGGACACAAGGAAACAAAATTAGCAGGTAACACCCAATTTTTTCTCTCTTTTTTTTTTTTAATTTTTAAAAATTCCCTGACACCTTTGCGGCTTTCAGGAAATCTGGTCACCAAAATTGTTAAAAAAACATATATTGTGGATCATAAACATCCTGTGTTACAAACTCCTTCTCAACCTATGTAGAAAAATGGAGGAAAAGGACTCAGGTCTGTGGTACTTTTCCAGCCTTCTGCTGAATATTGTAACCAACAGAACTCCAATTCATCATTGGCCAAAACACCTCCTGTTATATTTTCTTCTTTTATTCAATTCTTCATATATTTTATTGTATTTGTAGCTTTCTTTATATAGAAAAATGCTCTTTAGCAGATAACAAAATGTGCGAAAGAGCAGGGTTTTTTTAATACAAAGAAAGCTAAAAATACAATAAGATGTACGAAGAGTTGAATAAAACAAGAAAATATAATGGGAGTTTTTTTGGCTGATGATGAATTGGAGTTATGCTGGTTAAAATATTCAGTTGAAGAATGGAAAAGTATTGCAGTTGTGAGGTGTTTTCCCTCCATTTTTCTGTATAATTGATAAGGAGCTTGTAACACTGGCAGGGGCATTTTTGAAAGAGAAGTGCGCCCATCTTCCGAAACAAATCGGGAGATGGGCGTCCTTCTCTCTGGGTCGCCCAAATCGGCATAATTGAAAGCCGATTTTGGGCATCCTCAACTGCGGTCCGTCGTGGGGACGACCAAAGTTCACGGGGGGGGGGGGGGGGGTGTTGGAGGTGTAGCAAACGCAGGACTGGGGCGTGCTTGAGAGATGGGCATTCTCGACCGATAATGGAAAAAAGAAGGGCGTCCCTGACGAGCATTTGGTTGACTTTACTTGGTCCATTTGTTTTCACGACCAAGCCTCAAAAAGGTGCCCAAACTGACCAGATGACCACCGGAGGGAATGGGGATGACCTCCACTTACTCCCCCAGTGGTCACCAACTCCATCTCATCCTAAAAAAAAAAAAAATTTAAAATTTTTTTTTTTGCCAGCCTCAAATGTCATACCCAGCTCCATGATAGCAGTATGCAGGTCCCTGAAGCAGTTTTAGTGGGTGTAGTGCACTTCAGGCAGGCAGACCCAGGCCTATCCCCCCCTACCTGTTACACTTATGCTGGTAAATGTGAGTCCTTCAAAACCCACCCAAACCCCACTATACCCACATGTAGGTACCCCCCTTCACCCCTTAGGGCTATGGTAGTGGTGTACATTTGTGGGTTTGGGGGGGATTGGGGGGCTGAGCACCGAAGGCAAGGGAGCTCTGAACCTGGGAGCAATTTGTGAAATCCACTGCAGTGCCCCCTAGGGTGCTAGGTTGGTGTCCTGGCATGTGAGGGGGACCAGTGCACTACGAATGCTGGCTCCTCCCACGACCAAATGCCTTGGATTTGGTTGTTTTTGAGATGGGTGTCCTCGATTTCCATTATCGCCGAAAACTGGGGATGACCATCTCTAAGGTCGACCATCTCAACATTTAGGTCGAACATCTCTAAGGTCGACGTAAATGTTGAGATTTGGGCGTCCCCGACCGTATTATCGAAATGAAAGATGGACGCCCATCTTGTTTCGATAATAGCGGTTTCCCCGCCCCTTCACGGGCCGTCCTGCGGGGACAACCTCAGGAAAACTTGGGCGCCCTGTTCGATTATGCCCCTCTGGGTGTTTCTGATCCACAATATATATTGTGTGTTGTTTTTTGTTTTGTTTGTTTTAAAGTATTTTCAACAAGTGGTTGTGGAGTGTTCTCTGGTTTTGCATCAAAATTGTTAGACATTTCACCCACGAGGTGATTGTCTACCTGATTTTTGTTTTTGTTCCTTTTTTTATGTATTGTATAGCAAAGTAAAAGTTGCAATTTTAAGTTAATTTTTCGTATGATTATTGATCACAGTTTGCTGCTATATTCAAACAAGCAAATAAAAAAAACTTCAATTTTTTTCTTTCAGCCAATGATGCAGGTTACTTTAAAGCTGAGATGGCACCAATTGAAGTGAAGACAAAGAAGGGGAAAGAGGCGATAGGACAGGATGAGCATCCCCGACCCCAGATCACGCTAGAACAGCTGGCCAAGTTGGCTCCCGTCTTCAAGAAGGATGGGACTGTAACTGCAGGAAATGCATCGGTAAGCTTGGCTAAAATCAAGTTAATTGTTGCTTCATGGAAGCTGCTGCAATCATGCTGGAAAAAGTCAATAAAACAGTAAACAGGCCAAGGCACAAGAAAAAGCAGACACAAAGGTACAATGAGTTCTGTGCACCTGAGCCTTTGTTGCTTTTTCAGAAGGGTAACTTTTATTTGGTACAGTCCTTTTCTTTCCCAGTTTCCACTAGGGTGGTAATAGTTGTGCTTACCTATATGTGAATAATTGTGAGCCGGTTAATATAGTGTGTTTAGTTTTTCTGAAGGTGTTAAGTGGAGGAGTAGCCTAGTGGTTAGTGTAGTGGACTTTGATCCTGGGGAACTGAGTTCGATTCCCACTGCAGCTTCTTGTGATTCTGGGCAAGTCACTTAACCCTCCATTGCCCCTGGTACAAAATAAGTACATGAATGTATGTAAACTGCTTTGAATGTAGTTGCAAAAACCTCAGAAAGGCAGTATATCAAGTCCCATTTCCCTTTCCCTTTAAAGACATCTAAGGAAATTAAATAGTCATGGGATAAGAGGCCATGCACTATTGTGGGTTTGAAGCTGGCTGTAAAATAGGAAACAATAAATGAACAGTTTTTCAATTGGAAAAGGGTCAATAGTGGAGTGCCCCAAGGACTTGTGCTGGAGAAAGAAGTGACAAGTGAGATAATCAGATTTGCATATGACAAAAAATTATTTAGCGTTGTTAAAACAGCTGAGGGTTCCAAGGATGTGTAGAAGGACCTTATAAGCAGTGGTGTAGCTACTTGGGGCCATGGGGGCCTAGGCCCCCGTAGATTTAGCCCTGGACCCCCCTGCCGACGACCCTCTCGACCCCGCTCCCGTCGCCAACCCTCCCCCGCCGTTGCCGTGGGCTACCTTTGCTGGTGGGGGACCCCAATCCCCGCCAGCCGAGGAGGTCCTCTTCTTCCCGCGAAGGCTTCGTTCTGTTTCTGACGTGCAGGACGTCAGACTCACAGAAACAGAACCAAGCCTTGCAGATCAGCCAGGCTTTGTTCTGTTTCTGTGAGTCTGACATCCTGCACGTACAATGTGCAGGACTTTAGAAACAGAACGAAGCCTTCGCGGGAAGAAGAGGACCTCCTCAGCTGGTGGGGATTGGGGTCCCCCGCCAGCAAGGGTAGGCGGGGGAGGGTTGGCGGTGTGGGGGGGGGTCGAGAAGGTGGTCGATAGGGGTCGTCAAAGTTGGCGGCAGCCGGGGGGGGGGTCGATAATGGCTTGGGGGGGGGGCGGTGCTGGGGGGGGCTAAAATGTGCCCCTCACCTCGAACTCTGGACCCCCTCCCTCCGAAGTCTGGCTACGCCCATGCTTATAAGACTAGGAGAATCAGATGAAACGTAATATGAGCAAGTATAAAATGATACACATAGTAAAAATAATCCCAGCTACAGATACAGAATGCTAGGTTCTGCATTGAGTTATCACTCAAAAAATCTTAGTCACTGTGGACCATATATTGATGTTTTCAGTCCAGTGTGCTACAGAGGCTAAAAAGCAAATAGAATATTAGGGTTTATTCAAAAAGGGTTGGAGAACAAAACAATGGTGCAACTTCCCCTTGAGTATTGTGTGGTGGCATTAGATAGCATTAGAGGCAAAAAAAACATAGCAAAAATTGTTTTCAGTATATTAAAAGCAGGAAGCCGGCAAAAGAATCGGTTGGGCCGCTGGATGACCGAGGGATAAAAAGGGCGATCAAGGAAGATAAAGACGTAGCGGAGAGATTGAATGAATTCTTTGCTTCGGTCTTCACCGAGGAAGATTTGGGTGGGATACTGGTGTCTGAAATGGTATTTCAATCGGACGAGTCGGAGAAACTTACTGACTTCACGATAAACCTGGAGAACGTAATGGGGCAGTTCAGCAAACTGAAGAGTAGCAAATCTCCTGGACTGGATGGTATTCATCCTAGAGTACTGATAGAACTGAAAAATGAGCTTGCGGAGCTACTGTTGGTGATATGTAATTTATCCTTAAAAATGAGCGTGGTACCGAAAGATTGGAGGGTGGCTAATGTAACGCCGATTTTTAAAAAAGGTTCCAGGGGAGATGCGGGAAATTATAGACCGGGTGAGTCTGACGTCGGTGCTGGGGAAAATGGTGGAGGCTATTACCAAAAACAAAATTACAGAACACATCCAAGGACATGGATTACTGAGACCAAGTCAGCATGGCTTTTGTGTGGGGAAATCTTGCCTGACCAATTTACTTCAATTCTTTGAAGGAGTAAACAAACATGTGGACAAAGGGGAGGCGGTTGATATTGTGTATCTGGATTTTCAAAAGGCGTTTGACAAGGTACCTCATGAAAAGCTACAGAGGAAATTGGAGGGTCATGGGATAGGAGGAAAAGTCCTATTGTGGATTAAAAACTGGTTGAAGGATAGGAAACAGAGAGTGGGGTTAAATGGGCAGTATTCACAATGGAGAAGGGTAGTTAGTGGGGTTCCTCAGGGGTCTGTGCTAGGACCGCTGCTTTTTAACAGATTTATAAATGGTTTAGAGATGGGAGTAACTAGCGAGGTAATTAAATTTGCTGATGACACAAAGTAATTCAAAGTCGTTAACTCGCGACACAATTGTGAAAAATTACAGAAGGACCTTACGAGACTGGGAGACTAAATTTATTTATTTATTTATTTATTGCATTTGTATCCCACATTATCCCACCTCTTTGCAGGCTCAATGTGGCTTACAATACATCATGGATAGTGGAAATGAAAAGATAGTAGACATTAAGTATAGCAGTAGGATTTTGGGTTACATGGTGATGGAATACATGATAGTGAAATAACAACAGGCATTCTTAACATTTCTGGATATATGTGGGAGTTCACTTGTTTTGATCTTTGTGGTATATCTTGTCGAAGAGATGGGTCTTTAGTAATTTGCGGAAGTTAGTCAGTTCATAGGTCGCTTTTAGGTTGAGTGGTAGTTCGTTCCAGAGTTGTGTACTCATATAGGAAAAGGTTGATGCGTGCATTAATTTATATTTTAGGCCTTTACAGTTGGGGAAATGAAGATTCAGGAATGTGCGAGACGATCTTTTAGCGTTTCTGGGTGGTAGGTCTATCAGGTTGGACATGTAGGCTGGGGCCTCGCCATGGATGATTTTATGTACTAGGGTGCATACTTTGAACGTGATGCATTCAAAGTATGCACCCTAGTACATAAAAATCACAGAAAAGTTACAGAAGGACCTTACAAGACTGGGAGACTGGGCGACTAAATGGCAGATGACATTTAATGTGTGCAAGTGCAAGGTGATGCATGTGGGAAAAAAGAACCCTAATTATAGCTACGTCATGCAAAGTTCCACGTTAGGAGTTATGGACCAAGAAAGGGATCTGGGTGTCGTTGTCGATAATACACTGAAACCTTCTTCTCAGTGTGCTCCTGCGGCTAGGAAAGCGAATAGAATGTTGGGTATTATTAGGAAAGATATGGAAAACAGGTGTGAGGATGTTATAATACCGTTGTATCGCTCCATGGTGTGACCGCACCTTGAGTACTGTGTTCAATTCTGGTCGCTGCATCTCAAGAAAGATATAGTAGAATTGGAAAAGGTGCAGCGAAGGGCGACTAAAATGATAGCGGGGATGGGACGACTTCCCTATAAAGAAAGACTAAGGAGGCTAGGGCTATTCAGCTTGGAGAAGAGACGGCTGAGGGAAGACATGATAGAGGTATATAAAATAATGAGTGGAGTGGAACAGGTGGATGTGAAGCATCTGTTCATGCTTTCCAAAAATACTAGGACTAGGGGGCATGCAATTAAACTACAGTGTAGTAAATTTAAAACAAATCGGAGAAACTTTTTCTTCACCCAACGTGTAATTAAACTCTGGAATTCATTGCCGGAAAATGTGGTGAAGGCGGTTAGCTTAGCAGAGTTTAAAAAGGGGTTGGACAGTTTCCTAAAGGACAAGTCCATAAACCGCTACTAAACGGACTTGGAAAAATCCAAAATCCCAGGAATAACATGTATAGAATGTTTGTACGATTGGGAAGCTTGCCAGGTGCCCTTGGCCTGGATTGGCCGCTGTCGTGGACAAGATGCTGGGCTCGATGGACCCTTGGTCTTTTCCCAGTATGGCATTACTTATGTACTTATGTACTAATTATGCAATCACACAAGGGCAATGGTAGCAAAACACCTACAACAAACAATTCTTATGTACACAGCAAGCTGATACTGTCATTGTTGTGTGGTAAAGTTTTAGTAGCAGGCTTGGTCCAGTTGAAACCTAGAATCTTTGTAGGTTGTAAGCTTTCTGATGGTCCATTATAAACTATCAGTTATAATGCATGATGTTTGGAGGAGATACAGACCCTTTATTTGTATGCGAGTTATGGCTAAATTCCTCACTGTCCCTCCAGACTAGTCCAGACATGGGGTTATGCCCTCCTGGCAGATGGAGGCTGTGAACCACAAGTTTGACACGATCCTGTGCAGTCCACAGCCAGTGTTCCTCAGTTTCTAGCAGATGGTGGGTGAGGCAGACCTATGCACTTTCTTCAGCCAGAAGAATTTTCTAGAATTCTGTGCCCTTTCTTATCAAGAATCTTTCCTGGTGATTTTGGGGGCAGTGTCTTTAGATGGTGTAGTTTTACATATACCTTGATAATGGCCCTTACTCCTAAACCAGGGTATGTGGAGTATGATCTGGGTCTCTCAAATTTACTGCTAATGCTCACCATAACACTTCTATCAGAATCCTGCTTTTGGCCCTTGTGATTACAAAATTGGATTACTGCAACTCATTTTATACCAACCACTTTCCCAAATCCAGACACTCCTACTCATTCAGAATACCACTATTAAATTACTTTTTGGTAAAAAGAAATATGCCAAAATGTTATAGTGGGAAACACAATTGAAAAAGCTTCTTGATAATCACAAAGGCAAATAATATGATAGAAGCTTATTCACTTAATTTTATTAAGATAATCTAAATATATGTAAAAATAATGTGAAATACGCTCAGAACTGTGAAACTTTTCCTGTACCAGACCAGTTAAATAAATTCCGTCATCACACAATACAGTCATAGATCAAAAATAAAATTGCTGTTACTTATTAGGATGGAGTTTTCAATTTTCTGAATTGTGCCTCGATTTCTAATTAAAGTCCGTGTGCAGCTCCACAAATCTCATTGTCATGAAACACCTAGCACCCACCTAGGGTTAACCCTGCAGCCAACTGGAGAGTCTGTCCCCAGCACTGCTCAGGTCTGCCTGCTACTTCCGCTTGTGCTCTACACTAGCACCCTCCACCCCACCAACTGGGTCTCACTTGCCTCTGGGCGAGTCCCCCACTCTGAAGTTATTCCTTAGTGATTTCTAGGTTACTGAGGCCACACTCTCAGGGGTCCCACCGTTCTTAGAAAGCACCCACAGACCCAACACACAAACCACTAGGATTCTTAGTCAGTCTAAGACAACAGAGTCAATAAACTATCAAGGTTTATTGTCACAGAATTAGAACAATGAACTATATAAAACAGATGGAAAAGAAACAGACAATAACAGGTAACTTAATAAGGATCAATATTAAAACTGTCTAAACACTTTGTCACTAGTGCCTGGGGAGTTTCAGGATAGTAACTGCTCACAAGCCTTGAACAGAGTCTCAGGACAGAGATGTTTACCTCTGTGCTCCCATACTGAGACTAAAAATTACCTCACAGCTTGGGAGAGAAAAAATTGTCACTTTTATGCAATAGCTTTACATAAAAACAGTAGTCACCATCTGCTGGCCAAACAAGGGAAATGCACTAGGGAACAAAGAAGTCACAGACATAAATCCCCTGTGTCGTCACACTCGTGTTATTATGACTAAGGGCCTCATTTACCAAACTGCGCTAGTGATTCCCACACAGCAATGCCGACGAAGCCCATTCAAAGTGAATGGGCTTTGTCGGCTTTACTGCTTCCGGAATCACTAGCACAGTTTGGTAAAAGGGGCCCTAAGTGTCTTGCCTAATATTATTCCTTGAGTTGTTTCAAATTATCATAGTTCATTATGACATGCTGGAATATATTAGCTCAAGTAAAGGTTCTTCAAACAAAGTCTTATTGAATCCTTTCTCCTCTGATGCTTGCTTGACATAGTCCTATGTTTTGCCAAGGCGACTTCAGAAGTCAAGACTAAAAAATAATACAACTTACTACTAAATCTTCAAACACTTATCGAAAAACATTTTTATTTAATCACAATTCCTAACGATAAACTACGGGTAAACTGAGATTCAATTTATTTACAGAAGTGGCTGGATAAAGGAATTGGCTCCTGTCAGGTAAATCTCTCACCTTCCCAATAGTAACAGACAAATGCAGATCTTGTATAAGCGTATTTGTGCAAGCGCTGTACCTGGTGAAGTTTAAAGAAGCGTTAAGCACCTTAGGGTGAACTGTATCCCATTGATATGAGTCTTTGTTGTTTCTGAAGCAGAACAGATGACATGTCGTCTCCTTCTCTTGGTAAAGTCACTTGAGGTAATATCACAAGTTGCAGATCTGGAACCTCATGTCATACTATTCTTATGTTCTTACTTGTCAATGGTCAAGTAGCGGAACTTCATCCTGATTTAATTGAAGATTAATCAAATGCTCTGCAATTTGGGTTTTAATTTTTGCTTAGTTTGTCCTATATACTATAGGGATCAGGGGCATTTGATGGCATAAACTACTTGACTAGTATTGCAATCCATTAAGACGACAATTGAAATATTTGTTTTTCCTGTTTTAGGATTAATCACCGCATCGATTACCAGTGCATATTGACAATATATACAATTTTGCATATTAATACCACTAGAGTATTGCTGGGTGATACTCTCAGGCTTGTTTTCGAAAGAGAAGGGCGCCCATTTTCGACACAAATCGCAAGTTGGGCGTCCTTCTCACAGGGTCGGCCAAATTGGCATAATCGAAGACCGATTTTGGGCGTCCTCAACTGCTTTCCGTCGTGGGGGCGACCAAAGTTCACGGGGGTGTCGGAGGTTTAGTGAAGGTGGGACTGGGGTGTGCCTAACACATGGGTGTCCTCGACCGATAATGGAAAAAAGAAGTGCTCCCTGACGAACACTTGGATGACTTTACCTAGTCCTTTTTTTCTTATGACCAAGCCACAAAAATGTGCCCTAAGTGACCAGATGACCACCAGAGGGAATCGGAGATGACCTCCCCTTACTCCCCTAGTGGTCACTAACCCCCTCCCACCCTCAAAATATTTTAAAAAATATTTTTCCAGCCTCTATGCCAACCTCAAATATCATACCCAGCTCCATGACAGCAGTATGCAGGTCCCTGGAGCAGTTTTAGTGGGTGCAGTGCACTTCAGCCAGGCGGACCCAGGGCCCCCCCCCCCCCACCTGTTACACTTGTGGTGGTAAATGTGAGTCCTTCAAAACCCACCACAAACCCACTGTACCCACATGTAGGTACCCCCCTTCACCCCTTAGGGCTATGGTAGTGGTGTACAGTTGTGGGGAGTGGGTTTTTTGGGTGGGGGTTGGGGGGGCTCAGCACCCAAGGTAAGGGAGCTATGCTCCTGGGAGCAATTTGTGAAGTCCACTGCAGTGCCCCCTAGGGTGCCCGGTTGGTGTCTTGGCATGTCAGGGGGACCAGTGCACTATGAATTCTGGCTCCTCCCTCAACCAAAGGGCTTGGATTTGGTTGTTTCTGAGATGGGCGTCCTTGGTTTCCATTATCGACGAAAATCAGGAATGACGATCTCTAAGGACGACCATCTCTGTCGACCTAAATTTGTGATTTGGGCGTCCCCGGCCATATTATCGAAACGAAAGATGGGCGCCCATCTTGTTTTGATAATATGGGTTTCCCAGCCCCTTCGCCGGGACATCCTGCAAGGACATCCTCAGGAAAACTTGGGCGCCCCTTTCGATTATGCTCCTCCACGTGTTCTAGTATTGGATAACATTTCGGCAATATTTCTGTTCCATTTGTAAGCAAAATTAGGCATCTGATGAAATTGTGGATGAAGGTTCAAAATATCCCAATATTTGCAAATTGCATTACGGATCTTAAAGACCTGTGTAGAGTAAGGTAATACAGATGTAGTTTTTTTGTCTTTTTTTTAGAAATCTTTGCTGACTTTATGAAATAGCCATTCTCTGTGAGCATGAACTGCTTGTTTGCCCGCCTTGCTTCACTATTCTGTGTGGATAACCACGTTGAATAAATCTATTGGTCATTTGTCTGCCCGCCTTGCTTAACTATTCTGCGTGCATAACCGCTTTGAATAAATCTATTGGTTATTTGTTGAAAATATCTTTGGAAATCTTGTGTAGAAGAGCATTGTCTTTTTAATCGTAAGAATTGACCTGCTGGTATACTTTCATACAGACTTTCAGATGATGGCTACAATAATGTAATATAGTATTCCAGTCCATTGGTTTCCTATATACAGAAGTTGAAAAAAAACCACCTTGATACTGAATATTAATGTTGACAAAATTTACTGTATTATATCTTATAGTCGATTGAAAAGTGATGTTAATATCACTATTCAAATATTCCAAAAATTCCCTTAATATTTCATCACCTGACCAAACTAAAAAAAAAAAAGTCTATAAGTCTTTTCCAACAGACAATATTACATAGTAACATAGTAGATGACGGCAGAAAAAGACCTGCACGGTCCATCTAGTCTGCCCAACAGTTTAAACTCATATGTGCTACTTTATGTGTATACCTGACCTTGATTTGTTTCTGCCATTTTCAGGGCACAGACCGTAGAAGTCTGCCCACCTCCCAACCACCAGCCCCAATATTATTACAGTAGATGAAATAAAAAAACAAAAGCTAAAAATAAGCCATATATAGGCAGGCTATTACTGATGGAACCCCCATGGCTGCTATTTTAACTTGGAGATATTTATCTTGAAAAACAAAATTATTTTTGACTACAAAATTGGTTAAAGTACATAACTGTATTAATTGAGAAGAAATATTGGCTTGCTGTAAGTTCCATTCAATTCTAACGCTCTTTGGGGAACATTAGTGACCTTAGATGTTAATGCCTTGCACACTAAAGTTGCTTGACAAGAGTCTGGTAGTGTCCATTTAAATATTGACTTAAGTGGGAGGAGTCCCATTCGTAAGAAAGTGTCTTCATTGAAGATAAGTCTAAAAATTGAGAGATGCTCACATGACCGATAAATTTATTCAGTGTAGGGTCATGATCCCAGTACTTTTATGGTACAGCAGTGTTGTGTTTAAGAAGAGTGGTGATTCACTGGTCCCTTATCTTTTGCCAAAAGTGGTGTCCTCATTGTATGTTAGTCAATTGCTGTTCTGTTTTTCAGAAGGCCTGATATAACGGTTGCTCAAGGGGATTGCATCAGTTGGATGTCTAGCAGGCAGTGCAGAGTTACTTGAGGAGAATCCAAGTTCTGTAGGTCAAATCATTTATTTATGATGGTTGGTGAGCCCTGCATAAGATAGACAGCATCAGTAGTGATGGTGGTTCACTGGATTAAGGAAGTAGTTATGTCAGTGTATGTTGTTCAGGGTCATGCAGTCTCTTCAGCCTTGAGGATTCACACAGGGTACAGGTTTCTCACCAAATGACATTTGAAGGGCGGCCACATGGTGATTGTTACATTTCTTTGTTTGACATCCTCATCCTCCTCGACCTATCCGCCGCTTCCATCCTCATCCTCCTCGACCTATCCGCCGCTTTTGACACTGTCAATCACAACCTACTTCTCGCCACACTGTCCTCATTTGAGTTCCAGGACTCTGTCCTCTCCTGGTTCTCCTCTTATCTCTCCCACCGTACCTTCAGAGTACATTCTCATGGTTCTTCCTCCACCCCCATCCCGCTCTCTGTTGGCGTTCCTCAGGGATCTGTCCTTGGACCCCTTCTTTTTTCAATCTACACCTCTTCCCTGGGCTCCCTGATCTCCTCTCATGGTTTCCAGTATCATCTTTATGCTGATGACACCCAGCTTTATCTCTCCACACCAGACATCACTGCAGAAACCCAGACCAAAGTATCAGCCTGCTTATCCGACATTGCTACCTGGATGTCCAACCGCCACTTGAAACTGAACATGGCGAAGACCGAGCTTACTGTCTTCCCTCCCAAACCCACTTCTCCTCTCCCTCCACTCTCTATCTTAGTTGATAACACCCTCATCGTTATCAGTCTCATCTGCCCGTAACCTCGGAGTCATCTTCGACTCCTCCCTCTCCTTTTCTGCGCATATCCAGCAGATTGCCAAGACCTGTCGCTTCTTCCTCTATAACATTAGCAAAATTTGCCCTTTCCTCTCTGAGCACACCACCCAAACTCTCATCCACTCTCTCATTACCTCTCGCCTTGACTACTGCAACCTACTCCTCACTGGTCTCCCACTTTGCCATCTATCCCCCCTTCAGTCCGTTCAGAACTCTGCTGCACGTCTTATCTTCCGCCTGGACCGATATACTCATATCACCCCTCTCCTCAAGTCACTTCACTGGCTTCCAATCAGGTACCGCATACAGTTCAAGCTTCTCCTATTAACCTACAAATGCACTCGATCTGCAGCCCCTCCTTACCTCTCTACCCTCATCTCCCCTTACGTTCCTACCCGTAACCTCCGCTCTCAAGACAAATCCCTCCTCTCAGTACCCTTTTCCACCACTGCCAACTGCAGGCTCCGCCCTTTCTGCCTCGCCTCACCCCACCCCATGCCTGGAATAAACTCCCTGAGCCCATACGCCAGGCCCCCTCCTTGCCCATCTTCAAAGCCTTGCTCAAAGCCCACTTCTTCAATGTCACCTTCGGCACCTAACCACCATACCTCTATTCAGGAAATCTAGACTGCCCCCACTTGACACTTGACATTTCGCCCATTAGATTGTAAGCTATTTTGAGCAGGGACTGTCCTTTTTATTAAATTGTACAGCACTGTGTAACCCTAGTAGCGCTCTAGAAATGTTAAGTAGTAGTAGTAGTAATAGTACATTACAGGTTGAATATTCAGGATTGGCAAGATACAGCCTTTGGGGCAAATGTGTTGAAGGCAAGCTTGTCAAGGTCCCTCCCTTGTGAGAAACTTCTTTGGTACTTTCACCTATCTGGACTGGTCTGGAGGGACAAAGAGGAAGGAGAAATTAGGGCTTACCTGATAATTATTTCCTTAAGTCCCTCCAGACCAGTCTAGAATTTGCCCAGTGGATGGCACGTCCTGCAGATTAGTGTGATGGTATATTTGAACCTCTTGTAGGCATTAGCTGAGGTAGTTTCAGTAATTGCTAGTTAGTAGTTGCTTTGTCAGAATAGAAGTGGGTTGGATCCTGGCCTGTTTTATTTTTTGTAAGAAGTCTGATCCTGGCCTGTTTTGACAGTTCCTTTGCCCGCCTGTTCTGAGGGAATATGTTGTCATTGCTTACTTACAGAAATACTGGCTGGCTATGACTACACAGGACCCTATATAGGGTGATGTTATCAAACCAGTGGTTTTCAGTTTCCATCTGCTTGCAGGAGAGCATAAACCTACATTTCTGGACTGGGCTGGAGAGACTGAAGGCAAGAAAATTAGCAGGTAAGTTTTAATTGCTACTTTAGATTTGGAGAAATTCCCCAGCCTTCCTGAGGGACTCCAGCCAGTCATATTTTTAGATTTTGATAATTGACATGAGTATGAGAGAGTTGCATGCCACTTTTCTCTCAAGCATATTCATTGCTGATATCCTAAAAACACAACTGGCTGGAGATTCCCCAGTTCATGTTTGGGGATCTCTGATTTAGAGAGTGGTGACCATAGTAGAGATGGTCAGGAAATTTAGAATAGAGATTGGGTTCTTATTGTCAGGCTTCTCACGGAAGCACTGGGTTTGTGAACCCTTGGACCATTGCCGAGGAGCGGCAGTGGCAGGCAAAACCACCCCCAAACTAGAGACAAGGCAGAACAGGACTGGAACCCCGGACTGGAGTTGCAGCAGAGGCAAACAAGCTGAAACAGGCAGAGCAGGAACAGGTAGACTTGACCGCCGTTCCCCAGGAGTTGAGCCCCTGGGTGCAGGCGGCCGGCAGGACTTTGCAGGACAGGGCAGAAGCTGGATACCAACAGGCAACACACAACAGAGTAAGGACTAAAAGCTGCCAGGCAGCCACTAAGAGAGAAACACAGACAGGAGAGAGTCAGGACTGAATGCTGCAAGCAGCCACTAAGCAAGAAACACAGACACAAGACAAGGAAAGGCAGACCAGAAACAAGACTAGGAACTAAGCAATAAAACCAAAGCTAAACTACACACAAACAAACTAGAACCAGACAATGAACTCGGACTAGAACTGGACTAGGCAGAAGTGCACAGCGTACACCCACATACCAGGGACCTTAGACGATGCAAAGGCCAACACAGAAGTTTCCAGGTTATTAATAAAGCCCATCAGCTGCTGAAGTTGAGCTGCAGGAATCACAAGGCAGCTACGGGTGCTGTTCAGGCACAAACAAGAAAAGTAAGTCTGGCAGCCTGGAAGATCCGGACCGGACTGGGCTGAAGTCTGGAATGTGTGACAGTTCATAGCAGCCACCGGTTCAGGCCACCAGAGGGCGAGGTGAGCACAGACAAGGAAACAGTCACAAACGTGACACTTATCATTGTAAGTTTAGTCACTGGAAATTATAAACAGCATCTTTGCACCAGTTGACCAACAGAACTGCACCTTTTATCTTTTGACAACTTCTTATGGTACTACATGGATATAAGAACATTGGGAAGTGGACCAGGCTGTCTGGGGACAAGTCAAGGAGACTTAAAATTCTTAATAGCACAAGTTTTATTGATAGAAGACTCAACACAGCACTGTGTTTCGGCTAAGGGCCTGCCTCAGACACATATTGAATTCTCATCTTATGGTGTTTACTGTTCACATCTGTTTATGTCATTACTCGCTGTATGTTTTGTAGACCATTTGTTTTTAATGCAGATTGCCAGATTTACCATTGGATGGCATCACTTTCCAGATAAAATAGAAAGGTTTGATTCCTTTGGCTCTCTTGATAACATGTATATGTTAAAGAAACAATGTTGATAAGTATTGTTTTAAGATATGCATATGTACCTGGATGCCCTTTTTTTTAAAAATCTTTTACTAATAGACGTATTTTTTACTATCAAAAGAGAGAGTTCTATATTTCAAGTATTGTTTTTATGAACCTTTACTCTTTAGCGACAAAATGTTTTTAATAATGTGAATTTTATTTTGTTTTCAAGAATGGCTTTTATGTGAATTAACATTGTATGCTTTATATGTTGACTTAGAAGACTCAATACACCACTGTTTCGGCCAAGAGCCTGCCTCAGGAGTCTATTAATAAAGCTTGTGTTATTAAGAATTTGAAGTCTTCTTAACCCTGGTCCATTTCCCATTTTTCTTATATCTTTTGCATTCTACGTTGAATTTCGACGTTCCTCCACCTAAGTGGACTTTTTCCTATACCAACCACATGGGACATGGCCCATATATACAATTGTACTAACTTCTCAGAAAAATATTGCAGTTTGAGTAGATGCATTCTCTTTGTTGTTGTAAGTATGTGTAATAAAGACAAGTACCCAAAGATAACACTTTTTGCTTTTCTATAAGGGAGTATGTGATGGAGCTGGGGCTGTCGTCATTGCCAGTGAGGATGCACTCAAAATGCACAAGCTTACTCCACTGGCTAGGATTGTGTCGTATCATTCATCTGGTTGCGATCCCACCATTATGGGAATTGGTAAGCTCCATTTGAGTTAACTAGCCTTGATACACGAAATTTACATTAAACGGTAAACTGTCTTTTATAGATCATGTATCATTTCTATAGCACTATGGACTGACTTAGCACTGTACAATGATGATAAATATTCAGGTGCAGTATATTCCTGACTAAAATAACTTACATTTATTTTAATTTAAGATGAGAAAAGTTTTAGGTGGGATTACAATATTCCAGTCCAGTCGATTAAAAACATTAGCTGGCATTACAATGTTTCAGTTCCAGTTGACAATTTTCTAGCATATACATAAAACTGAGTCATAATTTAAAACCTAACAAATTTCTTTTAAAATCTCACATTACAAAAAACCATTAAAACCATTATTCCTTGTCATCAAGCAGATGAAGCCATTACGTATGGGTTTGTGTCCATCAACCAGCAGGAGGAGATAGAGAGCACTCAACTTTTCACAGTGCCTCATGGCCAGCTAGCTCCACTGCCTCTTCAGTATTCTCTATCTCCCCAAGTAGGGTGGATTTGACACTGATGGCCGTCTTTTTAGTGGCCATTACTTCGGCGAGACGGGTGTCAGAGCTCCAGGCGCTGTCCTGTAGAGACCCTTTTCTGCAATTCTCAGAGTCGGGGGTCACGGTTCGGACCGTGCCTTCCTTCATGGTTAAGGTGGTTTCAGCGTTTCACCTAAACCAGCCTGTTTTTCTTCCCTCCTTTGTTGAGGAGGAGTTTCCAGATTCATTTGGGCAGTTGCACCTTTTGGATGTGCGCAGGACTCTGTTGCAGTATCTGCGAATTACAAATTCTTTCAGGACCTCTGATCATCTTTTTGTGCAGTTTGCAGGTCCTCGCAGAGGGTCTTCAGTGTCTAAAGCCACTATTGCCCATTGGCTCAAAGAAGCTATTTTTTCAGCATATCTGCTGTCTGGCCGGGCTCCGCCTGAAGCCTTTAAGGCACATTCCTCTTCCTGGGCGGAAACTGGAGCACTATCTCTTCATGAGATTTGCAGTGCTGCAACATGGGCTTCTAAGCTCTCTTTTGCCTGACATTACAGGCTGGATGTGGCTGCCAGGAGGGATGCGCGTTTTGGAGCACATGTGCTAGCGCGTGGTGTGGCTTGTTCCCACCCTATTTAGGGATTGCTTTGTTACATCCCATATGTAATGGCTTCATCTGCTTGATGACAAGGAAGGGAAAATTAGGTTCTTACCATGATAATTTTCTTTCCTTTAGTCATAGCAGATGAAGCCATGAGCCCTCCCTGTATGATTGCCTGTATTGCAGTGATTCTGATTTTAGGTGCTGTTCTTGTTTCCTGAAGTTATATTCCTTCCTTGGGGAGTCGGAAAACAGTCTTCAGGATTCTTGTTACTGTTATAGGAGGATGAGTTCATTCCCTCCAGTTCATGTTTTGGGAGGATGAGTTTATTCCCTCCAGGAGGATGCAAGTATTCCCTCCGTTTATACAAAGTGGAGGACAAGTTTATTCCTTCCAGGAGGATGAGTTCATTCCCTCCTTTTGTTGAGTTTATGCCCTTGTTAAGGGGCCATCGTTCGCTGTGAGGAAAGTTCATGTTATTCCCATTGCGGTTTGCCATACTGCTTTGGAAGCTTCAAATACTGAAGAGGCAGTGGAGCTAGCTGGCCATGAGGCACTGTGAAAAGTTGAGTGCTCTCTATCTCCCCCTGCTGGTTGATGGACACAAACCCATACGTAATGGCTTCATCTGCTATGACTAAAGGAAAGAAAATTATCATGGTAAGAACCTAATTTTCCCATATCACAAATGTTTAAGCATTTCAAAATTCCTTTTGTACATTGGAATCAGATAATATTTTAAAGGCAGATAATAGAAGAAATAACCTTAATTAAATTTTATTCTTCTAACTTAATTCTCACATAAAATTTCTGAAATAGCTAGGTTTTCAGCAATTATCTGAATATAAAATAATTACTGGTCATTCTTTACTTTATTAGCAGAGTATTTCATAATTCTGGCCTTTTTCCTTCTATGGTCCTATACCTAATGTGGCCATGTTTTGCCCTCAGGCTTCATCAATGATACAACTAAAATAGTAACAATTATAAAATAGTAAAAGATAGCAAGTAACATAAGAATAGCCATACTGGGTCAGACCAATGGTCCATCTAGTCCATTATCCTATTTCCAACAGTGGCCAATCCAGGTCACATGTACTTGACAGAATCCCAAATAGCAAGATTCCATGCTACCGATCCCCAGGGATAGCAGTGGCTTCCCCAATGTCTATCTCAATAGCAGGTTATGGGCTTTTCCTCCAGGAGCTTGTCCAAACCTTTTTGAAACCTAGATATGCTAAGCACTGTAACTACATCCTCTAGCAACAAGTTCCAGAGCTTTAACTATTCATTGAGTGAAGAAATATTTTCTCCTATTCTTTTTTAAAGTGTTACCATGTAACTTGGAGTGTCCCCTAGTCTTTGTGCTTTTCTTGTTTCACTATTACCCATTCTACACTCAAGATTTTGTAGACCTCTATCATATCCCCCCTAAACTGTGTCCTTTTCCAAGCTGAACATCCCTAACCTCTTTAGCCTTTCCTCATATGAGAGGAGTTCCGTCCCCTTTATAATTTTGGTTGCCCTTCTTTGACCAGTATTTTAGATCTAGAACAAAGATATATAGAGGTAGAGAAAGAGAGAGAGAGAGAAGTAATATGGTAAGTTTTTTTTATTTTGAAGCTGGAGTTAGTGTCGGTACATTTTTACTTACTCCAATTCCACCGAAAATTGCTTCTGGCTCCACAGCCCTAGATTTCACAAAGGTATGCAGAAAACGAGCCTTGTACTCTGTAGCAAATCCCAGTGTTTCCCACTATTTCAGTAATAGAATATCTTGTTATTGAGCCACAATATTCTGAAATCTCTCCCAGCAGGCTCTGGGAGTCTATATAAAGGGCAATTGCAATAGTCAAGCTAACTGATACATGTATTACTGAATAACTGTTAGACTATTCCAAAAACACAGCTGCTTCACCGTGAAATAAGCACCTTTAATAGAACCACCTTAATTTGAAAGCCAAGAATGATACTTCCGCTTGCCAACACCCCTAAGTTCCTAATTACCTTGGTGACAGAGAACTTCACCAGTGATCATAAAAGTTTCTGGCGTGGGCTGCCAAGCAGATTCCCCCCCCCCCCCCCCCCCCCCCCCCCCCCCCCCACCATGTTTCAAATTTCTGATTTCTGCCAATAACCAAATGATTAGCATGCAACCACTCCCATCACCAATTACCCCTACCCAGGCAGGGGTTTAATTGCCCAAAACCTGCACTGGATTACTATCCAAAGGAACTACTGCATCAGTGTCATTTGTGTAGAGGTAAATCCTTAGTCTTCACTCCTGGTCCTCAAGGGCTGCCAGTAGGTCAGGTTTTCAGGATATCCATAATGAATATGCATAAGAATTTGCATACAGTGGAGGTAATAGGCATTTATTTGTTACATTTGTATCCCACATTTTCCCACCTCAATGTGGCTTACATAGTACCGTAAAGGCGTTCGCCAATTCTGGTATGAACAAATACAATAATGTTGTGGTAGAATAAGGTTCGTGTGTACAGACACATTAGGGAATCTTAGAGAGGAAGAGTTACTATATGTCCATTAAGAGCTTTGGTTTCGTTGTGTTGCATGGTACAGGCGTTTAAGTTGGGTCGGTAGGGTATGCCTTTTTGAACAGATTAGTTTTTAATGATTTCCGGAAGTTTAGGTGATCATAAGTTGTTTTCACGGCTTTTGGTAATGCGTTCCATAGTTGTGTGCTTATGTAGGAAAAGCTGGATGCATAGGTTGATTTGTATTTGAGACCTTTGCAGCTTGGGTAGTGGAGATTTAGGTTTGTTCGTGTTGATCCTGTTGTGTTTCTGGTGGTAGGTCTATGAGGTCTGTCATGTATCCCGGGGCTTCGTCGTAGTTAATTTTATGAACCAGGGTGCAGATTTTGAAAGCAATATGTTCTTTGATTGGGAGCCAGTGCAGTTTTTCTCGGAGGGGTTTGGCGCTTTCGAATCGCGTTTTTCCAAATATAAGCCTAGCTGCCATGTTTTGAGCGGTCTGAAGTTTCTTTATAATTTGTTCTTTGCATCCCGCATAAATGTCATTGCCGTAGTCTACATGACTTAGTACCGTTGATTGTATCAAGTTGCGAAATGTTTCCCTCGGGAAGAATGGTTTCACGCGTTTGAGTTTCCGCATTGAGTGGAACATTTTCTTTGTTGTAGATTTCACTTGGTTCTCTAGTGTGAGGTTACGGTTGATTGCAACACTGAGAATTTTCAGGCTGTCTGGGATAGGGAGGGTATAATCTGGGGTGTTTATGTTTGTGGGTTTGTTCGTATTGTATTGGGATGAGAGGATGAGACAGTGTGTTTTTTCTGTGTTGAGTTTTAGTTGAAATGTGTTTGCCCATGAGCCCATGATATTCAAGCTGAGCTTGATTTCGTTGGTGATTTCTGTTAGATCACGTTTGTAAGGAATGTATATTGTGACATCGTCTGCATAGATGAAAGGGTTAAGGCCTTGATTGGATAAGGATTTGGCTAGTGGGGTCATCATTAGGTTGAAAAGGATCGGTGATAGTGGTGATCCTTGAGGTACTCCGCATTCTACTTTCCACGGTGGTGATATGTTTGAGCTTCATTTCACTTGATATGTTCTAGTGGTTAGGATACCCTTGATCCAACTAAGTATGTGTCCGCCAGTCCCGAAGTAATCTAGGAGTCTTAGTAGAATTTTATGGTTTACCATGTCGAACGCACTGGACATGTCGAATTGGAGGAGAAGTATGCTTTTGCCTGTTGCTAGTTCGTTCTTGAATTTGGCTAGGAGGGTAATTAGTACTGTTTCAGTGCTATGGAGGGGGCAAAATCCTGATTGTGATTCATGTAATATTGTGTCCTAAAAACCTGACCTTTAGGCAGCCCTCTGACCAGTGGCATAACCAGGGGGGGTCCTGGGCTCCCCAGTTTCAGTTCAGGCCCCCCACCAGCAGAAGCTTTCCTGTGGCGATATTCACCATCTTACTGCCTGTCCTGCTTCCCCCTCCCTCCCATTTATGCTCAGTTGTAATGAAATTGAGCATGCACTCTGTGGCAGGAAAGCAAGGCAGGCAGCATGGTGCTGATCATTGCCACAGGAAGGCTTCTGGTGGTGGGGCTTGGGCTCAGGCCCCCTCCCCCCCCCCAAAAAAAATAATCAAGGTCTGTCTGTACAGATACCAGTGAGGTAAATTGTAAATCCAAATGAACAGATCAGTCCTTTCATGTACTGCAGAAAAATATTGATCAGTAGAGGTAAGAGCAGTGGTTTGCAAACTTTCTCGGGTCATGGCACCCCTAGGCTACACATTTCTTCTCAAGTCTTCCCCACCCCCACCAGTATTGAGTTCTACCTTTGTTAGCAGGGATGCCCAAGCCCTATTAGCTGAAGAGGTCCAGTGCCCGAGGTCTAAGCTCCATGCTGCTTGCGCAAGCAAATCAGTAGCATTCTTCAGCCACCAACACCTGCAGTCCCATACATGTCCTCCTCAGTGGTGTAGCCAGACAGACAGTTTTGGGTGGGCCTGAGCCCAAAGTGGGTGGGCACAAAATTTTCTCTGCTCCGCCCTACCTCCACCTCAAAATATAAATACTTTAGCTAATGAGGATCCTCAAGCTCAGTCAGCTGAAGACTTTCTCTGAAGGTGGCCAGAACTCTCTTTTACCAAGCTTGGCAGGCAGCAGCAATGACCCTAAGCCACTGATGCCAGCACCCCACACATGCTTAGCTGTCGATGGCTCAAGGATGCTGTTGCCAGAGCTTGGTAGAAGGGAGTTCTGGCCGCCTTTGGAGGAAGTCCTTAGCTGGGGATGCCTGGGAATCCTCACCAGCTATACAGCAAGGGTTAGGACTGTTGTAAGACCTACTTGGCCCAGGTCAGAAAATAAAGGAGGGCTCCCCTCCTCGATTCCCTCTCCTCTTTGCCTCCCTTCTAATTTACCACCTGCCATTACTATCACACCAACAGAACCTCACCAAACACAGAACAAGGGATCACAAATTAGAAATAAAAATATTTAGACAAAAATTGAAAAGGAACCCCAAGAAGTTAAACACAGCATTACTGCAACACTGGAGACACAAAACATGCATTTCCTTTTCTACAGAACACAATACAAAGACATTTCCTATGCACATTTCCAAAAGCTAACATATTCCATTTAAAACATTTGAAATAAAATGCTTTGTTTCTACCTTTGTTGTCTGGACATTTTATTTTTCCATCTTGCTGGTTCCAATTTCTCTTTTCTGCTTTCCTCTCTGCCGTCTGCTAATTCTTCTTCAAGCGGCTGTAGTCCATTTGTCTTTTCTCCTCTCTCCTGTCTGTTCCCTCAATATTCCTGCCTCTGACATGTTGGTCATTCCTTTGTAGCTTTTTTCGACCTCTCTCTCACCCTTCTTTGTCTCCTTTTTACTTTTCAACTACCTATCAAATTTCCATCTTCTTCTTTCACCCACTAGCTCTCCCATTCCCCATCTTACTCCTCCCCATCCCTACTTTCTCTTTTATCTTTAATCTACTCCCCATTACCATATTTCTACCCTCTGTAATCACTGTCTCTCATTCATTTCCTTGCCCTCTCCCACAGGGTTCCACCATTCCCATCATCTTCTCCCTCCACCCTTCTAACCAGCATCTGATCCCCTCCCCACCCCACCATGGTAGCCTTATATTTTCCTGCCCCTTCTCTCTTCATTCCTGTTAAATAGTAATAGTAGTAGTCCTCTCCCCCATGGCCCAGCATTTCCCCCCTCACCACCTACTGTGTACCTCTCATCCACCCCCATGTCTATCTCCCCCTCTCATTCCCACTGTCCAACGTCTCTCTCCCCTTCCCATACAGCATATCTACCTTCCTCCCCTCTACCAGCATGTCTAACATTTCTTCCTTCCCTCCACCCCTATGCCCACCATTTTGCCCTCCTCTCCACCCCTATGTTTAACATTTCTCCCCCTCTCACCACCTATCCCCTCTCTATGCAGCATGTCTACCTCTCCTCCACCTCATATGCAGCCAAGACTTCTCCCTTCCTGACCCCTCCACCCCTTTACTGGATCTCTCCCTTCTTCCCCATGCAGCTTCTCCCCCACCCACCATGCCTCATCATTCCATCTTCCCTCCTCCCTGTGCAGCATCTTTCCTTCCATCTTCTTCCCTCCCCCCCCCCCCCCCCCCCCGTGCAGCTGCTGTCCCCGTCTTCCCTCCCCCATTCCAACATCTTTTCCCCATCATACCTTGCCCCGTTGCGTGCCACAACTTTCACCCCCATCTTCCCTCACCCTCGCAGGCCCGCCCAGCAGCGATTCCGATCGCAGGCAGCTCCTTCGACTCGCACACGCTGCCTGCCGGCTGCCGCTCAAATCTCCTTGCAGCTACTAGCAGCGCTAACCCGGAAGCTCAGAGGAGAGGCTTCCTGTTAGCGCTGCTAGTAGCTGCAAGGAGATTTGAGTGGCAGCAGCCCAGCCGGCAGGCAGCGTGTGCGAGCCGAAGGAGCTGCCTGCGATCGAAATCGCTGCTGGGCGGGCCGGTGAGGGTGAGGGAAGATGGGGATGAAAGTTGCGGCACGCCACGGGGGAATGGTATCGCTGTGCTGCTGGGCGGGCCTGACCCCAAATTGGGTGGGCCCAGGCCCACACGTGGCTACGCCCCTGGTCCTCCTTCTCTTCCCCCCCCTTCCATCCAGCATCTGCCCTCCTTCTCTTCCCCCCTTCCATCCAGTGTCTGCCCTCCTTCTCTCCCCACCTTCCATCCAGCGTCTGGCACGTCTATTTTCCCACTCCCCCCACACACCCATGCCTGTCGATACTGCTTTTCTCGAAGAGCAGCCACAGCGGCAAAACAAGCTGCAGTCATGCGGGACAAGACTTTTCATACACGTGGCTGCTGGCTGTGCCCTGGAACGGGAAGTAATGTTCAAGGGGGCAGAACTGTCAGCCGTGTGTATGAAGAGTCTGGCGCTGCATGGCTGCAGCTTGTTTTGCCGCTGTGGCTGCTCATCTAGAGAAGCGGCACAGATGGGTGTGTGGGGGGGGGGGGGATCAGGGTCAGAGAGGAGGCAAATGCTGGATTGGGGGGAGCAGTAGTGGTTTGTGTGGTGGCAGGAAGGAGGTTGGGATTTGCTGTGGCACCCTTGAGAGTTTGCTATGGTGCACAAGGGTGCCGCGGCACACAGTTTGGGAACTGCTGGGTCAGAGCAAAGATTCTTAGGAAACCCTGCTGACCACCTCTGAGAGCCTTTCTTCAAACGTAATCCTCTACATTTTATCCCATAATAAAGCTGTGGGTCACTATAAGACATTCCCCATAAGTTCCAGTTAGGTGTGACTGCATTAACAACAGTGTTGACTCCTCAAATCTAAAATCACAAGCACCACCTGATTCTTATCCAAGCTGTGACAGAAGGGATCTCCTAGGTTAACAAAAACTGACTCCTTGCCTGATCCAGACTGAAAACCAGCCTGTTCAGTATCTAATCTGTAATGTGTAAACCATCTATCTGGAAGCGCCCACTATTACAATATGTAAACTGCCTTTGTTGTACCACAGAAAGGCAGTATACCAAATGCATGCATGCCTGACCCTTACATGACCTTCTCCATAAGGTTAGCAGTGATTTTTTTTTTTAAGTTTCAGCAAGCAGAGTGGCACTGGGTCTAGCATACAATAAGTAGAATGTGGGTCACTCAGTACCGCCATCAGCTGAATAAGAATACCGACTGAAAGCCCTCTATCAGAATTCCTGAGAGCCTCTTTATTGTGCTCTTTTTTGCGAATTGTTTCACACCAATTGATTGAAATGTGCTCTTTTGCTAACAGAAGTAGCCTGCCAAACACTCGAAATACAGAGCATTTTTAAACAAATCCACCTTAGGTTTTCCACTGCCCATTCATTCACACAGGACCTCAAATAACATCCTGCATTTGCTCTGTGGCTGATTAAATCAGGGCAGAGAAGAAACCTTTCTTGTCTCTGTTGAGACATAACGCATTTCTGTTGGCGGCTTTCCTCCAAGCTTCTCAATCAGCAATGGTACACTCTTACATATACATATAGTAGATGACGGCAGAAAAAGACCTGCACGATCCATCCAGTCTGCCCAACAAGATAAACTCATATGTGCTACTTTTTGTGTATACCTTACCTTGACTTGTACCTGTCCTTTTCAGGGCACAGACAGTATAAGTCTGCCCAGCACTATCCCCGCCTCGCAACCACCGGTTCTGGCTCATGGCTTTCCAGTGTTCTAACTATTTTATTGTTTCAGATATCTCAAATACTTAGAAAACCATCCATACTTAGGTTGAAAAGACTTATGATAGCACCTAAGACGAACCATTGTATCCAGACATTATAAAAGGGATAATGCCAGTAATTTATCGTCTCCTCTGTCATCTCCTTTAGAGTGATGCAATAATATTTGGTTGTTACAGCTGTCTGTTAGTACTGCATAGCTACAGATCTGTGATTCTCATCTCTAGTCCTTAAAATCCTGAAAATCAGACCTGCTAGATGAGATAAGGTACAGAACTGAACTGTTGCTTTTGGAGGATTGTTTGCAGTTCTATGGCACTTCTGCTGATCTTATTCTCCTAAAACATTATAGAGAGATTAGCTAACAAAATACTTTAGATTTTGTTTTCTGCATTTATATGAATTTAAAATACACATGCACACATACCCACACCAGTAGCATAGCCAGACAGCCAATTTTGGGTGGGCCTGAGCACAATGTGGGTGGGCACAAAATTTTCTCTCTCCCCCCCCCCCCCCCCCAGCCAAGCATCTGTTCCCTCTTTCTACCCTCCTCACCCTCATAGCCTATTTCCCTATACCTTTTACCTCCCACCACCAGCATCTTCCTGTCCCATCTCTCTCCCCTCCCCCATTGCCCAACATTTTCCCTTTCTCTTCCCTACCATCCATTGTCTATCTTCTCTCCCTGGATCCATCTTCCCTCTTTCTCCCCTCCCCTGCTTGTGCATCTCTCCTTTCCTCTCCTCTTCTCCACCTTCTTCATGTCCAACTTTTCTCCCTCTCCCTGCCTTGAGCCCCTGGTTTAACATCTCTCCCCCCCCCCCCCCCCACCATCTCTCCATCCTTCCTTTCCCTCACCTCAATGCCATGTTCAACATTTCCCCTCTCATCTCTCCCTCCCTTCCACTTTCATGTCCAACACGTTTTTTTCTCTCATGCCCTTTCCCTCCCTCTCCCCATCCCACCCATATCCAACCATTCTCCCTCTCTTTTCCCTTGCAGCATCTCTCCGTCCCTCCCCCTACCTGTCTCACTTCCCTCATCCCAACTGTGCTCCTGTCTCTCCCTGACCCACCCACCACCAGCACACACAAAACAAACCTACCACCCGCCAGCATGCTGCAGGTTTTTTTCCCCTCCCTTTCCCCAGCCACCACTCACTGACATGCTGGTTGCAGGCCTTCTTTCCCTCGGGCCCTCCCTCCCTTTCGGGCAGCGCCGCAGTCTACCTGTACAGGAAAGCTGCACGGCTCCGGGTCCGTCCTGCCGCTATGCTGCTGCCCTCCGCTCCGTTGTCATCATCTTTCTGGCACAGAGTTGTTACTCGTTCTTCTGCTGCTTATCTGCAGCTGATCCGCGCGCTGCTAGGGCTGTATGCTGCTGCGACTGCTTCCTCTGCGCTGGTCCCGCCTTCTTGAAGAGGCGGAAGGCAGGGCCAGCGCAGAGGAGGCAGTCGCAGCAGCATACAGCCCTGGCAGCGCGCGGATCTGCTGCAGATAAGCAGCAGAAGAACGAGTAACAACTCTGTGCCAGAAAGATGATGACAATGGAGCGGAGGGCAGCAGTGTAGCGGCAGGACGACCCGGTGCTGTGCAGCTTTCCTGTACAGGTAGACTGCGGTGCTGCCCGAAGGGGAGGAAGGGCCCGAGGGAAAGAAGGCCTGCAGCGTGCCCTGTTGCTGGGTGGGCCTGAGGCCAAAGTGGGCGGGCCCCGGCCCACCCAGGCCACCCGTGGCTACGCCCCTGACCCACACATCAACTCCTCCGTATCCAGATTGGTGAAGGAACACAACTGAACAAAATAACCAATAACTAGTCTTTGCAGAGCAATGTTGAACAGTTTTTATTTCTTAAAGGTCCAGTACCTGCCATTAATGGAGCCCTTCAGAAAGTAGGACTCTCACTTAAAGACATGGACTTGGTAGAGGTAAGGAACAGTAAACTCCTCTGCACTCCACCTCCCCCCTTCTCCCCACCCCCCATCAGAAAAGTTTCAAGGTGAAAGCCACCTATTCTCCTTTTAATAGTAAGTACAGTCCCATTGGCATGAGCTACCTAGTGCCAGAATGAATTGAAGATAATAAAATAAACTGTATTCATCGTTCAAAATACTTGTGATGGCATCAAAATCATGCATATTTTGTGGGTCTGAAATGTGAATTCAGAGATCACTGGAGGAGACGTCAAGGCTTTCTTATACTGCCCTATGTACAAGAATTCTGTAGTTCCTTTAGGGATTTCTTGCCAGAGAAAAATAACCTCCCCCCCCACCCCACTTTCTATCCCTGTCCTTCAGTGATTTGTTTTTAAGAGTGGTGGAGCAGCTGCAGTAGCACATGCTAAATGTATTTCTTTTTTGATGTGTTCAACATGCTGCAGCCTTTTCATTCTTGCTGTACTTCATAGGCGCCCCATAAAAGAGGCTTGGAGGCTAAGCCTCCCCAACCCTAAACCCAATCTCAAATTTAAAATGGCAATGCACAGGCCAATTCAGGTGCTGGCATTTTTCCCTCTCCCCTTCATTCTCCCTCCCCGCATCCCATGCCTTGATCGCTATTGGTAGTAATACCGACAGCGATTAAAACAGGCAGCTTTGGGGCTAGGGCTAGGGCTTTTCAGCTTGGAGAAGAGACGGCTGAGGGGAGATATGATAGAAGTGTATAAAATAATGAGTGGAATGGATCGGGTGGATGTGAAGCGACTGTTCACGCTATCCAAAAATACTAGGACTAGAGGGCATGAGTTGAAGCTACAGTGTGGTAAATTTAAAACGAATCGGAGAAAATTTTTCTTCACCCAACGTGTAATTAGACTCTGGAATTCGTTGCCGGAGAACGTGGTACGGGCGGTTAGCTTGACGGAGTTTATGTTTAAATCATCTTTATTGAAGGCAATAAAACACTTTGACAGTACTTCAGAAAATGATGACATACATATGCATGTAAGCTTCTGCAACAATTCTGGCTCCCAACATTTGATTTTATCCCCCCCTCCCAACTTCACTACCCTACCCCAACAATAACTCCTGAATCCGTAGTGAACTTTGTAGTATTTGTGTCTATACATTCATTTTGCAAAATGAGACCTGAAAGCCACCCTGATTCATTATACAACAAAGAAGCCCTTCATTAATAGCAAAATCAGTCATTAAATGATCCCTACCCCCCCCCCCCCTCCCAACCCTCCCCCCTTTCTAATGTAAGCGCCCCAATTCCTAAGCAAGTGAATTAACAAACAGTCCCCAATATATATCCCTAATTGATGAGGGCTCAAGTTATGCAACACCTAGTTCAGTCATCTCCCCTTTCAGAAATTCAGTATAAAGCTTCTTCCTCCCGGGGGAAGAGTCAGCCACAAAGGTTCCCACTGCTTCCAGAATTGCTCCCCAGGTTCACTGTCCCACGTTTTGACCTGACATCGGTCCAATCTCATTTGTGTGATCATCTGGGATCTCCAATAGGCCAGGGAGGGTTCCTTCTCCGAAATCCAAAATTTTAGGATGGTGGCCAGCCCAAAATAAACGGCCTTCTGTATGTACCCCTTAAAACCTGCCGGCGGCGAAGAGGAATAGCTATATTTATGAAATATGATAAGGGGATCCCTCAACAGAGTGCACCCCCATTGACCCTCCACCGCTTGTAGCATCCCCTCCCAAAACCGTTGAACCCACTGGCAGCGCCAAAACATATGACCCAAATTCGCAATAGCTGTTCCACACTTTGGGCATGTACCGTCACACCGGGCGACAAACTTAGCAGCCCTCCTCGGGGCTATATACGTTCTAAGTAAAATTTTGTACAGTCGTTCCCGTTGTGGGATCGAAAGTCTCATTGTATACAATTGTTTTACTAAGGATTGGCATAACTCTACTGTCACTTCACATTCCAGGTCCTCTGTCCAACCACGGGCCAAGCGCGCATAGTCTATTTCTGGTGCTGTATCCCTCAACTGTTGAAGATGAAATTTAAGTGGCACTGACAACTGTGCTCCCAGGGTGTACATTTCCGCCAAAACCTCCTGCACATCCTCCGTGAGATCAGTCCAACAGAGGGAGGCGACATAATGCTGTAGTTGAAGATGCGCGAACTGATGACCCGCGCCCGTTCCTATTAATTCCGCTAACTCCGGGAGGGGCCGCACCCTCCCTTCCTCTGTGAGCACCTGAGACAAGTAAATTACCCCCTTCCCCGCCCACCGCGTGAAAACACTTCTACCATGACCTGGCGGAAAATCTGGGTTATCGCAGAGGGGCAGGAGAGGAGTCACCCGTGCCGTGAACTGGTGCCTCCTACAAATCCATCTCCAGGTAGCCCGAAGGGCCGATAACATGGGATGAAGCCGGAGCGCCCGCCGTGGCATCCCCCGTCCCCCATGCAAAAGACAGCTAAAATGCCACCCCGGGAACCACGATACCTCTACGGGGGTCAGGGAAAACTCAGATGTGCCTCTAAACCAATCGTTTATATGCCTCATCCCGCAGGCCACGGAGAGGAGCTTTATGCTAGTTAGTCCCATCCCGCCGCCCTCCCGAGGCGTGACAAGTGTCGACATCGGGAGGCGAGGTCGTTTCCCCTGCCAGAGAAACTGTTGTAAAAGCTTGTTTAGGCATTTCTCCTCCTTGCCTTGGAGGAATATCGGCAATTGTTGAAATAGGTATAACCATTTAGGTGCTAGCAACATATTGACCAGGGCTATCCTCCCCCATAGAGACAAGGGCAGCGCCTGCCAGAGTGACAGTTTCTGTTTTGTCAGCTGCACCAGAGGTTTAACGTTACATGAGTATAACGCTCTTAAATCTCTGGGAATAAGAACCCCCAGGTATTTCAATTCTCCCTCCCATCTCAAGGGAAAGTCCCCCCTCCATTTATGTTGTAATGTCTGATCTAAAGCCATGGCGCAGGATTTTTGAATATTTAATGAGAAGCCGGAAAGTCTCCCGTATTCCTTAAGTAAAGACAGGGCACTCTCCAGCGAGCTTGACGGAGTTTAAAAAGGGGTTAGATAGATTCCTAAAGGACAAGTCCATAGACCGCTATTAAATGGACTTGGAAAAATTCCGCATTTTTAGGTATAACTTGTCTGGAATGTTTTTACGTTTAGGGAGCGTGCCAGGTGCCCTTGACCTGGATTGGCCACTGTCGGTGACAGGATGCTGGGCTAGATGGACCTTTGGTCTTTCCCAGTATGGCACTACTTATGTACTTATGGGGCCTTCCCTCTGATGTCTCTCCCCGTTACTGCGCAGGCAGGGTGTGTCAGAGGGAAGGCCCCAAAGCAGCCTGTTTTAATCGCTGTCAGTATTGTTATCTGCAGCAATTGAGGCATGGACCGCAGAGAGGGGAGAATGAAGGGGGAACAGACAGTTGAAACTGTGGGGGGGGGGGGGGGGGGGGGTGAGATGTGCTGGTTGTGACCGCCCATCTCATTGAACTGCACAGGCCAGGTTACAGTGTTGACATAGCCTGCCTGGACCAGTGTCACTTTCCTGCTGCTGCTTTTCCCTGTAGACATGGTAGACTGCCAAATGAGGATTTTTTTACCCAATTTTGGGTCATAACCACTGCACCCAGAAGAAAGGGAGGAAGAATAGGATAGAACTCAAAAATAACATGTCTTGACTTGAAGGGGTGGTAGATGTGCACAACAGCCTCCCAGTGGAAGTGGTAGAGGCAGAAAAAGTAACAGGATTCAAGACTGAGATGAGCATAAAGGGCATTTTTGAAGGAGAATCAGTTTGATCAATGATGGTATTGCTGTCAAATAATGTTTCATTATTCTTAATTATGTATATCAACATGGCTCAACATCTGCACATCATCTCATTTGGCTTCTCTGCAAACGACAGATTGAATGATTCTGATGTGCATTTTTTTTTTTTTTTTGCTTAAGGTGAATGAAGCTTTTGCTCCCCAGTACCTGTCAGTTGAAAAGGCTTTGGGTCTAGATCCCGAAAAGACCAATGTCAATGGAGGAGCCATTGCCCTCGGTCATCCCCTGGGAGCATCTGGATCAAGAATCACTGCTCATCTTGTGCATGAACTTAGGTGTGTGTCAGCATTTCCATAGGCCCAGCTTTACATAAGATTTTACTGTGAACAAGTTGTATCTCTTTGTCTGTCCATCTAGAACTATGAATCTTTAAATTAGGGGAAAAAGTAATAATGTGTTGCAGCTTTAGTCAGAAACTAAGAAATGAACTTATACATCATAACACGGCTACCACACTCCTCCATTTCTTTAAAAAAGTATAATCAGAATTTAAGATTACAGTGCAATAACCTTAAATAAAAGAGAATCTTCACACTCATGGATGTCCTGAAAACTTGGTGGGTTTGTCCCCGAGGACCAGGTTGACAGTCCCTGCTGTAGGCCACTCTTCCACTTCAAGCAGGCCCCTAAGCAGCTGTTTTGAATGAAGGGTGTAAGAAAATCTAGTTGTTTATGAAAGGAGTTTTACATAACGTAAGAATAGCCATACTGGGTCAGACCAATGGTCCATGTAGCCCAGTATCCTGCTTCCAGCAGTGCCCAAGTTATGAGGATGATATTACTGTTCCAATTCAGTCAGACGTTTCCATAGAATTATCTACCATGCAGTACAGTAGAAAGTTGGGTTTCGGCCCATAAGTTAGTTTAATACGGAAAAGGCAAAGTTGCGGTTGATTAGAGGCTTCAGGGAGCCTGTGGAATCTCAGAATTAATAAACGAAAGTATGTTTTTCCCCCTCTGTAAGGATTTTAGGAGAGAGAGAGGAAAAAAAAAAGGTTTCAAGCCTCATAAACACACCTGTTATCTTCCCCTCCCCCACAAACCGAAACCTACTTCCATATGGCCCATAGACAACGTTTTACACGTCCCAACTGCTAGCTAAAAGAATTGTTTAATGGACATTTAAAATGCCTGGGAGGAGGAAGCGGGAGTCAACTTGCTGATTTGTACCTGAAAGCTCTGGCTGGCTTCTGTTACGTTCGTAACATCTCCTCATGTCAGCCAGCCTCCAGTGTCCCCTTCCCTCTCACTGTTCCGCCCTCTGAAGTCATTACGTTTTGACGCGAGGGTGGGGCAGTGAGGGGGAATGGAACACTGAAGGCTGGCTGACATCAGATGTTACGAACCCAGGCATACAGACAGCGATGGAACGTTATATAGGATTGTATTTCCTGAGTTCTTCAATTTCTTTTTCTTTTTTTTTATTTTAACCCGTATCGAATCACGAGGTATTGCGAGCTATAACAATAAAATGTTATGTTGTGTCGTCTGCAGATTTAATCTCCTTACTTGTTACGATTTCCAGATCATTTATAAATATGTTACATAGCACCGGTTTCAGTACAGATCCCTGCAGCACTCCACATTGAGAAATATGGCCAGCAGTCTATTTCCATCCCAGTTAAGGTGGAGTCCATCCTTTCAGAATAGGTTCCCGCTTTCCCAAAATGTTGCCCAGTTCCTAACAAATCTAAATCCCACATCCCTGCACCTTCGTCTCAACGATGCTTTGAGACTTCAAAGCTATACTTGTTTCTTGGGTCCTGTGCATTGAACGGGAGCATTACTGAAAATGCTACCTTGGAGAATCTGGATTTTAACTTTCTACCCAAGAGCCTAAATTTGGCTTCCAGAACCTTCCTCCCACATTTTCCTATGTCACTGGTACCCATACATACCAAGGCAGCTGGCTCCTCCAACATTCTAAAATCCAATGTGGGTGATGCGTAAGGTCTGCCACTTTTGCACCAGGCAGGCAGGCAAGTAACCAGGTGATCCTCGCATCCACCCAGCTATCTACGTGCCTAATGATCGAATCACTAACTGCAACAGTTGTCCTAACCTGATGCGAGAGGATATTGCATCCCCTGGTGAGCAGGTCCTGGCTACAGGAATCCTTCCTACTTCACCAGGGTAATACTGTCCTTTTTGGAGACTTCCGTATTCCAAGGCAGCAAATGGGCTGCCAGACTGGAGGTGGGACTTCTCTATAAAGTCCCTGTAGGTCTCCTCTATATACCTTTGTCTTCCTCAGCTCCTCTAAGTCTGCTACTCTAGCCTCAAGAGAATGGACTTGTTTCTCTGAAAGCTAGGAGCTCTTTGTATCTAGCACACATATGTAACCTCTCACCAACTGGGAGATAATCATAGATAATAATATGATCAACTTAATTTATCTTAAATACTTAACAAGTAACCAAGCTTTCAGCTTTTTTTTTCTAAATTTTAGGTAATCAGCCTCGCATCTAATGAATAGGGGTAGTGGTTTCCACATTGACAGAATAGCATAAGTAAAAAGCTTTTTAAAATAAAATAATCCTATAGAAGAGGGCAAAGGTAGCTCAAACTTATTTGTGTACTAGTAAAAGAGGCCCGTTTCTGAGCAAATGAAACTGGCGCTAGCAAGGTTTTTGTCGCCAACACCCCCCCCCCTCCCTGGCCAACCCCTTCGTTGTTCTGGCATTGCTCCGCCCCCAACGTCATTACGTTTGACGTGAGGGCGGGTCCAAGAGCGATTTCCCACCCCCTGCCTCCCTCCCTGCCAATCCCTTTGTTGTTCTGCCATAGCTCCGCCCTCGAGGGCGGGGCCCGGGGGGATTTTGGTGGCTTCACCACCACGAACCTTCGAACCTTTTTGAAGGAAGTCAGGGCTTGGCTTCATTGACGTCAGTGTCCTCAGAACGTTGAGGGTGAGTTATTATAGTAGATGTTTGTCAGGTAGAAATCTGACACGGTTGAACTTTTAATAAATTTGACAAATAATGAGGACGTTCTCCATATAAAGGTTTAAAAGCAGAACATAAAACTTTAAAATCAACCCTCACTGTGATTGGCAACCAATGGAGTTTTCTCAACAAGGGAGAAACTCTTATCATAGTAACCCAGTAGATTACAGCAGATAAAGACCTGTACAGTCATCCAGTCTGTCCAACAAGATAAACTCATATGTGCTACTTTATGTGTATACCTGACCTTGATTTATCCTTGCCATTTTCGTGGCATAGACCGTAGAAGTCTGCCCAGTACTTGCCCCGCCTCCAAACCACTGGTGCTGCCACCCAATCTCTGCTAAGCTTCTGAGGATCATTCTTAGTTTTTTGTAAGGCAGTCTTCATTGTATTTGTAATAACTGCAGATGAGACAATAATGACTGTGAAATATTCAAATAGAAAAAAACTTACAGTATTCCAACCTGGAACAAATAATTCTAATACTAGCTTCTGCAAGTTATCCAAAGATAAAAATGAATGGATCTGTCGTGGAAAATGTATTTGAGTAAAAATGGAGGATTCAAAATGTGAGTGGCCATCTAGAGCAGTGTAGCCCTATACCCACACTGTGAATTCGGTAAGGGGACTTCCTTCATTCTTCAAACAGAAGTATTCAATCATGTCGGTTACTGTGGTTGGGCACAGATGTACTGTAGCATAAGCGCCTTGTGCAATATCTTAAACCATTTCAAACTAACATTGAAATCACTTTTGCACTTCAAGAATGCACGGGAGGGGCGGGTTTGCAGAACTTGTACAGAGTGGCAGTGTAGCTCTAACCGCCATACTGGGCCATTTTGATCTTTATCTGCTATCATCTACTTTATTGTTATGCTACCATGTAAAGATAGTGTTTGAAAACAGCTAATTTGGGTTTGTTTTGAGAGAAGGTTTGAATATTTTTATATTTTTTTCAGGTTGGAAGTGTAGATCAGTGAAACATACTTCTACTTTAACACATTTTTAGCTAGGGGAATGTGAAAAAATATACAAGAATGTGAAGACCACAAAGCACTGATTAGGCTTGTATTTGGAGTGTAGGAAGTGAGGCGTTGGATCTCTACGAGGCAAAAACACTGCCTTTATGGTAGAAGTCTATTTGTTGGAGAAAGGGCTCAACATTGCTGCATTATGGTGAAAAGCCTGCGTGCCTGTTTCTCTTGAACACATGTATAATATGTTGATATTATTGTACTTTCCAGAAATTGCAGCTATCTTTCGTCTTTAGAATCTGAAAAGCACTGAAGACAACAGTATTACAGTTCATTTATATCTTGCCGTTTCCCATTAATATAGTTCACAGCAGATTATTCCACAGACATATCTTCCTTAATTCTTACATAGTAATATGTTTATTTAGAACAAACCTCTTACTCTGTTCATAACTATCTTTTGCAATATAATGTAAGCCACATTGAGCCTGCAAATAGGTGGGAAAATGTGGGGTACAAATTTAGCAAATCCTATATAATAAAAAGCACCTCCAACATTCTGAAGCTGACTCTGTGGCTCTGTGGCAGTGTAGGGTTTGTAAGTCTGTAGTTCAGCTTTTCATTGGCTCTCACTGTCCCCGCCCTCACGTTGAGGAAACGGAATGCTGCATAGTTGCCAAGCAAACAAACGTGACGTCACAGGAACGAAGAACCAATCAGACAGAACGGAACTTGGAGGAGGGAAGTGGAGTGGATTGAATCTCTAACAAACAATCATATACAGGGAGGTACGAACATCAGTGGAGGCAAGTGCACAGAACGGAAGGGAAGACAAACATTTAATCACTTTGTCACTCAAACACACACACACACACTCAATCACTCTGTGTATCTCTCTCTTACACTGTCTGTAAAACACACTGTCACTCTCAGTCTCTCACATGGGCAACTGTATGTTGCATTCTCACGAGTAAGGAGCTCTTCTGATGTGATTGTTAAACTGATTGAAGGGCCTGAACATGGAAAACTTTTACCACATTGTAACACAATTTACACAAAAAATATTGTATATAAAGAAATCTTACACATGTAAACAACAATTATATTCAGAATACAACCGTGGAAACATTAATGGCAGGAACTCATTAAATTGCTAGCGCCCATTTCATTGCGTTAAGAAACGGGCCTTTTTTACTAGTAAATAAATAAATTACAATAAGTTTCTAGAGCGCAATAGTCTAGGAATTTACATAGTAATAATACAAAGAATACCTTAACCTTAAAAACAATGTAACATACTACTAATAATAAGGAAAAACAAAAGGCAACCATGATTCAGATTATTTCTTTGTCGCATAGATTTGAAACAATGTCTTCAGAACTTTCTTAAAGATGGTATAGTTGGTAATGTTTCTAAGATTGGTAGAAATTTCCAAACTTTTGCAGCTTGAACAGCAAACAAACAAACAAACAAAGCTTCTTAAAGGTGATACCTTTGGAACTTGGAAGATCAAATAAAGACAAGTTCCGAAAATTATATAGATGGTTCATTATTGTATAACATACAAGATTAATCACATGTGGAGGAACGGGGATGACCATCTTTAAGGGTGCCCATCTGTAAGGACGTCCTCGCGAAGGAGCGTGGAAACCCATATTATCGAAATAAGATGGGCGTCCATTTTTCATTTTGATAATACGGTCAGGGAAGCCCAAATCTCAACATTTAGGTCGACTTTAGAGATGGTCGACCTAAATGTCGAGATGGTCGTCCCCGGCTTTCACCCATAATGGAAACTAAGGATGCCCATCTAAAAAACGACCAAATCCAAGGCATTTGGTCATGGGAGGAGCCAGCATTCGTAGTGCACTGGTCCCCTTGACATGTCAGGACACCAACCGGGCACCCTAGGGGGCACTGCAGTGGACTTCACAAATTGCTCCCAGGTGCATAGCTCCCTTACCTTGGGTGCTGAGCCCCCCAAACTCCCCGCAAAACCCACTCCCCACAACTGTACACCACTATCATAGCCCTAAGGGGTGAAGGGGGGCACCTACATGTGGGTACAGTGGGTTTTGGAGGGTTCACATTTACCAGCACAAGTGTAACATGTGTGGGGGGGGTGGGCTTGGGTCCGCCTGGCTGAAGTGCACTGCACCCACTAAAACTATTCAAGGACCTGCATACTGCTGTCATGGAGCTGGGTATGACATTTTAGGCTGGCCAAAAAAAGTTTTTTAATTTTTTTTAAAGGGTGGGAGGGGGTTAGTGACCACTGGGGGAGTAAGGGGAGGTCAGTTCAGGCACCAAGTAAAGTTGGCCAAATGCTCGTCAGGGACGCCCTTCTTTTTTCCATTATCGGCCGAGGATGCCCATCTCTTAATCACGCCCCAGCCCCGCCTTCGCTACGGTGCCTGCACGCCCCCGTGAACTTTGGTTGTCCCTGTGCCGGGAAGCAGTTGAGGACGCCCAAAATCGACTTTTGATTATGCCGATTTGAGCGACCCTGAGAGGACACCCATCTCCTGATTTGTTTCTGAAGATGGGCGCCCTTCTCTTTCGAAAATAAGCCTGATTGTCATGTTTCATGTGATGGCTATGTAGATTAAATCTCATGTTTAGCTTCTGGCTTGTTTAATATAGCACCCTTATTCACAAGGTTTACTTTGAATGACATATATACCACATTTGAAGATGAGCATGTGAAGGATCTCCTTATACTGAATATTTTTCCCATGTTAATGACTATGGGATCCTGTGAAATGTGTTGGCACAGTTTGCAGCTAGATATATTGTAGGGATGTGTGCCATTCTCTTCTTTTGAGCTTCAGTCGGGAGTTTGCTTTTCACTAATTTGTGTTTTAAATTGAGTGGCTGTTGGAAGGCCAGCACTGGTGGGGCTGGGAATCTCTTAGTTCATCCTCCTGGAATAGTGGCTGTAGATCTTTTATGATTCTTCTAATTTTTTTAGTTGTGCATTGTGTGTCACTACAAGGGAGATTCTTTCTGTGGCTTTATTTTCCTTGTACTGCAGTAGGTTTTCCCTGGGTATTTTAAAGGAAGACACAATATTCTTGGAGATTTATTTTGGGGTTGTAGGCCTTTTTGTTTGAAGGATTCAGTCAGGATTTGGAGGTGTTTATCTCTGTCTCTTGGGTCAGAGCAGATACAATGGTATCTTGTGGCATGTATAATGGACTTTTTTGTATGTGAAGGGTGGAAGCTGGAGTTGTGGAGGTAACTGCATCTATCTGTTGGTTTCCTGTGTACAGATGTTTGTATATAGCCATTGCTGTTGGAAACTGGTGTGTAAAAAAAATTGACTTTCTGGGGAGTAGTCAATTTTGAATTTGATTGTAGGATGGTATTTATTGAGAGACTCTTCTCAGCCCATTATAAACCATAAAATTCTACTGCTTTGTCACCCTCTTTTCAGCCATCCAGCTCTCCCTGTTTCTCACCTAACCCACCCTACTGTAACCAGTGGAAGAATTTATTTATTTAGTACCTGGGAGCTGAGGGAGGATCTGAGACACATGTGCAGTACACTGCTGTCTTGTCACTATTTGTACTTGCACGAGTAACCTGGGGGGCAATTTTATGGAGACCTGTTACATGTGTAAAACCCTTCATAAATTTATTCCCAATATATCCCTGCAGAAGGGTGTCTTGGGGGCAGGGGGAGGAGGGGATTGTATGTTTAAGTCGTAATTTGCATGCAGCTGTTTTCAATTTCAAATGCTTGGGATAGTTAAAGGACATTGTAAAGGCTATCTTGTCTTTTGTTTGCAGGCGACGTGGTGGCAAATATGCCATAGGATCTGCTTGCATTGGTGGTGGCCAAGGTATTGCACTCATCATTGAAAATATGGCATGAGGACTAGAAGGAAGACCATGCCAAAACTGATCAACAAGCAGTCAAATTCCAGGGATCACCCCACTCATCAGCCTCCAGCACACATATACATCCAATAGCAAGCGAAATGCATTTTTCTTCTGGGGGGAAGTCAATGTGCATCAGCCAGTGGTGGGATGGAATGCTCATCCAAAAGCCTTAGTGTGTGTGACTTTCTACTGAAAAGAAATGTGAAAATGGTATTTTTAATTCAACCTGAAAACCTCTATAAACGTGTTCCCCCTCTCCCCAGGCAATAAAATGTATGTGGAAATGATCTTCAGTAATAGGATTCACATTTGAATTTCTTTTTTTTTTTTTGTATAAATAACTGGTAATAGACGTCTTTGGTGATTCCAGACACACAGCAAAGTTAGCATTGCTGCAAAACATCCCAGACCACAGAATAGGCCATAAAATCCCAATAAAACTTGTGTTTTGTGGTGGTTAAATATTTCAAAAACATACTTGGCCTAGTATAATGTTCTCCCCTCTTTAGATAAAGAGATTTAGTGCTAACTCCATATGTTGTTTTTGTTTATTCATTTAAAGATCTCCCCTTGCAGTTATGAACTGGGAGAAACTGATTAAAGCATTGTCACAAATGACCTCACAGTGAATATGATCTCATTGGTTAATGCAGTTTTGACATTGTGTGTTTGTGAGAATGTTTGTGTCAACTTATTTTGGGAACCTCAGATGCAGTGATTCCGAGGCCATTTGTGACTTTTAACATTGCTGCTTCTGGTGTAGGCTACACAGATACTGCAGGAACCAATCTGATCCCACCTTGAGACCCTGCTGTAATTGTGGCTGCTTCCAGTGGGGTAGGAGAGTTGATGGGGAATTTGAGAGGAAAAGCTTAGTCATTTTAGAAATCATGTCTTGAGTAGTAGAATGATTATTTAATGCTGGCTAAGTATGATTTATCATGTATTTTTGAAATGCTGCACCAGACACAGAGCAGTTTTGAATTGTTGCCTTAAAATAGTTTAATACTGTTAAACGTGTGCTTGTATATTATATTTCCAATCTTATGGGCAAACACAATTTATGAGAAAACATCCCTATATAGTCAGCTCAATCACAATAATGCTTTCTCAAGGAACAGCTTCACCTCTGACCTCAGCAGTGCGGCTCGCCAATATGTGCCTTTCTTAATTGACAAGACTTACGCCCCACATAGTCATCGGTCATTGTGGTGATTATTTATTGTCTCTATCTACTAGTATATTTTCTTTATATAGCAAACTTTATCCAATTTAAATTCTTCTTTTGATTTTTAGAGAAATATATACTCATCTTTTAGATGTAAAATTTTGCCCAGGGAATGTCTTCCGACATAGCTGTTTGTATATAGCGAAAGACAGGCTATCTGAGGGAAATTCCCTAAAATCAATGGGCATCAGGAAGCCTCCATTCTTTGGTCTTTAAGCCAAATTATGACCGATGACAATGTGGGGGCGTAAGTCTTGTCAAGAAAGATACGTATTGGCGAGCCGCACTGCTGAGGTCAGAGGTGAAGCTGTTCCTTGAGAAAGCATTATTATAATTGAGCTGACCATATTATGATATACAGTACTGTCTACTGTGTACACCTCAGGGCACCTTGTCTGGCTCTTCCAACAGTGTGGTATACAGTACAGATTAGATTACCTGTCCTGTTATGTGCACATGCATGGGTGGTGAACATTTTTTTAGCCTGGATTATTTTGTTACAGATTGGAAATTTAGAATGTTAGTGCTATTGAAGTATCTTATTAAAAGTACTCTTAAAAAGTGCTGTTACCTCTTTTCATTGTCTTAAATTGTCTGTTTGTTTGCTGTCGTTTGTATTAGCATTGATAAAGGAATTAGGAACTGTTGCTTATTGAACCAGTAAGGGTTGGAAGTGCATGATGATGCAGTGACAGAGGAAGGTTTCAGGGCTTATTCTACAAGGACACAACTGGGTAGGAATTGGAGTGTTGTGTAATTTTAAAGGGAGGTGTGTTCTGTGGCCTTTTACCAAGGACCTGCCCTTGTAATGACAGGGAGGATGAGTAAAGCTGGGACCAGATTAGCAGAACCTGTAACTTAAATGTGGAGAAAGATAAGATGGGTGAAAAAGCACATGTAAAAATTATCTGAAAATTGCCTTAATTTACAATCCAGTGGTATAACAAGAGAGACGGGGGCTTTTTATACTTCCAGAAGTAATGTGTAGTAGACACCCCCTGACTAGTGACAGACAGGCATGTCCATCTTTCAGTACTTCACACTACAGGCAGATCAGGTTAGGATCAGATGATGATCAAAGCAATAGTTAGAAAAAGGGGTAGGAGTGGTCATTGGTTGATCCTGCCCTCCAGTGCTATACCTACTATTACTGCAAAGAAGTTAGCAGTTTGTTTTGTAGATAAAAATAAACTTCTTGCCCATGTATTTCAGAAATAGTGAGTCTCTGTGCTATTAGTCAAAATGCTGTGAAGGTTGACTGTTCTTGTGGTGATTTCTTTAAATAAAAGGACAGTCCTATACAAAGTAGAACATCTGGAAACTCTATCTCAAACTCTGAGCTGCACCTGTAGGTGTGGTTAACTTGCTGACATTTTGAACTACCAGCAAGTGGAACACATTTGCTCTTCTGCCCAAAGAGATCTGGGGATGGTGAGGGAGATGGTGGAAAGTCCATAAAAATTACCAGATAGACTTGAGAGTGTCATTATTGGAACTGAGCTGTGAAAAACCTGATCTATGTGGGGGATCAGCCTGCTGTTTCTGATCTGAACTGGCTACTGTCAGAGGCAGGATACTGGATTTAATGGAACGTGGTCTAACTCAGCATGAATTTTGTTTTTTATATTCATAATGTTAGTCCAGGAGGAGGGCCAGCATCTCAACCACTTACTTTTTGTGTATGAATGGGAAATTGAGCATTCCTTCTTCATGAGCTGGGAGGGAGATGTCCGGGTGCCTGGAGGCTTATTTTTGGGACTGGGATGTGAGATGACTTTTCTGTGCTAGCCATCCCTTTCACTTTGGTCCTCTTTGCATAAAGAACAGTAAGATGCATATAGGGTCAGTGTTTAAGTGACTGTACTTATTTAAAAAGCTGTTATAATGATGGCCTAGTTTTCATTGCATTAAATAAGGTTTACCACCTGGTTATGCTCACTAACCAGCTGCTTTTAAGTTAGTGCAAAGACTACTTAGTCCCTGTCAGATATACTTTGAATGGCCACAAGGTGGTACATTTTAAACATATTTAGAAACTGACTACATACAAAGTTTCATCTGTTCTGAATTGTTGGGTTAATTAAAGAGATTACATCAAGACTTTAAAAACAGTTTTCTCTGAGAACAATTAGGCCATAGAATTCTCATATGTGGGTGACGTTCACAGTGCCTGGTGCAGAAATGTTGCCTAACGTACAATTCTTTTAAGAGCTTGAAGCAGCTGTCCCACCAGGCATGCACAGATGCCTTCCTGCCCTACTCAGGAGTGCAGGACCAGCAGTCTATCTTCATCCATGGAGAAAAGAGGTTGTATTTCTGTAGTTCTCTCTTTGGCATGTTTGTTTCTTCTGAGGTGCCTTCCCTGGTGGGTTTTCCCCGCCTATCTTTTATTTTTACTTTTTTTGTTGAGTATATATTCCCATTATTTCTTACTGGACTTCCCCACTTCTTGTGGCTCTGAGGAGTGGTGGTCCACAGGGGACACCGTGTGTTTTCCTTGGGTGCAAACCTGGTTGGCTGGGTCCCTTCCCAGTACCCTCGGCTCCGGGAGGACTTATGTGCCTCAGCCCCGGCTCTGCCATGGGCCTTGAGTGCCTTACCACGCATTGCAGCAGCTGCTCCACTGGAGAAAATAAATTTAAAAAACAATTTTTTTTTAAACAGAAACTGAGCTCTGTGAGTCGCTTACCAGGGAACCAGTGGGGGAAGCATCTTCCTGGATTTCCCTGCCCTCCTGTGCTGGGTAGTCCTCCATTTTCCGTGGTGGGTGAGCTGCCCGGGGACGTCCCTTTCAAATTCCTCAGCCACAAAAAGTGCTGACGACGGATGCATCCCTCCTGAGGTGGGAAGTGCATGTGGATGGGCTTCACAATCAGGGAATTTGATCCCTCCAGGAATCAGGTCTTCAGATCAATCTCCTGGAGTTGCGAGCGATCTGGAACGCTCTAAAGGCTTTCAGAGATCGGCTGTCCAATCAAATTATTCAAATTCAGACAGACAACCAGGTTGCCATGTACTATGTCAACAAGTAGGGGGGCACCGGATCTCGCCCCCTGTGTCAGGAAGCTGTCCAGGTGTGGCTTTGGGTTTGCCGTCATGGCATGTTTCTTCAAGCCACGTATCTGGCAGGCGTAAACAACAGTCTGGCCGACAGATTGAGCAGGATTATGCAACCTCACGAGTGGTTGCTCAACTTGCGTGTGGTGCGCAAGTTTTTCCAAGCGTGGGGCACCCCCTTGGTGGATCTTTTTACCACTCAGCTCAATCACAAGGTCCCTCAGTTCTGTTCCAGTCTTCAGGCCCACAACAGACTAGCGTCGGATGCCTTTCTCCTGCATTGGGGGAAGGGCCTTCTGTATGCATATCCTCCCATACCTCTAGTGGGGAAGACTCTGCTGAAACTCAAGCAAGATCGAGGAACCATGATTCTGATTGCTCCCTTCTGGCCGCGTCAGGTTTGGTTCCCTCTTCTTCTGGACTTACCTTCCGAAGAACCGTGGAGATTGGAGTGTTTTCTGACCCTCAGAACGAGGGGGCACTTCTGCATCCCAACCTCCAGTCTCTGGCTCTCAAGGCCTGGACGTTGAGATGTGTCTCCCGGGTCTTGCTTACTTCCAGGAAAGATTCCACAAAGAGGTGTTACTCTTTCAAATGGAGGAGGTTTGTCGTTTGGTAGATCCTCGCTCTTGTCCTACACAGACCCTGCTTGAGTACCTTCTACACTTATCAGAGTCTGGTCTCAAGACCAACTCCGTAAGGGTTCATCTTAGTGCAATCAGCGCTTACCATCAACGTGTAGAAGGTCAGCCTATCTCTGCACAGCCTTTAGTTGTTCGCTTCATGAGAGGTTTGCTTTTTTCAAAGCCCCCTGTCAAACCTCCAATGGTGTCATGGGATCTCAACATCATTCTCACCCAGCTGATGAAGCCTCCTTTTGAGCCACTGAATTCCTGCCATCTGAAGTACTTGACCTGGAAGGTCATTTTCTTGGTGGCTGTTACTTCAGCTCGTAGAGTCAGTGCGCTTCAATCCTTGGTAGCCCATGCTCCCTGTACTAAATTTCATCACAACAGAGTAGTCCTCCGCACTCACCCTAAGTTCTTGCCGAAAGTGGTATCGGAGTTCCATCTGAACCAGTCAATTGTCTTGCCAACATTTTTCCCCGACCTCATACCCGCCCTGCTGAACGTCAGTTGCACACATTGGACTGCAAAAGAGCATTGGCCTTCTATGTGGAGCAGACAAGCTCATTCAGACAGTCCGCCCAAATGTTTGTCTCATTTGATCCCAATAGTAAGGGAGTCTCTGTCGGGAAACGCACCATTTCCAGTTGGCTAGCAGATTGCATTTCCTTCACTTATGCCCAGGCTGGGCTGACTCTTGAGGGTCATGTCACGGCTCATAGTGTTAGAGCCATGGCAATGTTAGTGGCCCACTTGAAGTCAGCCACTATTGAAGAGATTTGCAAGGCTGCGATGTGGTCTTCAGTCCACACATTCACATCTCACTACTGCCTTCAGCAGGATAGCCGACGCGACAGTCGGTTTGGGCAGTTGGTGCTACAGAATCTGTTTGGGACTTAGGATCCAACTCCACCCCCCTAGGCCCATTTTCGTTCTGTTCTAGGCTGCACTCTCAGATGTTTCTTTGTAGGTCAATCCTTGTTATGTCCTCGCCGTTGCGAGGCCCAATTGACCTTTCTTTGTTGTTTTGAGTGAGCCTGGGGGCTAGGGATACCCCATCAGTGAGAACAAGCAACCTGCTTGTCCTCGGAGAAAGCGAAGATACATACCTGTAGCAGGTATTTTCCAAGGACAGCAGGCTGATTGTTCTCACAAACCCGCCCTCCTCCCCTTTGGAGTTGTTCCTTCTTTTCTTCTTTGCTTTTTGATCTAACTGATGTCTCCGCACGATGGGCGGGAAGATGGCCGCGCATGCGTGGTGCGTGCATCTGCGCGCGACCGAAGGCTCTAGCAAACCTTTGTTGCTAGGAAGATTTCCGAACCTCAGGGCTGCCGTGGACGTCACCCCATGAGTGAGAACAATCAGCCTGCTGTCCTCAGAGAATACCTGCTACAGGTATGTATCTTCGCTTTACTGTGGGGGCAAATCAGGCAAAACCATTTGCATACAGAGCCTGCAATTATACAGACATGTAGCATGGGCTGTTCTTTCATTTTTTTTTCTTTCTTGCTGGTAAAAGGCCCACTGTATAAATGAAGATTTCCATCTGGACCTGGCTCATAGGCGGTCGGTGGCCCAACTGTTTGGGGAGGCTAAAGGGGGCGGGGTTAGGGGTGGGACCAGGGGTGGAGCTTGAATCCATAATTGTCTGATAACACAGAAAAAAAAAATAAAAGTCACAATACCTTTTATTAAATTTAGATATTAGATACGTATCATATGTCAAAGAATAAAGTGGTTGCTCAAAGCATATACTAACCATAATCGCTCAACTGCAAAACACTATGCACATCTTTGTGCAAAAACACACTCAGAACCTTACTGTACCAAAAATATTACACTGGGCAGAACCTAATACACCATTAGGGGCTTATAGCCCATTTAGTTATGTTTAAACAAAAGAGATCTGCATTAAAAAAAAATATTTATTTTTATTTTGACCTATAAAACCACTTGTCCCTGAAACATGCCTAAAAACAGAATAATCCAGTTGTGTATCTAAAATGCAAATTCCTACAAATGAGATGACCTTAAAATGTGATTCCATGTGCCCCAATGAAAGGTGAGTTTAATTCTACTTCCATTTAATTTCAATATACAGTATTCTATCATCTTTATAACACCAGCTTCCCAAGGCAGAGTACAACAACAGTTAAGATAAACTCTCAAGAAACAGGATGTATAAGCTCAAGAAACAGAAACAGGATATATAAGCACAAACTACAGAGTTTATAATTGCTTTTTCTACCAGCTGCAATACCGTGCCTATTAACAGAAACAGCTTTAGCCTTGTTACAGATCAACAATCAAGAACAACCTGGATGCAGCAGCTCAAAAGTTTGTTTGTTTTGTTTGGGCTGAAGGCAGTGAGGATGTCATGCCAGGGAAACACATTAACCAAATTGGCTTCCTTGTTTACTTGGCTAGAAAGGCTCACTTCTACTCGTCTTGGGCAGCTCTCCTCCCCCCCCCCCCCCCCCCCCCCCCCCAGTCTTGCATCTTTCTCCCTGTTTCTTCTGCTGCTTGCTGTCTCCCGTCCTCATTTTTACTGCCCTGAAGAGTTCTGCCTCGGCGATTCAGAGCCTTCTGCCAGCGTCGGGGGGGGGGGGCTTCTCCTCAGGGGCGTCCTGGACTCTAACGTAACTTCCTCTTTTCTGCAGAGCTGGGAGGGAGTGAGACACGCCTGAAGAGAAAGCCCCGACGCTGGCAGACTGCTGACTCTGAATCGCCAGTGCCGAGGCAGAACTCTTCAGTGCAGTAAAAATGACGACGGAGACGGCGGGCAGCAGAAGAAACACAAGATGGTCAGGGTTGGGCTGGGGAGGCTTAGCCTCCCCAAGCCTCTTATATGGGGCGCCTATGACCTGGCTAAAGTATTATATTTATAAATACATAAGTAATGCCACACTGGGAAAAGACCAAGGGTCCATCGAGCCCAGCATCCTGTCCACGACAGCGGCCAACCCAGGCCAAGGGCACCTGGCAAGCTTCCCAAACGTACAAACATTCTATACATGTTATTCCTGGAACTGTGGATTTTTCCCAAGTCCATTTAGTAGAGGTTTATGGACTTGTCCTTTAGGAAACCATTTAACTCCTTTTTAAACTCTGCCAAGCTAACCGCCTTCACCACATTCTCTGGAAACAAATTCCAGAGTTTAATTATGCGTTGGGTGAAGAAATGTTTTCTCCCATTTGTTTTAAATTTACTACACTGTAGTTTCATTGCATGCCCCCTAGTCCTAGTATTTTTGGAAAGCGTGAACAGACGCTTCACATCTACCTGTTCCACTCCACTCATTATTTTATATACCTCTATCATGTCTCCCCTCAGCCATCTCTTCTCCAAGCTGAAAAGTCCTAGCCTCCTTAGTCTTTCTTCATTGGGAAGTCGTCCCATCCCCGCTATTCTGCATCCTATGGCAATCATAGGCCTCTGTAGGCTCTGATACATTGTGTCTGTCCAGCAATGAAGATGTGGCCAAGAGATCTGTTAGGTTTGCTCTAAACACAACTAAAAAAGCCGAAGGAAAGAAGAGTAACTCATATCGAGAGATTGTAGTGGCAACGTAAGCACATCTGCTTAACACCTGGGCTCGCTTTCTGATTGTATTTGCAGGCACACTGTACCCAGTATTCCAGATGTTAAGCATTTCCCACTGTTTTGGAAGAAACACTTGTTCCAGCTGTTGCATTTATGCTTACTTTCTCTTTGGCATTTATTTTGTATATTTGCCATTTTCTTGAAAGTAATGGGCCCAATATTTAAAATGATTTCAATAGCCATTTATTTATTTATTAGGACTTTTTACTGCCTTTTGAAGGAATACAGCAAGACTATAAGTCAAACATAAGCAATAGACAATTACAGCAGTAACAATATTCAAACAATAAAAAGTATGGCAAAATATGCTACATTACAGTGTCAACACAATACATAACAAAACATTTTAATAGCATAGGGTGTAAGCAAAGAGGGAACATATAGATAGGTAAGAGAGTAACAGGAGTAAGAAAATAAGGGACTAGTTAAAGAGAGTTACAAATGAGGTCAGAAAGGTACTTGAACATTAGCATAGGATAGGAGTACATTAACATGTCTTGCTATAGGATGCGCAGCCAGTGTCATTTGCTTCTTCCATTAAAGACCTGGTTGAAGAGCCAAGCTTTCACCTGCTTCCTGAAGTAGAGATAGTCTTGTGTTAAGCGAAGCCTTTCAGAAAGTGCATTCCAGAGTGTGGGGGCTACTCCGGAGAAGGCTCGCTTGTGGATATTACATTATGTGATGTCCTTTGGAGAGGGTGTAATTAGGAATACTCCTTGGGAGGACCTTAGTGACCTTGAAGGTGTGTAGCGGGAGATCCTGTTCTGGGCAATTTCCTTTAAGGTCAAACATAGTTTTAAATTTATTTATCACATTTGTACCCCACATTTTCCCACCTATTTGCAGGCTCAATGTGGCTTATATCAAACCGTAGAGGCAATCGCCAATCCGGTAAATATACAAATACAATATAGTGTAGTGATTAGGAAGCATCAAAAGAACAGGATAGATGTATGTATGGCTCTGTATTGTACTGCTAGCCAGTGAAAATTATGCAAAAACTAGTAAAAAAGGCCCGTTTCTGATGAAAATGAAACGGGCGCTAGCAAGGTTTTTATCAGAGTGTGCACGTTTGAGAGAGAGTGAATGTGCGAGTGTGTGTGTGACAGAGAGAGAGTGAGAGTCTCCCCCCCTTCCCTCCCCCCTCCCAGTTTCGGAGAGCAGTGTTTGGTAATTATATACAGTGGTGGAAATAAGTATTTGATCCCTTGCTGATTTTGTAAGTGTGCCCACTGACAAAGACATGAGCAGCCCATAATTGAAGGGTAGGTTATTGGTAACAGTGAGAGATAGCACATCACAAATTAAATCCGGAAAATCACATTGTGGAAAGTATATGAATTTATTTGCATTCTGCAGAGGGAAATAAGTATTTGATCCCCCACCAACCAGTAAGAGATCTGGCCCCTACAGACCAGGTAGATGCTCCAAATCAACTCGTTACCTGCATGACAGACAGCTGTCGGCAATGGTCACCTGTATGAAAGACACCTGTCCACAGACTCAGTGAATCAGTCAGACTCTAACCTCTACAAAATGGCCAAGAGCAAGGAGCTGTCTAAGGATGTCAGGGACAAGATCATACACCTGCACAAGGCTGGAATGGGCTACAAAACCATCAGTAAGACGCTGGGCGAGAAGGAGACAACTGTTGGTGCCATAGTAAGAAAATGGAAGAAGTACAAATGACTGTCAATCGACAAAGATCTGGGGCTCCACGCAAAATCTCACCTCGTGGGGTATCCTTGATCATGAGGAAGGTTAGAAATCAGCCTACAACTACAAGGGGGGAACTTGTCAATGATCTCAAGGCAGCTGGGACCACTGTCACCACGAAAACCATTGGTAACACATTACGACATAACGGATTGCAATCCTGCAGTGCCCGCAAGGTCCCCCTGCTCCGGAAGGCACATGTGACGGCCCGTCTGAAGTTTGCCAGTGAACACCTGGATGATGCCGAGAGTGATTGGGAGAAGGTGCTGTGGTCAGATGAGACAAAAATTGAGCTCTTTGGCATGAACTCAACTCGCCGTGTTTGGAGGAAGAGAAATGCTGCCTATGACCCAAAGAACACCGTCCCCACTGTCAAGCATGGAGGTGGAAATGTTATGTTTTGGGGGTGTTTCTCTGCTAAGGGCACAGGACTACTTCACCGCATCAATGGGAGAATGGATGGGGCCATGTACCGTACAATTCTGAGTGACAACCTCCTTCCCTCCGCCAGGGCCTTAAAAATGGGTCGTGGCTGGGTCTTCCAGCACGACAATGACCCAAAACATACAGCCAAGGCAACAAAGGAGTGGCTCAGGAAGAAGCACATTAGGGTCATGGAGTGGCCTAGCCAGTCACCAGACCTTAATCCCATTGAAAACTTATGGAGGGAGCTGAAGCTGCGAGTTGCCAAGCGACAGCCCAGAACTCTTAATGATTTAGAGATGATCTGCAAAGAGGAGTGGACCAAAATTCCTCCTGACATGTGTGCAAACCTCATCATCAACTACAGAAGACGTCTGACCGCTGTGCTTGCCAACAAGGGTTTTGCCACCAAGTATTAGGTCTTGTTTGCCAGAGGGATTAAATACTTATTTCCCTCTGCAGAATGCAAATAAATTCATATACTTTCCACAATGTGATTTTCCGGATTTAATTTGTGATGTGCTATCTCTCACTGTTACCAATAACCTACCCTTCAATTATGGGCTGCTCATGTCTTTGTCAGTGGGCAAACTTACAAAATCAGCAAGGGATCAAATACTTATTTCCACCACTGTAGGATTCCTGCTGTGTTTTTCACTGTTTGTATTTGTCAGGATTCCTGCTGTGTTACAGAGAGAGCGAGGCTCCAGTTTCGGAGAGCAGTGTTTGGTAATTATACAGGATTCCTGCTGTGTTTTCCTTCACTGTTTATATTTGTCAGGACTCAGGAGCTGTGTTACAGAGAGAGCGAGGGCTTGGCAGGCACTCATGGGGAAACCGGATATCTACACCGCTTCACACTTCCGGCTGGAGGCTTCATTTAGAACGTTGGTGGTGCCTTTTATATATAGAGAAGATGATGTGATGTGGTCATGTCGCTTACAACCTGTCCAGGCCCGCCCGCCCACGTTGCTCGCAGAAATTCGTTCTCCTCCCCGCCAGCACTGCATTCTTTTCTTCTATCGTCGCTGGCAGCGCTGCCATTCACACAGGCAGCTCCACCCCCCTTTGCTGCGTCCATCTGGCCCTACATACACAGGAAGTGCATCAGAGTGGGCCGGATGGATGCGGCAGAAGGGAGCAAAGCTGCCTGTGTGAATGGCAGCGCTGCCGGCGACGATCGAAGAAAAAAATGCAGGGACCGAAGCTGCCTTCTCTCTTCTGCTGCGCCGGTTCAAAGGGTTGCTGGCAGTATGTAAGAATCACTGCTGCTGGCTGAGTCTGACCTGAAATCCTTCCCTCTGCCATGTGTTCCCCCCAACTGTCTACGTGGAGGTGTTTCCTGTTTGCTGTGGCCTGGGATTTGACATCTGGCTTCCCTGCTGGTTCTCAGTCCACTACTCTAACTACCAAGTTGCTCCTCCAGGTCTTTCATTTCCTCTCTTCATTTTTCCACCCCTTGTAAAGTATCTAGGCTGCTACAGACCAAGCCTGTGGATGTAATAACAATTTCTTAGTCCCTTCTTAATACTTGCACTGCGTCACCTTCTCAAGTTCATAAGGATCAACAAGTACAGGCAACATATCAAGGTGTATTTGGAAGTTCTTTCTTATCAGGTCAGTGCTACCCAACACATCTGGGACAATTTCTTGATCTCATATTGCTTTTCTAGGTACAGAAGGATCTTCTTGTTCTCCATACATAGTATAGGACAATTGCTTGGTACTGATCAAAACTTGTAAAAAGAAGGAATCCTTTAAGATCCTGCCAGCTATGCTTGATCTGATTCGTCACTATTGGAAACAATACACTGTTCTTGATGGATCTTTGCTCTGTCCCAGTATTGAAGTTCTTTTCTATTTAACTGCATTATTTAACTGTCCAGGAGCCATTCCTGGCCGGTTAAGTAGTGCTTAAGCAGCTATCCATGAATATTCAGTGGGAGATAGCCAGTTATCTCCCGCTGAATATTTGCGCCCGGCATTTAGTGGATAACCAGCTATATTGTGCAATACAGCCAGCTATTTGTGAATAATCAGTGCATCACAGGCTACGTTTGGCGCAGGGGCATATCTGTAATGGGGCCACGGGGGCCAGGGCCCCCGTAGATTTGGCCCTGGATCCCCCTACCGACGGCTCTCGCAACCCCCCCTCCCGCCGCCAACCTGCCGTCGCCTACCTTTGCTGGCGGGGGACCCCAACCCCCGCCAGCCGAAGCTGTCTTCCTTCGTTGTTTGATTCTTCTTTCTGAGTCTGACTCTGACGTCCTGCACGTTGTGTATGTGCAGGACGTCAGAGTCAGACTCAGAAAGAAGAAACAATGAAGGAAGACGGCTTCGGCTGGCGGGGGTTGGGGTCCCCCGCCAGCAAAGGTAGGCGACAGTGGGCGGAGGGTCGGCAGCGGTCGAGATGGTCGTCGGGCGGGCCACGGAGGTGATTCTGGCGGCAGCGGCAGCGCCGTGGGGGGGTCGCCGGGGAGGGGCTAAAATGTGCCCCCTCACTTCGGCTCTGGACCCCCCTACCGGCGAAGTCCAGATACGCCCCTGGTTTGGCGGACAAATTGGGCCACTGAAATAGCAGGCCAGTCTCTGGCCGGTTTTAAACATAACCGGCAAGCGTTGAATATCGACTTGGATGGTTAAATTTAAACCGGCCTAAAATAAACTGGATATTCAATGCTGGTCACTGGTAATGGACCAGCATTGAACATCCAGCCTCCTCACTGACCATGGGAGGCAGCCCAACTAACTCCTACAGTCTGAATATTGGCCCCTATGTTCTTATGGGATGTGCTGGGGGCAGGGTCGAGTGGACATTGCTCCTGCCTCTTAAGGTATGATCTGGTGAGGAGGGGGTCTGGAGGACCTGGGAGAGAGGTCAGGTGGGTGTGGGGAATAGGATTTTTTTTTGAGTTGGAGGGAGAGAAGGGAGGTCATGCCAGATCAGGAGGAGGTATTGTGAGTTTGGCTCAGGGACGGAGGGAAGGCCAATGCAGATGGGGGTGTCTTGTGTGTTCTATTATTTTTAAACTAGTAAAAAAAGGCCTGTTTCTGACACATATGAAATGGGCGCTAGCAAGGTTTTCCTCTGAGTGTGTATGTTTGGGAGAGTGTATGTGAGAGTGAGTGTGTGTGAGAGAGAGAATGAAAGTGCGAGTGTGTGTGTGTGTGTGTGTGTGTGTGTGTGAGTGAGAGAGAGAGTCTGGGTGTGAGTGTGTCTGTGAGAGAGTGTATGTGTGGTAATGAGAGTGTGTGCAAGTGCGTATGTGAGACAGTGTGATTGAGAGTGTGTTTCACACAGATTCATTGTGTGCATGAGAGAGAGTGTGTGTGATACTCAGATGCTCTGTGAGACTGAGTGTATGAAACCAAGCGAGTGTGTGAGTGATTGTGTGACACAGAGAGTGACTGTGATACACTGTGAGACATAGAGTGTGTGAGAGAGAGACAGAAAGACATTGTCTGTGAGAGAGAGAGAGTGTGTGTGAGAGAGTGTGTGTGTGAGAGATACCACCCTCCCTCTGTCTCTCTGGTGTCAGGCCCCCCCTCTCTCTTTCTGGTGTCTGAGATTCCCGCCACTGCACCCAAGCAATTGGTGTGCGAGAGTGAGTGTGTGTGTGGGGGGGTTCAGGAAGTGCTGCCAGATGAGAGAGTGAGTGAGTGAGTGAGTGTGTGTGTGTGTGTATGGGGTTTCAGGAAGCGCTACCAGATGAGAGAGAGTGTGTGTGTGTTTGGGGGGGGTGTTGGGGGATCAGCTTTGAAGAAGAGGGGTGTGGGGGGGGGTTCAGGAAGCGCTGCCAGATGAGAGAGAGTGATTGGGGGGGGGAGGGGGGTTCAGGAAGCGCGGCCAGAGTGAGAGAGAGAGTGTGTGTGTGTGTTGGGGGGGTGTGGGTTGGGGGTTTCATCAGGGAAGAAGAGGGGTGTGGGGGGTATGGAAGTGCTGGCAGTTGAGTGAGTGTGTGGGTGGGTTTATTGTGCGTTTCCACATGAGAGTGAGTGTGTGTGTGGTGGGGTTCAGGAAGCGCTGCCAGATGAGAGAGTGTGTGTGTGTGTGTGTGTTGGAGGGGGGGGGGTTCAGGAAGTGTTGCAAAATGAGAGTATGAGTGTATGTGTGGGGGGCAGGGGTTTCAGGAAGCGTTGCCAGATGAGAGAGTGAGTGAGTGTGTGTGTGTGTGTATGTTGGGGGGGGTTGCCAGATGAGTGAGTGAGTGTGTGTGGGGGGGGGGGCAGGGATTTCAGGAAGCGCTGCCAGATGAGAGAGTGAGTGTGTGTGTGTTTTGGGGGGGGGGTGGGGGCGTTGAGGAAGTGTGGCCAAATGAGAGTGAGTAAGTGTGTGTGGGGGGGGGGCAGGAACGGCTGCTAGATGAGTGAGTGAGTGTGTGTGTGGGGGGGGGGCCAGGGGTTTCAGGAAGCGCTGGCAGATGAGAGAGTGAGTGTGTATGTGGTGGTGGGGGGTTTGCCAGATGAGTGAATGAGTGTGTGTGAGGGGCAGGGGTTTCAGGAAGCGCTGCCAGTTGTGAGAGTGTGTGTGTGTGTTTTATATTTCAGTTGTGGGGGGGGGGGGTTGTACTGTGATGAAGTTCGAAAGAAGCGGAGGCTGCTTTCAGGGGTTGTTTGTTGTGTGCCATCACTGCCTCCTCCGCGCGATGCACCCCCCTCCCGCCGCCATCTTGTAGTTTTGCTTGCGGGGGACCCAAATTCCCGCCAGCAGAAGTCCTCTGTTGTGTGCTGTGCTGACTCCGGCGTGATCTTCAGCATTGCAAGCCTGTGCAGGGCGGGGTTCTGTGCGTCTGACGTCCTGCATGTGCAGGACGTCAGACGCACGGAAGCCCTGCCTGCAGAGGCTAGTAATGCTGAAGATCACGCCGGAGTCAGAAGACAGGACTTGTTCTTGCGGGGTTTCGGGTTCCCCGGCGGCAAAGATACACGTCGGTGGGTGGGTAGGGGTGGAGGTGGTGTTGCTTCATCTGCATTTTGTAGCGGGGCTTATTTTTTTCCCTGGATTTTCTTGGTTGGCTTGGGGGGGGGGGGTGGCGTGGGGGTGGATGTTGCACCTCCAGCATGTGGAAGCGGGGCTTCTTTTTTTGCGGTTTTTTGTGGGTGGCTTTGGGGGGGCCGCACGGGGGGTGGGTGTTGGATATCCAGGGGGGAGGAGTACCTACTCCTCCCCCTGCTTGGTTGCCATTCGTTGGTTGACTTCTACTATTATAAAACGCACCCTGAACGTTCTGTTGGCAAAGGTTCTGAACTCACAGCACAACGTTAAAGGGTTCGTACGACGTCATGACGTTTGACGCGAGGGCGTGGCACAGAGTCATAGTCAGTGGGATGGCTTCACCACCATGAACTTACGAACCCTTTATCGTTGTGCTGTGAGTTCAGAAACTTTGTCCTCAGAACGTTCAGGGTGTGTTTTATTATAGTAGATATCACCCTTCCTGTCAGTGTGTGAGCCAATCATGCACTGACAAGAATGGTGACATTTCACAATGAGCCACGGATTGCTGTTGCAGTTTTAACATTGCAGTTATTTTTCAAGCTCATTGATTACAGCATGCAGTGGGTATTTTTGGATTGGTAATTTTGTGACTGAAGCCGCAAGCCTTTCTGCGTCAGCCTCTGTGTTACTCTGCTTTTTGTGATACAGGTGATAATATCAGTCTTGCCATCTAGACATCAATGTGCCTTTCTGTCAAGCAAATGCTATCGTACAGACAGAGAGGGTAATACAGTATACAATCAGAGAAACCAAAAGAAAAAAAGCAACACTGGGCCTTCAAGAATGAGACAACAGGAGTACTTTATTAGCCAAAGACCCGACACGAGCCGTGTTTCGGCGCCAAAAAGGCGCCTGCCTCAGGGGTCTGTGTAGGTGCCTTTCAAACACCCACAACAAGTTCATCTGTGCAGAGAAGCCATAAGGTCACAGTTACCAGCACACCACCTAAGAACAGCAATAGGTGAAAGCTGTAGGCCAAGCTTTACTCCTCAGGACTGCCAAGCTTGAAAGCAAGCTTCACAGGAACACAGCATAAGGAAAAGCTGTAGGCCAATTTTTTACTCCTCAGGACTCCCTGCCTTGGAAACTGATCTCCACAGGAACACAGTATTAGGAAAAGCTGTAGGCTAAGCTTCAGGTCACAGCCTGGCAATTTCCCATGATTGGGCCCAGGCCCACCTGGGGCTCTGCTAGTTCCAACTTCAGTTCCTTTGTGAAGCTGTGACCTGAAGCTTAGCCTACAGCTTTTCCTAATACTGTGTTCCTGTGGAGATCAGTTTCCAAGGCAGGGAGTCCTGAGGAGTAAAAAATTGGCCTACAGCTTTTCCTTATGCTGTGTTCCTGTGAAGCTTGCTTTCAAGCTTGGCAGTCCTGAGGAGTAAAGCTTGGCCTACAGCTTTCACCTATTGCTGTTCTTAGGTGGTGTGCTGGTAACTATGACCTTATGGCTTCTCTGCACAGATGAACTTGTGGGTGTTTGAAAGGCACCTACACAGACCCCTGAGGCAGGCGCCTTTTTGGCGCTGAAACACGGCTCGTGTCGGGTCTTTGGCTAATAAAGTACTCCTGTTGTCTCATTCTTGAAGGCCCAGTGTTGCTTTTTTTCTTTTGGTTTAAGCAAATGCTATCACCATAATGGATCTGTTCCTCATTTTTGCTTATTTTGCTGATTGCATTTCCCCACAGTTAAGGTGCATCGTTGACAGGACTAAAATTATGCTCCACTCTCTGTGATTATCTATCATTTCCTCTCTACTTCCTAAGTACCAGTTAACCATAGCAAAATTTCCCAGAGCTGGAGAGTGACTAAAAAGCTTTAATATTCTATTCAGAACATTTACTGAAATTTCAAGAAGTAGGAGGGGGATTGATTGACAAAAAAACTTCTGAAATGTAGGGACTTTTTCATATCAAGCACCGTAATATCAAATTAGAAAGTGAAAGATGTTGATTTTCCTATCTGGCCCTTTATCCTTTTCCATTCCAGGATATAAACATTTGATCTTTGGCTTCTATTTAATTTTCCAGTAAAAGGAAACCGCAATACATGACATTGCTTTTTGAAATCTTCCTGAGCAAACAACTTGTTGGCTGAGTTTGGCCTCAGGGCAGTTTTATATTCCTCTGTATGACGGCTGGAGGAAAAAAAAGTGCTCTTCCAGGGAAATGAAACAAACTAAAAAAAGCATGTCATCTACACCAACTCCATTTCACTTCTTTTATGACATGTATTAAAGTAATTTCTGCATGTTATTTTCAAAAATAGTCTTGGAGAGAGTCAATCTTCAAGTATTAGAGTTTGCAGGTTTATGTGCAGTTAAAGCAGGGGTGCTCATCGTTGGGCTTTGAGGTCCGCAACCCAGTCGAGTTTTCAGGATTTCTACAATGTATGCGCGTGAGAGTGCATGCAAATAGATCTCGTGTATATTGATTGGGGGAATCCTGACTGGGTTGCAGACCTCCAAGACATTGTGCACCCCAGATTTAAAGGGAAATTTCCAGCATCTTGTGCTGGAGCATAGGGGTAGTGTTCACAGAGCAAGAGTTACAACTTTAACAAAATCATGGAGAAGGGTAACATACAAAGAGTCACAGGTTTAACCTTAAACCAAATCATAGGGTGAGGGGAGCGTTGGCCTGCATAGAGACTTGGGAATGAAGTAATCTGCTTCTCTTGTTACTGTGTAAGCTGCATTGAGCGGGAAAGCGCGGGGTACAAATGTAAGAAATAAATAAAATGCACAATTACAACCCTAAACAAAAACATTGGAGACGTAATCTGTACAGGGCAGCATAGAAACATGGAAAAATGAAGGTAGATAAAGAGCATATGGCCTAGTGGTTAGAGCACCAGTCTTGCAATCCAGAGGTGGCCTTTTCAAATCCTGCTGCTGCTCCTTGTGATCTTGGGCAAGTCACTTAACCCTCCATTGCCTCAGGTACAAACTTAGATTGTGAGCCCTCCTGGGACAGAGAAATATCCAGAGTACCTGAATGTAACTCACCTTGAGCTACTACTGAAAAAGGTGTGAGCAAAATCTAAATAAATTAAATCTATGCCATCTACTATCCCTTCCTCTCCCTTAGACATCCTATGTACTTGTCCCAAGTTTGTTTGAATTTAGAAACCGTCTTCATCTCCACCACAAGGCCATTCCACAAATTTACCACCCTTTCCGTGAAGAAGTATTTCCTCGGGTTACTCCTAGTCTGTTCTCTTTCACCTTCACCTTATGCCATCTCATTCTATAGCTTCTTTTCAATTGAAAGAGACTCACCTCCTGCGCATTTATGTCACGGAGGTATTTAAACGTTTCTATCATATCTCCCCTCTCCCACCTTCCTTCCCAATTATACATATTGAGATCTTTGTCCCCATATGCTTTATGAAGAAGACCACTGACCATTTTAGTAACCGCCCTCTGGACCGACTCCATCCTGATTATATGTTTTCGAAAGTGCAATCTCCACCTGTTTGGCCACTTTAAGATCAGTTACAACCCTAATTTTATTATTACAGTAAAACCTCGGTTTTCGTCGTCTTTGGATTTCGTCGTTTTCAGTTTTTGTCGTTTTTTCATCAAAATGACATTGATCCAGAATCTATCTCCCACCTTACCCTCCTTTCTCTATCACCTGTCTCTATCTACCTACCCATCCATTTACTACCCATCCAACCTTCTATTATGTTATACTTAATTTCCTACTTTACATAACAAAATTCTGTGTTACCTATTACTATGTAAGCCGCATTGAGTCTGCTTTTAGTGGGAAAGTGCGGGATACAAATATAAGAAATAAAGATATACTCTGGTAAGTTATTTTCCCCTTCTTCCTATGTAGACATACATATTTTGTATATCTTCCATACAAATTCAAAACACTACATTTTTATAATATTTATGATACTATAATTATCATAAAGTGAGTTAGATTACAATAGGTCATTATATTATATCATTTTTATTTTATTTGTTGATCTTGCATAGGAGTGTATAGATCTGTTTTGTGGTAACCTTTCTTTCATAATATTAGTTTGTTCATTTTGGGTTTTCACTGACAAGATTTTGATCTTCATTCATCATTTTCATATTTTATATCATGTTATTTTATTGTTTTTATAATTTAATCGTTTATTGTTATATTATGGTGTATTTGTTAATTTATGTCAAAATAATCAATAGAAATCAAACAAAATAGAACATGGAAAAGAAAATAAGATGATACCTTTTTTATTGGACATAACTTAATACATTTCTTGATTAGCTTTCGAAGGTTGCCCTTCTTCCTCAGATCGGAAATAAGCAAATGTGCTAGCTGACAGTGTATATAAGTGAAAACATTCAAGCATTACTATGACAGTCTGACAGGGTGGGTAGGAAGTATGCATGGGAACATAAAAAAGCATATCATTGATATTCTAACAGGATGGGTGTGGATAGGTGAGGGGTGGGTGATCAACAGAGACATACAGCTTTATGGTTTATAATGGGCTAGGAACCCCAGATCCTTGTTAAGTCCTTTCTGTTGGGTGTTAAAATATTCAATCATTCTGACTTCAAAGGTCTTACGTTCTTGTATGGTTTTAAAGTTACCTTTCAGGATTCTCACTGTGAAGTCACTGGTACAGTGTCCTGGTCCTGTAAAATGTTGACCAACAGGCGTGGGAACCCTGCTGGCACCAGTATTGTTCATGTGATGTCTATGTAAATTGAATCTTGTCTTAAGCATCTGGCCTGTTTCTCCAATATAGCATCCTTCGTTACATTTTTGACACTGAATGATATATACCACATTGGAAGATGAGCAAGTGAAAGATCCCTTTATGTTGAATATCTTTCCTTTGTGGATGACTTTGGGGTCCTGTGAAATATTTTGGCATAGTTTGCAACTGGATAAATTACAGGGAAGTGTGCCCTTCTGTTCCTTTTCAGTCTGTGATGGAAGTTTACTGTCAAAATAATCAAATTATATTTCTGTGTTTTTATGTTAGACCCCTGAGGCAGGTGCTTGTGCGCTGAAACACTTCACAAAGGTGCACACTAATGTGTGTGCCTTTTATTTATTTATATTTTGCTCACACCTTTTTCAGTAGTAGCTCAAGGTGAGTTACATTCAGGTACTCTGGATATTTCTCTGTCCCAGGAGGGCTCACAATCTAAGTCTGTACCTGAGGCAATGGAGGGTTAAGTGACTTACCCAAGATCCCAAGGAGCAGTAGTGGGATTTCAACTGGCCACCTCTGGATTGTAAGACCGGTGCTCTAACCACTAGGCCACTCCTCCACTCCGTAGGTTCTGTAGGCTGTTCATAGAGCAGCAATGCACTGCTAGATGCCACTGTTAAATCTGCTTTAAAGCTCATTTACTTAGCACAAATGCAGTAAATAGTGACACTTCAAAGCTTATAGTTTGGGCTTGTGATACTGGAAACTAAAGAATTTTTTTGAAGAAGACCTCAGCTTAGTGGAGTCATGGGGTGCTCTTTAGTTTTAGCCTCCACTCTCCAATTGTCACTGGTCTTCAAGAATATTTTTTAAATATTTTTGTTATATACTAGTACAACAGGCTCATTTCTGACACAAATGAAATGGGCGCTAGCAAGGTTTTCCTCGGAGTGTGTATGTTTGAGAGAGAGAGAGAGAGAGAGAGAGTGTGTGTGTGAGAGAGAGAAAGTGTGTGTGAGACATGGAGTGTGTGTGAGTGAGAGAGAGAATGAGTGAGAGACAGACAGACAGAGTGTGTATGTGTGTCAGAGAGAGAGAGAGAGAGAGAGTGTATGTGTGTGTGAGAGTGAGCGTGAGAGAGAGATAGAGTGTTTGAGAGAGAGTGTATGTGAGAGACAGAGAGTGAGTGTGTGTGTGTGGGGCTCTGAGTTCCATGACCCCCTCCTTCCCTCCCTCCCTCTCTCCCTCTCTCTCCTCTCCTCCCTCCCTTTCTCTCCTCTCCTCTGAGTTCTTGGCCCCTCCTTCCCTCCAAGTTCCATGCCCCCCTCCCTCTCCTCCTCAATTGACGACACGTAGTTCCGGAACGTTGCAAGAATGCTTCAAGTCTTGAAGGCTTCACTTTCTCGGCTTCAGAACGTTGGAGGTGCGTTTTATTATATAGGATGGCTTTCTTAATGTATTTTAGTCTCTATTAAATTCAAAATCTCTACCGAGTGCAAACTCTACTGAGTGGAGGCTAAAACTAAAGTGCGCCCCATGATTCCACTAAGCTGAGGCCTTCTTCAAAAAAAATTCTTTAGTTTCCAGTATCACAAGCCCAAAGTATAAGCTTTGAAGTGTCACTGTTAAATCTCTCACCCAATTGACACTCGATAGTACTTAACAAGTATCACAGAAACCAGTTTCTCCACAGATGCCTTCTATTGATTAATGTGGAAGACTGTGAACCTCAGCCGAGTTGCACTGCATCCATATACTGATACGCAAAGCCTTATGCACTCACTTCATTATAGGCTCAACAACCCCACCATCCTCCTATGGTTAATACTCAAATATAACAGTTTTACTTGATATTTTTAAAGCATTACACTCATCTTAAATGCAAAGATTGAAATGAATAGTGGGCCATAGGGGTATAGTGCTCCGACATGGCACGTGTTTCGTGAACGCTTTATCAAGGAGTTCCCCTACAAAACACAAGGGTAAAATATTAAATACATCCCTTTCTGTTGAATTAACGCACCATGTCATATCATTTATTCACCTAATGGTCATTTTGTTGCAGCCCACCGACATCCTGCTTCGATAAAGATGGTGGCAGCATCGACTACACAAGTTCTTATAGGTTCAGGACTGTTAAATCTCTGGCATCTGGCATGATCATCAGTGGGCGGAGCTTGCTTTCACGGCTGAGATCATCAGTGGGCGGAGCTTGCTTTCATGGCCGAGCCTGAGATGACAGGAAGGGTGATGGGTGGAGTATGCTCCCACACCCATGAAAAAAAGATGGTAACGGGCAGTCTCTATGGCAGTTGTGGCCGAGATGTCAAAAGTACAAATGTATAATTGTGCACCAGCATAGCTCTTGTGTCAAATAGTCCATTAGAAGCGGCTCATATTTCCAAATCCACTTAGGAACCTTGAACCACTGGATTTTCTCATTGGTCCTTATTAATTTTTTATTTGCATTTTTATTTTCAACTTCTTGATAATCACATTTCATCAAAAAAAATTGTTTACATTTCATTAAAAAATTAAGCTGATGAAAGGTAGAAACTTATATGATAATAATCTGAAAACGCTCTGGAGAGCCAAATGACAACAAACCTGCATTCACAAACTCAGGGCCTCTTTTATTAAGCTGTGCTAGAGGTCTCTGGTGCATACATTTTTGCACACACATTATCCCCCAAATTCTATAAATGGCGCTTTAAATTGCGCATGCAAATTTGACCGCACACCCAATTGACATGTGCAATTTAATTGAATAACAAGCCAATTAGTGCTGATAATTGGGCCCTCACAATCATTGGTGCTAATTGACATTAATTACAATCTATGTGCGTAAATTTACAGGCCCAGATCCGCACGTAACCTTTACCAAGGTTTCGATGGTGCAAATGGTTGCACCTAAATGTAGTCGCAGTTCCTGGCGCTTAGCACTATTCTATAAACGGCACCTAACTCTGAGTGCTGTTCATTGCATAGCGCTTTTTTCAGTGCCATGTGTAGAATTTAGTCCTATTAGATAGTAAAGACTGAATATTTTTGGAAATGCTCTTGATTAAAGGTAGTTTACCATCAGAGAATTTGGTTGAAAGCGCTTTCTACTGTATTGAGATTAGGGTAGTGGATGTTCTAGAACAGCGCAGCTGCTCAACTTTGTTTACACGGTCTATAAATAAGTGGAGTGAATGTTTTATTAGCACATCATGATTTGTTTATAACATTTCTGGTTAGCTAGTAACATATCTTCCAGTTCAGATTCACTCTGTTGTAACTTGCATTGCTATGAGTAATGTAAATTGCCAGGAAACTGGGCTGTAGAAAAAAAAATCATATATAGATCATAGAAAAATGATGTAAAAAGTTATTGTCCGTAAGTTATAGGCACTTAGGCTGCACTCATAAGAACACAAGAATTGCCATATTAGGTCAGAAGTCCATCAAGGAATAATTAGAAATTACTAGGAAAGGAATAGAAAATAAAACAAAGAAAATTATAATGCCTCGCTGTAGCTCTGTGGTATGACTGCGCCGTGAATATTGTGTGCATTTCTGGTTGCCGCATCGCAGAGATATAGCGGAATTAGAAGAGGTACAAAGAAGTGATTAAGGGGATGGAATGTTCTTATGAGGAACAGCTAAAGCAGTAAGGGCTCTTATCGGGTTAGCATGTGCTAATCAGAATGTGCTAGCCAGATAGTACAGGAATGGTCACTCTCCATCCATGACGCCTTCCTCCACAAAAATATTTTAAAAAACAGTTAACGTGTGCTTAGCACGGGAAACAGGCAAAATATCACAAAACGTACATTTTGCGGTAGCCTGCTTTCCTGTGCTAACGTCACGTTAAACTGATAAGAAAAGATGCTACACTTGAGCTTAGACAAAACGCTGAGAAGTGATACACCACATTAAGAGCACCAAAGTTAGGACAGCAAAATGGCTGTCCTAACTTTATGCATTGAGTTAACCAGGCACCGGTCTGAATATTAGTTGGTGCCCAGTTAACTTCCGGCTCAGTGGAGGAGTGGCCTAGTGGTTAGAGCACCAGTCTTGATGTCCCGAAGTGGCAGGTTCAAATCCTACTGCTTCTCCTTCTGATCTTGGCAAGTCACTTAATGTCAGGCTTCTCAAAAGCAGGAACTAGGATTGTGAGCCCTTGGGCCACTGCCGAGGAGCGGCAGTGGCAGGCAAAACCACCCCACAAAGGAATAAGACAGAACTCTGACAGGGTGGCTAGATTTCACCTGCACCTGGCCACCCTTCCCCAGGAGTTGAGCCCCCTGGGTGCAGGTGGCCGGCAGGACTTGCCGGACAGGGCCGGAACTGGACACCAGCAGGATACACACAGGGACTAGAACACACAGGGAGGCTAGGCAGAATACTACACTAGGACTCTCAGACAGACAAGGGACAGACCTGAAAGCTGCAAGGAGCCACTGAAACAGGAAACAAACACTGATAGATAAGAGACAGAACTGAAAGCTGCCAGGCAGCCACTGAATAAGAAACACAGGCAACCAAGAACTAGACAAAGACATACAAACAAGAAACAAGACTGGGAAACAAGCAATACAGAACAAGAAGCTACACAAAGACTAAACTAGAATCAGGCAAGAATTACAGACTATAAACTGGACTAGGCAGAAGTGCACCAGCACCCCAACATACCAGGGCCTTAGGCGATGCAAAGGCAAAGCAGAGAGGTTCCCAAATGGCTAATAAGCCCAGCAGCAGCTGAGATTCAGCTGCAGCAATCACCAGGCAGCTACGGGTGCTGTGCAGGCTCAAACAAGCCAAGCAAGACAGGCAGGCCGAAAGATGCGGTCTAGACTGGGCTGAAGTCTGGAACGGGAAACAGCACACAGACAATCCAATGCAGCCAGCACACAGGGACAGAACTAAGGAAGACCAGACAAAAGCCAGCTCAGAAGCTGACCGCCGGACATAAGGTGAGTCTGAGAGGGGTCACGACCAGAGACGTGACACTTAACCCCTCTATTGCCTCAGGTACAAAATTAGGGGCCCTTTTACTAAGATGTGTAGGTGCCTATGTGCATACAACATGTGTCAAATTAGAACTACTGCCTGGCTACTGCCTGCTCCTGGAGGTAATTCTAATTTCTACGTGTGGCAGAAAATATTTTTTATTTTCTACCGCGCGGTGCTAACTGGGCGATAATCGGCAGTGTACGTGCACTGATGATTACTGTCTGGTTAACGCGTGAGACCTTACCACTAAGTCAATGGGTGGCGGTAAGGTCTCAGGCCCAAAATGGACGTGCTCGTTGATTTTTATTTTGCCGCACATCCATTTTCGGAAGAAAAAGGCCTTTTTTGCAGGTGCACTGAAAAATGGACCTGTGCATGTCCAGTACACGTGTCTACACCAGTGCAGGCCATTTTTCAGCACACCTTAGTAAAATGACCCCTTAGATTCTAAGCCCTCTGGGGACAGGGAAATACCCAGTGTACCTAAATGTAACTTACCTTGAGCTACTACTGAAAAGGTGTGAGCAAAATCTAAATAAATAAAATACCCAGATATTCAATACTGGGAAGTACACATGCTCCAGCATTGAGAATCTGGGGTTAGTCCAGCCACTTATTGCTGTGGGCTGCATATTACCCTTTTTTTCATTCAGTGTTTGTATTCTATTTGATTTAATCAAGATTAATCTCAGCTGAAGATGGTAACACAAGACTCTAATCCTCTGACTAAGAGAAGGTCCTGTTATTGGTTTTTTTTTTTTTAATCTTTATCAATTTTTTTAACAAATTTTACAAGCATTAAACTTGTGTTCAGAAACACAGCAAAATATTATTCTACATTATTCTCAATAAAAAATCAATTTAGAATTTGGTTATATTAAGAAAATTAATACATACTTGAGGGGGGATCACTTAGAGGGTTGGGATAGGGATAGAATTCTGGCTACGTTAACTGCATCAGACACAAGAATGAGGGGGGGGGGGTTAATCAATACTATCTCAAAGTGATGATTGTTGGATAGGTTAAGTATATGAGTTGTTTAAATTGGTGGCTGTAACTTTCTGTTGATGTTGATATGGTGACCTGTTTTACATTAAAGTATTTTCAACATTCTGCAAAGGGGGGGAAGATACATGCAAATATGCTGCTTGCTGTTATAAAGGTTGTCCGGGAGGTGTGTATGTGTGTGTGTGTGGGGGGGGGGGGGGGGGGAATTGTTAAACAACAATGGCGTTAGAAGTTACGGAGTATTTATACTAGTGTGTTAGGTCAGTTAACTATTAAATGTTGAACCTTGTGATTATGTATAACATGCTGAATCTCCAATAAAATTGTTGAACCATAAAATAAAAGGAAAATACATTTACGCTTTCTTAGACCTCCAAAAGAGAGGGGGGGAGTTATGAAATTAGAGAAGTTATCAAAAAGGAATAAAGATCATTAAACAAGGCTGACAGACCTCCAAAATATTTCATTAACATTATTTCAATTGTTTCAGGTCTAGAAACGATTTTAGTTGTTCCGATGCATAGAAAGTATATTTTGTTTGACCCAATTTGACCACACATTTGCATGGATATGCCAAGAAAAAAGATCCCCCCAATCTCCATTGTCCTCTGTTTCAAAGCAAGAAAAGATTTCCTTTTCATTTGAGTTTGTTTAGTCACATCTGGAAAAATCCATACTTTAGCTCCACAGAATTGAGTAGATGAATTCCTAAAATAAAGTCTTAAAACTGTGTTGAGGTCCTGCTCGAATACAAAAGAGGCAACCAATGTAGATCTCTCTATTATTTTTCAGAGGATTGCTCTAGTATAGCCAATATATTCTGTAAATCAAGCGATTCATTTTCAGTTCCTCCCATTTTACTTCTAGGTTTAGGAATATGATATAACTTGTTAACTGGTGGAATAGCATCAAGAGGAATCTTTAATACTTCATTTAGATATCTACGAAAAATATAGTAATCAAAGATAACAGTGAGATACGAAGAAAAATCAAGCAGCTGGAAAACTTTAATCGCTGTCTAAATTTACGCCTCTTAAATTTTCCTAAACTATTGGGGGTAACCCCAATGGATCCTTTTATTGTTAATTTTTTTTTATTTTTGTTACATTTGTACCCCCGCACTTTCCCACTCATGGCAGGCTCAATGCAGCTTACATGGGGCAATGGAGGGTTAAGTGACTTGCCCAGAATCACAAGGAGCTGTCTGTGCCTGAAGTGGGAATTGAACTCAGTTCCTCAGGACCAAAGTCCACCACCCTAACCACTAGGCCACTCCTCCACTAGCAACATTCCATGTAGAAGCCTGTCCTTGCAGCCGCGCAGGCTTCTGTTTCTGTGAGTCTGACGTCCTGCACGTACGTGCAGGATGTCAGACTCACAGAAACAGAAGCCTGCGCGGCTGCAAGGGCAGGCTTCTACATGGAATGTTGCTAGTGGAATAGCAACATTAACATTCCATGTAGAATCTCCAATAGTAGCAACATTCCATGTAGAATCTCCAATAGTATCTATTTTATTTTTGTTACATTTGTACCCCGTGCTTTCCCACTCATGGCAGGCTCAGTGCGGCTTACATGGGGCAATGGAGGGTTAAGTGACTTGCCCAGAGTCACAAGGAGCTGACTGAGCCTGAAGTGGGAATCGAACTCAGTTCCTCAGTTCCCCAGGACCAAGTCCACCACCCTAACCACTAGGCATATATTTTCTCTTTGGCTTCATACATAACATCTTGGCAATTATTAAAAAAAAAAAAAAAAAAGCATGAGAAAGGAATTTTGTTTAAATATTTCCCCCCCCAGGATAAATCAGTTCAAATTATTATTATTTTTTTATTATACCTCATTGTTGCATGCTCTTTGTGTTTCCTCAGGAGCCTACAATGTTTAGAAGAGAGTTCTGTCAGCATCCTGGGAAAGAGCCAACACTGTAGATTAGGGTGGGGAAGGAGAGGGAATTTGAGGGTTTCAGTGTTTCAGAGCTGCAGCTGTGTTTATTTCATCTTTTTAAATATCCCCATGTGTCCTCTTTAAACCTGCCATTTGTGGATTTCTGCTGCTCTATCATTTATCCCTAGGAGGTAGATATTGGCACACTCCAGTATGTACACACAGCCATCCTGGATAGAGACAGCACCACTCACTAATCTGCAACCCGAAACTCAGAAGCAGCCCGATGATGAAGTGTGTGTGTGTTTTTCTAAATTAAGAGTTTGAAATTACTACTACTACTACTATTTAGCATTTCTATAGCGCTACAAGGCATACGCAGCACTGCACAAACAAAATAGAAATAGAAATTCCTACTTAGAACAGGAATACAGTAAATGCTACCATAGAAAAATATGATAATAAAGAATAAATAAATCCACATGCAAAAAAAGTATTTTAAAATTTATATTTATTGAACATTTTTTAATAAATTCACAAGCAAATAAAACTTGCTACAGCATAGAAGTTAAAGTACACCATAATACAGAAGAAAAATTTGTTTAACATTCAAATAATAAATTCTAATCTTCACTGGTCCTCAAATAGAAGACATCCATTTCACAATTTACAGGACAATTAAATGACAAAAAAATATTATATACATAGTCAGCAGAACAAACAATATTTTAAATACGGTTTTCTAGCAACCTAACCTAGAGGTAAGCTAACTGCAGCAATTTCAGCAGGGGAAGCAACTACTTGCAACTCAAGAGATTTTGAGGACACAAAAGCAGACAAATGTTGAGGTTTATAAAAAGTATACCACATTCCCTGGAATTTAACTAAACATTTACAAGGGTAACGAAGAAAAAATAATGTCCCTACCTTCAAAAATGCACGTTTACGTAACAAGAATTGACGCCTCCTCTTCTGAGTCTTCTTAGAGATGTCCAGAAAGAGTGGAACTTTGCACAAAAAAGCAATTTAAGAAGCCAATCTCGATCAGGATCAAGTACACAAGTAACCAACAAGGTAGATACCACAGGGTCTGAATCAAACCTTTCCAGGAAATCTGTCAAGTCCAAACTAAAGAGGGATCAATTACTGCACCCGCTTGGTTCTTCGCCTGTGGAAGGTAATACACTCTAGTAACTGGTGGAACTGAGTCAAAGGGCACCTTCAAAACAGTAATAACAAACTTCTTATACATATCCAAAGCAGATATAGTTGGCACACGTGAAAAGTTAATAAATCTCAGATTTCTCTTCCTGTTAGCATCATCTAACACTTCTAGTCTCCGATGCACCACAGTCCTATCTTTAACCACTGCTACTTCTTTCTGATAACAATCTTGAGTATTTTTCTCCGTCTCTGAGACTCTCCTCTTTATATCTCCTATCTCCGCCTGTAGGGTGCCTTGTTGGAAAACTATCTCTAGTTTTTGCAACAGAGTGTCCGTTTGACCTGAAAAAGATTGCTTCAAATGTAATATCTCCTCCCATAGCATCTCAAGAGTGAAAAGTTTAGATTTTACCAGCATTGAAGTTCAAGGAGCTGCTTTTGTGGGAATAACAGACAGAGGAACTGAAAGCTTGCTTGTTACCTGGTCCATCTCTAGAGCTCAAGCCACCTCCGCCGCTTGCTGAGATCCCCCTGCCAAGTTGGTATCCCGCCCAGCTGCTCCAACAAGTCTGGGCTTCACGGGAGCCTCCACCACTGAGCCAGAAACACTTGGCTCAGGGGTATGGCTCACCTGTGGCATTAACGGGAGAAACCGTTGATCTGGAGATAGAGAAACTTCCAGCTCCAAGGGCGTTACTGATCCACCTTCCGCCAGCAACACCCCAAATGAGTCCTCCAGAGAAGAAGCTGCTAATGCCTTGGCTCGACTCAAAAAAGAATCCATCGGGCCAGTTGCCACTGGGATTGAAGACTCCATAAAGCATCTCTGCACTCCTTTGCATTTCTTACCCATATGGTTAGTAAGAAGAAGAAACTTTTCAGGAAACCAAATGCAAAAAAGATATTATAATAAAGAATAAATAAATCCAAATGCAAAAAGTCCACATTTCAGGGATGAACAAGGACCAATTGCTCAAATAATGTTGTTTAAACAATTTGGAAGAATAATCTTTACAACACAAAACATCATTGATCCGCATTCAACAACAGATACCCAATCTACCAAAAGTCACACCTAATCCTGTTCAGCATTCTTCTTACATATAAACAATTTCTCCAATTGGTCAGGGTCAAAGAAAACAAATTTATTCTCAAGGTGGCCCACCAAACGCTTACAGAGGAATGTTAAAAAGATAGAGGCCCAATCAACCAAACATCTATGGTCCTTAGCAATGATGATGATTTCTTTGACTGTGAATATTGAATTTGTAGCATTCCTACCTATTGCTAGTGTTTTAGCCTTCCATTACAAGAAGGCTTTAAAAGGCAATTGGGTACCACTGGCCAAATCTGAGAAAATTTGTAACTTACAACTTCAGAAAAATAAAATCCTTTTTCTTACGATAACTCTTATAAACAAGCAACTTGTGCAGAAATAAAAGTGACAAGGAAGGTGGCCCATGGCAAAATATCATCACTGGATGAATCCAAAATCCTGTGCGGTCAAATGACAGATGAAGATCCGAGTTTCCGAGTTCAATGGGGACTTACTATGCCGCCCATCAAACAATTATCTGATGGCTTACAAAGCTAATTATGAAGTAGAGCAAGACAGATTAGAAAGGGGATGAACTATACAATATTTGATAAGACAGAGGGACGGGTCAGCACATCTATCCCACCTTCCATCCCACTATCACACTTCATCTGCTATGAAAAGTAATAACATAGTGTCAGCACCTGGTAGTGCCAAACCTTCTGAAGATAACAAATGTCAAACTGGAAAATTCAATAAATCAAAAATTTTCCCCTCATTTGATTTTCAATGACCTCTAGCTTATAGTGGAGATGCCAATGACTGAACTTCTAGAGATTTCACCCAAAAACACATATGACACTGCTGAGACCTGTGGTGGCCATAGTGTATAAGTGGCACTTCCTTTCTTCCTTCCTTGGAGTGGAGGAGTAGCCTAGTGGTTAGGGCAGTAGACCTTGATCCTGGGGAACTGAGTTCAATTCCCACTACAGATCCTTGTGACTCTGGGCAAGTCACTCAACCCTCCATTGCCCCTGGTACAAAATAAGTAATATAGTAGACGACGGCAGAAAAAGACCTGCATGGTCCATCCAGTCTGCCCAAGATAAACTTATGTGTATACCTTACCTTGATTTGTACCTGTCTTTCTCAGGGCACAGACCGTATAAGTCTGCCCAGCAGTTTTTCCCGCCTCCCAACCACCTGTCCCGCCTCCCATCACCGGCTCTGGCACAGACCATATAAGTCTGCCCTCCCCTATTCTCGCCTCTGAACCAGCAACCCCTCTTCCCCCCACCTGCTCCGCCACCCAATTTTAGCTAAGCTTCTGAGGATCCATTCCTTCTGCACAGGATTCCTTTATGCATATCCCACGCATGTTTGAATTCTGTTACCGTTTTCATCTCCACCACCTCCCGCGGGAGGGCATTCCAAGCATCCACCACCCTCTCCGTGAAAAAATACTTCCTGACATCTTTCCTGAGTCTGCCCCCCTTCAATCTCATTTCATGTCCTCTCGTTCTACCACCTTCCCATCTCCGGAAAAGATTCGTTTGCGGATTAATACCTTTCAAATATTTAAACGTCTGTATCATATCACCCCTGTTCCTCCTTTCCTCCAGGGTATACATGTTCAGGTCAGCAAGTCTCTCTTCATACGTAGCTTTTCTTTGCACTGCTTCCATTTTTTTGACATCCTTCGCAAGGTACGGCCTCCAAAACTGAACACAATACTCCAGGTGGGGCCTCACCAACGTCTTATACAGGGGCATTAAAACCTCCTTTCTTCTGCTGGTCACACCTCTCCCTATACAGCCTAGCAATCTTCTCGCTATGGCCACCGCCTTGTCGCACTGTTTCGTCGCCTTCAGGTCCTCAGATACTATCACCCCAAGATCCCTCTCCCCGTCCGTGCCAATCAGACTCTCCCCGCCTAACACATACTGTACGTCTTCCTTGGATTTCTACTCCCTAAGTGCATCACTTTGCATTTCTTCGCATTGAATTTTAATTGCCAAATGTTAGACCATTCTTCCAGCTTCTTCAGATCTTTTTTCATGTTTTCCACTCCCTCCGGGAGTACCTGAATATATGTAAACCACTTTGAATGTAGTTGTGAAAACCTCAGAAAGGCAGTATATCAAGTCCCATTTCCCTATTTGAGATTCTACATGGAATGTTGCTACTAATTGTACCCTTCTCCTCCATCACTGACTCCATTCCTTTTATCTTGCCACACCTTATGCCTCGAATAGACTCCCTGAGCCATTACATCAAGCCCTATCCCTGGCCGCCTTCAAATCCGGGCTAAAGGCCTACCTGTTTGATGCTGCTTTTAATTCCTATCTTGTCACCTGCTCGAAACCTTTATCTTGTCTTCCTCTCTTCATTAGTCCCTTTCCCCATATGTTCTATCTGTCTGTCCTACCCTTATCCCTAATTTGTCCTGTCTGTCCTGATTTAGATTGTAAGCTCTTTTGAACAGGGACTGTCTTTTCTTCATACTAAATTGTGAAGCGCTGAGTATGACTAGTAGCGCTATAGAAATGATTTATAGTAGTAGTAGTACTATTGGAGATTCTACATGGAATGTTGCTAGGAGTAGCCTAGTGGTTAGTGCAGTGGACTTTGATCATAGGGAACTGAGTTCAATTCTCACTGCAGCTCCTTGTGACTCTGGGCAAGTCACTTAACCCTCCATTGCCCCTGGTACAAAATAAGTACCTGAATATATGTAAACCACTTTGAATGTAGTTGCAAAAACCTCAGAAAGGCAGTATATCAAGTCCCATTTTCCTTTCCCCCTTTCCCTTATGACATCACAATATGAGAAGTGAGCAAAGTATCAGGCAATCAAGCCATTGTGACATCACTGAGGAGGTTGGCTCTTATTGGTGGAATGAGTGGAGGCATAGCCTAGTGGTTAGTGCAGTGGACTTTGATCCTGGGGAACTGAGTTCAATTCCCACTGCAGCTCCTTGTGACTCTGGGCAAGTCACTTAACCCTCCATTGCCCCTGGTACAAAATAAGTGACTGAATATATGTAAACCACTTTGAATGTAGTTGCAAAAACCTCAGAAAGGCAGTATATCAAGTCCCATTTTCCTTTCCCCCTTTCCCTTATGACATCACAATATGAGAAGTGAGCAAAGTATCAGGCAATCAAGCCATTGTGACATCACTGAGGAGGTTGGCTCTTATTGGTGGAATGAGTGGAGGCATAGCCTAGTGGTTAGTGCAGTGGACTTTGATCCTGGGGAACTGAGTTCAATTCCCACTGCAGCTCCTTGTGACTCTGGGCAAGTCACTTAACCCTCCATTGCCCCTGGTACAAAATAAGTGACTGAATATATGTAAACCACTTTGAATGTAGTTGCAAAAACCTCAGAAAGGCAGTATATCAAGTCCCATTTTCCTTTCCCCCTTTCCCTTATGACATCACAATATGAGAAGTGAGCAAAGTATCAGGCAATCAAGCCATTGTGACATCACTGAGGAGGTTGGCTCTTATTGGTGGAATGAGTGGAGGCATAGCCTAGTGGTTAGTGCAGTGGACTTTGATCCTGGGGAACTAAGTTCAATTCCCACTGCAGCTCCTTGTGACTCTGGGCAAGTCACTTAACCCTCCATTGCCCCTGGTACAAAATAAGTGACTGAATATATGTAAACCGCTTTGAATGTAGTTGCAAAAACCTCAGAAAGGCAGTATATCAAGTCCCATTTCCCTTCCCCTTCCCTTATTATATTGGATTCGGGAATGGTTGCCGAAGTTTTTTAAAATACCTTTTTGTATAAGATAGATCACTTTGTCGTGTGCTGCAAGTGAGGCTGCTGTGCAGTTCAGGGGGGGAGGGAAGACATATTAATTGATAAGTTGAACACTGTCAGCAATACTTGAGGATGATATACTGCTACTACTACTTATCATTTCTATAGCTTTGTAGGGAATTACAATACATAACTAAAATGGTCCCTCTCAACCCTGGGAATGGGTGGACACATGGGCAAAGCTGAATGGGGTTTACTACACAAGTGGAGATGTGGAGGACTGATGTTAAACAGTAGGCACCAGCTGAAAAGAGATGTAAAGTGCAAGGCTGGAAGGAAGCTACCAGATATTAACCCATGAACCTCAGACCTGTGGAGAACATGGTGCAAACACCCATTCCCAGGGCATCCTCCCCTCCCCCACCCCACCAGTCAGACAGGCAGCCACAAATGGGCGTCCATGATATTCACAGCTGTATACATCACTACAGTCCCACTGCGTAAATTTTTAAACAATAAATAGGTAAATAGCATGAAAGCAGTTTATACCACAGTCCACTGCTGTCCCTTGTGTTCCTGCTGACCAGTGCCTGTGCTGTATCTTGTCCAGCAGCCAGGTCCTGCAAAAGGCAAGGAGTAATTTATTAGCAGAGACATAAGGCAGACCAGGTCTCAGGTTATCTCCCTAGCAGAAGGGGAAGGGTAGGACCAGAGGTCTCTGCTTACCTGGAGACAGTGGCAAAAGATGACTCCAGCTGGCTCATGGATACCATTTACATCTCTACCACATCCCGTGGGAGGGCATTCCAGGTATCTACCAAACTCTCGGTGAAAAAATACATCCTGACGTTATTCCTGAGTTGGCCCCTTTTTTCAACTTCAATTTATGTCCTCTAGTTCTATTGCCTTCCCATCTCTGGAAAATGTTTGCGGATTATTTGAACATCTGTATCATATCACCCGTATTTCTCCTTTCCTCCAGGGTATACATGTTTAGGTCAGAAAGTCTCTCCATGTACGTCTTGTTACACAAACCCCATACAATTTTTGTTGTTTTTTTTTTTAATTGCTTGCTTTTTACATCCTTAGCAAGATAAGGCCTCCAAAACTGAACACAATACTCTAAGTGGGGCCTTACCAATGACTTGTACAGGAGCATCAACACCTCCTTTCTTCTGTTGGTTATACCCCTCTCTATGTAGCCTAGCATTTTTTTTGGCCATGGCCACTGACTCGTCACACTGTTTCATCATCTTGAGATCCTCAGACACGATCACTCCAAGGTCCCTCTCTTGAACCAAGTTTAACAATATCTCCCCTTCTATCTGATACATCTCTTTTGTGTTTCTGCACTCCAAGTGCATCACTCTACACTTCTTTGCATTAAATTTAACTGCCAGACCCTTGACCTTTCTTCCAATGTTTAGCTATCTTTGCGTCATCTGCAAAAAAAGCAAACCTTTCCTTCTAACCCTTCAGCAATGTCTCTCACAAATATATTAAGCAAAATGAGCCCCAGCACCATCCCCTGAGACACTCGACTACTCACCTTCCTTTCCTCTGAACTGATTCCATTTACCACCAACCTCTGCTGCCTGTCGGTCAACCAGTTTCCTAGTACATAAGCACCACCATACTGGGAAAGACCAAGGGTGCACCAAGCCCAGCATCCTGTCTCCGACAGCGGCCAATCCAGGCTTCAAAACCCGGCAACCCCCTCCCCAAAAAATTAATAATATTCAATGGACTTTTCCTTCAGGAATCTGTCCAAACCCCCTTTAAATTCCGTAAGGCCAGCTGCTGTCACTACATTCTCCGGCAACAAGTTCCAGAGTCTAACTACACACTGGGTAAAGAAAATCTTTCTCCTATTTGTTTTAAATCTACCATATTCTAGCTTCATCTTGTGTCCCCTGCTTTTGTTGTTGTTTGAAAGTGTAAACAAACGCTTCACATCTGTCCGCTCTACTCCGCTCATTATCTTGTAGACTTCTATCATATCACCCCTCAGCCGCTTTTTCTCCAAGCTGAAGAGCCCTAACCTTCTCAGCCTTTCCTCATAGGGAAGTCGTTTCATTCCCTTTATCATTTTTGTCGCCCTTCTCTGCACCTTTTCTAATTCCTTTATATCTTTTTTGAGATGCGGCGACCAGAATTGGACACAATACTCGAGGTGCGGTCACACCATGGATCAATAAAACGGCATTATAACATCCTCGTGTGTGTTTTCCATCCCTTTCCTAATAATACTCAACATTCTGTGCGCTTTCTTAGCTGCCACAGCATACTGGGCAGATGTTTTTAACGTCTTATCAACGATGACTCCCAGATCCCTTTCTAGGTCCGTAATTCCTAATGCGGAACCTTGCATGACATAGCTGTAATTTGGGTTCCTCTTACCCACATGCATCACTTTACACTTGTCAACATTGAAATTCATCTGCCACTTGCACGCCCAATCCCCCAGTCTCCCTAGGTCCTCCTGTAATCTTTCACACTCCTCCTGCGACTTGACGACCCTGAATAATTTTGTGTCATCTGCGAATTTAATTACCTCACTAGTTATTCCCATCTCTAGATCATTTATAAATAAGTTAAAAGGCAGCGGCCCCAACACAGACCCCTGCGGGACCCCACTAACTACCCTTCTCCACTGAGAATACTGACCATTCAACCCTACTCTTTGCTTCCTATCTTTCAACCAGCTTCCTAATACTACTACTTATCATTTCTATAGTGCTACTAGATGTACGAAGCGCTGTTCACTGGACATGAAGCAACGGTCCCTGCTTGAAAGAGCTTACAATCTAACTAAGACAGATAAACAGGAAAAATAAGGGCTAATGGAATTACTAAGGTCTGAGCAGCTTCTTTCTGGTTCACATCGCTCACATTAGCTGCAACCAATTAACAGGCAGAGGAGGCTGCCGAGCTTCTGCGTTTCTTTCAGGAGTCAGGATGATACATCTCAGGTTGGCACTTCTTTCCCTTGAAACCACTTCCCCACCACTACTACAGCCGCCACCACCACCAGCACTCCTTCCCGGTATGATTTTCCAGTCGGAAGCTCAAATTCTTTCTTCAGAAACTCTAACAGCGTTAAGTTTTCTGCGGTATGGGTGCCATTCTTCAGGGCACTGCTCTCTGAATATTGCAGGGCATAGGAAAGATCTAATTGAAATTGCATTTGCTTGCTATTTGTGTAAGTGTGGGGCAAGCACGATATTTCCAGCGGTAGGGGCGTCTGTGCATTGCGTACCTGCAAACGCGGGTACTAATGGCCTCTAGCACCTGCGTTTGCTTCTGAGCATCAGGGCCTCAACGAATAGTTAATCTCTGGAACTCGGTGGCAGAGGATGTGGTAACAGTGGTTAGCGTATCTGGGTTTTAAAAGGTTTGGACAAGTTCCTGGAAGAAAAGTCCAGAGTCTTCTATTGAGATAGACAAGGGGAAGCCTCTCCTTGCCCTAGGATTGGTAGCATGGAAAGTTGTTACTATTTGGGATTCTGCCAAATACTTCTGACTTGGTCCTGTTGGAAGCAGGATACTGGGCTAGATGTACGCTTTGGTCTTACCCAGTATGGCTATTCTTATGTCCTTATGTAGGTGTGCATTAACAGAATAGCTCTTAAGCAGCATATTTGCATATATGTGTATATATGCATGTATATGCTAGAATTCTAATAATTTACATACATATTTTCTAGAATTGACTTCATAGTGTCATGATAGACAGTTTGGTCGGAGCAAGGGCATTCTGCCTAACTATATGGATGTGAGCGCTATTTAGCCACTATCGGAAATCTGAAATATCACTGCTATCCTTATAGGGAGTAGTTCTCTATAGATCACTTTGAGATCCTAAGCAAGGGTTGAGGAGTGGGCCGGTAAATAACACAGCCGGATAAAGGGGTGAAACCAAAAATAAGTATTTATTCAAAGGAATCTTCAGGCCTGTGTCTTTCACAGGGCCTGAGATATAGAATAGAAAAAACCTCTGCAGTTCAGTCCATTCAGTGGTAGGCAAGCCTCTGGAGGTAGGCCAAACACAGTCTGCGACTGCTGGGGTTGCCAAGCCCCAACCACAGTCAAATAGTTCTTGTTTCTTTGACAAGGTTCAGGTCTGGCTCCAGCCAGACCTCAATGCAAAACATACAAGGTTCAATCTGGAATAACAAATGGCTTACCTCAGCCAGGTCATGATTAAGGTGGAGGGGTGTGTGGACCTGTGCCCTTAAGGTGGCCCAGTGCTCTTAAGGTGGCCCCGGCTATCAGAGGGACTCTTCTTAAGGTGGCCCAGGCTATCATGGAGACTTTTCCTAGGGTGAGTGGCAGTGTTCTATAAACCCCCTCACAATCACCTAAAGGTTTACGTTAAGTGAGAATACTATAAGTGCATTTCCATACACAATTGCCATTATAGAATACTAGTGTAAGTCTGCATTTACACACCTAACTTTAGGCATGAACGCTTATACTAGCTCAAGTGCTGGCGCAAATGCTCACACCTAACTATAGGCACTTAGGTGTGAAAATGCTGATATTCCAGAACCTGCATATGTAACACACCTATGCCCTTCCCAGGTCCACACCTCCCTTGCAATTGCACACTCTGGATTTTGTGTGCACAATTTGTATAATACTGACTAATAGCACAACTGCTAATTCATGCCAACAAAGACCAAATATAGCCAATTAGCAGCTAATTAAGCTAGTAAGTTATGCGTGCAGTTGACATTATTGTAGAATTTGAACATACAGCTTTGTATACTAAGTGTAGAATTGTGCACTGAAGTTCATAGAATTAGGCGGATAATGGCGACGGCAGTCGCCACTCTGTATATTCAGTACCACCGCTTCTATGGATACAACATTAACCCCCAAATTCTATATATGGTGGCTTAAGTTGTGTGCACTAACTTGACCGCACAACTTAATTGATTAACAAGCCAATCAGCACCAATAATTGGTACTTAACCAACTAGCGGCACTAATTGGCTTTAATTAGAATTTGCACACCCACCTTTCTAGGAATATTCTACAACATGGTGTGCGTAAATTCTAATGTGCACAGTTGAAAGGGGGACATGGTTATGAGCATGGAATGAGTGGGTTATGGGCATTTCAAAACACTACGCACACTATTATGGATTACACCTGATCTGCGTGTAGCTTAGGTGCAGGCATTTAGGCCTGGTTTTAGGTAAGCCTAAATGTGTGCACCTAAACTTAAGGCACAAGAACGGCACTTGAGTGTATTCTATAAACTACGCCTAACTTTATAGAGTCACGCTAACCGCGTGGTTGTACGGCACCAATTTTTAAGGCTCCATATATACAATTTCCTCCTAAATATTAATATACATGAAGCATTTAAAAGTTGCATCCTGAGTTTGAGAAACCGGTGCCCGTGGTTCTCGCTCAGTTGTCTCCTTTGGGTGCTGCAAATACCATGCCTCTCTGCTCTGGTTCTCTCCCATTGGAAAAGATGTTTCATGTTTACATTTTTTTTTTTTGGTAGTTACCATCAAGTAATGAATTTATCTTTAGAACATTTTCAGTATGTATACATCATGCAAACCAAATATTATAGCTGATAAATATATTTATAAAGGGCATGGGAACGGCTCCGCAAGCTGGATCAAACATTTTCACCATCAATGACTTGATTACCATCTAAATGTTCCCTTGTGCTCATATTCAAAACTATTTCCCATGTGTTTGGCCTACTATATCAGCCTGGCTTGAAGTTTTCCATTCAGTACATTACAGTGAGCAGATTGTTCACTTGACAAATCCACACTGCATAGCTCAACATTTCACACAAGGAAAGCATTTTATAAAATGCTAATGGCAATGTACTGAGCAATAATTAATAGTGCAGAGAAGGCCCTCAAGCTTCACAGCACTGCATATGAATTAAAATGATCATGATTAAAACATCTTTAGTTTGCTGTATCTTATAACTTAAAAATGCAAAATACATATCTTAAGCCACAATTTTGCAAATACAAAAAAAGCATCAAATAATAATAATAATAATGAGAATATTCTAAACCTTTTGGAAATGTTAACACTTGTTATTGCTGTTATAATTACTGTATTTTGGGGCTCATTTTTGAAACAGAAAAATGTCCAAAAAGCGGCACAAAGTGGCAGATGGACGTTTTTTTTTTTTTGCCCACACATCCAAAGCCCTATTTTCAAAACCCATTTTAAAGATGGTTTTCTGTGCTATTCGTATGCAGTGCATCTAAATCAGAAGGGGGCACGTTGGGGGCAGGATCTGGGCATTCACAAAACTTAGACGTTTGTCTGCCATAATGGAACAAAGGAAAAATGTCCGGGGCTAAAAGTTAGACATTTTGGTCTAGACCTGTTTCAATCACACCTAAGTCACAAAAAGGTGTCCTAAATGACCACTGGAAGAATTAAGGCATGACCCCCTTACTCCCTCAGTGGTCACTGACCCCCTCCCAAAGATGTGAAAGAAACAGCACATACCAGCCTCTATGACAGCTTCAGATGTTATGACCAGTCCTATTAGAGCAGCGAGCAGGTCCCTGGTGCACCCTAGTGGTCAGTGTAGTGGACTGTAGAGAAGGTGGACCCAGGCCCATATCGCACTCTGTTGCACTTGTGGTATGTGTGAGCCTTCAAAACTCACCAAAAACCTACTGTAGCCACATATAGGTTACACCTGTACCCATAAGGACTATTGTAGTGGTGTACAGTTGGGTACAGTAGGTTTTTGGTGGGGTTTGGAGGGCTCACCATACATCACCATACAATATAAGGGGGTAACAGAGAGATGTGTACCTTGGACCAAGTCCACTGCAGTGCCCCCTAGGTCTGCTGGGGTGTCTCTGTGGCCAGTCTACCAAGAATGCTTGTTTTTGTATTTTTCCCTTGGATGTTTTTTTTTCTGAAAATGGTCCAAAAAGAAAGATGCACTGAGCACAAAAACATCTAGCAAATGGCCATTCTCCAATGAAAAAGTTGGACCTTTTTTTGGTTTGAAAATGGCCATGGTCGCTACTGGATTTTTAGACATTTTCCACAAAATGTCCAAATCGGATTTAGACGTCATATCAAGTAGAGGAGTGTGGTAGCCGTGTTAGTCCACTCTTAAGGTTATCAATAGAAATCAAACAAAATAAAACATGGAAAAGAAAATAAGATGATACCTTTTTTATTGGACATAACTTAATACATTTCTTGATTAGCTTTCGAAGGTTGCCCTTCTTCGTCAGATCGGAAATAAGCAAATGTGCTAGCTGACAATGTATATAAGTGAAAACATTCAAGCATTACTATGACAGTCTGACAGGGTGGGAGGATGGGGGTGGGTCGGAGGTATGCATGGGGACTTCAAAGCATATCATTGATATTCTAACAGGATGGGTGTGGATAGGTGAGGGGTGGGGTGATCAACAGAGACATACAGCTTTATGGTTTATAATGGGCTAGGAACCCCAGGTCCTTGTTAAGTCCTTTCTGTTGGGTGTTAAAATATTCAATCATTCTGACTTCAAAGGTCTTACGTTCTTGTATGGTTTTAAAGTTACCTTTCAGTATTCTCACTGTGAAATCACTAGATGAACTCCAACTATACTCAGACCTAGAAGAATTCTTTAGAAAAATGCGCCTTAAAACACATTTCTATAATAAAGGGATACCAAACAGACCGGAGTACAGTCTTAAACAAAAGAACACTTATTTCACCCCACAGGAGGGACAAAACTACAAGCTGGATAATTACATAGAAAGTTTCAGACATAGGGTGAAATCCCATCTTTCCAACAAACAAAAGAGAATCCTGTACAATCTTACCCCACCAGAAAGAGCGGCTATAAGAACCCTACAAACTAACGAACGCATTATCATCAAACCCGCAGACAAAGGAGGCGCAGTGGTAATTATGGACATACAAAAATACATTGAAGAGGGGCACAGACAGCTCTCAGACAATAAATACTATAGGAAACTAACTGAGGACCCCACACAGGATTACACAAAACAGCTGAAAGACCTTATCAAAACATTTCCTACACAAGCGCAACCTCACCTGAAGAAACTCATACCAAACCAGCCTGCTGTGGGCACATTCTACATGCTACCCAAGATCCACAAACCGGGAAACCCTGGCAGACCAATCATATCAGGCATTGACACACTCACGGAAGAAATATCTGGATTCATAGAGGGAATTCTGAAACCTCTCATACACAAAACTAACAGCTTCATACAAGACACCACAGACTTTCTGAATAAATTGAAAAATATCAAGCAACTACCACCTAACACCCTTCTGGTCACGATGGATGTAGAATCACTATACAGCAACATTCCACATACGGATGGCATAGCTGTATGTGGAAGACTCCTAAAAAAATCCACACTGGACCATCAATACTCACCAGAAACTATTACAAAATTAATCAAATTCATTTTAACTCACAACTACTTCCGCTTTAACAATGATATCTATCTGCAAATAATGGGCACTGCGATGGGCACCAGGACAGCACCCCAATATGCCAACCTTTTTATGGCTGAGCTGGAAGAGACATTTCTGAATACATACCAGACCAAACCTCTAAAATACTACCGGTACATCAATGACATTTTTATGATTTGGATGGAGGGTGAAGAAACTCTGAAACAATTTTATTCTTCCTTCAATACATACCATCCTACAATCAGATTCAAAATTGACTACTCCCCAGAAAAAGTCAATTTTTTGGACACCACGGTCTCAATCAGTGATGGCTGTATAAAAACATCTATATACAAGAAACCCACAGACAGATGCAGCTACCTCCACAACTCCAGCTTCCATCCTTCACATACAAAAAGATCCATCATTTACAGCCAAGCCACAAGATACCACCGTATCTGCTCTGACCCATGTTTTATTTTGTTTGATTTCTATTGATAACCTTAAGAGTGGACTAACACGGCTACCACACTCCTCTACTTAAGTTAAAACTCAATAGAGATAAAACCCAATGTCTCATTCTCTCGTCCCAATACAAAAATGTTCCCCCCTGGGCAATTAACACATAGGGTTCATCCTTCCCAATTTCAGACCACTTGAAAATCTTAGGAATAACAATTGACCGCAACCTAATACTAGAAAGCCAAGTTAAGAACATGACCAAGAAAATGTTCCACACCTTACTTTCCCATGGATTCATTCCACAACATGATCCAAACTATGGTGCTAACCCATGTAGACTACTGCAATAATATTTACAGTATGTAGGCTGCAAAGGTCAAATCATAAGAAAACTACAGACAGCACAAAACACAGGTGCCAGAATCATCTTCGGAAAAACACGCTTCGAAAGCGCGAAATCCCTCCTAAGAAGCTTACATTGGCTCCCTATTAATGCTCGCATAACATTCAAAATATGCACAATAGTCCACAGAATCATCTACGGACTCGCACCAGATTACATGACGGAACTTATCGATCTACCATTAAGAAACGTGACGAGAACAGCAAGAACCTACCTAACCCTTCACTACCCCACTTGCAAAGGTATAAAATACAAATCTTCACATGCCACCAGCCTCTCCTTTATAGGCACACAACTTTGGAACTCACTACCCAAAGACCTGAAACTCACAGAAAACTACCTACAATTCAGAAAAAACCTCAACACACATCTTTTCAAGAAGTCTTTCCCCCCTGGATCTGCCTAATCCCACACCACCATACATCATGAAAAGTTCAGAAATGGAAAACAATAATATTAACCTCTCTCACAATATGCCAATATATCAACCTAAGCGTTTATTGTACTTCTGCATTATTTATTTATTTATTTATTTATGGCATTTATATCCCACATTATTCCCACCCACGGGCAGGCTCAATGTGCCGTACAATAGTCTATTAAGCAACATTAATACCAAATACAGTAATTAGTGTCAGAGGAGGGAAAAAGGAACAACAGGAGGGAGAGGGAGAGAGGGGAAGGTGACAATTTGTCGCTATGGCAGCCGTGGTTCAGAAGGATGTAACAGACAGACAACCAAGTGGGGTTCACACTTTCCACAAAAACAGAACACAAACAGAAATTGGGTGGAAAGGACCCAGTATCAAGTGATCAGTCACCACATCATGAAGGCGTTTTAGCCGAAACACGGATCGTGTTGGGTCCCAATAAAGGTTTCTTTTGGAGCATCTTACCTTGATGTGGTGACTGATCACTTGATACTGGGTCCTTTCCACCCAATTTCAGAAGGATGTAACACCAGGAGGGCTCACGGCATATGTACTAGACTTCTAAAAATCTAAATTTTGTAACCGCCTTTTTAGCAATATGTAAGCCACATTGAACCTACCATGTGGTGGGAAAATTTGGGATACAAATGCAATAAATAAATAAATTAGACCTGAATATTTAACACCAGCCCATGTCTGCGCATTGAATATCCAGGTTTTCGATAATTTTCAGCGTCAGTACCCACGTAGCTAACTGGGCAATGATAGGACTGCTCTTTATGTGGTTCAACTGCCCGGTTAGGTTTCCAGGAACCAGCACTGAATATTGCTAGTGCCTGCAAATCTTCTGGCTCTGCTCCAACTCCACTCCTGGACTGCTCCGGCACTGCCCAGATTGTGCCAGGGTGGTCAGAGCCAATATTTAGCAGCACTGCCTGGTAAGTGTGGTTTAAGTGGGCAAGAATTTCTCCTGCCCACTTAGGTCATGCTCTATATCGACCCGGAATGGCTCCTGGCCAGTTAAATAGTGCTTAACTGGCTATCCGTGAATATTCAGGGGGAGATAGCCGGTTATCTCCTGCTCAATATTTCTGGTCATTGTTTAGCAGCTAATGGTTATATCGCATGATATAACCATCTAACCGCTAAAATTCAGCACATCTGTAAGTTTTGCAGCCAAATTGGGCCGGCAAAATAGCAAGCCTATCTTTGGTTGGTCTAAACTTAACTGGCCAGCACTGAATTTGGTTTATTTTAGGCCGGTTTTCACGTAACTGGCCAACAAAATAAACCAAATATTCAACGTCGGTCACCGGAAACAGCCCGGCATTGAATATCCGGTCTCACCGCTGACCACAGGAGTTAGCCGGGCCGCTACCTGAGGTCTGAATATCGTCCTCTAGGTATTCACATTAAATACAGAAAGCAAAGCCCACTCTCAATTTAAAATGATTCCACTGAACAATAATGTATATGCAAATTCAGAGACTCTTTAGGAAGCTCAAGGTTTCAATAAAAATGTGCTTTATTTCAACATTGTTTTCAATATTGTTCCTGCTTCCTCTCCTTCCCCCTGGTGCATCGTACCATTTGGCTGAGATTATTCATATTCTTATTATTATTATCCAACCTGTGGAGTTCCTTCCTTCTCTTTCCCATCTACCAAGCAGTTATAAACTACAGCATTGTTATGGCTTTCCATTGGCTGTGTTATTATTTCAAAAAGAATAGCCAGCAAAAATATAGTGACGCCCTAACAGAGGCTCTTTGTTCAAGAGAAACTTTTGAACTTTGCTCCAAGGTCAGCCCTTGTTCATGAGGTTCCAAAGCTACAGTCATTCCTAATGAGGCCCAGGGATATAATCAGGGCAGGGGGTCTTTGTGTAATTCTGTAATCCACATACATAAACTTGTGATCTGCTTACTGTGTTTCCTAACTAACTGCTTATTGGCTATTTCTATTTGATATCTGTTAATCTGAGAACTAGATTTAAAAACTGCTTTAAATCTGTATTGTCTTTTTTTTTTTCTGTTTCCTTAATGTGTGGAGCCCTCCCCCCCCCCCCCCCCCCCCACCTGGTTTTGTTGTAGGCAATTTGTAAAGCATAGGTGTGGCTAAGCTTCTGCTTGTGAGAGCCGAAGATTACCATGAGGTCTGTTTCTGCCTGAGGAGTTGGAAGCTCACAGATAAGACTTGTTCTGGCATTATTTCTGATTATCCATACCTTAGAGCTGTGGGTTTGGGCATTTCTGCTGCATTTCAATACAGCTGTAGAGATAGGTTACAGCAAACACATTCCACAGGCAGGGTTGCCAGCTGGGAAAAATTTTCCCAGCCCCAAACGAGCTGTAAACCTGCCCAAAAACCGCCCGTAGCCAATCCCCGTCACCGAACCCCGCCCCCGTGTCACCAACTCCGCCCCGTGTCACTATCCCGCCTCCCATGTCACTAGCCCCGCCTCCTATGTCATCCCTGACGTCAACCCCGCCCCTGAAAGGCTTCTATTGGTCCAATTTGGACCAATAGAAGCCCCGGAAAAGCTTTTATTGGACCAAATTGGACCAATAGAAGCCCCGGAAAAAACCGCCGAACTCGCACAGCGGCGACGGGAAAACCGCCCAAAAAACCGCATCCCTGCGGCTGGCGAAATTTTCCCGCCACTGCTGGTGAAAACCCACCCAATTGGGCGGTAAAACCGCCCACCTGGCAACTTTGTCCACAGGTCTTAAACTTAAGCCCACCCACCCCAAGACTGACACTTCCTAAATAGCTTTCCTAAATACACTACTTATCATCACAAATTAACTCCACCCTAATTACAACTGTCTATGAAAAGTAACTCTTCCTTATCACAGTATATCCCCAGTCTTCTGCTCAGGAGGTCTTGTTTCGATCAACCTGCTTTCGCCTTGCTGATTCAGATGCTAATATTGTCTTATCTGGATTATTGTCAAGGAGGTCTTCAGCTGGTGGGGCTTAGGAGACCCTGCCAGCTCAGGTATTTAATATTTTAAGCTGAGTTGGGATGGATGTGCCAGGGGTGGGAGGAGGGGAGGCTGTAAAGAGGACATTGTGCTTACCCATTTTGCTATAGATCTGGAAAAGCAATTTAGCATGCTAAGCAGTGAGGAGATAGGACATGATACTACCAGCGACAAGCGCATCATGAAGGAAGAGCAGGTAGTGGAGATTTGTGAGGGATGCCCCTAGCTTTTCATCCTCTAGTCCAGCCTCAGTCCCAATCCCATAAAATATCAAAGGTGTGTTTAAGGATCTCCATTACGCAGTAAGACACATACTGTTGGAAAACTAATGGGCCATCTTTCAAACAGCGGCATGCTACACCATTTGCACAATTAAATACTTTTTAAGCTAGCTTCAAGGGAAGGTGTTCATGCTAAGTTGCATCATCCACTACAAAATAGGTACGTTACAGGAAAAGGAAATCTATTTCTCAGCCTGAATCCCAGCCTCTTCCTCCAGTGACACAGCACGTGAGCAGCCCCGATGCCCATCTAAGCAAGTCATCTGAAGGATATGGGGTGGGGTTCAACGTCACTCTCCCTGGGCCAGTGGCAGGCAACATCAAAGGTGATGACAGAGCACAATCAGGAAATTATTGCTCTGGATCCTCTGCAGATGGTTGATAACATAGGTTTTAGTGGCTATTGCATCTCTTAGCCCTCATTTACTATGTGCCCTCCATTTCAGATTTTAATAGCTGGGTGATCCCTAGCCTGTATATGCCTGACTGCAGACATAGATGGCCATGAGAAAGCATAGCAGCACGCTTTTCACCAGTGACATCTGGATTAGTCAGAATGATACACAAACATGCTTATCCCTGATAGCACACTGGTGGAAGCTGGATGAAGCAAGGATAGGCTGTGGTTAAAGTGGGGGCACATCAACAGGAAGGTACAGGAGGACTTTGCTGCACACCCAGGTGATGGATGATATCCAGGGGTGTGCTGGTAAATTTTTAACAACGGGCTCTCTCTCCGGGCATAGCTGACCCTGAAATTTTTTTTTGGGGTGGGGGGGAGGAAATACATGCCTCTCTCTCCCCTCGTGCGGGCACGCTAGGCATACCTTTGCCGAGCCCCACCAGCCAATAAATGGACTGCCACCATTCTCTGCTGCTTGTTTCTGGCTCTGAGCAGCATGATGGAACCTTCTTGCGCTTGCATGAAAAGCCCCAGCCTGATGCTCAGAGTCAGAAACAAGGAGCAGGGAGCAGCAGCAGTCTATTTACTTGGCTGGTGGGGCCAGCATCACTGCCAGCAAAGTAAAAGAGAATTCAGGAGGGGGCCCAAGCCCACATTTTGGGAGTCAGTTGTTAAAGTAGCCACGGGGAGGCCTACTTTAACAACCGGCTCCCAAAATTCTTAAAAACTTAACAAACGGCTCTCGTGAGCCTGTGAGAGCCCGCTCCAGCACACCACTGATGATATCCATACGTCAGCTCATATCTTAGCAGAAGTAAGGGCAATGACAGAACAACTAGGCTGAAGAGAGATAACTTTGATTCCTGGCTATTGTATTTATTAAGATTTATTTACCGTCTTTTTGAAGGAATTCACTCAAGGCGGTGCACAACAAGAATAAGTTGAACACATGCAACAGACAATTACAGCAGTAAAAATGTTCAAATAACAGTACATAGTACACTATAGTATGCTACTTACAATATCAACACAACATGCAATAAAACATATTGATAGACAGCATAGGGTGCAAGTGAAGGTAGAGCACATAGAGAAGACAGAGTATTGTTTTTATTTAATAGGATTTATTTACTGCCTTTTTGAAAGAATTCACTCAAGGCGATGTACAGTAAGAATAAATCAAACAAACAAACAAACAAACAAACATAAGCAATAAACAATTACAGCAGTAAAAATATCCAAATAACAATACAAAGTATGGCATAGTAACAAAAAATAATGAAGAAAGTTGCATGAAATCAGAAAGGTGCATGAATATAACCTCAGCTTGGCAAGAAGTGGATAAACAAGTCCTGCTACTCTGTAGTATGTGTAGACCAGTGCAAGGAGGTTAGATTGAGAACAGGAGACAGCATGACGTCAAAAAGCTGAAGCTGATTAGGTTAGTTTGCCTTTCTCTCTCCTCCACACGGTCGTCATCCCCATTCATCCAAAACAAAGCAAGCAAACCTATGAGCTGCTCTAGCCACGTTGTCATTTTTTTTATTGTTGATAGCATTTTTATTTGATTTCACTTATATTTTCAAACATGCCAGCATGTGCAGCATACGGATGTACACAGAGTATTAGTTTCATCAGTTAGAGTAGTAATTAGTTTTAAAAAGATCATCTCGCACATTCCTTAATCTGCACTTCCCCAACTGCAAACGTCTAAAATACAAAATAATGCATGCGTCAAACTTTACCTACTTGAGTACAAAGTTATGGAATGCACTACCGCACAACTTAAAAACGATCTACGAAATAACCAACTTCCGCAAACTACTGAAGACTGAACACACACCACTCCTCCACACATACAGTATTTAGAACTGCTCTACAATTTCTACTTGCTATATTAGTATCATGTTTTATCATTACCATGTTACCCAAAATTCTTCTGTTACATTAAGAGTCATAAGTACATAAGTACATAAGTAGTGCCATACTGGGAAAGACCAAAGGTCCATCTAGCCCAGCATCCTGTCACCGACAGTGGCCAATCCAGGTCAAGGGCACCTGGCACGCTCCCCAAACGTAAAAACATTCCAGACAAGTTATACCTAAAAATGCGGAATTTTTCCAAGTCCATTTAATAGCGGTCTATGGACTTGTCCTTTAGGAATCTATCTAACCCCTTTTTAAACTCCGTCAAGCTAACCGCCCGTACCAGTCTAATTTCTAATGCTTTTTCACAATTCTTGTTATATTGTATACGTGGAGGGGTATAATCGAACGAAAACGTCTATCTCCATGGGCGTTTATCTCCGAGAACGGGTCCGTGAAGGGGCGGACCGAACTGTATTTTCGCAAAAAATAGACGTCCATGTTTTATTCGACAATTTGTGAGGTGGGTGTTTTTGTTATTCAGCAATAACGGAAAATGAAAGCGCCCAGCTCAAAAACGAATAACTCCAAGACATTTATTCGTGGGAGGGGCCAGGATTCGTAGTGCACTGGTCCCCCTCACATGCCAGGACACCAACCGGGCACCCTAGGGGGCACTTCTACAAAAAAAAAAAAAAGGTAAAAGAGCTCCCAGGTGCATAGCACCCTTCCCTTGTGTGTTGAGCCTCCCAAATCCCCCTCAAAACCCACTGCCCACAAGTCTACACCATTACTATAGCCCTAAGGGGTAAGGGGGGCACCTACATGTGGGTACAGTGGGTTTGGGGGGGCGGTTTGGAGGGCTCCCATTTACCAGCACAAGTGTAACAGGTGGGGGGGGGGATGGGCCTGGGTCCACCTGCCTGAAGTCCACTGCACCCCCTAATAACTGCTCCAGTGACCTGCATACTGCTGCCAGGGAGGTGGGTATGACATATGAGGGTGAAAATAAAAAGTTGTGAAACGGCATATTTTGTGGTGGGAGGGGGTTAGTGACCACTGGGGGAGTCAGGGGAGGTCATCCCTGATTCCCTCCAGTGGTCATTTGGTCATTTAGGGCACTTATTGGGGCCTTATTCGTGGAAAAACAGGGTCCAGGAAAAGTGCCCTAAATTCTCGCTACAAACGCATATTTTTTTTTCCATTATCGGCGAAAGGCGCCCATCTCTGATCGGCTGATAACCACGCCCCAGTTCCGGCTTCACCATGCCTTCGACACGCCCCCATCAACTTTGTCCGCATCCGCGACGGAGTGCAGTTGAAAACGTCCAAATTTGGCTTTCGATTATACTGCTTTATTCGTTTTTGTGAGATAAACGTCTATCTCCCGATTTGGGTCACAATATAGGCGTTTTTCAATTTCGATTATAAGCAGGATAGTAACATAGTAGATGACGGCAGAAAAAGACCTGCATGGTCCATCCAGTCTGCCCAAGAAGATAAATTCATATGTGCTACTTTTTTATTTGTACTGTCCTCTTCAGGGCACAGACTGTATAAGTCTGGCCAGCACTAGCCCCGCCTCCCAACCACCAGCTCTGCCACCCATTCTAGGCTAAGCTCCTGAGGATCCATTCCTTCTGCACAGGATTCCTTTATGTTTATCCCACGCATGTTTGAATTCCGTTACCGTTTTCATCTCCACCACCTCCCGCAGGAGGGCATTCCAAGCATCCACCACCCTCTCCATGAAAAAATACTTCCTGACATTCTTCTTGAGTCTGCCCCCCTTCAATCTCATTTCATGCCCTCTTGTTCTACCGCCTTCCCCTCTCTGAAAAAGGTTTGTTTGCGGATTAATACCTTTCAAATATTTGAACGTCTGTATCATATCACCCCTGTTCCTCCTTTCCTCCAGGGAATACATGTTCAGGTCCGCAAGTCTCTCCTCATACGTCTTGTAACGCAAATCCCATACCATCCTCGTAGCTTTTCTTTGCACCGCTTCAATTCTTTTTACATCCTTAGCAAGATACAGCCTTCAAAACTGAACACAATACTCCAGGTGGGGCCTCACCAACGACTTGTACAGGGGCATCAACACCTCTTTTCTTCTGCTGGTCACACCTCTCTCTATACAGCCTAGTAACCTTCTAGCTATGGCCATTATCATGTTACCCAAGATCCTCTGTAACACAAAATGTCTATCTTCTAATGTAATTCCACCATTCATGAAGTATTGTAAGCCAGATTGAGCTCTGCCCTGATGACTCTGCTTCAGTCGCAGCCCTATGCCATGGCGGTTATCTATTTTCACATACTCCTCGCCCTGCTGGCCGTGGGGGCAGTGTTGGACTACTTCTCTCTCCCTCCTCCAGATTTCAACCCCTTCTTCCACCTCAATCTCACTGTTTTCCTCCTTTGAAGTCCACTCTATCCGCCTTTTCTCTCCTCTGCCTCTTCGAATAGCGGTCATTTATCGTCCCCCTGATAAGTCCCTTTCATCCTTTCTCAGTGACTTTGATGCCTGGCTTGCCTTCTTCCATGATCCTTCCTCCCCCTCTCTCATCCTTGGTGACTTTAATATTCCTGCTAATGATCCTTCCAACTCTTATATTTCCAAGTTACTCGCTTTAACGTCGTCCTTTAATCTCCAACTATGCTCCACCTCCCCCACTCATCAAAATGGTCACTGTCTTGATCTCATCTTCTCCTCCAACTGTTCACCCTCTAGTTTCCTTGCCTCCGATCTTCCCCTCTCTGATCACCATCTTATAACTTTCACACTTAAATCTCCTCCCTCCCAGTCCCGTCCTATCCTATCTAATTTATCTAGGAATCTTCACGACATTGACCCTTCATCTCTATCCTCCCATGTTTCAAACCTCCTCTCTACTGTGGCACCATCCACGTCTGTCAACGAGGCTGTTTCTTCTTACAACAATACTCTATCCTCTGCCTTAGACACTCTTGCACCTTTGATGACCCGCCCTGTAAGGCGTACAAAACCCCAACCTTGGCTGACTTCTAATATCCGCTACCTACGTTCCTGTACCCGCTCCGCCGAACGCCTCTGGCGGAAATCTCGGGCCCTTGCTGATTTCTTACACTTTAAGTTCATGCTGACCTCCTTCCAATCTGCTCTTTTACGTGCCAAACAGGATTATTATATCCAACTGACCAACTCTCTTGGCTCTAATCCTCGACTTCTCTTCACCACATTGAACTCTCTCCTCAAGGTGCCCCCTCCCCCAACTCCACCTTCATTATCTCCTCAGACCCTTGCTGAATTCTTTCACAACAAGGTTCAAAAGATAAACCTTGCTTTCTCTACCTCACCAGCTCTCCCTCCACTAGTCCGTTCCCCTCTCTCTCCTTCCCCTCATTCCCTTTCCTCCTTTCCTGAAGTTACTATTGAGGAAACTACACTTCTCCTTTCTTCCTCAAAATGTACCACCTGTTCCTCTGATCCCATTCCCACCCACCTTCTTAATGCCATCTCTCCTACTCTTATTCCTTTTATCTGTCACATTCTCAACCTCTCACTTTCCACTGATACTGTCCCTGCTGCCTTTAAACATGCTGTGGTCACACCTCTCCTTAAGAAGCCTTCACTTGACCCTACTTGTCCCTCTAATTACCGACCCATCTCCCTCCTTCCTTTTCTCTCCAAATTACTTGAGCGTGCTGTTCACCGCTGCTGCCTTGATTTTCTCTCCTCACATGCTATTCTTGACCCATTACAATCTGGTTTTCGCCCTCTCCACTCAACCGAAACTGCGCTTACTAAAGTCTCCAATGACCTATTACTGGCTAAATCCAGAGGTCAATATTCCATCCTCATTCTTCTTGATCTTTCCGCTGCTTTTGACACTGTCGATCACAGCATACTTCTCGATACCCTGTCCTCACTTGGATTCCAGGGCTCTGTCCTTTCCTGGTTCTCTTCCTACCTCTCCCTCCGCACCTTTAGTGTTCACTCTGGTGGATCCTCTTCTACTTCTATCCCTCTGCCTGTCGGCGTACCTCAGGGTTCTGTTCTTGGTCCCCTCCTCTTTTCTATCTACACTTCTTCCCTTGGTTCATTAATCTCATCCCATGGCTTTTCCTACCACCTCTATGCTGATGACTCCCAAATCTACCTTTCTACCCCTGATATCTCACCTTGCATCCAAACCAAAGTTTCAGCGTGCTTGTCTGACATTGCTGCCTGGATGTCTCAACGCCACCTGAAATTAAATATGACCAAAACCGAGCTTCTCATTTTCCCCCCCAAACCCACCTCCCCGCTCCCCCCGTTTTCTATTTCTGTTGATGGCTCTCTCATTCTCCCTGTCTCCTCAGCTCGAAACCTTGGGGTCATCTTTGACTCTTCTCTCTCCTTCTCTGCTCATATCCAGCAGACCGCCAAGACCTGTCGTTTCTTTCTTTACAACATCCGTAAAATCCGCCCCTTTCTTTCCGAGCACTCTACCAAAACCCTCATCCACACCCTTGTCACCTCTCGTTTAGGCTACTGCAATCTGCTTCTTGCTGGCCTCCCACTTAGTCACCTCTCCCCTCTCCAGTCGGTTCAAAACTCTGCTGCCCGTCTCATCTTCCTCCAGGGTCGCTTTACTCATACTACCCCTCTCCTCAAGACCCTTCACTGGCTCCCTATCCGTTTTCGCATCCTGTCCAAACTTCTTCTACTAACCTATAAATGTACTCACTCTGCTGCTCCCCAGTATCTCTCCACACTCGTCCTTCCCTACACCCCTTCCCGTGCACTCCGCTCCATGGATAAATCCTTCTTATCTGTTCCCTTCTCCACTACTGCCAACTCCAGACTTCGCGCCTTCTGTCTCGCTGCACCCTACGCCTGGAATAAACTTCCTGAGCCCCTACGTCTTGCCCCATCCTTGGCCACCTTTAAATCTAGACTGAAAACCCACCTCTTTAACATTGCTTTTGACTCGTAACCACTCGCCTCCACCTACCCTCCTCTCTTCCTTCCCGTTCACATTAATTGATTTGATTTGCTTACTTTATTTATTTTTTGTCTATTAGATTGTAAGCTCTTTGAGCAGGGACTGTCTTTCTTCTATGTTTGTACAGCGCTGCGTATGCCTTGTAGCGCTATAGAAATGCTAAATAGTAGTAGTAGTAGTAGTAGCCTGCAAAGAGGTGGGAAAATGTGGGATACAAATGCAATAAATAAATAAATAAATAAAAATTGTGTGATTTGGAGGGGTTGGTTGTAGGAATTTCCTGTATTCATGAAAATATGTTTTCACCTAGTAAAGGGCCCCCCTCTTTAAAGACACTGCCTATCCAACTGGATGGTGATAGCACAAGGAAAGCAAGTTTGGTCCAGTGAAGACTAACTCAAAATAACCTGTTCCTTAGTTGGGCCCTAGTATTACCATATTGAAAATGCAACCATACCATGCCTCTGTGGTTATGTTCCACTAGTAAGTTAAATGGCCAACTGGTTTTCTTGAAAGGATTATATAACCTTTGGATACATGACTAGGAACAAAAACATATACTTATTTATTCAATATCACAATTCCTCCTGTACAGGCACAAAACAACCTTTTAGGGTTGATGGTGTTCACAATGAGCTCTTTTTATTATCGATCAGATAGAAGAGATAAGAGTTTTCATTTTTGGCACAGTATAAGTCATCACAAGAACAAAATGTAAGAAAACCAATGGACTACAGTAGGGGCTTAGAGTTATGTTTAAACAAAAGAGATCTGCATGAAACTAAATTTTTATTTTTATTTTGACTTATAAACCACTTGTCCCTGAAACATGCTCAAAACAGAATAATTCATTTGTGTATCTAAAATGTAAACTTCTACAAAACAGAGGAAGTGAAGATGTGATTCCATGTACCCCAATGAAAGGAGAATTTAATTTTACTTCCATTTAATTTCAATATATTCCATCTTTATAACACCAGGCTTCCCAAGTCAGATTACAACAACAGTTAAGATGAACCCATCAGGAAACAGGATATCCTTACTGAAATTTGGCCATTGTATTGTATTATAGCTGTATTGTATATAGAACAGTGTAGAAAAATGAGCACAAAATACAGAGTTTATAACTGCTTTTTCTACCAGCTGCAATAATTTTTTAAGCTGTTTAGTGATATTACATATGGGAAGCTAGCAAGGCAAGACACGGAACTAGGTTAAAACTGGGTCCAGAAAAGGCAAGGGAAGGACTAGATCCAGACAGGACTAGACAAGGCTAAACTAGGCCCGGCACAACAGGACAAGGCAAACAGGCAAGACAGAAACTGGATCCAGATGAGGCAAGGAGAACAAGACATCAAGGCTAGAACTGAACCCAGACAGGAACAAGGCAAAACAAGGAACCAAGGCTAGAAATGAGATCAGACAAGGCAAGGCTAGGCAGGGCTAGAACTGGATCCAGACACAACAAAGAGCTAAACAAGACAAGGCAAGGTAGACAAGGCAGGGCAGAAGCTTGAAAGCAGACTACAGGCAACAGGAACCCACAGAAACAAGGCTAGAGGATAAAGCAGGAATAAGCTGAGGCAAGGCTAATGACAAAGCAAGAACAGAGCTTGGCTGAAGCAGAAACCAGGAACAGAGCTTGGCTATAGCAGACACCATGAACAGGGCTTGACTGAAGCAGAAATCAGGATCAGGGCTTGGCTGGAACAGAAACAGGAACTCAGCTTGACTGTAGTAGGAACCAGGAACAGAGTACACAGGAGCAAGGCTTCAGGAACAAGGTTTGCAGGAGCAAAGCTTCAAGAGGAAGACACACAGGAACAAAGCTTCAGGAGCACAACTAAAAGGAACAAGGTTTCAGGAGAAAGATTCACAGGAACTTGGCAAGGCAGGAACTGGAACAAAACAGGAAACCGAAGACAAGGTTAAAAGACTTCTTGTGAAGGCAAAGCAGGAAAGTCCCAAGATTCCTTATAAAGGTCCGTACTAATGATGTCACAACTTGGAATGAGGCTTGGAGCACGCTAAGAAACACAGCAGGACACCAGAACGAGGCTAAGATACTGGGACATCAAACCAAGGTTTAGATGGACTCTGGAGTGAAGCTTGGATACAGGAACATCAGAGTGAGGCTTGGATAATCTCTGGAAAGAGGCCTGGGAAACAGGCAACAGTTGCATCAATGCAGGAAGAGGGCAGTCTGGAAAAGCCACAGAGCCCGACCACCAGAAGAAAAAGGTGAGTTTGGACGCGGGGCATGGCTGCAGCTGTGACACTTGTACATGGAAAAATATTGATGAGTTATTCATAAGACTGTTGAAAAGATGTACTCTATTGAGGAACTGTATTGAATTATGTTTATTTGAAAAATGGACCAATGAGGAATGGAAGTATGAGGTTATGTATACTTACGTCTTGCTATCTGATGGTCCACAATTTTGTTTTTCTTTTTGCTAGACAAAGTCAAAAGGAAATATACCTTATCTTGCTGGTCACTAGAGGTCTCTGCTGTGCAAGTTTAGAAAAGCAGAACCTGAGTGTCCTATCTGCATTGTGTTTAGATGTCTGTTGATTGGATTGTGTATGTTGTCATTGCTATCAGCCAAGAACTTTGTACTGGTGGAATATAAAGTTTATTGTAAACAAATAAATAATACCTTGGCTTAGGGGAAAGGTCCATTACTGTCAAGGTATGCATAAAATTAATACATTTGAAGAAAATGCCCCGAGACAAACTGTGGAGAAGCAACAAAATAAATTTTAGTAGTGTGTGTGGGGGTGGTGGGGGGGGATGAAAGAAAGCCTGAAACCACATGAATTCAGTTAAAGACTGGAATGTAATGCCTAAATATCATTACCATTTGGATAACTTTTGCAGCCTAAGAGCGCCTTCCCCTCTGTTCATTGGCTATATGGATAGTATCGGCTGGTTAGCTGGATTTTCAATCTAAACAAACTTGTCTGTTCAGGGAATCTTTACCATTCAAATCAAAATTATTAATATATAAAATTCTCATTTCCTGAACAGATCCCGTTGAAAACGCCTTTAGATTGTAAGCTCTTCTGAGCAGGGACTGTCCTTATTTGTTAATTTGTACAGCGCTGCGTAACCCTGTAGCGCTCTAGAAATGTTAAGTAGTAGTAGTAGTAGTATTTCAATCATTGAGCCGTGAGAGAGAGACTTATAATCGGACAATCCCAACGGAAACCCATTTCACCACCGTTTTATCAGGGGAAATCCTCTATCCATCTCATTCTCTGAGTGGAGCTTCTGCAGCTTATACTTCTGCATAGGGTGGAGGGCTTCTCTTAAAATGTTTTCAACTGGATTTTTCTTTTGAAAACTGAAGAACCATTCGGATTGAATTTAGGAATTGAATGGAGGAGTTTCTTCTATTTGATCTCTCTTTCCCATTGGTGATGTATGGACCCTTTGATGTATGATGTCAATCGGAACTGACATATAGGAAGTCGCTGATATTGTAGACTATAAAGAAAGATTTCGCGGCCATTTTATTAAGGATCTTAACGCATTGAAGATGCATCATGCTTTAACTATTGGCAAGTACTTTCAGAGGTAACTATATTTGATTATATTTACGTTTGGCTCTTTTATTATTTTTGCACTTTTCACGTATAGTGTGTATTTGAAGCTTGTGATAACTTGTATACACATATATACTTTTCAGATGTCATACACGCCTTGAGACAGCTTTGACAGCGAAACTCTGGCCATAGTCGGTGTGACTGACTCCTTTTGCACGTTTATCTCCACATACTTTGGAAGTTCAAGCTAAGTAAAGATTTTTTTCACTTCTAATTTGTATTTTTTGATCCACCGACATTATTCCTGTGAAGTGTTAGCAAAAAGAGTATTGAGATAAGGGTTTTTTATGCCGATGAAGAAAATTACCCACGGTTTTTCCTTCCTACCCTATAAAGTCATATATTGGGTGCAGAGGCTTTTTCCCTTTCTCATGACCATATGTTTTTGCACTTCACAGGAATCTAGTACCGTTAAGTACTTTGCAGTTTTTATAACAAGAGGATGGTTTGTTTGATCATCTACTATTTGTACACCACCATGAGTGAATTCCTTCAAAAAGGCAGTAAATAAATCCTAATATAAATAAATATTATCGTACCTCACTTAGGGCATCTTTTCCTAAAGTGCGCTCATGTTTTTAGCGCACGCTAAATTTGTGGGCGTGCTAAATGTTAGAGGCGCCAATGCATTCCTATGGGTGTCTCTAATGTTTATTTAGCGCGCCCACAATTTTAGTGCATGCTAAAAACATGAGCACGCCTTAGTACAAGACGTCCTTAGTGCCTCTTTTACCAAACTGCACTAGCGATTCCCATATGGCAATGCCGACGAAGCCTATTACATAAGTACATAAGCATAAGTGCATAAGCACCGCCATACCGGGAAAAGACCAAGGGTCCATCAAGCCCAGCATCCTGTCTCCAACAGTGGCCAATCCAGGCTTCAAGAACCCGGCAACCCCCCCAAAAAAACCTCAAAACTTAATTCTTAATAATGTTCACTGGACTTTCCCCTCAGGCATCTGTCCAAACCCCCTTTAAATTCCGTAAGACCAGTTGCTGTCACTACATTCTCCGGCAACGAGTTCCAGAGTCTAACTGCACACTGAGTAAAGAAAAACTTTCTCCTATTTGTTTTAAATCTACCATATTCTAGCTTCATCTTGTGTCCCCTGGTTTTGTTGTTGTTTGAAAGTGTAAATAATCGCTTCACATCTGTCCGCTCTACTCCGCTCATTATCTTGTAGACTTCTATCATATCACCCCTCAGCCGCCTTTTCTCCAAGCTGAAGAGCCCTAACCTTCTCAGCCTTTCCTCATAGGGAAGTCGTTCCATTCCCTTTATCATTTTCGTCGCCCTTCTTTGCACCTTTTCTAATTCCTTTATATCTTTTTTTGAGATGCTAGGTGCGGTTGCACCATGGAGCGATGCAACGGCATTATAAAGTCCTTGTGTTTGTTTTCCATCCCTTTCCTAATAATACTCAACATTCTGTGCACTTTCTTAGCCGCCGCAGCACACTGAGCAGAAGTTTTTAATGTCTTATCAATGATGACTCCCAGATCCCTTTCTAGGTCTGTGACTCCTAACGAAGAACTTTGCATGACATAACTGTAATTCGGGTTCCTTTTACCCACATGCATCACTTTGCACTTGTCAACATTGAACTTCATCTGCCACTTGGACGCCCAATCCCCCAGTCTCGCGAGGTCCTCCTGTAATCTTTCAGAACTCCTCCTGCGACTTGATGACCCTGAATAATTTTGTGTCATCTGCGAATTTAATTACCTCACTAGTTACTCCCATCTCTAGGTCATTTATAAGTATGTTAAAAAGCAGCGGTCCCAGCACAGACCCCTGCAGGACCCCACTAACTACCCTTCTCCACTGAGAATACTGACCAATACGGGCTTTGTCGGCCTTGCCGCAATGGGAATCGGTAGTGCAGTTTAGTAAAAAAGGCCCTTAGTACTTTAGGGTAAAGCTGGTAATCAAATGTTTGTAATTTTTTTTTTTTAATGAGTGGAAATTAGGGACAGATGATCATGGTTAGATTCCCTTCATCAATCACAGTGAAGCCTTCAGGGCCTCACACTCCTGTGGAGACTCCATCATCAGTGTGATCTAGAACACTGTTTCCCAAGTCAGTCCTTGAGTACCCCCTTGCTAGTCAGGTTTTCAGGATATCCACAATGAATATGCATGAAATTGATTTGCATACACTGCTTCCATTACATGCAAATCTCTTTCATGCATATTCATTGTGTATATCCTGAAAACCTGACTTGCAAGGAGGTATTACAGTATCAACTTGGGAAACATTGATCTAGAAATCACCAATACCAATTAGGCATGATTTTCCTGAATAAAAATCTTACTTTTGAATATCATGTGACTTTGTTAGTTTCTTGTTAGATGGCAATTCTCTGAGTCCCACATATAGCAATCTGGTTGTAGGATGGGCTGGAGAGAGCTTCAACAGAAACTCCAATAATTTGGAACATGAGGGCAGTGCCGGGCAGACTTTTATGGTCTGTGTCCTGCAAATGACGAGATGGATTTGGATAGGCTGGAATGGGCTTCGACAGCAACTCCAGTAGTTGGAACATAAGGACAGAGCCGGGTGGACTTCTACAGTCTATGTCTCAGAAACACCACAGAAAGACCATGATCAAGTATACAATATGTTCATTGTTGATTTTAAATCTTGAATTGATAATGAATATGACTGTTGGGCAGACTGGATGGACCGTTCAGGTCTTTATTTGCCGTCACTTACTGTGTTACTGCGTTACTTAGCTTTTCTGGACATGTATAAGTTTCCTAAGAGATTATATAAACCTATTGTCTTTAATTTAGTGCTAAAGGTACTCCTTTGCCTAGGGAGGCTTCCACTCTACTGTAGGTTTTGTGCCTGAAGCAAGGGGCACTATATACTAAGCCAGGGGTGGGCAACCTTGGTCGTCAAGCACCACAACCTAGCCACATTTTCAACATTTCCATAATGAATATGCATGAGAGCTATTTGCCTACAATGGAAGCAGTACCACAAATCAATCACATGCACATTCATTGTAGAAACCTTGAAAACCCAATTGGGTTGCGGTCCTTGAGGACTGCAGTTGCTCGCTTCTGTGCTGTCTTTTTAATGCAGGCACAAGATAGGAGAAAACCTTCCATAATCAGACCCCTTAAGTGACTTGCACAAGGAGTGGTAGTGTTAGAAGCAGAATTTACACTCTTACTTTCCCTGGTGCTCAGCCCACTGCTCTAACCACGAGGGTACTGCACCGTGGTTTACCCTGTGGGACTATCTCAAGGAAGAGCAGGACAGCTGCTGGCCCCAAACAGCATCCTAGATACACTTTTAGTATCCCCCTTTTCTTTCAGATTTAAGGGGCCCTTTTACTAAGCCGCGTAAGCGCCTATGCGTGCCCAGTGCGCACCAATTCTGAGTTACCGCCTGGCTACCACGTGGCCCAGGTAGTAATTTTTATTTTTGATGTGTGTCCGATACACGCATCAGAAAATATTTTTATTTTCTGGCACGCAGGCAGTAAGCAGCATTTGGTCGCATGTTGACCATTACTGCATTAGACCTTACCGCTAAGTCAATGGCTGGTGGTAAGGTCTCAGACCCTAAATGGATGTGCGCCTATTTTCATTTTGCCGCATGTCCATTTTCATCCCCCCTCAAAAAAAAAAGCATTTTTTATAGGTGCGCTGAAAAATGATTCTGCGCACGGCCGTAACACATGCCTACACTACCCCAGGCCATATTTCAGTGCGCCTTAGTAAAAGGACCCCTATGTGCTCACAATCTGACTCCAAAGGGCAATGTGGTGCCTGTCTCCTCATCCTTGGCTTGGGATCCAGGGCAATCATCCTGCTTATCCACCCCTTGCCAGGGCTCCAAGGCAGACCTCTTCTCGTAAACAGTATTTTGTCTAGTATCTGGTGATGTAGGGTTTGTTGCTGATATTGTAATGAATGACTCACTAGAGCACAGACGTAGAACAAAGGACTTTATGTATACACTGTGCAGCTCTGATGGAGGCATAACTCTGTAGATGGCTACCATTTTGCCATCTCTTATCTAATAGGCTTTCTTATCTCTCCTTGATGTAGTGGCCTCCAGGACCTTCACTGGTACTTTGTTCTGAATGTCATCTGTCTTGTCTGAAAATGCCAACACATCTCTGTCTGATACAGATATCTCTGCATTCCTGCTTACAACCATTCTTGGCCTAGCTTCTCCTGTAAACTGTTACATCTACCCTGAACAAAGTTTGCTTGGATTGACTGAATGAAAGACATTTAAATTAATAAAGAAATAATGATTAGTCTGAACTAAATACCATCTTGGATTCACATGCTCTCCAGTCACTTTAGACTGCAGGGGTGTATCTGAGGTTTGGCGGTAGGGGGGGGCAGGGGCTAGAGTGAGGGGGCATATTATAGCCCCCCCGGCCGCCGCCCCCCCACCTCCACCGCCGTCAACCCTCCCCCGCCTATTGCCGTCACCTACCCCCGCCGAGGTCCGCTTCCTCCTGCCGGTGCCTTTAAAAATATTACTTCAGCTGGCGGGGGACCCCAACCCCCGCCAGCCCAGCCGAGGTCTTGTTTTAAGTTCTTCTTCCTCGTGTTGTTGAAAGCTGCAGCCTGCATCCCTTCCAGTTTCAGATGGAGTCTGACGTCGCAGCACATTGACGTCCTGCACATACAACGTGCTGCGACGTCAGACTCCGTCCGAAACTGGAAGGGATGCGGGCTGCAGCTTTCAACAGCACGAGGAAGAAGAACTTAAAACAAGACCTCGGCTGGGCTGGCGGGGGTTGGGGTCCCCCGCCAGCTGAAGTAATATTTTTAAAGGCACCGGCAGGAGGAAGCGAACCTCAACGGGGGTAGGTGACGGCGATGGCGGGGGAGGGTTGACGGCGGTAGGGGGTCCAGGGTGAAATCTGCGGGGGCCCAGGCCCTTGTGGCCCCACGCAGATACGCCCCTGCTTTAGAGGGATTCCACACTCTGTGCATGAATACTAACTGCCTTTACCACACATAAAGAAGGCAGAGGCCTCGTATCATTATCATAATGATGTTCCTGTTCGCTTATAAGATGGGTTTTTATATCTTCTGTAGCAGGGCATTTCAGTGTGCCTTCCTTGCAGTAACAGGAGAAACATTCTGGATTCCTGCTCCAGAGTAATGTCAGCCAAAAATAGTGAAACCTGTGAAAGTCCTAGTACTAGGGAAATATAAAATCTGTGGTTAGGGCATTGCCCAGTGTCTTATTTCCTTCTCCCAGGGGAAGGTCCTAAAAGTAACCATCACAATACTTTGTTTTTATGAACTTTGAAGGTATATGTTTAAATCATTTTTATTAGTAAAGATTGACAGTTAAACAAATATTTGCCAAGGAAAGTACATATCAAAAGTTGTCATCTAACATCTTATGCTCAATACAATAAAGTACGATACATCTTTTATATTTCTCCCCCACCTTCCCTCCCTCCCTACCAGAACTTGTCCTCCCATCCCCCCCATCCCACCCTCCACCCTATCCCCCCGGTCTCTACAACTTCAACATGATGTATTGCACAGGTCTCCAACCAGTAACAGATGCAATGGTCCTGCCTCAGCATCCCTTATACCTAAAGGATATTCAAAGTGTTATAATTTACACTGAAGGTCCCATTTATCAAAAAAGTATACACAATAATATCTCTATCAACCAGTTCCCTGCCAGATGACAAGTTAAAAGAGCTTCAAGGAAGGGTCAGAAGTTTAACAGTAGACTACGTGCTTTAGGTGTGAGTGTGACCCAAAGCGGCTCCCACTGCGCCCTGAACCTTAGTCCCCCTGTGCTTTCTAAATCAGGTACCCCACACCTATCTATTCTCATTTGCTTCACTAATTGTGAGCGCCATATCTGTAGTGGGGGCGCCTCTTGTGCTCTCCAAAATTGCAATATGGTGTTTATTCCAAAATAAATTGCTACCTTTGCAAATGCCTTGAAACCTTCTGGGGGGTCTGTAGTGTACTTAAATATGTTAAATAAAATTAAAGGTTCCCTCATAAGGGTACAATACCATAATTGATCTATCCCCTTTAGAACTTGCTTCCAGAACCGCTCCACATAAGAACAGCTCCAAAACATATGGCCTAGGGATGCCGCATTCTGATTACATTTTGGGCATGTGCCTGTTGCAGTAAATCCCGCTTTCTGTGCTCTCTGCGGAGATATATGCGTCCTAAGCAGCCACCTATATAGCCGCTCCCTCTGCGGAATGGAAAGCCTCTGCTTATAAATAGATTTCAGATATGACCTACATTCCTCTTCAGTAAGTGTGCAACCTAAATCCCCTGACCACTCTCTTGCTAGCCGCCGAAAATCCAACTCTGCTGTGGTATCTTTGAGTTGTCTGTGGTGAAATTTCAGCGGTACCGGGAGTTGAGCTCCCAGTGTAAATTCTTCCGAGAGGACCTCCACCACGTCCTCCGTAAGATCTGTCCATTCTAATGAGGCTACATAATGTCTCAATTGACAATACGCAAAGCAATGTGTTGGGGGAATCCCATATCTGGCCTGGAGCTCTGAATACTCCTGAATTCGTCCCTCTTCTGTAACTATGTGTGCCAAATATACGATCCCCTTTTTTGCCCAACTACTAAATGTACTAACCCCCTGACCTGGGGGAAATGCTGGGTTATCACATATTGACATCCAAGGGGACACACGGGAGGAGAAATGATACCGTCTACACACCCATCTCCAAGTATCCCTGAGAGATTTTAAAAGTGGGTGCCTCTGAAATGCTGAAGCGGGCAGCGGAGCACCCGTGTGGAGTAAATGGCTAAAATGTATATCTGGAAACACCGAGGTCTCCACCGATGTGACGGAGAAATCTGATGTCCCCCGATACCAATCGTTTATATGTCGCATGGAACACGCAGTCGCCAGAAATTTAATACTTAAAAGTCCCATGCCACCTCCTTCCCTTGGTGCCACTATCTGGTTATACGGTATTCTTGGTTTCTTCCCCTGCCACAGGTATGTTTGTAGTAAACGTTGTAACTGTTTATCATCCTTGTGTTTCAAAAAGAGTGGTAGTTGTTGAAAAACATATAACCACCTGGGGGCTACCACCATATTGAATAGTGCTATTCTACCCCAAATAGTAAGTGGCAGCTCTTTCCACATCAGCAGTTTACTTTTAGTCATCTCCATTAATGGGGCTATATTATCTCTATACATAGTGGACCTATCACAAGGAATGTACACCCCCAGGTATCTCAGTTTTGTTGTCTCCCACCTAAGAGGGGCCTCCCCCTGCCAATGCGATTCAGTACCCATATTCATTGGCATCGCACAAGACTTAGAGAGGTTAAGATCAAATCCCGATAACATCCCATACTCCTTTATCAGTGACAAGGCTGCCTCAAATGACTCCCGTGGGTTGGTCAGTACCAGGAGAACGTCGTCAGCATAAGCCAAAGCACGGATCTCCTGCTCCCCCAACTGCACTCCACAGATTCTGGGGTCAGAGTTCAGAAGGCGTAGCAATGGTTCTAACGTTAGGTCAAACAGGAGTGGGGACAAGGGGCATCCCTGCCGCGTTCCTCTACCTATCCTGAACCCTGTCGAGAGCCCCCCATTAGCTGTTATATGTGCTTCCATGCCAGTATATAAAGTCTCAATTGCTTGTATTATTCCAGGAGGGAGTCCTATCCAATCTAACACATAAAACAGAAAGTCCCACCCTACCCTGTCAAAAGCTTTAGTGGCATCAAGGCTCACCAATATCCCAGGCGTCTCATCGGACCGACACTGTGCCATTGCAAGCAATATTCTCCGAATATGTACGACAGAATGTCTTTTGCGAATAAATCCCACTTGTGCCGGTTCAATCACACTGGGTATACACCTACCGAGCCGTGAAGCCAGGATCTTTGCTAAGAGCTTAATATCAACATTGATTAACGAAATAGGCCTGTAGGATTCTGGTTCTTCGACTACTTTTCCAGGTTTCAACAATAATGATATGCATGCAGTGTTTTCATATAAGGGAAATTTCCCTTCTTGTATCACCGCTTGGTGGTACTCGAAAAGTGGCCGTATCAATTGGGGTTGTAGTATTTTATAAAATTCTCCTGAATACCCATCCACCCCTGGTGCCGAAAACGACTTCAACCCTTTTATGGCCTCTATTAACTCTTTGGGCTGAATGGGGGCTTCTAGACATGCTATATCTGACTCTCCAAGCCTTGGCATTCGAGCCCTTCTCAAAAAGTCACTCATTTGTGCCTCCCCAACCGAATGTTCGGCTGTGTATAATTGTGCAAAATGTTCCTGGAGTATTTGGAGAATCCTATCTGGGCAATTAGTAAGGCCTCCCGCCTTTTCTTTTAGGGCCGATATGGTTCTGCCCCCCTCCCGCTTCCTGACTATCCGAGCCAACATTCCCCCGGCTCTGTTCCCAAACCTGTGGAAACTATACTTCTGAAAAATCCTATTTTTTAATACTCTTTCATGTAACAGAGAATTCACAGCTGCCTGAATAGATAAGTAGGTGTCCCTGTTAGCTGTGGTTTGCCGTTCCATATAGCGGCTTCTAGCCTTCTGTAGTTGTCTATTCAGATGTAAGAGGCTAGCTGTGCTCTTTTTCCGCTTATTTGCAACAAAGGCGATTATGTCCCCTCTGAGAACCGCCTTTCCAGTACACCAAAACAATTGGGGGTTAGATTTATGTTGCCTGTTGAACAATTCATATTCTTCCCATTTTTTGACTAAGAATTTTTGAAAAGACTTATCTTTTACTAGATAACTAGGGAACCTCCACCGTCTGGTCGGCTTGTAGCTCCCTGGCGCCTCCAGCTCCAACCAGACAGGGCTATGATCTGATATCAATATCTCTTCAATTTTAGTGTCTCTGACACATGTGAATAATGCAGGGGAAGTAAACATATAATCTATTCTACCCCAAGTCCCGTGTGCCCTGGATCGATGCGTGTATTCCCTCGAGCCCGGGTGCAAATTCCGCCATGTATCTATTACAGAGAGTGAATTGCTAAATTCTTTTAACATTCTATACCCCTTGCGGTTCTCCCTCCCCCCGTGTCCTTCTTCCGAATAGTCAATTCTTGGGTCCATCAGTACATTCATATCCCCCGCAATCACCAAATGTTTACTTTCATAGGGGAGCAACTGCCGTGATAATCTGGGAAAGAAGGAATCATCTGGGGGAGTGGGGGCATATACATTTAGCAGGTATAATTCCCTCCCCTGTAACCACATTTTAATCAATACGAATCGCCCATTAGGATCTTGTAGAATTGTCTCCACCGTGCAAGCCAGTTTCCGGCGTATACAAATTACCACACCCCCTCTCCGCCCATCTGAGGATGCATGGATCACTTGTCCCACCCAGCCCTGCCTCAACTTTTCATGCTCTGCAGCTGTCAATTTCGTTTCCTGTAGACATGCAATATCTGCTTTGAGACGCTTTAAATGCGTTAAAATCTTTTTCCTTTTAATGGGAGACGAAATGCCTCCCACATTCCAAGTGACTATTTTACAATGTGTTATCACTTGGGCTTACTGATTTCATGATAATACACTTGAAAAATTCAGCCACTGGGTCCCAGCCCTACCCCAGCAGCTGTGATAGTTGTGCTCTGTTACTTACTCCGTGTTTTAGACCTATACAGCACCCACATGTTTCGTTCGTTTGTTTGACCTGAATTAGAGACCTATACCCTTTTGTCAGAAACCCTCCCACCCTTGTTATGAAATCCCCTCTAAACCCTCCCTCCCCCCACCCCCTACCCCTCATTAGATGAGGACCCTTGCCCTCTATCCCAGCCCTTAACTTCTCTTCTTCCTTGGATGTAGTACCGCTATACGACTCCCCCCCCCCCCCCCCGGCGTACCCCACACCCCCCCCCAACCTGAAAAAGGAAAAGGAATTGGAATTCCCCCCCTCCCCCCCCAGGCGACCCGCTTGCTCTACCTTAAGGAACCTTCAGGGAAACCTTCTATCAGCAGTTAATACATTTGGAACATTCAACATAACAATTCTTAACCCACACTCTATTAACAAAAATAACATTACTTGCATGCCTGCATCATCACCGCCCTCTTTTGGGGCTGTAAGTAAAGCTAAGCTTTTTACTCCAACATGAGTTTTTTGGGGGTGCGTTCACGGAGGTGCCTCCGCTGGTGCCAGTAACTCTGCGTCTATAAACTGCTGAGCCTCTGGGACTGAGTGGAAAGAACGCCATCGGTTTTCATGTTGGATTTTCAAAATAGCCGGATAAATCAGCATAAACCGTGTTCTCCTATTTACCAGCGTTGTACAAAGTGGATGGAACCGGCGTTTTTTGCTCTTGTACTCCAGCCGAGTAATCCTGAAATATTTTAATCAGGTTCCCATCGTATTTCAAGGTATCCCTTTTCAGTCGGAAGCCCCTCATAATCTCCTCTTTGTGTAAGTAGTTGTGGACTTTGATGATCACCAACCTGGGTCGTTGTTGTCCCTGTTGCCAACGGCCGAGTCTGTGGGCCCTTTCTATACACAGTTCTCCATAGCTGTCTGACAGGGCCAATTCTTTTTTGAGCCATTGTTCCAACAGGTGTCCCAATGATTTTTCAGGGATTGCTTCTGGCAAGCCAACAATTCTTAAATTGCATCTCCGTGCTCTGTTCTCCATATCCTCAATCTTGTCTTGTTGTGCTTTAAGTTGTTCCATCAGACGGGTGACGTCTTGGGCATTCTGTGCTCTCGTATCTTCCACAGCTGAAATTCTGCTTTCCGCCTCTCCCACTCGTCTCACTGTGTCTGCCATGGTAGCTTCTAAACTGCTCATTTGGCGTTCAAGCAGGTCAAACCTTGGGTTAAGTGCGGCACTAACTGCCATTGTTATCTGTGCTAACTGTTTTTCAGAAAAGTCCCCAAGTTTTTCAAGCTTCCCTTCTGCCATCTTGGCCCCTGTGGTCGATGTGGGACTCCTCCCTTTATCGTATTTGGTCCCGCTTCGGGTTGTTCCTGTTAGTTTAGGCTTCAGAAATTGCTCCATACAGAGTGTATTATATCTTTTGCAGAATCTACGCGTCTGGTCTTATAATGTAGGCGCTTTTGCTGTATATATTACGATAGTGCTCTGTGCCTGGGTCCCACAAGCCCACCTCCGTCTGTTTTCCGCTAGTTCTGGGGGCCAATTCTCCCCCGCTACCAGACTGCGGGTCCAAGCCCCTCTCAAACTTTCCTTCAGTCTGCCAGTGGGAGCGACCCGCTATTAGTTGATTATCTATGCACCTGTGTAATAGTATGCAAACAATTGCCCAAATTCTACAAATTATGTGCCATAGTCTTGCTTATACTTCAAGCTTTATACCTCTCCTGTAGCACGAAGAGGGGTGCTCTTCTTTTCTCCACTGGTAGTTACGATCTCCGTGAGAAAATGTTCAAAGTACGCTGCCGAGGCGCCCACTCCTGAGATATGTGTGCAAATGTAGGCATTGCCTAATTTTGATTGTGATGCATGTCCGAGTGTTCCTGGCCCCTGGTATTGCGAGCTGAGTTATGGGCCGCTCTATGTTTCGGTGTCTCAATCACTGTTCACTCGTCGGGGGGTGAGGGGGGGACGCGGGGAAGGCAGATGAAATTTTAATTAGTCGCTCTCCCCCTTATCCACTAATCCGTTCCTCCTTCAAACTCCCTCAAATCAAGCCCTCGAGTTCTTACTCCGCGTGTTATGTCATCTGCTCTGTTAACTCTCCGTCTTCTTGTGCGCTGAGCTTCCGGCCGCCATTTTGATCTGGTCACGCGTGTCACTATCTTCGACTGCGCTGCACTCCCGGGCTTACCAAAAAGACTTCCGTAGGTGCCCGCATGTGTTGGGGAGCTTTAGGTGTCGCCAGCTTGCCATGGAGGGGGTCTTGAGAGCGGGGGGGTAGAGGACCCGTCAGCGGTGTCGCGGAGCTCTCTCAGACCGCGGCCATCTTGCCGCTCGGCTCCACCGGAAGTCCTCCTTTGAAGGTATATAAAAACATAAGTGTTGTCATAGTGGGACAGACCGAAGGTCCATCAAGCCCAGTATCCTGTTTCTAGCAGTGGCCAATCCAGGTCACAAGTACCTGGCAAGATCCCACAACAGTAAAACAGATTTTATGCAGCTTATCCTAGAAATAAGCAGTGGAGTTTCCCCAAGTCCATCTTAATAATGACTTATGAACTTTTCTTTCAGGAAATTATCCAACCCTTTTTTAAACCCTGATAAGCTAACTGCTTTACTGCATTCTCTGGCAATGAATTCCAGAGTTTAATTACACATTGAGTGAAGAAATATTTTCTCAGTGCCCAAGCCCCCTTCCATGCTGCGTGAGAAGCTTAGAAGTTGGTGACATGCTTTAGCAACTGATGCCAACACTCCTGCGCATGCTGCTGAACTGCAAAGCATAATTATCCATTGTTGCCATTTTGGCCTTGCCATTTCATCACTGCCAAAATGGCACAGAACTTGAGGCCACAAGAATTTGGGGCAGCCAGAATTTTGGACATAGTGGTAAATGTCCACTACTTCCCCTCCCTCCCCCCCCCCCCCCCAGCACTGACCTCCAGTATTCATTGGGAGCAGGGCTCTGCCTGCTCACTGCAGCTGGGGTCCTTGGGCAGAAGGGGGATGTGGGCTGCCCTAGGTTGTGCCTGTGAAGGAGGACAGAACAGGCTTCCCGAAGAACCGCCGTTCCTCACAGGCACTACCTGGGGCAGCCCACATCTGGACTACCGGCTGCAGTGAACAGGCACAGCACTGCTCCCGATGAATACCGGAGGTCGGTGCAGAGGTGGTTGTGGGGAAGAACTTTTGCCTACACTGCATCCAAAATTCTGGTCACCCATAATTCTTGTGGCCTTAAGTTCTGTGCCATTTTGGCAGTGCTAAGCATCCCTACTGGCCATTCCATAGGAGCCACAGTTTTGGAGAGGGCCTGACCCCAAAGTGAGGGGGCCAGGGGCCCCTGAAGCCCTCACTTGGCTCCACCAGTGGCACCTACATTTCTTCATAGAATACTAGTGCAAATAGCAGAAAATATACATACGTTAAGGCACAATCAGTTACACTATATGGGGCTCATTTTCAAAGCACTTCGACTTACAAAGTTCCATAGGTTACTATGGAACTTTGTAAATCTAAGTGCTTTGAAAATACGCCTTTACAACTCTGTAACTGGTGTAAATTCTCACACCTAGATGGTAGTGCATACATTCATAAACAATAGCATTCTATAATTTATACAAGTACCTGTATGATCCACCCATGCTCTGCTCAAACTCTACCTATGCGCATGCCTACCGGTAAAGCATGCACCATCAAAGCGTGATGTGTACTTTCCTGCTAATCATTATTTTATAAGAGGTCATGTACACACAGAAGTGACTAGAATACTGCCACTTTCTTCAAATCAATCACCTTACTTTCTAATTCTTCCTACTTTCTTACTCATCTATATGTTACAACTTTACCTTACCCTTCACTACCAATTATAATGTTCTAGTACATATTGTGTTGTCATTGCAAGTAGTATACCATGGTTGAAAAACTCTAAATTTGAACAGGGATATTCAAACTGGTTCAATATAAACTCTACGTATTAAAAAGAGTTTGAAACCAAAGTTTTGCAGGTGTCTGTCTTTGTAATTATGGTACAAACAAACAGAAAAGAAGAATAAGGTCAAAAAGGTTTATTGGAACAATACCTGACGTGGCCACGTTTCGCCCTCAGGCTGCGACAGGGGTAAAACTATCAAAGGTGTATATAAATATATTATACACACTTATGGTAAAACCAAAAATTGTTCAAAAACCAAGTTCCAATCAAGAAGGTATTGATTGGAACTTGGTTTTTGAACAATTTTTGGTTTTACCATAAGTGTGTATAATATATTTAAGACTATGTAATGACTATATCATATTAACACCCTGTAAGCCACATTGAGCCTGCAAAAAGGTGGGATAATGTGGGGTACAAATGCAATAAATAAATAAATATATATATATATATACACCTTTGATAGTTTTACCCCTGACGCAGCCTGAGGGCGAAACGTGGCCACGTCGGGTATTGTTCCAATAAACCTTTTTGACCTTATTCTGCTTTTCTGTTTGTTTATGCTTTTGTGCAAGCAGTTTTGTGCCTTTTTTCTTTGCTTTGTAATTATGGTATTCAACCACTGAAATCCTTGCTTTCAAAAAAGAGAAAAAAAACCACACGTAAAAACTCATATACAAATGAGAAAAACGAGTGGTATAAAAACTCTCCTTCTCCTACACTAGTATTATTAATTAACAAAGTGGCGCCATCTTTGGATAATCAGCGATCACGATCACGTTTGCCTTTTCGTTTTGAGGTCCTGTATGGATTTTATTTGGTGCCCTTCCTGAGGCAGCTATCAACCGGGCGAAACAAGGCGCACTTGTCGAAGGGTGACACGGGATGGTGTAATGAAATTTCACTGAAATAAGATCATCTCTTCGGACATATTATCATCAGCCCACTTCTGCTGGCCACCACAGCCCTGAGCTAGGTAGCACGAGACTTTTGAATGACAAATATTTGTATATCATTCTGGGGTTGGAAGTTTTAAGTGGCATCGCAAGTTGGAGGCATGATATCATTTTGTGTATACGGAGGGATCCTCAAGTCGATCTGTGTATAGCTTTTCCCGGTTTTTTTCAGTTTTGAGGGTAAGGTGTCTCACTTTGTTAATTAATAATATTAGTGTAGGAGAAGGAGCGTTTTTATACCACTCGTTTTTCTCATTTATATATGAGTTTTTGAGTGTGTTTTTTTATCTCTTTTTCCCCTCACTGGGACCAATGATAGTACTCTACTCCTGATTAAAATAGTGGATGTTTCAATACTTTTAGTATTTTCCCTATTGGGAGCGCTGAGGTTCCCTGTTGGTTAATTTTGAAAGCAAGGATTTCAGTCGTTGAATCCCATAATTACAAAGAGAGACACCTGCAAAACTTTGGTTTCAAACTTTTTAATAAGTAGTATACCATGCCATACTTTGTACTGTTGTTCGAATATTTTTACTGCTCTAATTGCCTATTGCTCATGTTTGATCTATTCTTACTGTACACCGCCTTGAGTGAATTCCTTTAAAAAGGCGGTAAATAAATCCTAATAAATAAATGTGCCTTCCTGGCGCCTAATAGAATTATCCATTATACATGCCTTAATGTTTTCATTGCTCTACTTCTATACATTAGAGACCCTCTATACTTGTTCTTGGGATGAGAATGGTAGAAGAGGTTGTAATATTTTAACCACAGACATCAAAAATAACTACCATCATTTACACCAGCCATTGAGCTGAATATAATAAATGTAAACCACTTTGGCTATACCATAGAAAGGCAGTCTAGGCTTTACCCCATTGGAGGATCTATGGTGGGGATCAGGGGATTATCTTGGGGGTCAAAACCGACATTACAAATGGTACTAAATAGAAATAAAATGAAGCAAAGACAATAAGATGATACCTTTTTATTGAACTAAATACATTTTTTGATTAACTTTCGAAGGTAACCCTTCTTCTTCTGTTAAGAAATGAGCAAACTCAGGACTAGCCCTGAAGAGGGAGGTCTATGCAAGAAGTGAGATGAAGAGGGAGTTCAGATGGTACTCAGGGTCGCCGAGAGACTGGGCCGGGCCTGGGGGCCCACCCCCAAGGTCGTCGTCGCTGCCACCCCCCTCAGGCCGCCGCGCTGCAGTCTCCACCCGCCCCCCACCTCCGTCCACCACCAGGCCGGGCCCCCCCGCATTGAAATCATCACAGCGCCTCACCTGTCACCTCGCTTTGTGACTGAAAGGGCAGCCAGCAGCGGCAGATCGGATTCGCCTCCCTTCGGGCCTTCCCTCCCTGTGTCCTGTCCTCGCGGAAGTTGCATCAGATGAGCGAGGTTGGTCCCTTCTCCTTCTGACGTCGTGTTTGTTTCCCTGGCAAATATACAGAGTTCCCTCGAGGGCGGGGTGATTACGAACACTACACGGCTTCACTGCCACACTGCCACAGAGTCAGCTTCAGAATGTTGGAGGTGCGAATTATTGTATTAGATATGGAAGTGAATTGCTCATCCCATGCTCTGCCTAAACTCTGCCCCAGAACACACCCATACACAGGTCATACAATAGTCAGTATTTTAAACACATAATATTTGGAATAATTTTATAAAAGCCCTTTTCCCCCAGATTCTATATATGGTGCTCAAAATTGTGCACACCAATTTGGGCATTTGTACAGTTTAAATGAGTAATGAGCCAATTAGCAACAATAATTGAGTGTTATCAATTATTGGTGTTAATTGGCAACAATTTGGATTTACAAGTGCATTTTGCTCAGTGCTAGTCTATAAAGATGTGCATTTGTGCAACTGAAAAGGGGCGTGGCCATGGGAGGAGCATGGGCGGGTCAGGAGCATTCACCAAAGATGTATGCACAGTTTTAGAATTCAGGGGATCCATGCTTAATTTACACGTGAGGATTTAAACCAGGTTTCAGTTGGTGTAAATCCTCACACTCCACGGATCCCAGTACTACATATTCTATAAACGGTGCCCAACTCAGAGTGCCATTTATAGAATAACCTCAGTGCTCATTATTTTCACTGCCCATTTACAGAATCTAGTCTTTTATGTGTAAAAATAAAAATTGTATAAAACTACCCCCCTCCCCCCCATAGAAAGGAAGTGAGGATAAGAAAATGTTTACTGTTGGTGGATTCAGACCCTGAACAGATTATTGGAAATTATATTGCCCATTTAAAGGTTTTACCAGCCACTAGCCTCTCTTAGGGGCCCTGTTATTAAGCCGCGTAGGTGCCTACACACGCCAATTTGGAATTACCACCCGGCTAATGCATGGCCCGGGCGGTAATTTCATTTTTTACGTTTGCCGGAAAATAATTTTATTTTCTGGTGCAGGTCAGTAATTGGCATTTGAATGTACGCTAACTGTTACCTCCCGGTTAACGTGTGAGACCTTACCGTTAAGTGAGTGGGTGGCAGTAAGGTCTCAGACCTAAAATGGATGCGCGGCAATTTTCATTTTGCTGCACGTCCAGTTTTGGCTGCTCCCCCCCCCCCCCCAAAAAAAGGCATTTTTTTACAGGTGTGCTGAAAAATGGATCTGCGCGTGTCCAAAACACACGCCTTCACTAGCGCAGGCCACTTTTCAGTGCAGCTTAGTAAAAGGACCCACATAACTGGCCACCCTTCCTTGACTCCAAGCCTTCACACATCTGCCAGGAATTTACCGTTCTCATGCTGGAGACTTGGCAGGCCTGCAGGCTCCCTTTCCACTTTGGGCCTTAAGCATGTGCCTAGTTTGCCCGCATATTAATCAGGTCCTGATGGTGACAGAGATAAAAGGAAAGGAGAACTGTGCCTTGAAAATGTGCATGCATTGTATGTAGACTAGACACACTGCTTTCATTCATTTAAGTAATGACTTTTGCCCAGTGGTGTGCTGGAGCAGGCTCTCACAGGCTCGCAAGAGCCGGTTGTTAAGTTTTTAAGAATTTTGGGAGCCGGTTGTTAAAGTAGGGCCCTCCATGGCTACTTTAACAACTGGCTCCCAAAATGTGGGCTTGGGCCCCCTGCTGAATTCTCTTTTACTTTGCTGGTGGGGATGCTGAGCCCTGCCAGCCAAGTGAATAGACTGCTGCTGTTCCCTGCTCCTTGTTTCCAGCTCTGAGCAGCAGGCTAGGACTTCTCTAGCATGTGTGAGAAGTTTCAGCATGCTGCTCAGAGCAAGACTTTGGGAGTGGTGGCAGTCCATTTATTGGCTGCCAGCAAAGGTATGCCTAGTGTGCCCGCACGAAGGGAGGGAGGAGAGAGAGGCAAGTGTTGCTCCCCCTCCCCCCCCTCCCCGGCCACCCTTGGCCCTTCCAACTGCAGAACTGGCTAAGACCGGAGAAAGAGCCTGTTGTTAAAAATTTACCAGCACACCCCTGCTTTTGCCCATCCTTCAATCTGGTTGATCTGGTCTGAAGGCCAGAAAACAGAAAGGGCACAAGTTGGAGCTGGAGAGGCCCTTAGGAGGAGGCTGAGGTATGAATGTGTAAGTGTACTGATGGCCTGTAAACAGAAATGGAGTGCCTGTCAGTAGAGGAGGTAAGAAGAGTGGAAAATCAGGTCGTGTGACAGGTGCCTGCATTAATATCTATTCCCTTGCCCCTTCCATGCACATGACGTGGTTAATCAGTAATCTGGGAGCAATGGGATCATCATACACAGTTACTATCATGAAAGTATGCGTTTGGCCAAACTCCAGGAAAAGTGCTTGGCACGCTGTAAGTTAAGCTGACTATTCAAACAGCCTAAGAAAATATGACAGACATCTGACTCATAAAAGTGTGGCTTTCTTCCATGTGCTCTCTACACACCCCCTTCTACACCCTCAGTGTCACTTCTAAGTAAGCTGCTGTGAGAAAGCACATCTCCTTCGCATGCACCCCAGAGGAATGGAGCTCTACTAGGGGGCAGTGGCGTAGCCAAGGGTGGGCTCGGGTGGGCCCAGGCCCACCCAGTATCAGCACACCTATGATGTGGCTGGAATGGATCCCCAAGTCCCACCAGCAGAAAACTCTCAACAACTGTCCTTCCTTGCATACCTTTTAAATAGCCGATCTTTGCCTGCACTGGCCCCATAACCTTCCCTCTGATGTATTCCCGCCTATGCGGAAACAGGAAGTTACATCAGAGGGAAGGCTGTGGGGCCAACATGAGCAGTGTGTATTAGTTGCTGCTCGCTGTCGGTGAAAATCTGCTATTTAAAAGGTATACGGGGGAGGGGGGATGTTTGAGAGACCATATGGCATGCAGGCGAGAGTGGGAGAGACCAAATCACTTGTGAGACAAGGCGGATTTCTTCTGCCCACCCATCTTGGGCTCAGGCCCATCCAAAATTGGGTGTCTGGCTATGCCCCTGCTAGGGGGAGACTTGGGCCCCAGTGCTCAAAGCTAACGTGAGCATAAGCAGGCGGTTAATGCCGGTTGTGCATCCACTTACTGTGCACCGAATGCTCAGACGGCTCGAGCTTGGGGATTAACATTTGCAGTACAGATGGCTGCAAAGAAATGTATTGAAATAGATGTCAATGAGGCCATTAAGTATTCCTTTGCAATGCACAGACGGAAGCGCTGCAATGCATAGAAGGAAATGATGGCTTATAACGCTGAAACGTTTTTGCCGCAAGGTAAAGGGCAGCATGGAAGGTTTTGTCAATTTTTCCACATTGAACTGCTGGTTTTGTCTTCTTTCGTAAGCGGAAGGAGGCTCCTGCAAGTTTTAAAGGCAGGTGGGAAGTAAGAAACAGGTGCGCGTGACTGGGCAAAATTAAAAGTAAAAGCACACAACCGCGCCTATTCTTCTGAGCCTTTCAAAACTTCTATGTGCTAGTAATAATAGTGAGGCTCATATTTAGGTGTTGAAGAATACGCGCCGATGTGTGCTGACACTTCTGGTTTTGTCTGGACATGTGCACAAGAGCAGCGCTTATTGCAAAAAACTTTGTGTGCCTGTGTCAGGCTCATTCCTCCCACCACCTTCCCTCAATAGCACAGGGTTTCCTTTTAACAGCGTGATTTAATGGTGCTCAAAATTTAAATATAATTTGCTTCAAGCATCACAATGCTATTTTTTTTTGAGTTGCGGGCTCATCTGCACATGGCTTTTCCATGTGACTTTGAGCATTGTGCTCTTGGTTAGCATTTTGAGTGGTGAAATTTTCACACATCCGCTTGTTTGATTTTCTTTTTTTTTTTAATCAAGTATCCCAAATTTTTCAGGGTTTTCATTTCCTACATGCAACATTTACCATTACACCCTAATTCTATAATGTTATGCGTGCATTTTTACACAGGGCGCAGAAAGTTACATGCATAAGTTATAGAACAGTGTCAGTGAGAGGTGCAAATGAATTGTTTAATTAGCTGCTAATTGGCATTAATAGTTATTGGTGTTGATCGACAATAATTGGCACTAATTAGAAGTTATGAAAACAAAAAAGTGAGGACAAGTTGAGGAGGAAATCAAAAAAATTAACTTTATTGGTGATCAAATCACGACCCGACACGGCTGTGTTTCGGCATCAAAGCTTACATCAGGGGTCAAACAGATCTGTTTTCAGAAGCCCTCTAGGGTCCAGCAGCTGTGTCGGGTCATTATTTGATCACCAATAAAGTTAATTTTTTGGATTTCCTCCTCAACTTGTCCTCACGTTTTTGTTTTCATTGCTGTTGTTTTGAGTGAGGACCTTCCTCCCCGCTTTTTGTTACTAATTAGAAATTAAACATGGAACTACCATTATTCAGCATTCTATAAATTGTGAACGCAAAAAATCTACCACATGCAATTGAGAGGGGGCGTGGACAGGCCAGGGGTGTGCCTAACAGTTTACAGAATACCTGCATTTACGCACCTAACTGCCTACTGTTAAGCACGAGAATTTATACCAGCCACTGAGTTAGAGTAACTGCTCGCGCCTAATAAATGCAGACTTACACTAGGTGTTCTATAACAGCAATTGCACGCACAAATGCTGATATAGGGCCGGATTCTATATATGGCGCATGAAAAGTCCACGTGGAAAAGAAATACGCCTAGGCATATTCTCTAACATTCGCCTACATTTTTTTAGAATTGGCTTAAATTTCCGCGCAGTCTATAGAATGATGCCGAGTGCCTCTCCATGCATCCAAATTTGATCATGTCCATTTAGGCCATGCTTTAGTTGGTGTAAATCTTGACGCCTAAATTAGGTGCAGAGCAGGTGTTTTCTATATTAATGCGCATTTAGAACCCATAACCACACCCCCTTTTAACTACGCCACTTAGAATTTAGGCACACAGAATACACTTAGTGAGCTGTGCTTGTAAATCTTAATTAATGCTAATTAACAGCACTGATTAGCTAGTTAACCAATTAAGTGGAGTGGAGGAGTGGCCTAGTGGTTAGAGCACCGGTCTTGCAATCCAGAGGTGGCCGGGTTCAAATCCCGCAGCTGCTGCTCCTTGTGATCTTGGGCAAGTCACTTAACCCTCCATTGCCTCAGGTACAAACTTAGATTGTGAGCCCTCCTGGGACAGAGAAATATCCAGAGTACCTGAATGTAACTCACCTTGAGCCAGGGGCGTAGCCAGACAGCAGATTTTGGGTGGGCCTAGGCTGGTGGAAAAATGCTTCTCTCCACCTTAGCAGTCTGCAGCAGACATGCGCTGAAAACTGAGCATGCGTAGGTGCCAGTATCATGGAGAGCAGCATTTTCATTACCATCAGGGGGAAGTCTTCAGCTGGCAGAGATTGTGATCCCCACCAGCTACTGCTAAACGTATACTACTGTTGGGTGGGCCTGAGCCCTATGTGCCCACCTGTGGCTATGCCACTGCCTTGAGCTACTGCTGAAAAAGGTGTGAGCAAAACCTAAATAAATAATAAGTTATGCACATTGTTATAGAATACGCTTCGATTTCCACACAGAAATCAAGGTGCGATATATAGAATTTGGAGGTAAGCATGTTTTATCCTGGTGTCTAAGTTCAGGCATCTTTTTCAGAATTACCCCCTAAGCCCCACATTTCTATAAAAGTCACCAAACATTTGCACACACAAATTTGAGCACATGACCAATTTGAGTGCACAATTTAGTTTACAAACAATTATTGGCACTAATTAGATTTAATTGGCATTTATGCACGTCAATGTAGATGCGGGATGTGCGCCTAAACTATGCATGTGATCTGAAAAATGAGGCGCAGAAATTCATAGCAGGTTCAATGCGGCTTACATAGTAATAGGAATACAAAGTATAGTCAGAGAAAACAGGCTAAGCTTAGCAGAGTAATGGGGAAGTGTAGATAGGTAATATAATAAGGGAGAGGGATTAGAGGAGGTAGGAAGAGGCGCTAGTTTTAGGCTAGATTGAGATAATCAAGGGAAAAATTGGAGGAGGCGTGGTCCGAGTCATTGCCGTTGTCGCGGGATTAGGTGATGAATAGGTGGATTCGTAGGGTTAGGTTATGGCATTTAGATAAGCTTTCTTGAATAGATGGGTTTTCAGCGATTTTCGGGCATAAGGGGGCGTTCCTAAAATTAATGTGCGTTGTTACAGAATAACAGGAATATGCATCTAATGTTCATCTAATGTTCATCTAATGTGCGTTTGTACCACGTTTCAGTTGGTGTGAATGGCCGTGCCTAAAGTTAGGTGCGATTCCCAAGCGTAAGCGCTAAGCGCTGCTTATGGAATAGCGCTTTTTTGGCGCTGATATTTTTGGCGCTGATATTTTTGGCGCTGTACATACAATCTAGCACTTATTGGCTAAGTTTGTCGGCATGTCCAAGATTTATGGACTTTTGCTTCTTCTTTGTTCGTAGTATATTCCAACATGGATCATGATAATATTTATTTATTTATTTATTTATTTATGGTGTGGAAGGCATCATGGATCATGATAATATGGAAGGAAGCGAGGAAGATAGAAAAGAACAGCAAACAAAATAAACTTTGCAGCTGGGGTATGCAAAGTAATAATGACCCCACAGATCTTGGGATTAGGTTCAACCAATCAGAATGTAACCTTTGCCAGGCCCTTTCTATCATTCGCCATTGCTGACCTCGTGGGGCTTTCAATAGCAGCTCTTGGAATCAGATGCTCATCTGTGTGAATGGGCAGAAGACCCCATCACTCCCTGTATCACATGCTTAGGTCACTGAGGATATCAGGAAGGAATGCATAGCACACACCAGCGGGAGTTTCCAGGGAGCCCATGGTTTAAAAAAGGTTTGGATAATTTCCTAATAGAATAGTTCATGAGCCATTATTAAGATACACTTAGAGCAAAATCCACTGCTTATTTCTAGGAAAAGCAGCATAAAATCTGTTTTACTGTTCTGGGACCTTGCCTGGTACTTGTTACCTGGATTGGCCACTTATGGAAACAGGATACTGGGCTTGATGGACCATTGGTCTGTCCCAGTGTAGCAAAAAGTATGTTCTTATCACCTGATACCCAAGAAAAGCAGCAATGGCATTCGCAGAAAAACAGAAGCAGGGTCACTGTTCTGTCATGTAAACTACATTCTCTCAGCCGCCTGGAATTTGTCCTTGCAATGGACACAGCACATGCTGCAGGGTAATTACAACAGGTAGTGTGTGTGTGTGTGTGTGTATGTATGTGTGCGTGTGTGTGTGTGTGTGTGTGTGTGTATAGAGGAAAGTGTGGGAGGGGGGAGTTAAAATTCCAGTGCTAAGGACATCAAGGGCATAATGAAGGTCATTTAGGGACCCTCTTTCTATTATAGAACAGTATTGTTACGAAGAAATACACAGCTATAATCTTATGCCAGCCATAGAGCTAGTGTGTTTGTGCCTAAATGCTAGACATACACACAGAACTTATAATATTCTGGAAATTATGCAGATAAATGTGAGAGACTATGCCAATGTCTGGCGGGGGTGGCGGGGGAAAGAGGGGTTGGTGGTTGAGAGGCTAGGATGGGGGAGGGCAGACTTATACGGGGTCTGTGCTGGAGCCAGTGATGGGAGGCGGGACTGGTGGTTGGGAAGCGGGAAATACTGCTGGACAGACTTATACAGTCTGTGCCCTGAAAAAGACAGGTACAAATCAAGGTAAGGTATACACATATGAGTTTATCGTGGGCAGACTAGATGGACCGTGCAGGTCTTTTTCTGCCGTCATCTACTATGTTACTATGTAATGTACCTGCCCATCTGTCAGATATAGAAACAGAAACATAGAGGTAGATATTTAAAAGGGTTTAACTGCCCTACTGAGCTAGTCAGTCCTGGATACTTAACCAGCTAGTGCTGCTGAATATTCCTGCTAACCGGCTATCCCAGGGGCGGAGGATCATCCATTTAAGCCAGTTAGGGCTAGATTCTATATATGGGGCCTGAAAAATCCACACGGAAAACATGTCTGACTAAGCGAATTCTATAAGTGGTGCATAGATTTAGGCGTGGTATATAGAATATACTTAGTTGACATCCCAGTGCCTAAAAACTATGCGCCTCCATTTACACCAACAAAAACGTGTCATAAATCCCCTAAATCTCCACAGTGAAAATGGCTGCTGCAAGTTTCAGCAGCAGTCTTGTGGCAGCCATTTTCACTACAGAGACTGCACGGGCAGGAGCTTAGGAGGATCACTCCCTTCCCCAGCTCACTACTGGACCACCAGGGCTGTAAGGGAAGCCTGGGGAGGGGGCCTACCTTGGGTCCGGGAAGGGAGTATTCTCTTTACAACAAATGGAGAAAGTTGGAGTTTCCAGTTGGGGGGGGCTTGGGGCAGAGTTAGCCGTGGCAGGACACCACGGGGAAGGGAAAGGACAGTTGTGCCGGTTATCCGGTGGGAAGGGGAGGACAAAAGCACCTGTCATCGGGTGAGGACTCAATTATAAACTGAGACCTACATTTTTGGGCCATTATATGCAAATCTCTTTCATGCATATTCATTGTGGATATCCTGAAAACCTGACTGGCAAGGGGTACATAAGTAATGCCATACTGGGAAAAGACCAAAGGTCCATCGAGCCCAGCATCCTGTTCCCGACAGCGGCCAATCCAGGTCAAGGGCACCTGGCAAGCTACCCAAACGTACAAACATTTTATACACTTTATTCCCAAAATTGTGGATTTTTCCCAAGTCCATTTAGTAGCGGTCTATGGACTTGTCCTTTAGGAAATCGTCCAACCCCTTTTTAAACTCTGCCAAGCTGACTGCCTTCACTACGTTCTCCGGCAACGAATTCCTGAGTTTAATTACGCGTTGGGTGAAGAAACATTTTCTCCAATTTGTTTTAAATTTACTACACTGTAGTTTCATCGCATGCCCCCTAGTCCTAGTATTTTTGGAAAGTGTGAACAGATGCTTCACATCCACCTGTTCCACTCCACTCATTATTTTATATACCTCTATCATATCTCCAGGACTGGGGAAACACTGGCTTAGAAGATAGGGCAACTAACAAATATTGAAACTAGAATAACAGGCGGGTCAGGGGCAGGCTTAACACTTATGCATATGGGTTACAGAACAATATTGGTTACGTGTCTAACTGCCAGCATTTATTCCAGCCATTGAACTAGCGTAAATGCTTATGCCTAAAGTTAGGTGCATAACTGTGGACTGTATTCTATAATGACAATTACACCTGAAATCACCAATATAGAATTCATGCTTAGCTGCTCCCCAATACCTCTCCACTCTTGTCTCTCCCTACACCCCCCCTCAGGCACTCCGTTCTGTTGACAGATCTCTCTTGTCTGTCCCCTTCTCCTCTACTGCTAATTCCAGACTCTGTTCCTTTTATCTCGCTGCACCTCACGCCTGGAATAGACTTCCCGAGCATGTACGTCTAGCCCCGTCTTTGGCCGTTTTCAAGTCCAAGCTAAAAGCCCACCTCTTTGACACTGCTTTTGACTCCTAACCACTGCTCACTTGCCCTGTACCTTTTATCCCCTCCTCTTTAATTCCCTTACCTCTTAGTTGTTCTGTCTGTTACCTGTCTTATTTAGATTGTAAGCTCTTTGAGCAGGGACTGTCTTTTATGTATGGTGTACAGCGCTGCGTATGCCTTGTAGCGCTATAGAAATGATAAGTAGTAGTAGTAGTAGCATGCATTGTCCTGTAGAGAATTACCCCCTTACTCCCGATTTCTATATATCACGCCCAAATTTCCACACCCAACTTTGTGCATGCATCAGAGACGCATGCGCAACTAAATGACTAATAAGCTCAGAAACATCAATGATTGGGCGCTGATGACCAATGAGTGATGTTAATTGGCAGTCTTAAAAAGTTGCACACGCATCTCATTGCGTGCTATTCTATAAAGCATGGCGCCTAACTTCAATCGCATGTATCTGAAAATGAAGTCCACTGCAATGCCCCCTAGGGTACCCGGTTGGTGTCCTGGCATGTCAGGGGGACCAGTGCACTACAAATGTTGGCCCCTCCCATGACCAAATGCCTTGGATTTGCCCGGGTTTGAGATGGCCAGCATCGGTTTCCATTATCGGCGAAAACCAATGCTGGCCATCTCAAACCTGGCCATCTCTGACATTTGGTCGGCCCCAACTGTATTATCAAAACCAAAGATGGCCGGCCATCTTTTTCAATAATACGGTTCGGGACCGCCCTTTGCGGCGCCGGCCATATAGATGGCCGGCGCAGTTCGATTATGCCCCTCCAAGTTAGCTTTATAAAGTAAGGGGCATATTCTATATATGGTGCCTGAAAAATCCGTGCTGTACAAAAATCCACGCAGAATTTCTAAAGTACGCCTAATTTTTATAGACTAGGCTTAAATTTCCATGCTATATAGAGAATACACCGAATGTCTCTCCACACGACCAAATTTGGTCGCGTCCACTTAGGCCATGTTTTACTTGGCGTAAATCCCGACACCTATATTAGGTGCAGAGCGGGTGTATTCTATAATATTGTACGCAGATTTTAGAAACGTCCACTCCACGCCCTTAACCATGCCCCCTTTTCAACTATGAGACTTGGAATTTATGCGCACAGCATTACAGAATACGCTTAGCGATTTGTGTGCATAAATCGTAATTAATGACAGTTAGTGCTGATAATTGCTTGTTAATATCCAATTGACAGCGCTGATGAGCTAGTTTACCAATTAAGTTACGTGCATTGTTATAGACTACGCTTTGATTTCCATGCGGAAATTAAGGCGCAATATATAGAATTTGGGGTTAAGTGGGTTCTGCTATAAATTCAGACCGTTAACTCTCTTTCATACTCCATGTTTCTAAATCGGCTCATATGTAAAATCAAATCAAAATGACATGGTTATAATGTTCCTGCATAGAAGAGGGACAACCTTAGACTGTAAGCCCTCTTTGGAACAGGAAAATATGGACCGTACTTGCACGAAACTTGCCACTGAAAATGCTTATGCTAAATCCTCTCTCAAAGTCTAAAAACAGGAAGCTTAATGTACTTGTTGAAGGTTACACAGTGGGTGGGGAGGGGTATTGACCTGCCCTTTACTACAGCCGCTAAGCCATAAATACTGTTTGTATCATATCTATGAACTTAGTAGTACCATATAAAAATCGCCATACAAGCAGCAGCACTGTAAAATTCTGTTTTAAATGTCAGCTGGAAGTTAACAAGAATGATCAGTTACTTTTAATGTTCTGATTGCTTATCTTTCATGAGCAGCCGAAATGGCAAAAGCCTTTATGGTACTTTGTAAGCCACATTGAGCCTGCAAATAGGTGGGAAAACGTGGGATATAAATATAACAAACAAACAAATAAATAAATAAAGCAACTTTTGTGTTTGAAGTTCTAATATCCTCGACCACTCCCTCCCATTACGAACCTAACTTGACTGGTTGGGGAGGGGGAGGGGGAGTATTTGAAACTGATAAATGCTATCTTCAGGGTTCCTCATAAATATTTATTTTTTTTTTTTTTATTTTATTTATTATTATTTCAATAAATCACAAGTAAATTTACTTGACAGAAAAAAGCAGCTAAAGAATACTAATTTACAAGAAAAATTTTCTTCCAAATAGAACAAAGAAAAACATCTCCTTTTTAGATGCTTTAAAGTCCACAAAAGGGGAGTTCAAGAGAATAACTGGAGATATAAGGAAAAGAAATTAAACATTTCAAATAAATTATAATCAAAAACAAGAATTCAGCGTTACAGGCTAGGTATATATTCACTTATAGAGTTCTCTTAGATGTTAAAAAGGAACTTAATTGGGAAGGGTCAAAATACACATATTTAACATTCTGATAGTTAACCAAACATTTACATGGATATTTTAAATAAAACGTTGCTCCTAATTGGAGCGTCTCCTGTTTTAACTGCAGGAACTTTTGCCTACGCTTCTGCGTGTCCCTCGACAAGTCAGGAAATATTCGAGTTTGTAATCCTCTAAAAGTTTTCTCTTTCTTTAGGAAAAATTTCTTTAATATCCATGACTTGTCTGAGGTCAACGCAACCGTGGCAAGTAAAGTTGAAGCAGTAAATTTTTCACTATCTGAACTTTCTAATAATGCAGAGACATCTATTGCCTGAGTGTTTGAAAGTTCTTCTTTTTTACCCGGGATGTAAAAAACCTGGGAGATAGGAGGGAATTGATCTTCACCAATTTCAAGGACTTCTTTAAAATAATTTCTGAGCATTTCCCGCGGAGAAACCAGAGACTGTAAAGGAAAATTTATAAAACGTAAATTATTATTTTTAAGAGTATTTTCAAGAAACTCCGATTTTCTCCTTAGGTTTACCAAATCTTTAACAGTTGTTGTTTGTACAGTTTGTATCTGTTGGATTTCTTTTTCAAGATTTTCAGTTTGTGAAGCCACAGAGTTAATTTTAGTTTCTACTTCCTTCAATTTCCCATCCATTAAGGCAATTTCTTCTGACATTTTTTTTGTCTGAGGGCATAATGCCCTACCTAGTTCAACAATTAGATGCCAAAGATTATCTAAAGTTACTTCAGTTGGTTTTTTAAAAGGAAAAATCTCTTCTGTTGCAATGTGTATCAGGCTTACATTCCCATTTGTTCCTACCGTCTCCTCAGCAGGTCTTCTCTCTAAGGGAGCAGTTAAGGTGGGAGTTAATATACTTCCCAAACCTTCCGTCGAGGATAGTAAAGCCTCCCGTTGCCCTCCGCTACCTGACTCTCCGGTCTTCGCGGTCGGGTATGCGCTCATCGGAGAACTGCTACCAATTGGTTGAGGAGGCGGGTCTCTACCGTCCGGGCTCAGCGAAACTTCCAGCCCTGCGTTCACTCCACTTTCTCCAGCTAGTGTGTGAGCGAGCGGGCCGCCCGTCGACGTCGAAACCATGCCTGCAGCTCTCTGTAAAAATGGCTCAATCGAGCTTGTAGAGGGTAAATTCCTCGGCTGCTGGGAGGCAGTCGCCGCAGCACGTCCCCTCCTTTTCGGCATATCCACAATATTATTAAGGTAAGAGAGAGACAAAAAACGCGTCCGTCTTATTCGGCAGCATAAATATTTATTTATTGCACTTGTATCCCACATTTTCCCACCTATTTGCAGGCTCAATGTGGCTTACACAAACCTGTTATGGCGTGGCTGTTCCAGGGTAAAAGATACAATTGGTGTTACAAAAGATCATGGATAACAATAAGAACTGGAGAAATATTACTCTGGTACACACAAAACAGGAAAGCAGCATAAACATCTCAGATGTAGAATCAAGGAATGAGATGTGAAAAAAAAAATCTAAGTCTGCCTACACTGTTATGCTTCAGGAGGCTCAATTAGATGGATGGATGTTAATAAAGTTGTTAGTGTTGAGCATTGGTTGGTAAAGGGGTCTGAACGTTCCTGGAGCATGCCCACAAGATCTGTGTGGTAGGCACAGCTCTTGTGCATATGTCCAGTGATTGGACCCTACTGACCCAACTGTAACCAAACTTCCTGGTGGTCCAGTGAACCCCCCTCCAGAGGACCCCCCAAAACCCACTTCAACCAACCCCCCCCCAGTGGTCCAGTGGATCCCCTCATGACCCCCCTCACAACTGAGAAACCCCTGGAGCTCCAGTGGACCCCCCTCCCAATCCTCCCGCGATTATAAAAACTGTGGCCATGGTGTCTGTTGAGCCTCCTCAAGACATACCTGTTGTTGGGGGTAGGAGGAATGTTTACTCCCTCCTGCCTATAGGGCCTGCCCTTAGGATGAAGGCAGTGCCCAGTCCCTACCCAGTGTATCCTGGGATGCATGGGGAGGGGCTTAAGTACCATATAAGGGAAAACTCATTATATGGTACTTAGGCCCATCCCAGTGCATCCCAGGATGCACTGGGCAGGGGCTGGGCACCACCATTTTCATACGAGTAGGTCCAGAGGCAGGAGGGACTAAGCTCACTAGACCACCGTAGCCACAGTTGTTTGGTCACGGGGTTGGGAGGGGGTCCACTGGAGCTCCAGGGTTTCTTTGGTTGTGGAGGAAAATTGGGAGGGGAGCCACTGGGGATTTCTTTGGTTGCTCTTAACTGTTTTTTCTCCCAACCTAAATCCGCCCCTGCTGTCACCCACTTTTATCCTCCTAACTTTTAGAGTTTAGTGAAATGTTGGTGTCAACATTCAGATAACCAAACATCAGCAGCAATCCAAGGAAGGACAAACACAGCAAGAGTTTATTCAGATGTCAACTTTAATGGAAACAGGATCCAACCTGGCCAAGTTTCGGAAAAACCTTCATCAGGGGTCACATAGGTTTCCACAATACATTCACAGATTCAAAGCAAACATAAATAGTCTTGGCACTGAAACTGTATGAGGGTTGAAACATTTGGATTGCATGAAGAAAAGTTCAGGTTGTTAACTGCCTATTACAGAGAAGTTCGATAAAAGTTAAGTTTGTTATAAAAGCTCCCGAAGCGCAGTGTGATTTCTGGACTGAAGACTGTAGGGTAGTTCATAAAATATAAAGGAAGCCTTCAGATGATACAGAATGCAGTTGTGAAGCTGTTGTGTGTGTGTATTGGGGAGGGGGGAGAGGGAGACATGGGATAGTGCCCAGTCTTTGTTGCAGAAACTACATTGGATTCAAGCCTATTTAAATTACTCATATTCATTTTTAAAGTACTAAATACAGAGTAAAATCTTATGTGCCTAAGAGATCCTTAAGATTATCACAGGGGAACCTATTTAAAATCCCTGTGCTGGAAAGATTAAGGAGGGTAGTTTGAAGATCCAAAGTTTTTAGTGTCGTTGGACCGGATCAATGGAATACATTATCCTTGGATGTGAGAAGAGACAATAACTTGATGTCATTCTGTAGAATTTAAGAACATTTCCTTTTCCCTGGAATGGATGACTGGCTGGAGGGAATAACAGTGGTTGTTCCATTTTTATTGAATACTAGTAAAAAAGCCCCGTTTCTGATGCAAATGAAACGGGGGCTAGCAAGGTTTTCTTCTGTGTGCATGTGGGAGTGTGTGTATCCCTGCCCTCTGCCCTCTCTCCCTTCCCCTGTGCTGTCTGTCCCCTCCCCCCTCGGAGTCCAGTCCTTCAGTGTTAAGTTTCCTGCTGTGTTTGTGTTACAGAGATAGTGAGGGCTTCTGCCCTCTCTCCCCTCCCCCCTCTGAGTCCTTCACTGTTACAGAGAGAGCGATTTGATTTCGTGCTTTGCTGTGTTTTCCTTCACTTTGTGTTACAGAAAGAGCGAGGGCGGGGCAGACAGTCATGGGGAAACTGGATATCTCTCCCCCTTCACACTTCCGGCTGGAGGCTTCATTTAGAACGTTGGTGGTGCCTTTTATATATAGAGATAATAATTCCCTTAACCCTTATTTGTCCTGTTTGTCTGTCCTAGTTAGATTGTAAGCTCTTTCGAGCAGGGACTGTCTCTTCATGTCCAGTGTACAGCACTGCGTACGTCTAGTAGCACTATAGAAATGATAAGTAGTAGTAGTTATAGGGAGGAGGGGATCTTTTTTAGGATTTGATTATATCATAGGTTTATTTATTATTTTTATCTTACTTATTAACTAACCCCTCCCCCTTTTACAAAGCCGCACTAGCGCTACCAGTGCGGTAATGTTGACACAGCTCATTCAAAGTGAATGGGCTGTGTCGGCATTACTGCACTGGCAGCTGCTAGCATGGATTTGTAAAAGGGGAGGGGGGGGGGGTAAGTGGGTAACAATAAAAACATTCAAACAAACACATAACAATCAACATTTTGTACTGAATCTGTGCCCTGTTCTTCTTGCTGTTTTGCTTTTATTCTGACTTCTGCTGTTGTTTTTTTCTTAATTGTAAACCATGTTGAGTGAACTTGTTTCACTAAGATAGTATATAAAATCTGATAAATAAATAAGCCTGATTAAAAACATGTTCTATGAAGAAAAATAGGTGCCTACTTTCCTTTATAGAATACTAATCGGATATGTATTACTACTACTACTACTACTACTATTTAGCATTTCTATAGCGCTACAAGGCGTACGCAGCGCTGCACAAACATAGAAGAAAGACAGTCCCTGCTCAAAGAGCTATGTAATAAAAGTGAGCCAAGTATAGGGCAATCAAGCCATTGTGACATCACTGATGAGGTTGGCTCTTATTGGTGGCCTGAGGCATTATGACATCACAATATTAGCTCTGGTTACAAGAGACTACTACTACTACTTATCACTTCTATAGTGCTACAAGGCATACGCAGCGCTGCACAAACATAGAAGAAAGACAGTCCCTGCTCAAAGAGCTTACAATCTAATAGACAAAAAATAAATAAAGTAAGCAAATCAAATCAATTAATGTGAACGGGAAGGAAGAGAGGAGGGTAGGTGGAGGCGAGTGGTTACAAGTGGTTACGAGTCAAAAGCAATGTTAAAGAGGTGGGTTTTCAGTCTAGATTTAAAGGTGGCCAAGGATGGGGCAAGACTTAGGGGCTCAGGAAGTTTATTCCAGGCGTAGGGTGCAGCGAGACAGAAGGCGCGAAGTCTGGAGTTGACAGTAGTGGAGAAAGGAACAGATAAGAAGGATTTATCCATGGAGCGGCGTGCACGGGAAGGGGTGTAGGGAAGGACGAGTGTGGAGAGATACTGGGGAGCAGCAGAGTGAATACATTTATAGGTTAGTAGAAGAAGTTTGAACAGGATGCGAAAACGGATAGGGAGCCAGTGAAGGGTCTTGAGGAGAGGGGTAGTATGAGTAAAGCGACCCTGGCGGAAGATGAGACGGGCAGCAGAGTTTTGAACCGACTGGAGAGGGGAGAGGTGACTAAGTGGGAGGCCAGCAAGAAGCAGATTGCAGTAGTCTAAACGAGAGGTGTATACAGTTAGGTGTGAATACTTAATGCCTACCTGTAACTTGCGCAGATATTTACAGAATAGTACTTGTGAAGTTTTGCCATTTTCTACTACTACTAGTCATTTCTATAGCATTACTAGATGTACACAGGGCTGTACATTTTATCCTCCTAATTCTCTAAAGGTCGCCACAAATTGCACACACAAATTTGGGTGTGTGCCCAATTTGCAAGGGCAATTTAAATGAATAACGAACTAATTAGTGCCAATAATTGGCTTTTTGACAAGCAATTATTGACGCAAATTGAAATCAATTTATATGTATTTGCGTAAATTTAGATGCCTGATCCACGCCTATATTTTACGCATATCCCAGAAAAAGGGGCATGGCAATGGGAGGATCATGGGCATTTCAGGTTGGAATGTAGGCGTTGATTCCAGTTATGCATGCAATTATAGAATAAGGGCATTCTCCGGATTCTACATATTGCGCCTAGCGTTTCGCACTGAAATCCAAGCAATTCTATAACAATGCATAACTTAATTGGCTTAACAAGTGTTTTTAACAGCACTTAAGTAATAATGATCACTAATTGACAGTAATTAGAACTTATGCACACAACTCACTAAACATATTCTGTAATGACAGTGCTTAAATTCTAATGTGCAAAGTATAAAAGGGGTGTGGTTATGGGTGGGACAATGGGTGTTTCATGGGCATTCCAAAATTTACACACACAGTTATAGCAGGGGTGTAGCCAGACTTTGGCGGGAGGGGGGTCCAGAGCCCGAGGTGAGGGGGCACATTTTAGCCCCCCCTGGTGCCACCCACCCCCCTCCCGCCGCCATTGCTGACACCCCCCACCATTGCCACCACCCCCCGCCGCCACCAGCACCACCACCAATAACGACGACCCTCTCGCCCCCCTCCTGCCGACGACCCTCTCAACCCACCCCCGCCCGCTGTCGCCTACCTTTGCTGGCGGGGGACCCCAACCCCCGCCCTAGCAAAGGTATCAGACGGCGATGGCGGGTTGACAGCGGGAGGGGGAGTTGAGAGGGTCATCAGCAGGGGGGTCCAGGGCCAAATCTACGGGGGCGCAGGCCCCCGTGGCCCCATAGTAGCTATGCCCCTGAGTTATAGAATATGGCCTTTGTGCCTAAATCTACATACTGGTATTTACACCAAGTTTTCCTTGGTGTAAATGGATATGCATAGTTCTAGGCACTGAGATATCATCTAAGTATCATCATCTGGGCATTCCTCGTGCCCGAAGAGCTCCACGGACCCCAGAAGACCCTCACCCTGGACCACCAACCTTTCAGGTGGGGGAGGGAGAGTGGGGCTTCAACTCTTGGGGAGTGCTTGGGTGGTGAAGCTGGAAGTCTGGGGGGGACCCTTAGCTAGTGGCCCAAAAACTGTTTCTCCTAATAGTTTCAACATGGACCATATTTCACTTGACTGTAAAACCAACTGTTTCATCAGGGCGCGGAACTAAGATCAATAAGAATCAAGTTAAAACTTAGGTAAACTACCAATCTGAAACTCATAACCCATATGTAGCCAAAGTTACTTCAATACAAGTAGCCTGCTGTTTTTCATATTGCCATTCTAAAAATGGCGGATGCAGCGCTAACCCATAATAACGATTATGCATTGGAGAATAATAGATAAAGTGGAGCTGGGAGTTGAGGGGGGATCATATACAGTTACTTAATTATGAAGAATGGTAGATCTTTACTTTGGACACAATCCAACGGGGGGGGGGGGGGCTTAACATGGAATTGAGTTGGGCCTCTTTAATGTAAGCGAGGGTTGAGATGGGCTCTCCAGCTGCCTATTAAATGGTCTGTGTTGGCTGCGGTTCTGGAGATGACAGCTGACAATACAAAGCTAAGTTATGGGGGAGGAGGGGGCAAGATGGCTGCCAGCAAGGGCGCTGCTGACTGAGCTCTGTCTTGTTTCTTATCTTAGAGTCCTTTGGAGTACCTACCTTGTCTCTTCAATGTCTAAATGAAAGGGGAAGCCTCAAGCACTCCCCAGCTCCTCTTCTCCTTTGGCAGATGGAGATTCTTGAGTTTGTACTCCAGAATGTCACATAGGGCGTTTCTGTTGTACAGGGCATGAGGAAAAGTCGTGCACTGGAGAGTGATACAATGCTCAGCCTGGTTGGCCCAGCTAATCCTTCTGCTCCTCAATCTATGGTGACCCCTGCGACACATACAGTGGCTGGAATACCAATGCTGCCCACAGCTTCTGTTGGAGGGCTGGGGTCACCCACCACTTCGGGACTTCTACCATCAAGAAACCAAACATCGGTCTTGGCTATATCAGGAGGATTTCAGGATGATTCAGAGAAACGCATTGCCATTCCTTCCCTGGTTAAACCTGTTGAGGTAACTTTGGACTCTGTTTGGTCAGCTCTGGATTCTATACACAAGGTATGTGCCTTGGTGCTTCCTACCATAGGTCAAAATGCAGTCAGGATTTCAAAAAGTAGAAGACGCTTAAAACATTTATGAGGGGGACTTTAAACATATAACAAGCCAGGTTCAACAGTTAAAACAGACTCAAAGTGTTTTAATGCAAGATCGTTTATTGTTTCAGAGAAAATTGGAGAACTTTGAAAATTATACAAAGCAATTGAACTTATGCTTGTTAAATTCTCCTTAATTAATTACAATGACACCTAAGGAGACGTTCTACAAATATGTACGTGTTTAAATATTCCCCAGAGGGCTTCCTCCCCTTACACAGAATTTACTACATTTCAGTTCCTAAAAAGCAATTCATGCTGGTTAGAGAATCATCTACGGTGGAAGTGTCCTCAGATAGTTTGGACTTGATTGGTATCTTGGAAAAATCTCACAAGGAGGTTACTGTGAGGACCACTTTGATGGTTACATTTGTTTTCAGTCAAGATAGGGAAGCTTTATTACGTCTTTACTTTTTTGGTGGGAAAGTTTCTATATTTCCTGACATGGCGAGGTCCACTCAATCCAGACATAAGCAATTGCTCTCCCTTCAACAATGCGTAGTTGATATTGGTGCTAAGTTCCAGTTGAGATATCCATGTAAATGTGTTATCTACTTAGAGAGTCATCAATATATATTCTATGATGTTTCTCAGTTGCAGTTTTTCTTGGAAGGAAAAGGTTCTGCTACAAATGGAGACTGATTTACCTCAATAAGTCTGAGCTGTAATGTATTGTCATTCAACTTGCTGTTATTTTAATAATATTGTTTCCTTTTAAATTCCCTATTTCCTCAGGGATATGGACTTTTTGCCTCCCTCTATTTGTGGACTATATAGGGTTAATTTGATGTAGTATTGCTGCTTTGAAATGATTGTTTCCTTTTTGTATTTTTCTTTTCTATATTAACCCTTTACTCTTATTCAATTTATTTTGAATGTAAATTTAAATGCAAATAATAATTAAAAAAAAAGCTAAGTTTATTTTATTTAAATTTTATAGTTGAAACTATTAGGAGAAAAACATCTGTGAGTCTACAGTGGCGTAGCTACAGGTGAGCCTGGACAGGCACAGGCCCACCCATTCTTGGCTCAGGCCCACCCAGAAGCAGAACCCCACATCAATATCTCTCCTCCACGGTACCCCAGCATCTGCCTGCCCATTTCTAACCCTGTCCCTCCCTGGTGTACCATCGACCGGGACCCGCCCTTACTGATGTCATTTCCTGCTTCCTGTCTGGCGGGATCTGGCCGATGGAAGCTTGCAAGGCCGGCACAGGCAGCAATAATGGATCACTGCAGGTGCTGTGGATGCCTGTAAGGTACACCAGGGAGGGATGGGGTTCAGCGACAGGCGGGCAGATGCCGAGATGCTGCAGGGCTGGCGCAGGCAGCAATAATGGATCACTGCAAGTGCCGGGGATGCCTGTAAGGTACACCAGGGAAGGATGTGGTTCAGCGACGAGCAGACTGATGCCAAGACGCCACGGAGGAGGAGAGATGTTGATAAAGTAGGTGGAAAAAAAATCCTACATTGTTTTAATCTCTTGGGGGGGGGGGGGGGGTGGCATGGTTTGGAAGGGCCCGTCTAAGTTAACTCTGGGGCCTCCAAAATACTGTGTTTGGCTACGCCACTGCGTGTGAGAAAAAGTTGCGGGGAAATAAATAATTCTGGTTTGACCGATGAGGAAGCAGGCGAGCTGTGAGCAGAGTAGCTCCCGTGAAAAAAAGTCATCACTGAGGTCAATTAGAATGAATGAATTGTAGCACTTGTGAGCGTTGAGCATACAAGATAAGTTGGATATATTTGGCTCCTGCTCTTAGGTAATATATTTCTTCTGACAAGTTAATCTAATTTCTAACCAAAGCTAAAACAAAGAAAGAGGAGCAGTGCAAACAAAATGAAAGAGAACATAAATCTGATTTGGTCTTTGTCTTCAGGCACAAAGTAACCTGTCTTCATGCTCCTTAAATCACAAGGCAGAATTTACACTCTGCTTTCTAGATAAAGGCTTGGCATAGCTTTTAGGTTTTTCAAAGATCAAAGGCCAGAAGCTAAACCTACAAATCAGTCAAATTGTGTCACTGCAGAATCCTTCAGTTCTGCCATCTCATGCAAGAGGTTAAACAGAGAAGCAATGCGGAGATGCAAGAAATGCTTTAAAGAGAGAAGCCAGGAGAAAAGTAAAGATGCTCCTTTTTTCATGCACAGCATATTTATGTAGGAAATTCAACACTCAACAGGCAATTTCAGAAACCATTTTGGATAAAATGGCGTGGTAGTTGTATACACATACAAATACCTGCATTAACAAGAGCGTGCATGCTTGTATGTGGATGGCAAATAGACCTTGCCTGTAGTACAATTTGGGGGGAGTAGAGCCAGAGTTGTGAGGTATTTTGAACTATAGAGAAAAACACTTCCAGGCTTATTTTCGAAAGAGAAGGACGCCCGTCTTTTGACACAAATCGGGAGATGGGGGTCCTTCTCCCAGGGTCGCCCAAATCACATAATCGAAAGCCAATTTTGGGTGTCCAACTGCTTTCCATCACGGGGACGATCAAAATTCCCAGGGTCGTGTTGGAAGCGTAGCGAAGGCGGGTCTTGGGCCTGCCTAACACATGGGCGACCTTGACCCATAATGGAAAAAAAGGGCATCCCTGACGAGCACTTGGACGACTTTACTTGGTCCTTTTTTTCTTATGACCAAGCCACGAAAAGGTGCCCGAACTGACCAGATGACCACTGGAGGGAATTGGAGATGATCTCCCCTTATTCCCCCAGTGGTCACTAACCCCCTCCCACCCTCAAAAAACATCTTTAAAATTATTTTGTGCCAGCCTCTATGCCAGCCTCAAATGTCATACTCAGGTCCATCACAGCATTACGCAGGTCCCTGGAGAAGTTTTAGTGGGTGCAGTGCACTTCAGGCAGGCAGACCCAGGCCCATCCCTCCCCTACCTGTTACACTTGTGGTGGTAAATGTGAGCCCTCCAAAACCTACCACAAACCCACTGTACCCACATCTAGGTGCCCCCTTCACCTGTAAGGGCTATGGTAGTGGTGTACAGTTATGGGTAGTGGGTTTTGGGGGGGGGTTGGGGGGCTCAGCACACAAGGTAAGGGAGCTATGTACCTGGGAGCAATTTCTGAAGTCCACTGCAGTGCCCCCTAGGGTGCCCAGTTGGTGTCCTGGCATGACAAGGGGAACCAGTGCACTACGAATGCTGGCTCCTCCCATGACCAAAGGGCTTGCATTTGGTCGTTTCTGAGATGGGCGTCCTTAGTTTCCATTATTGCTGAAAATCAGAAATGACCAAGTCTAAGGACGACCATCTCTAGGGACGACCTAAGTGTCAAGATTTGGGCGTCCCCGACCGTATTATCAAAACGAAAGATGGACGCCCATCTTGTTTCGATAATATGGGTTTCCCCGCCCCTTCACTGGGACGTCCTGCGAGGACGTCCTCGGGAAAACTTGGGCACCCCTTTCGATTATGCCCCTCTTTATTTTCCAGCTACAACCAGTTGTTCCACTAGGTTTAAACATGGACGTTGAATGGATGACATTGACTTAACCCGGAGTTATGTAGATGGAGTTAAGGAGTTGATGACATAAACTTGTTGTTAAACATGAAAGTAAAAACTCTGCCACCATCTTTCTGGGATGTACTGACCGGTAAAGCTACCGACTATATATGGAAGTTATTAGATTGAGAGTAGAGAGAGTTTAAATGTAAGATAGGGCCCTGTTTACTAAGGCACGTTAGCGTTTTTAATGCAGCTACAATTAGTGAGTGCGCTAACCGTAGGCTATATTGTAGGCATTTACACAGTTAACATGCCGTGTACATGGTTAACGTGCGTTAAAAATACTAACGCGCCTATAACGCGGCTTAGTAAACAGAGCCCTTAGTGTCTAATTATGATGCTTTGTTTGCAGGAGACAGTCCTTGAAACAGCCTTGTGCAAAACATGAGTCATTATGGATAGCCAGTTCCTGACCCAGCAGTAAAGCTGCATCCTTAGACAAGTAAGGGCACAGACCATAGAAGTCTTTCCTGCACTGGTCTCGATCTCCAACTACTAAAGTTGTCATTGAAACCCCCACTCCAACCCATCCAAATCTGTCCATCCATGATCAGGGCACAGACCATAGAAGGAAAAACAAAAAGGAGGTGAAATCCCTCACGAAACCGTGAGATATAAGACAAAAAAGTGAGGAGAATGAGTGAGGATACCAAGAAAATTGTTTATTTGCATAAAAAAATGCGTAATCGCAACACGGCTCTTACAAGAGGAGTATAACAGGCTAGTTCCTGGTTAATAAATTTTTTCAGAGGAGAGGAGACCCAAGAGGGTTCTGCTACACTATTTTTCTCAGAGTGCACGTTTCACATCAGACTACCTGAGGTTATAAAGACCCCTGAGGCAGGCCTTTGGGCCGAAACACGGCCGTGTCGGGTCATTTTTTTATGCGAATAAACAATTTTCTTGGTATCCTCACTCATTCTCCTCACTTTTTTGTCTTATATCACAGACCATAGAAGATAGCTTGGCACTGGCCTTGTTCTTCAGTCAGCAATGATCAGGACACAAACCATAGAAGTCTGTCCAGCACTGGCTTTGCTTCCCAATTACTGGTGTTGCCATTTAATCACTGCTAAGCTTGTTTGGTTCCATGCCTTCTATACAGGATTCCTTTGTGTTTATCCTATGCATTTTTCAATTCCATTACTGTTTTCATCTCCAGCACCTCCTGCAGGAGGGCATTCCAGGCATCTACCACCCTCTTTATGAAAAAGTACTTCCTGACATTATTCCTGAGTTGGCTCCCTCTATGGAAACATTTGTATGTAAATATGATACAGACATTCAAATATTTGAAAGGTGTTTATCACCCCTGTCTCTCCCTCCTTCCAGGGTATACATGTTCAGGTCTTCAAGTCTCTCCTCATACATCTTGTGATGCAAACCCTTACCATATCCGTTGCTTTTCTCTGAATTGCTTCAAGTCTTTATTTCCTTAGCAAGATACGGCCTCCAAAACTGAACACAATACTTCAAGTGGGGCCTCACCAATGACTTGTACAGGAGCATCAACACCTCTTTTCTTCTGCTCTATATGCAGCCTAGCATCCTTCTGGCCATACCCATTCCCTTGTTGCATTGTTTTGTCACCTTAAGACCCTCAGACACCATCATCCAAGGTCCCTCTCCTGAGCTATGCTTATCACTCTCTCACCTCCTATCTGGTACTTCTCCTTTGAATTTCTGCACCCCAAGTGCATCACTCTGCACTTCTTGGCATTAAATTTTAACTAATTACCATGAAGTACTCCGGTTAAAAAAATTTTAAATATAAATTTCTCATACGCATTTTATTATTCCAACTTACAAATTACATATATATATATTTTTTTTTTTCCCCTGAGGCTTACATTCAGCTCACTCTCACTCCACATTCACAGTGTTATTCAACTCTCAAATTACTTAATTTCCAGATGGACACATACATTAAATACTTTGATCTTATACATAATGTCACTTATTGCTTACATTGTTTGGACATGTGCAATTTGTTAAGTACCCAGTTCGTGAGTTCTTTTGCACTTGTACACAAGATAGTCTTCCTGGTGCGGTATATTATCCGCTATGCACTGTGTTGTGGCCTGCGAATCTTTAATCCAAATATATGATAATGTCGCCACTTATCTCTTATGTTGTCCTATGTACATCACTTATGTCTCAGGCACTGACCCTCAGTGCTTCCGAGGCTATCTTGTCCTCAAAATGATCACCACGCTTGTGACCAATTATTGATTCTCAGTGTACCACCATATTCCTTCCATTCACATTAACGCTTAATCGTGGCTGAGAGGCTTCTGCTTACTCCTCCAAATTGAATCAAGTTACTGATGCAGGACCGCATTTCGTGGTACTTCCTCAGGAGGAACCACTTCTTAATCTATAACAATTCAACAACATGTATCCTAATTACCAAGTACATTCTTACTTAACAAACTCAATTAAATCTTCATTTACCTTGCATTCATATGGATAATAATAATGTTAGTGGCTGCTTACCAGCGGGACTACTGTCCTGACCAGGGGCGTATCTGAACTGCAGCGGTAGGGGGGGCCAGGGCCAGAGTGAGAGGGCACATTATAGCCCCTCCCCGCCGCTGCCATTGCCGATCCCCCTCCCCCCAGCCGCTGCCATTGCCAATCTCCCCCCTCCGTTGCTCGCCAACCTTCGCTGGCGGGGGACCCCAACCTCCGCCAGCCGAGGTCCGCGTCCTCCTGCCGCTGCCGGCTGCCTTTAAAAGAATTCCGTCAGCTGGCGGGGGACCCCCAACCCCCGCCAGCCAAGCCGAGGTCCTTTCATTTTTCCACTGAAGCTGGCGCCGAAAGTTTCTTTTGAGTCTGACGTCACTGCACGTTGTACGTGCAGGACGTCAGACTCAGAAACAGAATGAAAGGACCTCGGCTTGGCTGGCGGGGGTTGGGGGTCCCCCGCCAGCTGACGGAATTCTTTTAAAGGCAGCCGGCAGCGGCAGGAGGACGCGGAACTCGGCTGGCGGGGGTTGGGGTCCCCCGCCAGCGAAGGTAGGCGAGCAACGGAGGGAGAGGGTTGGCAGCAGTAGGGGGGTCCAGGGCAAAATCTGCGGGGGCCCAGGCCCCTGAGGCCCCACGCAGATACGCCCCTGGTCCTGACAGACCATCAAACTTCTACCACTGAAACTTCCTCTCTCTAACTATTTCTTCCGGGGTTAAATACCTGACCTTTTTGGTATTACCCACCCTAATTTAAAAAGACAGTCCTTCACACCCATTCCACCTCCAGGTTCAGGCCTTTCGGGGCCACTGTATCCCATGTAAAAATATACCGTTGCTCAGTCGCCAAAAGTTGTGCACTAACATCACCTCCTCTTTTAGGGGGGGGTAATTTGAACCAGTACTACACGTTGAAGCTGTTCAATGGAATGATTTTGTTCAATCCAGTTTATTTATTTATTTATTTGTAGCATGTGTATCCCCCATTTTCCCAACAATTTGCAGGCTCAATGTGGCTTATATTTGCCGTAACGGCGGTTGCCATTTCCGAGTAACAGAATTACAAATGGTAATGTGTTAAGTTGCATACATACATGGTAACATACATGTAACATAACATACGTGAACAGATCATGGTATAGATATATATCATGTGCATATATATGTTAAGGAAGAATAAATTATGGTAATTCATGAAAGTTCCTGAGTAAGAAATTGGAAGAATAAATTATAGTAATACATGAACGTTCCTGAGTACGAAATTGGGTTGTATCATTCTTTAGGTCATCGACTATGGAGAGACCATATTCGACATAGAGATTGAATTGGTTATGCTTATTCATTAGTGGTAAGGGGGTTGATCAGTCAAGTGATAAGATTTCAATTATGTCTATGTCGTGTAAAGTCTTATTTTTTGGTGCTTGAGATGGGTGTTTATGGTATGCCTTCTTGAACAGATCTGTTTTCAGTAGCCTTCGGAAGATAGTTAGGTCTTGCGTTATTTTTATGGCCTTTGGTAGTGCGTTCCATAGCTGGGTGCAGATGTATGAGAAACTGGTCGCGTATGTGGATTTATATTTTAGTCCTTTGCAGTTAGGGTAATGGAGATTGAGGAATGTGCGTGCTGATCTCTTTGCATTCCTGGTAGGCAATGAGCAACTAAAGCGAGTAATATACTACTACTATTTAACATTTCTAGAGCGCTACAAAGTGTACGCAGCGCTGTACAAACACAGAAGAAAGACAGTCCCTGCTCAAAGAGCTTACAATCTAATAGACAAAAAGTAAAGCATTTAAATTTAAAATATTTAAGCAGTCAAGCACAAGAGAACAGTCACAGAAGGACAGAAGATGTTGAAGGGTGGTCAGTGTGATTAGGTGTAACTCTGGTTGGAGTAGTGGGAGAAGGTGATAGAAGAATAGAAATGGGTGAGGTAAAGTAATGAGTGGGTTGATAGGGAGGTTATATAAGACATGTCACTCTAGGGGTGGGTGGGTAGAGGGGTAGGGTGGGTGGAAGCAGGAGAAGGTATTCTCTGCAGCCTATCTGTGAGATGGAAAATGCTCTCTGAAGCTGCTGCTATAAGTTGTTAGTTTTCTCTCCCTGAAAGAGAATATACTGTATTATATGCCCTTGTTCATTGTACTACATTGGTCGAACAAAGCGACAACTAAAGCACAGATCAGTGGAGCACATCAGTAATCTGAGGCATCAAAAGAAAGAAGCATCTTTAGTTGCTCATTGGATTGAAAACCTGACTGGCTGAGGTGCCTCCAGGACCAGGATTTGGAACCGCTGGATTATAGGAACCTGGTTTATGCAGGGCTTCTGGCTGCTAAATTAAAGAGACTTCAGACTCTTCAGATCGCAGCCATTAGTTTATTGCAGAAAGGACATTATAGGGATTATGTGACTCCATTATTTTTGAGGTTCCATTGGTTGCCAAAAAAGATCATATTCATTTTAAGATACTGGTGTTGGCTCATGGAGCATTGTTTGATTTTGTTCCACCATATTTATCATCATTAGCAGTTTCCAATGTCTCCTTAGGTCTCTTAGATCACTGGTTGATAATAGGATGATTATATCTCATGCCTCTAAGGCACAGTTAGCAATGACCATGGACAGTGCTTTTTTGGGTTGGCACCAGCACTTTGGAATGGGTTACTCATAGCTCTACATCTACGAAGAGTCCTTGAAGAAATTTAAGATTCAGCTCAAAACATATTTCTTAAAGCATACATTTAACCTGTCAGATTAGGTTCTGCATGTGGATTTGGTACTATTGGATATATCTGTATCATATGGTTGGATGTCTGTTCTTTGTTTTCTTGGTTGATTGAGGGACTTTACTACCTAGCATTAGAGTTTTTTCAAATTTATTTGTGTGGTTTTAATATTTTATTCTGAACCGCATCTCAAAAAAGATATAGTGGAATTAGAAAAGGTACAGAGAAGGGCGACAAAATGATAAGGGGGATGGGACAACTTCCCTATCAGGAAAGTCTAAAGCAGCTAAGGCTTTTCAGCTTGGAGAAGAGACAGCTGAGGGGAGATATGATAGAGGTCTATGAAATAATGAGTAGAATGGAATGGGTGGATGTGAATTGCATGTTTTTCCAAAAATACTAGGATTAGGGGGTACGCAATGAAGCTATTAAGTAGTAAATTTAAAACAAATCGGAGAAAATATTTGTCCACTCAACGTGTAATTAAACACTGGAATTCATTGCCAGATAATATAGTAAAAGCAATTAACTTAATGTTTCAAAAAAAGGTTTGGATGACTTCCTAAAAGAAAAGTTCATAAGCCATTAGTAAGATGGACTTGGGGAAAATCCACTGCTTTTTTCTAGGATAAGCAGTATAAAATCTGTTTTACTGTTTTAGGATCTTGCCTAGTACTTGTAACCTGGATTGGCCACTGTTGGAAACAGGATACTGGGCTTGATGGACCTTTGGTCTATCCCAGTATGGCAACATTATGTTCTTATGTTTATTAGCTAAGCAGTATATTAATGGTTTTAACAAATAGAAACTTTGGCATCTCTGCAGGAGCAAGGAGAATACCACTCTTGGCTGGGAATCTAAAGTAGATTCCAACTCTCTCTCCAGAGTCATAGGTGCTCTGAATCCGAGCACTGGATTCCTTCCAAGGAGAGAACTACAAGAAAGAACAAGGAACTTTCTGGGCTCATCTGCTGTGTTGAATCTCCTCAAACTAAGACAACTCCTCTTTATAATCGGTGTTATAAGTTTATGATTATTGTTATTTGTCTGACTGACTTTTACAGCCAGTAGCAAAGCAGTTAAGAATGTAATAAAGTTAACTAGAACTTAGAAAAGAACTCCATCAGATGATGGGACAGTTGCACACATGATCTGTAGGGTCCTCTTGAATGTATGAAAAGAAGAGGCAGAACAACTAATCATTTTATCTAGATATGTTTCAAAAAATAAAAAAAGAACATCCCTATTAGGTTGTTTCCAAACTGTTTGACTGACTCAGAATGGCTATTGGATATCACGTATTATTTAGTTACTCCATTTCTGTTTCTATCTACAGCTGAACCTAGGGGCGTAGCCAGACCTTGGCGGGAGGGGGGTCCAGAGCCCGAGGTGAGGGGGCACATTTTAGCCCCCCCCCCAGTGCCACGCCCCTCCACCACCACTTTCAACCCCCCACACACACCTCCACCGCCGCCAAGTACCTTCGCTGGCGGGGGTCCTCAACCCCCGCCAGCCGAAGTCCTCTTCAGCGTGTTCGCAGATCTGTTTCTGTGAGTCCTGACTCCTGACATCCTGCACGTTCCTACGTGCAGGATGTCAGGAGTCGACTCACAGAAACAGATCAGCGAACGCGCCGGAGACCGGCGCTGAAGAGGACTTCAGCTAGCAGGGGTTGGGGACCTCTGCCAGCAAAGGTACCTGGCGGCAGCAGCAGCACTGGGGGAAGGGCAGCAGCAGGTGGGGGGGGTCGAAAGTGGCAGGGGAGGGTCAGTGGGAGGTCAAAGCAGAGGGGGCAATAGCTTAATCTGTGGGGGGGGCCATGCCCCCATGGCCCCACCTAGCTACGCCCCTGGCTGAACCACCTCCCTCTACAAAAAGGGAATCTAAAATGGTATAAAATTTAAGCAAAAAAGAACATGAATAGGGTTGTCAACTAGATCCAGATTCGCCCGACAGGGTTGATCCAGTCCTGGGCTTACCCCATTGCATGCAGGGACTTGTGGTTCTGATTTCCTCATCGAATTCCTTAAGAAAAGCAAGGCTACAAGTCTCTGCCTGCACTGGGGTAAGCCCAGGACTGGAGCAACCCTGTTGGGTGAATCTGGATCTAGTTGGCGATCCTCAACATGAATGTTCTGAACATGGTTTGGGTGGTCCAATAGTTGTGTTCCCAATTTTGCTTGAGAATTGATGTATACTTTTTAAAATTTTCCATATCAGATCATAGAGCTGCAAGGGAATAGGGATTGTGGGAATCCCACAGAACCCACGGTTATGACTTCCGGGTCCACGGGAATCCTGCAGGAATGGGAGAAGCCACCACAGGGTTCCCACAGGGATGGGGGAGAAGTCACTGCAGGTTTCCTGCAGGCGGGTACTCCAAATCTTGGAATGCACTGAAAGGAGCACCTGAATCAGGCTTGGAATGCTCTAAGAGAGGCAACTGGAGCTTCAGTGAGGCTTAGAATACACTAATGCTAAAAAATCATCCCGCACATTCCTCAATCTTCATTTCCCCAACTGCAAAAGTCTAAAATACAAATTAATGCACGCATCAACCTTTTCCTATATGAGCACGCAATTCTGGAACGCACTGCCACGTAACCTAAAAGCGACCTATGAACTGGCCAACTTCTGTAAACTACTAAAGACCCATCTCTTCGACAAGATATATCACAAAGACCAAAACATGTGAAACTCCTACATATACCCAGAAATGTTACTATTGCCTTCTGTAATATTACTATCATGTATTCCATTACTATGTAACCCCAAATCCTTCTGTAACATCAATTGTCTACTCTTTTCTCTTTTCTACTATCCATGATGTATTGTAAGCCACATTGAGCCTGCAAAGAGGTGGGATAATGTGGGATACAAATGCAACAAAATAATAGAGGCAACTGGAGCACTGGCTCTACTGCTGCTTAGAAATAAAGACTTTGCTGTTCTGCACATACAATATACACATGTCAAGGTCTCTTAAAGCATAATATCTGGGGGGCTTTAATATCCTAGAAGTATAACCTTGGCACATCAGCAGACACCTGAAGCCTCTTTTTTTCTGAAATTTACTTCATTGGATAAATATAAATAGTTTACTCACAGTCAGATTTTCAGAAGTATTGTCCCCCCCCCCCCCAAGGCAAGAGACTCCGTAATTCTGAGAGCTATATCAGTGGTTGGAGATAGAAATCTGAACAGATGGAAGCAGTTCAGAGCTGGGTGGCTGGGATTGTGCAGTATCTTGAGAGAAAGAATGAAGGAGGTAAAAAAATGATTTTGTTACAAGGGGGTGGTGGTAGCAGGGCATGTGCTGTCTGAAGCAAGATGGAGAACGTCTCATGGAGAAGGGGAGGTCAAGAAAGGGCTCGCCAATAGAATTTAGAACACTCCCATTTCCTCTTTGTTATAGGCAGGTTCTTTTGGGATCAGCTGAATAAACACTCTCCTGGCTACCAGTGAGGTCATCACACGTCATTAACATAATACTATTGGAGAAGCCTGAGGAATTTTTTTTTTAATGCACAATTCACAGGTTCGTAGAGTAAAACAGTACATTACAGCAGATGAGGTCCAATGCCCAACTCATCACCCAGTCTGCCTATTTGTTCTCTTCTACAATACTCTAGCTTAGGCTATGTTCCAGGTGGAAGCCATACAGATTATAACTGTCTACAAGATACGGTTCTTCATCCAATTCAGTTTCCTCGTCTTCATTCTTTGGTTCTCAACTCTTCTGGGTTAACAAAAATACAAGTGCCCACACTTAAACCAACATCCAGGCCCCTGTCTATGCTTTACCCCAGCCTTCAACAGCTCCACTGCCTCTCAACTCTGTCCTTGACTCTTATTTTCTAAGCATACGCATGCAAATCCATAAAACAGTATAAATCCCTGCACATTGGTATCACAAGACTTTGTGTTCTTTTTCAGAACTGTTACTTTACTGCAAATAAATGTATTTAATTTCCTTACAGTCCGTATAGAAAATCGAAAGTTTGATGACCTAAGGCAAGAGCCTTCAAAGTTCTGAACAGTGCTACTGAGTGGAAAACGTGCAGTTCTGAAGAGCGTTTATTGCAGAGGTGGAGATGTTTGGTAGATGAATTGACGTAGTTTCAGAAGTAGGATGCTGATATTGTGCAATAGGTTTATGGTTTCTTAGTCTTAATACATCACCTTTCACAAAACGTGGCAAGGCAGTGTACAATAAAAACAGTATAATAGGTTGAAAGGAACATTTAAAAAAATAATAAAGAGAAAAGCAAATAGATAATTAGGTACGGAGAAAGGGTAGCAGAAGAGAGAAGACGCTGTAAGTGGACAGTAGCTGAGGAGCAGATGACTAATAAATCATATGTCAAAAGCAGTTGAGAACAGATGGGTCTTGATGATTGCTTTAAATTTTGAATATGTCATTTCTAGTTGCAAATGCTTAGGTAGGGAGTTCCAGAGGGAAGGGGCTAAGTGAAAAAAAAAAAAAAAAAGGAGACAAGCATGTAGATTCGTAATGCGCAGAAGAGAGAGGTGGAAAGCAAAGTCGACGATGATCAAGAAAGCGGAGCGTATGGGACGGGGTGTAGGGAATGATGTGGGAGGAAATGTATAAAGGAATACCAGAGTAAAGGGTCTGATGGGCAAGAGTAAGGACTTTAAATTTTACTCTTTGGGCAACTGGCAGTCAATGATGTTGCTTTCAACAAAGGGGAAAACATAGTCAATAGCGTGAAAAGCTAGTTCACTTGCAGAAGGGGGAGAGAGAGAGAGAGAGAGAGAGAGCACATGCTCTTGAGGCAAGATGGAAGAGTCTGGCGTGAAGGGTTAGGAAAGAGCCAGAAGTAAACACCCCCAAGGCCATAGGGCAGGGCAAAGGAACCAATAGGAACAAAGAGTAGTCACACCCAGGCTGACCTATCAAAACATGGATTGTAAATATAATTAGGAAACAGCAGTGGGTAGATAAGAGTCAAGCATGGCTGACAGAGAGGAGAAAAAGCCACTGGAAGTAAAGATTATACATTAAGCAAGAGTGACTGCATTCACATGCTAGACTACAATACATAGTCTTCTATAAAAAGCACACATTTTAATTGAATAATGAGCTAATTAGCACCAATAATTGGCTTTTTAATATGTATGCATATAAATTTAGGCATGGGATCCACACCTAAATTTTTCATGCAAATCAGAAAAGGGGGCATGGAAATGGGAGGGGCGGATCAGGGCAGCTCAGGGGTGTGACTTTTTGTTACACACGTAATTACAGAGCAAGAGGGCTCCACACCTAAACACGGGCGTGGCCATTTGCCTCATGTTTTCTTTGGCACAAATGGCCACACCTAAATGTAGGCGCAATCCCTGGGCTTAAGCACTATTCTATAAACTGTGCCTAACTTTAGGCATGGTTTATAGAATAAAGCTATGTGCTTTTTTTGGTGCTGATTTTATAGATGCACTTATAGAATTCCCCCTGCAGGAAGTACATGCAGCACTGAAGATACTAAAAAATGCGAGCAGTATTAAATACATTTTTTTAGATCCATGATATAAAAAATCTATAAAAGGTTTGCACACACTACTAGGGGCAGATCATTTTGTTCCTCTGCCTTTTATATCAGTTCCAAGTATGTTTAAATTCTGGCTCGGAATTTGTTTCCATCATCTCTGCTAGCAAGTTATTCCAGGGATCTAAAGTTTCATCTGTCTTCCTTCCTGCAGCTTCAAATCATGGCCTTTTTATCTCTGAGTATCCTTTTAGAATAGAAATTGCCCTTTCCAACACTTTATTAAAGAACATAAGCGTTGCCATACTGGGACAGACCAAAGGTCCATCAAGCCCAGTATCCTGTTCCCAACAGTGGCCAATCCAGGTCACAAGTACCTGTCAAGATCCCAAAACAGTACAATACATTTTATGCTGCTTATTCTAGAAATAAGCACTGAATTTTCCCCAAGTCCATCTTAATAATGGCTTATGGACTTCTCTTTTAGCAAAATAGCCAAATCTTTTTTTAAACCCCGCTAAGCTAATTGCTTTTACCACATTCTCTGGCAATGAATTCCAGAGTTTAATTACATGTTGAGTGAAGAAATATTTTTTCTGATGTGTTTTAAATTTACTACTTTGTAGCTACATTGCGTGCCCCCTAGTCCCAGTATTTTTGGAAAGAGTAAACAAGCGATTCATGTCTACCCATTCCACTCCACTCTTTATTTTATAGACCTCTATCATATCTCCCCTCAGCCATCTTTTCTCAAAGCCTGTAAAATATTTGAATGTTTCTATCATATCCCCTTTTCTCTACTTTCTTTCACTGGTTATGCTTTGAAGGACCCATGTATTAAGCTGTGTGCTATAACTGTGAAATGAACTTCAGAGCAGTTTCCTAATGCATGTGTTGGAAAAAAAATGTTTTAATCCCGATGCAGTAAACTATGGTAAGTTTGGTTATTTATTTTTGATATACTGCTAGTCACTGACTTGCAGACCAAGACAGTTTACAATAACAAGCAAGAAAATATGAAAGGAACTACAATATATCATGCATTTCATAAAGTGAGTAAAAAAAAAAGGATAATACAAAAAAAACAAAAAAAAACAAAGAGAAATATTCACATCCATTGATGTGCCCCTCACTCCGCCTGCCCAAACACAGAGCAAAAATAATAGATTTTCAGTAATGACCGAAAATGACCGAGGGACTCCTCAGTATGCAAAGCTTTTGGAGAAAGTGTTCCACAACCAGGGGCCCAAAGGAAAATTCATTCCGCCTCATGACATTGAGATGTGCCAAAGCCGGCAGAGGAAGAACCAGACAGTGTGCACAAGAGGAGCACAATTTACAAGAAGGGTGATAAAAGCAATCAGGGGGGGGGGGGGCCAAATAACTCAGAGTTTTGTTGTGCAGATTACCAAAGACGAAAAGCAATAATTTAAACCGAAAACAATTAACAATTGGCAATCAATGCAGGCGACACAAAAGAGGTTGAGCAAGGTCAAACTGCCGAACCCTGCAGAGAAATCGTGCAGCAGTATTTTGCAAAGTTTGACTGCCTTTTAGCCAATACATAGGAATGTTGGCATAAACCACTTTACATTACTCTAACTTATAGAGCAAAATAGCATGCATCAACATGTGTATAGAATCATGGCCAAAATAACCACACACAGCCTACAATTGCCTTAAAGCAGGGGTATCCAACCTCGGCCCTTGGCAGGTCGGGCTTTCAGGATTGCAGGAGATCTATTTGTATACAATGGAAGCAGTGCAGGCAAATAGATCTCATGCACATTCCTTAGGGATTGTGGCCCTCGAGAACCAAGGTTGGACAGCCCTGCCTTAAAGCAAAGAATCCTGATCTAATTACGTTCATACTGCTATTTGCTTCATTGGGTGTCCTTTTTTCTTTCACTTTTCATGTCAGTGCATGAGCCAATCCTCATTCCTTATCTGGCAATCTGACCCCTAGTGGTACATCTGACACACCACTAGGGAGCAGACATCAATATTTTCATGATGGCAGTGCTAGAGACAGGAGTTAAGTGGACATCATTCCTATCTCCCAACCAAAGATGGGTTGGGAAGATGCAGAGAGGGAGGGGTTGTTTGGGCCAGCAGGGATTTTTTTCTGGGAGAGGATGGGTAAGATTCAGGATTGCAAAGTAGAGGAGTGTGGTAGCCGTGTTAGTCCACTCTTAAGGTTATCAATAGAAATCAAACAAAATAAAACATGGAAAAGAAAATAAGATGATACCTTTTTTATTGGACATAACTTAATACATTTCTTGATTAGCTTTCGAAGGTTGCCCTTCTTCGTCAGATCGGAAATAAGCAAATGTGCTAGCTGACAGTGTATATAAGTGAAAACATTCAAGCATTACTATGACAGTCTGACAGGGTGGGAGGATGGGGGTGGGTAGGAGGTATGCATATTATTGATATTCTAACAGGATGGGTGTGGATAGGTGAGGGGTGGGGTAATCAACAGAGACATACAGTTTTATGGTTTATAATGGGCTAGGAACCCCAGATCCTTGTTAAGTCCTTTCTGTTGGGTGTTAAAATATTCAATCATTCTGACTTCAAAGGTCTTACGTTCTTGTATGGTTTTAAAGTTACCTTTCAGGATTCTCACTGTGAAGTCACTGGTACAGTGTCCTGGTCCTGTAAAATGCTGACCAACAGGGGTGGGAGCCCTACTGGCACCAGTATTGTTCATGTGATGTCTATGTAAATTGAATCTTGTCTTAAGCATCTGGCCTGTTTCTCCAATATAGCATCCTTCGTTACATTTTTTACACTGAATGATATAAAGCTGTATGTCTCTGTTGATCACCCCACCCCTCACCTATCCACACCCATCCTGTTAGAATATCAATGATATGCTTTGATGTCCCCATGCATACCTCCTACCCACCCCCATCCTCCCACCCTGTCAGACTGTCATAGTAATGCTTGAATGTTTTCACTTATATACACTGTCAGCTAGCACATTTGCTTATTTCCGATTTGACGAAGAAGGGCAACCTTCGAAAGCTAATCAAGAAATGTATTAAGTTATGTCCAATAAAAAAGGTATCATCTTATTTTCTTTTCCATGTTTTATTTTGTTTGATTTCTGTTGATAACCTTAGGATTGCAAAGCAAATGTGCTTCTTTTGGAGCCAGCATCTGTTGTGCTAAATCCACGCCTACTATTTCTACAATCCTCGAAACATGACACGTGCTTTATGTTGGCAGCTGGTTATCTGTGGACAATGTAAGATGGTAAGATAAGTGTGCTTTTGCTTTAAAAATACATTGAATAATATAATAAATGGGCTATATAAAAGGACTTTAAGAATTTGATTAAATATTAGATACAAATATAAAAATGGAAAATGTAATGAAAGTTCAGTTAACAAGTAAGGCCAATGATGAACTGTGAAGCTTTTCCACTACTGAAAATGACATAGTAGAACAAATACTCTCTGGTGGTCCATAATCACACTTTCAATAGTTTGAGTAATTAGTAGCACTGGGAATTATTGATAGTTCTACTTCATTCCCTTGCTTTGATAGATTATTCAGTCTCAACACAAAAGATTGGGGGGAAAAAACAACAGCATAAATATGCAGAGCTATTGTCTAGGCCATGCCGCTAATGATTCTGCCCCTTAGAAACAGGAAACCCATGTCAGAAGAGGACGGGACCAGAAGAGCCATCAGCAGCTAGACCTAGACAGCAGCTCCAAACCTTTATACTGCTTTTTTTTTTTTCTGCTAGAAGCATTGGGAGTGGGGATAAGGAAGTTGCTGGGAAGGAAAGAAGATTCTAGGTCAGAATGCTAAGGGTGGCCCATGGTACATTTGGAAGATAAATTTTTCACGGTAGTGAAGGGACTGAGGCTACCCTACAAGTAATACCTTCATATTGTGATAAACACAGGACTGCCCTAGCCTGTGGACGCCGCCAGAGAGCGCTGTCCCAGGGAAAAGTCTGGAAAATGCCCTGATCTGGTCACTAGAGGGAGCCAAAAGGGGTACATCCATGTAATGACCTGAAGGGACAGCTAGGGGGTGCTTATGGTATAGGACCTGCCCTTCCCTGAAGAGGCCACCAGGGGGAGCTCTCAGAGTAGGTGAGGGAAAGGTGGAGAGAGTTCTGGGCCTGGACCTTTCTGGAACCAGGGGGAGAGGCCTAAAGAGGTGGGGAGGATTATTAGCCACCCTATAAAGAGCACCCTCTAAGAAGAAAAAAGAGGAGAGGAGAGGAGAGGAGAGGAGAGGAGAGGAGAGGAGAGGAGAGGAGAGGAGAGGAGATGGGGACCTGGAAGGCCTGAAGCCGGAGATCCCTTAGAAGGTGAGAGAGAAGGATCCCTCTAAAAACCAAGAAGGTACTTACCTGGTATGGGCAAGGTAGTAATGGAACTGTGCATTACTGGAAGTTGAATGATATGCTGGAAAGATTGTAAGCTCTTTGAGCAGGGACTGTCTTTCTTCTATGTTTGTGCAGCGCTGCGTACGCCTTGTAGCGCTATAGAAATGCTAAATAGTAGTAGTAGTAGTAGTAAGTTGTTCCCCACAAGACTGGAGCAGGTGCTAATAAAGTGGATTTTCATCTGGTGTATCCAATTTGCATATTTCTGAAAGCTGAGAAACCAGGGTTCTGTTCCCAGGGAAGGTGTCAAGGGGCATATCAGGTGTACCACAAAAGTGGTCTGTTCCCTGAGGATACATCCAAGAAGGATTCTAAGAAGGGATGATAAATGAGGAACAGTCACCCTGAATGAAAGAGGTGCCCCAAACATTGAAACAAGGATTATGGGCTGCCATAGAGGAGAATTGTCTCTGAGCCTTTCTCAGAGGCAAAGTGCTAGCGAGCCCTGGCTGTGGGCTTATGATGCTGGCAGGAGCCACAAGAGGGCCCTCAGCACATGAGAATACCCCTGAGAGTACCCCTGGGGGATTACAATATTTACCTAAAACTGGATTTCTATATCATGGGTAACATGTTACATATTTTAAACTCAATTATTTCAAGCACTTAACCATGTACATATCAATGGAAAAAATTCAACTGTGTTTGAAGACCCTCTCAAGAAGCAGTGTCTCATAATTTAAACCTGATCAGAGGAATGTCTGCTATAATGACAACCACCTCAACAAACAGATCCTGTAAAATCTTCTAAACCCCTATCTGACATTATAACTAAGTAAATTATACTAATGTTTTGATGTAATCTCAATAAGACCAATACAATCCTTCCATTGCAAAACACTATGCACAAACTTAGGCAAAAACACACTCGGAGACTTAACAGCACTAACACCCAGAACTCAAAGAGCAACAATTTTATCCATAAAAAGGCAGCACTGTAAATATTATACCAGGCCATAAAACACCAATACACCACCTAGTGAGGACATAGAACAAATGGGACTGCTACGAATCTCTACACTGAAACTACATGCTAGTAGAATACTGCACTTTGATAACATGCACAAAACATAGATAGACCCTCGGCAAATATGAAACAAGAAACCTTAGATCAGTAATAGAGAGTTGAAGGTGAAAGACTGAACTGGAACGTTAATAAGTCAGACTCTGCATTTACAGCAAACATAGAGGAACAGAAACTGAAATGCAAGATATCAGAGATATGTATTTCCAAAAGCTGATGTATTCTAATTGATAAATTCAAAATAAAATACTTTTTTTTTCTACATTTGCGGTCTGAGCATTTTATTTTTTCCATTCACTTTGGTCCCAGTGTCTCTTTTCTGCTTTCTTTTTTCCTGTCCTTGCAGAGTCTCCTGTCCATTTGACATTTCTTCTTTCTCCATGTCCACCATTCATCTTCTCTGCATCCTATTCATTCTGTCCAGCACCTCCCTTCTGTGTCCCTGTCCTCTCTCTATGTTCAGCATCTGCCCTCTCAGTGTCCCTATTCAACCTATTTTCCACCATTACCCCTCTGTGTCCCCATCTCCCCCCTTTTCTACATTGCCACTCTGGGTCCCCTTTGTCCCCATTTCTAGCACTGCCCTCTGGGTCTCCATCAATCTCATCCCTTTTCCAGCATCTCCCTTCTGTTTCTCTGTCTCTATCCTTCATCTACGTTCACCATCTGCCCTTTCAGCGTCCCTATCTCTCCCTCCTCTTTTTCAGAATTGTTCTTCTGTGTTCCTATTTCTCCCACCCTTTTTCAGCATTGCCCCTCTGAGTCTCTATCTCCCCCCCCCCCCCCCCCCCCCTTTTACAGCATTGTTTCTCTGTGTCCTTATATCTTCCCTTCGGGGGAAAAAAAACAACCTAGGGATGAATTGGAAATACTGCCAAGATGCAAAATGTAAGGTTGGTTGTGGCCAAATGTCTAAAGATATTGTAAATCAGTGCAGCTACATGAAACGTATGCTAGGTGTGAAAGAGTGAGAGAAAATGGATAAATCTCTCTTGTCTGTCCCCTTCTCCTCTACTGCTAATTCAAGACTCCGTTCCTTTTATCTCGCTGCACCTCACGCCTGGAATAGACTTCCCGACCTTGTACGTCTAGCCCCGTCCTTGGCCGTTTTCAAATCCAGGCTAAAAGCCCACCTCTTTAACGCTGCTTTTGACTCTGTACCCTTTTATCCCCTCCTCTTTAATTCCCTTACCTCTTAGTTGTTCTGTCTGTCCTATTTAGATTGTGAGCTCTTTGAGCAGGGACTGTCTTTTTATGTATGATGTACAGCGCTGCGTATGCCTTGTAGCCCTATAGAAGTGATAAGTAGTAGTAGTAGTAGTAGTACTTTCTAGACACCACACTGTCTAATACTAAAACGTGCTTGTGTTTTCTGTAATCTGTACTGCCACATTCCCAATTACACACTCCCAAAAAGAGTGCAATCTGTGTATGCCTCACAGAACCACCAATAAAGGTGTTTTTATTTAAATACTAGTAAAAGAGGCCCGTTTCTGAGCAAATGAAACGGGCGCTAGCAAGGTTTTCGTCGCCAACACCCCCCCTCCCTGCCCAACCCCTTCGTTGTTCTGCCATCAAGGTTTTCGTCACCAACACCCCCCCTCCCTGCCAACCCCTTCGTTGTTCTGCCATTGCTCCGCCCTCAACGTCATGACGTTTGACGCAATGGCGGGGCCCAGAGCGATTTCCCAACACCCCCCCTCCCTGCCTCCCTCCCTGCCAACCCCTTCGTTGTTCTGCCATTGCTCCGCCCTTGAGCGATTTCGGTGGCTTCACCACCACGAACCTTCGAACCCTGTTTGAAGGAAGTCAGTGGCTTGGCTTCACTGACATCACTGTCTTCAGAACGTTGAGAGTGAGTTTTATATATATAGATACCTACAGTGCCCACTTGTCTTTTTTTGCATTTTTATTTTACTTCAGCTGAGACGAGCATTGTCTCCTCTTATCCATCAGGACCCTTTTATATTATTGTGGTGCACTGGGTTGTTCTTTTTCTACTTTTTAACCCAGTTTAAACCGCCAGTCATCTGCGGATGGTATCTTGATGCTGATAGCAGTGGCTGATGCTTTGAATGACACCATTAACAGAGTGTCTTTGTGCATGGTTAAGATTCAACAATGAGCTAGGGCAAATATGTTGAAACTTAATTCCAATAAAACCAAAGTTCTCTGGTTCAAAAATCCAGGCATTATTAAACCTAATATGATTGCATTATCTTTACCAGTTGAAGATTAAATCTAGAGTTTTGGGTATTATTCTGGATTCACAAATGACTTTTGAACTGCAGGTAAATCAGCTTCGGAAAAAAGCCTGTTTTAAGATGAGACAATTAAGGTTGATTAGGTCTTGTTTCGATCAACCTGCTTTTGCCTTGCCGATTCAGATGCTAATATTGTCTTATCTGGATTATGTTTGAACATTTTTATTGATGACAACATAGAACAAAACATTCCATTCCAGCCTGAACAAAAAGGCCAACATCAAAATCCACTGTCAAACTGAGTGATAAGGTCCGTCATCAAACATTTTACCAATTTCATCCCAACCCCTTCTCCTCCCCTCTCCCCCTCCCCAACCCGTTCATAGTTCGATAGTGTTTGCATATAGGTCAACCAAAGGCGTACAACCATTAAACTCCTATACATTACGTCAGTCCTTTTAATATACACTGATACAAATCGTATAAAGACTACCATCAACAAAGTGTTTCATGTTTCCTTCCCCCCCCTATTCCCCTCCTTCTTCTCCATTCCCCCCCTTCCCTTCCCCCCCTACTGTCTCCCCCTCCCCCCCGCCACATCAGGAACAAGGCTCACATATAAAAACCTGTCATCTAAAGACGAATCACAGATGGTTAAGCAATAAACTTTTACCTCGTGGGCTCAGCCCTTGTATATATTGACCCCATATTTGCATAAAAATTTTTTTCCTTTTTGGGTTACCTCTCGCCTCTCTGGCCTCCCATGTTGCCATTTCATGTATCTGGTTCCGCCAGTGCCAATATGCTGGCGGGTCCAGGGACACCCATTTTTGTAATATAGTCTTTCTAGCCAACAGACATACCTTCCGGCACCACAGCCTAGGTCCTTTCGCAGACTGTGTATCCAGCACATAATGATCCCATGTCCCCCTTGTTGTTAACTGTACCGTTTTAATCAGGAAGCGCTGAATTTGCCTCCAGAATATCTGAATACTCGGGCAGGCCCAAAAGGCATGAAATAATGTGGGAGCTTCATTGTCACACCTAACACATTTCGCTTCTCTGGTAGGGTCCATATGTCCCCATTGTTGCCCTGAGATATAAGCACGCATTGTCACTCTATATCCACTCTCTCTGAGCCTCTCATCTATAGTGAGCTTTGGAATGCGTCTCAGTGTGGCCTCGACATCCCAATTCCCCAAATGCCCCCCTGAGTCCTGTTCCCACTTACATTTGATGTATCCTAAATCTTTGGTGGGTTCCCTCTTCGCCAGAGCTCGAGTTATAGTTGACACTGACAGTCCTACCACCTCCAAGGCCTGAAAAAAGTTTGTAATCTGTTCGCCAATTTTCAATCGGAGTGCGTTTTGATTGAGACTCAAAATGTAATGTTTAACTTGTACATATGCAAAATGATCCCCCCATGCACTTCCTATTTTATTTTGCAAATCCTCAAATTTGATGATACCGCCTTCTTTACTGAGCAGATGTTCCACTCTAGTGATCCCCTGTACCTCCCATCTATGGAATGCCGGGTTTGTTTGGCCAGGGTCAAAACTCGGGTTCCCTCTAATCGTTAAAAGTTCTGAGGTTTCTGGCGTGCCCCCCATGGTCTTAATAAATGTCTTCCAAGCCTTACGCATAGGTTGCAGCAGGTGACAGTGTTTGAACTGTGTCGGTATTTGTCCCTGATCTAAATGCAACAGTGTAATGACATTGTATGGGGTAAAGTATTCCCGTTCCAGCTCCAGTGGTGTAAATGTAGTGGATTGGCCTACCCAATCTCCTATGTGTCTAAGTAGACATGCTTGATTATATATGGCTAGGTCTGGCATTCCCAAACCCCCACTGTTCCATCCTCCCTTCATTACTTTAGCTTGTATTTGAGGTTTCTTGTTTGCCCAGCAAAACCTACTGAGAATTCTGTTTATGTGTGCGAGGTCTTTGTTTTTCAGACGCAGGGGCAGTGTCTGCATGAGATACAACCATTTTGGAAATATCACCATACGTATTAAGTTTATCCTGCCATTCAGGGACAGTGGCAGGCCTTCCCAACTGCATAGCCGACGTCTTGTTCCCTCTAATAGGACATTGATATTTAAGTCGTGGAGTTTCTCTAGTTCCATAGTCATGTGAATTCCCAAATACTTAAATGATCCCTTTGCCCAGCTTAAAGGGAAATCCTGGTCCCAGGAATTTCTCACTGCCTCAGAAGAGGCTAGTGCTTCTGATTTATTCAGGTTCAAGCTCAACCCTGCGTAGTCCCCATATTCTTTTAAAGTCTCCATTAACACCGAAAACGATTTTTGGGGGTCTGTGATCAGTACTAAAAGGTCATCGGCGAATGCTGCTATTTTGAATTCTACCTGACCCATGCGCATTCCTTGTATCGTCGGACTAGTTACAATGTCCCGGATCAATGGGTCTAAGGACAGGACAAACAATAATGGCGACAAGGGGCAACCTTGTCGTGTTCCCCTATGTATGGAGAATTCCGCCGATTCCATCCCATTGATTCTTATCCGCGCTTTGGGCTCATGGTAAAGGGCCCGCACTGCTGATACAAATCTACCATCAAATCCGTATTTTTCCAGTGTGGAGAATAGGAATGTCCAGTGGACCTTATCGAATGCTTTTTCGGCATCGAAGCTAATCAGAAGGGCTGGCTTGTCCTCATATTTCCTCCTCTCTAAGGCCCCTATGATTTTCCGTAAGTTCTTAGCTATTACTCTGCCTTCTACGAATCCGGTTTGGGATTCGTGTATTAACTTTGGCAAGACCTTTTTCATGCGATTGGCCATTATTTTCGCAAGTATTTTGAGTTCCACATTCAGAAGGGAAATTGGACGATATGATTCCACATTTTGTGGATCCCTACCTGGTTTTGGTAGCACCACTATTCTTGCAAGAGACAAACCTTCCGGAGGTTTTTCCATGTCTATTATTTTGTTGTAAAATTTAGTTAATGCCGGGGCAATATGGTCGCCTAATACCTTGTAAAATTCTATACGAAAACCGTCTGGGCCGGGTGCCTTTAGCAGCTTCCCTTGCTTTATGCCCAATGTCACCTCCTCCACCGTAATTGGCAAATTTAATTGGTCTTTGTCTCGTTGGTTGAGGGTTGGTATTGCTAGATTGTTTAAATATAAGGATTCCGATAGTCCCTGTTCCCTTGGTTTCGCATAAAGGGTACGGTAATATTTAGCAAAGGCCTCACATATCTTTTCCGTTTTCTGTTCCATTCTCCCATGTTCTCCCTTCACTTGTAAGACCTGTCTCTTGCTCCCTTTCGGGGTGGCCAATCGTGCTAACAGGCGGCCCGCCTTGTTCCCAAATTTGTGTAATTGGAATTTATAATAGGTTTGGGACTTCGTGGCCCGCTGATGTAATAACATGTTTAGTGTGGTCTGTAGTTCTAGGAGGTTAGCCCGGTGGCTCTCAGCATGTGTTCTACCATATATCTGGCGGGCCTTACATATTAATTTGCTTAACCTTATTATTTCTTTGTTGCGGGCTGACCTGAAGTGGTGGTAGTAACTGATTATTTCCCCACGCAGCACTGCCTTCGCTGCTTCCCAGTATAAGACAGGATTCTCTGTATGTGTTTGATTTAGTACCGCGTAGTCCTCCCATCGTTCTTGTAACTTAGCTTTAAATTTCTCATCCCCCGCTAGATCTAACGGGAACTGCCAGAAGTTACCCTGTGGTTTCCTCTCTCCCCATTCCCATTCGAGACACACCCAGGCATGGTCCGAAATCGTGTAGGGCCCTATGCATGTGTCTATAACCTTATCAAGCATATTTCCTGGTATGAGTGTATAATCTATTCGTGCTTGGGAATCATGTGCTCGCGCGTGATGAGTATAATCTCTGTCATTGGGATGTAATACCCTCCACACATCTATGAGCTCTAACAACTATCCTAATCTTTGCAGACCTTTATGGGATGCCACTGAGTCACTTCTCTTACCCTGCGTGCTATCCACCGAGGCATCCCAAACTGTATTGAAATCTCCCCCCACCAGTACCTGCTCCCCCTGATATGAGAGCAGGCGTTGTATCAAGTGGTTGTAAAATTGCTTATCATAGTGGTTGGGGGCATACACATTGCATATTAGTATTTTCCGGCCTGTGATTTCCAATTCCACCAGTACATAGCGGCCTTTGGTGTCTGCCTCAATGTCCCTTGCGGATTAACACCGCCACCCCTCCTTTCTTCCCTTGTGCTCCCGCCGAGACGCATTCCTCCACCCACCATGTTTTAAGTTTTGCGTGTTCCTCTTGGCTGAGATGTGTTTCTTGCAGTAAGGCAATATCTATTTTATTTCTGTGTAGGTGCTGTAAGATTTTTGTTCTCTTTATGGGCGAGCTGATCCCACCCACATTCCACGTGACAAGTCTAACCATAATCTACAGGCGTGCTTGTTTGCTGTTGCGGTTCTCCGAAGTCATGTATTTTTCTCAGGGTGGCGCCCCAGCCTGCACCCCCCTCAAAACCTTGAACGTCCCTCCTGGCTTTGTCCCAAGTGGCGTCTCCCTCCCTCCCACTCAGATTAATCTTGATCCCCTTTATCCCTTCCTTTCCCCTATACCTTCCCACCCCTCCTGTATTCTGCCCCTCCCTCCTACCCCCATCCCCCTGTTTGATGTTCCCCCACATGGGAACAGATCACTTTTCCCGCCTCCCGACCTCCCTCCCTTACATGAATTGCTGTTGCGGCCTGTGGGCCCCAGCCCCCAACCCATCCTTCCAGTCACCCATCCTTCCCGCCAAACAATCTCCAACAAACATTGTACCCTTCAAATACATCCACTTAACCCGTACATCTTGCTCCCCTCCCTAATTATATTACAACTTAAAACTTATATACAGTTAACTTGACTTCTGGTCTGGAGAAGCTCCGTGCCACTATATTCTATTCAGTCCGGGTCTTCAAGCGTGGGTGCTCCACTATCCAGTCAGTCCTGTCTGGGTTCCAAGGTTGTCTAACCCTGCCCAGGCCAAACCAAGTGACTTGTAGTGTGCAGGTATTCAGACCTCCCTGGCTCCACATTCCAAACAAGCTATTTTAGCTTCCAACATCCTGAGCCATCTAAGAGTTTGCGGTAGGCCTCAACATTTCAGTCCATGAGCCCCCAGCCAGGCCACTCCATACTGCAACAATTTAAGTCAATGTGTCCATGAGAACTCCCTCTGATCATGAGTCCATCATTGTTTCGATCTCCTCAGTTCGGGTTGTCAATCTCGCCGTTTCCCATTCCGTCTGTTTCAATCTTGGCCACAAAATGTTTTGCCTCCTCTACCGCTTCGAACATGTGTGTTGTTCCTTTGTGAATGATTTTCAATTGTGCTGGGTACAACAAATTGAATCTGATCTTCCGATTAAACAATTCAGTGCATATCGGGGAGAAAGCCCGTCTCCTCCCCGCTACCCCCGCCGAGTAATCTTGGAAACAAAGGATTCTTTTTTGCTCATACAACAGTACATTATCTTTCCTCGAGGCTTGTAGAATGTATTGCTTGTGGTTAAAATTTAAAATTTTCATAATGAGCACTCGGGGTCTGTTGTTGTTATCCGTGCGGGGACCAAGCCGGTGGGCTCTCTCCACTCTCAATGGCCCCAGGCGTGCCGGGAAATCCACTCTTGCTGTGAGCCAGCATTCTAGTTCTTCAATTAGATCTTTGCCTCTCATAGCCTCCGGAAGCCCTACCAGACGCAAATTGTTGCGTCTGGATCGATTTTCCAGCTCTTCCAGCTTTTGTTCTAGGGCTTCCATTTGTTTTTTTGCTGTTTTTTGCTCAGTTTCCATTTCCTGTAGTTTGTCTTCCACCATCCCCGTCCGGTTCTGGCAGGCCACACATTCTCTCGTCAATTCATCCATACGTGCATGCAGCTTCTCCAAAGTCGCATCGATGGGTGCGAAGCGCCTTTCTAAAAGCTCCTCCATAACCACGGACATTTCCGCCGTTATCTCTGCCACCCACGACGGCGTAGTAGCGTTGTCTGGAACGCCGGGCGGGGACGCCATCTTGGGTTCTGCTTGTTTTTGCCGCAGCTTATCCTTCTGGGCAGATTTCGTTGCCATACCCCGTTCCTGTCGTCCGATTGCCGCTTGTTGAAATCACGCCTGTGTTCTGGTATGTTTTAATGTATTTATTAAGTCTGTTATTGGCTCTTTATTCCTGGGAGGGAGGATCGAGGTCGGAGAGCTCTTTAGTTGCGTCTGCTCTCCGCCATGGCGTCACGTGATCTCCGTCTTATCTGGAATATTGTAATGTTTTATACTAGGTTTATCCTCTCGATAGGTTAGGTTTATTAATAGGTTGAACAATTTTGACAGTATTTCCTCTTAATTAGCAATTTTACATTGACTTCTAGTGCATGAATGAATTTTGTTTAAATCAGGTTGCTTGACATTTCAGGCTCTTTTCAGTACTACATCTAAACTGGTGACAAAGCTAGTGCTGGTTCCTTTGTTTAGATTTTCTGCTGGCTTGCAATGATTCCTTGTCCCCTTGTTCTTAAAGGGGTGTGGTTTTCTACGATGGCTGACACTTTATTTCCTTTTTCTGTGGTCTCTGATTGAAACTCTTTTCCTTTATGGATTAGAACAAAACATTTTGTACAAAGATTAAGACATTTTTATTTGTTAAATGATTGAGAGGAGCCTACGTTATTCTTTTTTTTTTCTATTTTTTATTTTTATGTTTTTAATTAATGCTGATGTATTTGAATTTTATATTGTATAAGTTCAAATTGTATTTAATTTATTTTCCTTTGTAAACCACATAGGACTCATATTTGGGGATATAGTGATTATAGAATAGCTACCGTGTTTCCCCGAAAATAAGACACTGTCTTATATTAATTTTTGACCCCCAAAATGCGCTAGGTCTTATTTTCAGGGGCTGTCTTTTTTTTCGGGGAAACATCGGGGTTGGATCGGGGTTGGCCCGCCCGCCCTCCGTCGCTCCCGGAACTAACCTTAAATGCCTCCTTTCACCTTTGCAGCAAGCAGCAACAGGGCAGGCCACTCCTTCCTTCCGTGTCCCGCCCTCGCCTGACGTAACGTCCGCGAGGGCGGGGCACGGAAGGAAGGAGAGGTCTGCCCTGCTGCTGCTTGCTGCGAAGGTGAAAGGAGACATTTAAGGTTAGTTCCGGGAGCGACGGAAGGTGGGTGGAGGGGGGCCCGGCGACCTCGGGTGGGGGGGGGCGGCCCGGGGGCAGCCTTGTCCGGCTCTTGGCGGCCCTGCTTTCAAACAAAAATTTACTAGGTCTTACTTTCGGGGGAGGCCTTATATCTACCAATTCAGGAAAACCTCTACTAGGTCTTATTTTTGGGGGATGTCTTACTTTCGGGGAAACAGGGTATATTGATATTGGTATTGGTATTCTTTCTTTTTTGTGGGGCCTCTAGGGCTACAGTCACCCTCTCGTGAGATGTCCCCTACACATTTCTTCATCTTAAAACAGGTTCTGGGTGTCTTAAACATTCAAGACACACTCGAACACATTTGTATTCAATTCTGTCACTATTTTGTTTTTCTGTCTTGTAATTTCCTGTTTCCAGTACAACTTTAGTCATTTTGTAACATCCCTTAGCTTGGAACCAGGCACACTCTTCCAGCTTCCTGAGCTCAAGATTTTCTTCTTGGTACTTCTGTCTGCATTCCCTCATGTGCTCAGTTGGTTCCATTTTTCATTTTCCAGAGGGTTAAATAAAGGCCCATTTGTTTCTTTATTTATTAAGAAGCAGTCTAAGAACACTGCCCTTCACTACATTTTTCTAGAGACAAACACAGATGTTTCACGGAGCGGAAATCCACCAGACATGGCTTGATGGAATAGCTGGTTGTTTTGCTTTCATCTTTCTTGTTTGTTTACTGGAATTTACAAACTGAAGGATAAAATTAGATGACTCAACCTTTGTTCATTTCTGTAATGGGCGTCAGCAACTCTTACAAAGAGGGCTTTTTCCATTGTACATTTCTCCAGTGTCGTCACTGGCAGATAAATCCACATTCTTCCCCGTCTGTTTATTTATTTATTTATTTGCATTTGTATCCCACATTTTCCCACCTATTTGCGGGCTCAGTGTGGCTTACAATACATTGTAAAAGATGGAAGTGCAGTTGGTTGCAGTACAATTATGGGTTACATTGTGAAGAATTATATAAGACAGAGTAAGTTCAGGATATTCTTAGGGGATCGAACAGTGGAATATAACAGGGGTGAGTTGAGAGGGGGGCAAAACATAATCGAAGGAACAGGGAGGTCTGACAGTTTTGTCAGTGGGTGGGGTTTAAGAGTGGTGAGAGCGCGGGAGTAGAGGTTCAGAGAGTGTATTGGTGCGTGTCTATGAGATTCATTACATTAGTCTTATATTCCATAACATCCTCTAAAGGTTCTGTGTGGATCACAAATGAATAAGGAATGAAAAACCAGTCCATTTAGCTGGAAGACGTCAACAATTTATGTAACAGATCAGATTACAATTAACCTACATTTTGCTCAAATATCACCACTTTAAGTTGCATACGAAATGTCAAATAATTAGATACTGAACGAACAATTACTGGAAGAGAGTGCCACAATGAAGCAGCCTGGTAAAGAATCGAGGCAGAATGCTATCTGCTATCAGCTGCACTGATTTACTGGTGGAAACTGTAAAGAAACTTGCCCTTTACCCATTAAAGGGAAAGAAACCCCCAACTAAATAGGAAGGCAGATTCTCCTGTAGAGACCGAAAGACTAATGTACATAATTTGAAATGAGATCATGCAATAACTGGACCCCAATGCAATTTATGAAAATAAGCAAGGTGTGACAGATTCATCTCTTTTCAAAGAAAAAATAACCCTAATTGCCAAATTCATTTTCATTATTGATTTTTGTGCAGCTAATATACACAATGTTGCAGTAATCAATCTTTGAAAGCAACAATGATTGCACTGTTAATCGGAAAACCTGTAATTCAAAAAGAACTTAAGCATCGCTCTTAACTTTTTCAATAGCAAAAAAGAATGCTTCACCACCTTAATTACCTGATAAGCTATAGTCAATTGACGATCCACCTCTACTCCTAAAACCAATAGTAAAATTTTCCCTTCCCTGAACGTCTCTTACAGATCCTAACCAGGACAATACAGACAAAGGTAAGAGGATACATAATTGCTTTTCTGATATCCAAAACGGGGTAGATCCATGAACTTACATAGAGGGGCATAATCAAAAGTGGGTGCCCATCTCTGTGGGCGGCCATGCGAAGGGGCGGGACAAACCATATTTTTGAAAAAAGATGGGCGCCCATCTTTTTTTTCGATAATATGGGTTGTGCGGGGCAAATGCCTCGGATTTGGGCGTTTTTGAGCTGGGTGCTATCGGTTTTCAACGATAATGGAAACCGAAGGCGCCCAGCTCAAAAACGAACAAATCCAAGACATTGGGTCATGGGAGGGGCCAGGATTCGTAGTGCACTGGTCCCCCTCATATGCCAGGACACCAGCTGGGCACCCTAGGGGGCACTTTTACAAATTAAAAAAAAAATTAAAATAGCTCTCAGGTGCATAGCACCCTTCCCTTGTGTGCTGAGCCCCCCAAAACCCACTGCCCACAACTCTACACCATTACCATAGCCCTAAGGGATGCAGGGGGGCACCTACATGTGGGTACAGTGGGTTTTGGGGGGGTTGGAGGGCTCAACATTAACCAGCACAAGTGGAACAGGTAGGGGGGATGGGCCTGGGTCCGCCTGCCTGATGTCCACTGCACCCACTAACAACTGCCTGCAGGGACCTGCATACTGCTGTCAGGGAGCTGGGTATGACATTTGAGGCTTGCATACAGGCTGTCAAAAAAAGTTTTTAAAGTTCTTTTTTGTAGTGGGAGGGGGTTAGTGACCACTGGGGGAGTCAGGGGAGGTCATCCCCGATTCCCTCTGGTGGTCATCTGGGCAGTTGGGGCACTTTTTGGGGACTTGTTCGTGAAAAAAAGGGTCCAAAAAAGCGGCCCAAATTCTCACTTCTGCCGCCCTTCTTTTTTCCATTATCGGCCGAGGGCGACCATCTCTCCTCGGCCGATAAACACGCCCCCGTCCCGCCTTCACCACGCCTCCGACATGCTCCCATCAACTTAGTCCGTTCCCGTGACAGACTGCAGTTGGAGGTGCCCAAAATCGGCTTTCGATTATACCGACTTGGGCGCCCGTGAGAGAAAGGCGCGCATCTCCCGATTTGGGTCAAAATATGGGCGTCTTTCTCTTTCGAAAATAAGCTGGATAATTCCTTTTTCTGATATCCAAAACGGGGTAGATCCATGAACTTACATAGATGGCTTTACTTTCAACAGAACACAGAAGAAATTGTGTGGTATGGTTTGTCTCCTGATGAAGTAACGAAACACTGGTGCTCTGTAGCAAACCGAAGCTAACTGCACATCAAACAAGATAAGTACCTGTATTTGTGACATTCTAGAGAAAAGAATTGGTAAAAGCCTTAAGAAAAAGAACAAAGAAAAATATAAAGGAATAAAGTTTTATAGAATGAAAAAATGAAAAAACAATAGAAAAAAATTAAAAAAACTTTCCCCGGAGGTTTTTAAAGGCTGATGAAGAAGCCCGCCCGGCAAGCTACAAAAAGCAAAAGCTAAATAGTTAGCCGAGCATCAGAAGCCTTTTTCCTCCTTGCGATAAAAAATTCAAACTGGACACAAGCATAACCTAAGGAAGGTAAAGCTTACAACTTGTTCCCTAAAAGATTTAGTCCTAACCACAGAAATTTAGTTTTTCCTGATAAAGTTTTAATCGAAATTCTGTTCTCCAACATTCAATAACCCGAAATCAACAAAACAAAATCAAGATCATCATGTTAGATTGTATTTCTACTTGGACAGGGAAACTTTTTAGTGTCTGAACTAGTAACTCACCTTGAAATCAGATTTGGAAAGGCAAGTAATTAAATCTCAAATCCAAATTCTAATCCATAGGGTTCAAAGTAGGATGGTCTTTCATTGACTTTCCAACAATGTACTAGACAGTGATCTGTGGACACTGCTAAAAGTCAATTTGGGAGAATGAGTTGAACTAGGTCAATGCTTCTCAGCGCAGTGTTTGGGGCACACACAGCCAGTCAGGTTTTCAGGATATTCGCAATGAATATGCATGAGCTAGATTAGCATACCAAGGAGGCATAGTCCATAGTCTGCTTTTGAGACAGACATGGGAAGCAACTGCTTGCCCTGGGATTTGTAGTATGGAGTGTTACCACGATTGGGTTTCTGCCAGGTACTTGTGGCCAGGCTTGGCCACTGTTTGGAAAACAGGATACTGGGCTAGAAGGACCAATGGTCTGACACAGTATGGCTACTCTTATGTTCTATCTATCTCATGTTTATGTTTATTGTGGACATCCTGAAAACCCAACTGACTGGATTGAGAACCACTTGACTAGGTTATATGTGTGTAGCAGCTCAACTAAGCTGTCTAATCCTCAGAATTATATTTTTAGCATCTCAGTTACTGTTTGACTTAGGCTATGCTCCCCCTGGTCATGACTCCAATCTACTCTAGAGGTTAAGAAATAAAATAGAATTTTAAAAAATGGAAAATAGTGATACCTTCTTATTGGACTAACTTTCAACCAAAACCTCCTTCCTCAAGAAAGAACTGTTGGTTCTGCTTTTTTATTTTCCTTTTTTTGTTGTTGTTTTATTTCTGCTTCTTAATTTGAAATGTGATTCTAATATGTCAATTTTTGAAATTTATACCTGCTCTCTTTATGTTTTGCACAGTACAGGGGGATGTGAATCACTGCTTCTCTTTATCTGGTTGTTGCATTGTGGGCGGTGTCTGGCTTCTTGGGAGTTCAGTTTTTAATTTTTGTCTCCCTATTTCTATCTTTAGTTTGTGATTACTTAGACTTGGTAAGGTTCTGTGTGTGAGAAAAGTGATCAGGTATTCTTTTAGCACTGACCCCCAGATTCTGTTTAGCACTTAGAGATCCCTTCCAAAATCAGTGCAGATTCTATAACAATGTGTATAACTTAACAAGCTAATGAACGCTAATAGCACTTAACAAGCAATAATGAGCACTAATTGGCACTGATTAGAATTTACATGCATAAGTTACTAAGTGTATTCTATAATGAAGTGCGCGGAATTTCTAATGTGCACAGGCAAAAAGGGGTGTGGTTATGGGTGGGGAAATGGGTGTTTCTTTGGTGTTCTGAAATTTATGGCCCACTGCATGTAAATCTAAATGCCGAGATTTACGCCACATTTTCGTTGGTGTAAATGGATGCTCGTAGTTTTAGGTGCTGAGATATCACCTAATTGTATTCTATAATTGGCACCTAAATCTAGGTGCCAATTAAAGAATATGCTTAATCGGCCCTGATTTCAGCGCCAATTTTTTAGGTGCCATATATAGAAACTCCCCTGAACGTCTGTGTAGAATCAATCTGTAGTTATTAGGCTTGTTTAGTTTTCCGGTAAGCGTACTGATATTTTAGTACGCACTGCAGTGTTTACAGAGCTGCTTCCAAGCTTGTTGTTTGACTCCTGGAAGTTGCTGCTATTATGGTGTGGTAGAATTGCGCTATTAGCCCTGAGTGACATTTGTAGTGTATTGTATTACTTCACAATATGCCTGATACTGGATTTTGGATTGGGGGGGGGGGGGGTTAGATCACACCTTTCTGAGTGGTAGCTCAAGGTGAGTTACATTCAGGTACAGTAAATATTTTCTGTCCCTGGAGGGCTTACAGTCTAAGATTGTACCTGGGGCAATAATGATTTGTCCAAGATCTCAAGGAGAAGCAGTGGGATTTGAATCCTGGCTTCACTGTTTGTCAACCTGCTGCTCTAACCATTAGGTACAACTAATACCTATTCTAAACATGTTTGATAACAGTAAACTAAAAGCCAGCAGAACTGAAGCCTGGTGGCCATTTGGCAACCTACCAAAAAAAAAAACTAATAGGCAAATCATCCTGGTGGTTGTCAATAACCACAAGATTTCTGTTATGGTGCTGCTAAACATCACTGTTAACATGGCCAACAGGAATATGTCAGACTGGGGAGCTAGGGCTGAGCAGGGGGCAAGTGTTAACATACCTGAACATAATACTGCAAATATTACTCAGTGTAATATGTTGTATTATTTAGATTTTGTTTGGTACATAATTCTTTGGAATGGATTCAGTGCATGATACCATCAGTAACAGAGGTACAATGGGGGTGGGGGGAGCTGGTAGATGAAAGAGGGAGCCCCTACTGTCTCTTTACTGCTAACATAGGCCACACCCAAATGTAGTCAGGCATAAGTGTTATTCTATACACCATGCCTAACTTTAAGCACGGTTTATAGGATAGCGCTGAATGGGGGGTTTTTTCAGTGCCACATATAGAATTTAGTCCATGATGTCTTGGGCAAGTGGGCAGCCTAGGGGTCTAAAAGTTAATCGAGTTGGGAGGGGGGTGGGGAGAAGGTGGTATAAAGATGAAGGTTCATCTAAGGCCCTGATGGCGAACCTATGATACGCGTGTCAGCACTGACACTCGTAGCCATTTTTGATGACACGCGGCACCGCCGCAGTGTGGTCCGCCCTCCCTCCTCGCTCCCGGAAACTAACCTTAAAGCCTCCTTTCACGTCGCAGCAAGCAGCAGCAGGGCAGGCCACTCCTTCCTTCCGTGTCCCGCCCTCGCCTGACGTAACATCCGCGAGGGCAGAGCACAGAAGGAAGGAGGAGAGGTCTGCCCTGCTGCTGCTTGCTGCGACGTGAAAGGAGGCTTTAAGGTTAGTTCTGGGCCCGGTAGCAGGTGGAGGGGGGGCCCAGCGACCTCAGGTGGGCAGCGATCTCGGGTGGGGGGGCCCGGGGGCGGTCCTAGTAGATTTTTCTCGAAGTGACACACCACCCGAGTTATGCTCGGTTTTTTCGCGAATTTTGACACACCAAGCTCAAAAGGTTGCCCATCACTGATCTAAGGTGCCAATGCCCTTGTCCTGGCTCTGCACATGGCATATTAGATTCCCACTGGAATTATTTTCCACAATGGTGCCAAGGCAATAGTTTGCTCTTGGCTTTTGAGCAAAGTTAGTGTGGCATCAGTGCACAATTTTGTCATCACATTATACAAAACAAAGGGGGGGGGGGGGGTTCTCCTCACACGAGTCAACCCTGTGCAAAGCGTTGAGCACACAGCACGTTTAAAAAAAAAATATGGTATTAAGCCTAATTCAGTACAGGAAGAGTGAAAGGCTGAGCACAATGCCAGAGCTCTAACATCAAGTCAGAGGAAGAGTAGAGAACATGCAACTTTGTTCTGGCTTTGAAGCAGAGAGTGAATCTGACAACTGCGACACTTCACGCTCTGAAGGCTCCCCCCAACACACAAAAACTCCATGGTGGTCCAGTGTTTCTCACACCTGGCTGCGGGAGCTCCGGAACAATCAGGTTTTTAGGATATTTAGAATGAAACCCAGCATATGTAAATGTATCTCATGCATATTCATCGAGAACAACCTGAAAACTCAACTGGTTTTAGGTGCCCCAGGACATGTTTGGAAAAGCCCTTGTGTAGTTGACCCCCTTCCTCTTGACAACCAAATTAAAAGTTCCTGTGACCTCGTGGACACCCTTTCCATGCACCACTTATTCCTGCCTCCATGCTGTTGTCTTGCAAAATGGTAACACCTGACCCCCCATTAATATCTGCTTTGGTTGTACCACTGAAAGGGCACTATATCAAATCCCATGTCATGCATCTGGGATGCCAGAGCAGCAACCAACAGGTCAGGGTAAAGAAACCCCCACGTGTGTACCAACAGTCAAAGCCAAGAAGTTGGGGTAGACCAAAAAATCTTGACAGCCAAAGGTTGACTGAAGTGACTATTAGCTCCAAATATGTATGTGACCCGACACGGGACCGTGTTTCGATGGTTCTACCTTCTGCCTCAGGGGTCAAATATTACACACAATGTTAAACAAGAATAAAAACATATAAATAATGAGTATAACAACCTTTGGCTGTCTAGATTTCTTGGCCCACCCCCTACTTCTTGGCATCTAGGATGCACCATGCAGGGATCAGTCTCTTAAATAAGGGGATTTTTGCCTTACTTGGCATGACTAGCTAGAGTCTACCAATTAAGGCAAACTTTCCTTATTTGGCAGACTGACCCTGTGTGGTGCATCCCAGGATGCACTACAGAGAGTCAAGCAGGGGGGGAACCTAGGAGTCCAGCAGACTGGTTTGGTGTTTTTTGTTTCCAATGTCTCCCTTCGTCAGTGGGAGAACCAATCTCCGCATACACAATGGCAGAAGGGAGATCATTGCAGCCAATGGTGGCACATTACCACAGCAGCATATACTGTTTTTCCAATAGCACACATGTTAACTAAGTGGTAATTTACATGCTATGTACTTATTGCATTGGAGAGCTAAAAATGTTATGTTAGGAAATGGTATGCTTAATCAGTGCAAGGATCTAATGCAAGCTTACTGCAGGAGTGTCCAACCTCGGCTCTCACTCAGTTGGGTTTTCAAGATTTCCCCAATGAATATGCACGAGAGTCATATACTGTACACATACTACCTCCACTGTATGCAAATAGCTCTCATGCATATTTATTGGAGAAATCCTGAAAACCCAACTGGGTTGTGGCCCTCAAGAACCAAGGTTGGATATCCCTGTCTTAGTGCCTCAGGGTCATGATTTACATTGCACCTAAATTACTAGGTTTAAAATTTTAGTTTACATATGCCCTCCACGATCTCCACTCGCTGCTTCCCCACGGTCAGCATAACACTTTACTGGCACCAGGGCTGAATGGGCACCTAATGTGTAGTACCTGCAGAGCCACTGGCTGGCCAATAGGGGCTGCCATCTTTTCTTGTCTGAGGGCATCTCTGAAGTGCTAGAAGTTCAATTATTATAGGAGAACTGCAAGATAAGGAACTATGAAACTACAAATGTGTTATTTTTAAAGAATTTATTTTTCTTCTGCTCAGAATTTTAATAAACACTTTTCCATCTGTAAGCTATAAATGTTTCTATTCAAACAATTTACATATATACATATGTCGAATAAATATAAGTGGAATACAAAAGAATCATTATATACATAAAAGCCTTCAAGACAATAGTATTTAAATACATACAGCATTTTGATAAGACATACAATCAGTCTTCAACTGATAACATAATACCCCAATACTAAACAGGCATCATAGTAACTGGAGCTAGATTTATACAATTTTTACAAAATGGAGCACTTTGACCTTACATAACAGGACTAGAAGCCCCCAGGAATTAAGAATCTCTCTCTCTCAAGGTTCACTCCAACTTACATACAATGAGACTTTGAGCCCGATATCACAATAAATCACATTGGACCTTGTAACAGTTTCTCACACACACCCAAGCCCCAAGTTGGCTAATTCAGGGCTTCTACTCAAGCAAGATCTGTGTAGCCCAAAACTAGCTGCTTCCATATGTAAAAAAATATGAATAGAAAAAAAATATCAGCTCATCTTCAATGAACAGTGGATATGTGTTATGGATGCAGAGCTGCAGGTCCGTTTATGAACAGGTTTGCTTTTTAGTTTAAAATGCCAGCTAGATTTTCACTATTACCTTGTTATGGACCACCGCTTCTTCAAAGAAGGCACCAACTGTAGATGTGTTCGATTTTCTTCAATATATAAAAACAGCACTTAAAACTGTGCTTAAAAATCTGACATCCTATCTTTGTCCAGTGCAAAAACAAAAAACTCAACTGTACTTTAAGTGAGATCTTAGGTTCTACTACATACATCTGGAATCATGTCTCAGCTTCTCAAATACGACTGAGCTGCATAAAATCCAGGGGGAGAGAACTAGTCAGAGCTCTGTTCTCCCCCTGCAAACAGTAAGCATTTGGAGATTCCAGTCTGGCAAAAGCATCTCTCTCACTTGTCAGATAACTGCTAGAAACCTTTCGAAGGCCATTGCTGCTCTGCTATGGACAGACGTTTTTCCACACCATTCAACATACAAACTTCCACTTCCTCAGTTTGAGGGAAAGTGCTCAGGTGGCTTTGTTTGAAATACTGACAAATTGAATCATAATTAACAAAACTGTAACTCTACAACTGCATAGCAGCTGCACAAAAACAGGTTTAAACAGCAGTGCAAATCTGGAACCTTTACAATTCTTTTATGTAGAAAGAACTGAATTCTACCAGTAATATACATGAATAGAAGTAGACAGCAGATCTGTACCAAGGGGCCAGATGCGCAAAGGTCCCCTTTAAGAATCCGTCTGTATTTCCAAATCGGTAAACATTACAGATTTGGAAACACACAGGAATTCCCAGAGAGAAATCGCATGGAAATGAGCTGTTTGCTGCTTTTGCGAACAGGAGGGGCGTAGCCAGACAACAGATTTTGGGTGGGCCTAGGGAAGAAGTGAGAGAGCACCAATTGCTGCCCCCCCCCCCCAACCACCACCCAAAAAATCTCTCAGCTGGTGGGAAAATGCTTCTTTCCACCTTGGCAGTCTGCAGCAGGCAAGCACTGAAAACTGAACATTCGCAGTCTTCAGCTGGCCGGGCTTGGGATCCCACCACCACCACTAAACATGTGCTACTGTTGGGTGGGCCTGAGTCCTAAATGGGTGGGGCCTGGCCCACTCAGGCCCACCTGTGGCTACGCTACTGGCGAACAGGGCTCATTTGCATGCGACGGGGGAAGCCAGTTGGTCAGCTGAGCATGTGCAGATGAGACAATCACTAAGCGCGCATGCTTCAGATGTCTTTTTACATGCAGACGAGCTGCATGTATGAAAGAAGTGCATAAATGAAAGAAATTTTGGCTTTTTTGGTTTTGTTTTCTGCTTCTGCTAGATCTTACCGTCAGCCGCCTGCAGTGCAAGGAAGGGACAACACCAGAGAAAGAGGGGAGGGGAGGAGAGGAGAGGCAACATTCTCTGACCCTGTCCTCCCTATAGAGCCGTGACAAGAGGAATGGCCCCGCCTCTATCAGGCCTTCCACTTCCTCCCCACCTCCGTGCAAGAGGACCCTGACCTCCAGACTTCCCGTTACAATTTCAGCGCTAAAGGTAGGGGCTGCTTCTATGCGTTGTTCGGAAAATGGCTGCGCATTGTTTTGCTTGCACATTTGTACAGTAATTATCTCAATATAATAGCTTTGTATTCCATTTTCGTTAGCTGCTATCGTGATAGGAAAAAAAGAGCTTGGAGAACCCTTTTGTACATGACTCGTTTTACTCCTTGTTCGCTAAATCAGCTAGAACTGGTATAAAAACCACATTGCTGGCTCGTTAGGTTTAGTACATCTGGGCCCAAGTGTTGCATGGAGTGTGAAATAAATCATGAAAATACTGTGGAATTCAGGAAAGAAGATGTATACAGTATATGAATTCACATACTGTATACAGCAGAAGAGCTCAACCTAGTCCTGAGGACAAAACCAACCAGTCAGGTTTTCAGGATGTCCCCAATGAATATGCATGAGATAAAGTTTGCATGTACTACCTCCACTGTATGCAAATTTTATCTCACACAAATTCATTGGGAACATCCTGAAAACCTATTAGAGGTGTCCTGAGGACAAGATCGAGAACCACAGCTGTATAGAAATCTCAGGAAAAACTTTTCCATTTTGTATCTAAGTGCATTTTTTTTTTAATTTGGAAGAAGAGACTCCTTCCCCGATTTTTTCCAGCATACTGAAATTTAAATCACCATTGTTACAACTGTGTCTTAAAATGGTCATTATACTCTCGTATTTAACAGTAAGATTTTAAATTAAACATGTTAGTTGGGTTGTAAAAAAATGGAGGAGCTTTTCTGGTAACCATTTAATACCTTACAGTGGACAAAGCAAGGGTGAGTTAAGAGAAGAAATGTAGGGTACTTGAACACTGAGGCAGGGTTAAACCAAAGAGGATTTTAAAATGGTCTATGCAGTATAAATATTAAAGAGACACACACTAGACATAAGCAAAGTACAATAACCTGGAATCTCCTCTATCAGAATGATGCCTGTCAGTTCAAACAGGCTTCCTCTGTGTGAAGAGAGAGGTGGCCTTCAGTGCTTCACATGTCAATTTGTTCCAGCGGCTATAATGCTTCATCACTCCTCACTCCAAGTAGATGGATAAGTTGTTGTTGTTTTTTTTAAGCAGAGTTCATTTCATGGTGGAGTTTCTCTCAGAATATCCCCAGCCTCATGTAACCTTATAAACTCAATCTGAAAGGTGAAGGGGGATGGGAAAGGAAGAGGAGAGAAAAAGTATTTTTTTTTTACACTTTCATCCAAACTGAGCTTTGCCAGCAACACACACATTTCCTCAAATAAGAGCAAGTTAACATGAATCACTCTTCAACAAAATTGTCAACCTTGTCATGGGGGGAGGGCAGAGAAATGGCTCTATGCCTTTAAATCTGTTAAAGTGGTGGAAGACTTGAATTAAAAATCAATAGATAAAATCAACCTTGACAAGATGAATTCTAGCACTGGTACAAAAAAAAAATTATTTCAGAGCAGCATCAGGTAAAATGAATCAACTCTAGAGTCCCTTCCTCAGTACTTGTCCCATGCTTCCTTGAATATGAAACTGTCCTTGGAACAGCCTCCCAATGGCACTGGGCACAAGAATCCACCATCCTTTCTGTGAAGAAATTTAGATTACTCTTAAGTCTATTCCCTTTCACCCTCATCCTATGACCCCTTATTCTAATGCTCCATTGAGATGTTTGCCTCCTGTTCAGTTTATAGCTTGGAGATTTAAACTGCCTTCTCCCCTATCCTGTTTTCCTCCAGGGCACACATATTTACATCTATCTCACATATGCTTTAAGACAGACTGTTGACCATTTTAATGGCAGCCCTCTAGACCAGAAGTTCAAAAGTTGGGACATACCTAACAGATGATGCTTGCACGTAACACACAGCAAACGTGACCCTCACAGATCTTTGGTCCGATATAGTATGGCAGTTCTTATGAATTAAATGCAAACATGCTTTGAATCACAAAAACCCCACCCACCGCAACAGGTGTAGATCAGAGCTGTCATTTCTATTTCAGCCAAAAATGCACCGGCATTTTCAGCCAAAACCACAAGACCAAATCCAAATTTCAGGTCAGTTTTGGTCTGAAGTCAAAACCAAAACTTGGTCGGCCTCTACTTTGCTGCCTATACAACCCAGAAGGGGCACAGCATCAGGGTTTGTGTAGCTACGTCTCCTGTTGCCACTCTCCTCTCCAAGGTAATGCTGCTTGTGTTGGACGGGCCAGCAACACACTGGTTGAGAACTGTTGCTCTAGACCGACTCAGTCTTGTTTCCAGGGCTTTTTTTGAGGGGGTACTGAGCACCGGCACCTTTTCCATTGTCTGCTAAAATTGACCCATGGTTTCCAAGTTTTAATGAAAGATCTCAGGCTCTACACAACAATTCTGCCTTATCATAGGTTCTGTTACTGGTTGCAGGGGGCCTGGCTATTGTGGGGTGGGTCCCTCAGTGATCACTCCCACCCCTGAAGGGTGCCCTGCCATTTGAGTACCGGCACCTTTTTCGCTAGAAAATATGCACTGCTTGTTTCTATCCTTTTGAAGAAGATGTGGACTTCGAAGTTGCACACAGTACTCCAAGTGTAGGTCTGAGAAGCAGTATCAACTCCTTTGACCGTCATTCCTCTTCCTATGCTCCCAAGCATCTGTCTTTTGCCATTACCATCTCTTTGGCCACCTAAGAATCAGATACAGTAAAAGGGTGACCGAATCACCCCTTGAGGAGTTTCAGTCCAAATGAATGACCCTAACATTACTAAACATTCTTGAAATTCTGCTAGAGCCTTATTAGGATTTATCTACTGCTTTTTTTGAAGAAATTCATCCAAGGAAGTATACAACAAGTATAATCCAGACATAGGCAATGCAATTGAACAGTACGAATATTCAAAACAGTATACATTAAAACATCTCAATAATCAGCGAAGGGGATATGTTGTGGTGGAACAGATAGATAAGGGGGTCCCATGAAGAAAAATCACACATGCAGTCAAAAAAGGTGCATGTGACTGAGCTGGGTCCCAGCATGTCAACTGCAAAGCAGCCAGAACTCCCTACCAAACTCAGCTGTTGGCAGCAGCTTTCTTGAGCTTCTGTCGCTGGCACTCTGACTCAGGGATGTTGCTGCCAACTGCTGAGCTTAATAAAAAGGGAATTCTGGCCGCCTTCAGAGGATGTTTTCAACTGCAGGGCTTGGCGATCCTTGCAAACTAAGGTATTTATGTTTTGGGTTGGGGGGGGGCAGGATGGATATAACTTTATGCCCACCCACTTTGGGCTCAGGTCCACCCACAAATGTGTCTGTCTGGCTACGCCACCACTGTGATGGATTGGTAGAATGAGCACATGAACGGACCAGTGAAAGCAAATAAAATGAATATTTACCATTATCTTTTGATGCTCCCATATAACCATGTCACATTACAGCACATACCAAGGGTGCACAATTGGATTTATATAATAAACATCTACCTACTGGAAGCGGAAAACCATGGGACCATAAGTGAGACTCATTTGCATAAAACTAGTAAGAGCCAAGTGTGAAAGAAGTCACTATGGTAGGGTTGGTCCTGCCTACTGGGATAAAACTCTCTTGCAGCCGAGGGGATTAAGGCCAAGCCACATTCACCATAGCCCAAAACAGATAAGAACCCAAGTTTTTGGAGAAGGAATGGACTTACAGCAACTGTCTGCAAATTCAGAACCAAAAACACGACAGACCACTAGCAAAAAGTCCTTACCCACTCTTCTTTTTAATCTTACAAGTTTGTGAGAAGGAAACCCCTTCATAGACTCAAAGCACAGGCTAAAGCAGACAAATGTGTATCAGAAATAGGAAAAAAAAGGTAGAGAGATCCAAACTATTACCTTTTCCTGTTTTTGACTTCCCAGCCATCTCGACACTTCAAAAAATAGAGATCTTTACCGGGCGTTATCTTGGTCCTCTGGAGATCGTCTTCAGCACAGAAAGTAAACCTACAAGTGTCAAAAATAAGTTAAATGCAAAGTTCCCACAGAAGGGTGCCCAGTGCACAAGAATATTACATTAGATATGGTGATGCAGGTTAGAAAATGGGCTCCTTCGTTAGTATTGCATTAATTAGTGAACGAGCATGGTAACCTACCACTCTGGCATGACAGCACACAGTAATGTGCACGCTATGTTAGCAGGTGGAAACTGGGCAGGTTAGAGGCAGAGAACGGGCCTGGACTGCAGATTGCAGTTAGCATGGATGCACTTAATGCCTCCTCAAGAGGCATTATTTTATCGCAGGAGCGTAGCCAGACAATAGATTTTGGGTGGGCCTAGGCAAGAATTGGGTGGGCACCAAGTGTTCTCCCCACCCCCACCCCCCCAAAAAAAAAAAATCTCAGCTGGTGTGAAAACGTTTCTTTCCACCTTGGCAGCAGGAATGCACTGAAAACTGAGCATGTGCAGGTGCCGGGGTTGTGGAGAGTAGCGTTTTCGTTACCATCAGGGGGAAATCTTCAGCTGGTGGAGCTTGGGATTCCCACCGGCTACCACTAAACATGTGCTACTGTTGGGTGGGCCTGAGCCATAAATGGGTGGGCCCTGGCCCACCCAAGCCCACCTGTGGCTACGCCACTGTTTTATCGGTTAGCATTTACCACGCAGTAAAGAACTTGTCTGTGCAGTAATTGCAGAGGACTCCCGCCCCAACAGCTAGCATCTTAATTATTTATTTATTACATTTGTACCCCGCGCTTTCCCACACATAGCAGGTTCAATGCGGCTTACATAGTAAATAGGATTACAAAGTCTTGAAGGAGAATATTACAAGTTGTAGTAAACATAGTAATAGTAGGGTTAAGAAAATATGTGAATTATCATGGAGAGGTAAACAAAGATAGGATGAGCAAAAGGGAAAGAGATTGGGAGGGGTAAGGAGTAGGAAGGATGAAGAGGAAAAGATTGAGGGATGAGCATAAGGAGATTGGGAGACATGGTCTAAGATACAATAATCGTCAGGAGAGGAATCATGTGGGTGGGCTTAAAAGTTAAGTTGGGTCATTAGGGTAAGCTTTCTTGAAGAGATGGGTCTTCAACATTTTTCTGAAGGGTAGATGGTCGTTGATTGTTCGGATGGATCTTGGCAGAGCGTTCCAAAGCTGGCTGCCCAAAAAGGAGAAACTGGATGCATAGGAGGTCTTGTATTTAATACTTTTGCAGTTGGGGAGGTGTAAATTGAGGTAAGTACGAGAAGACGATGATCTATTTCTGGTTGGGAGGTCGATGAGGTTATTCATGTAGATAGGTGATTCTCCATATATGATCTTATGAATCAGAGTGTGGACTTTAAAATTTATTCTTTCTCTGATGGGGAGCCAATGAAGCTTCTCTCGAAGAGGTGTTGCACTATCAAATCTTGACTTGCCAAAGATAAGTCTGGCTGCTGTGTTTTGGGTAGTCTGAAGTTTCTTCAGGATTAGGGTTTTACATCCTAAGAAAACACTGTTGCAGTAGTCTGCGTGTGTGAGTACTGTGGATTGCACAAGGTGCAAATAAAAACAGAAAAACCTGCACTTCCAAAAAGGGCCTCAATTTATACAGTGAAGAGGAATCTGTCCATGGGTAACATTATTTGCATCCTTTTCTCAATTATTTACCCAGTGCAATGATGTGTGTAATGCTATGAAATGGATCTTGTTCCCTGCAGTGGTCTGCCAAAATACCAAAATTCTTTCACAAATAAGCTAGAATCCTCCAAAGATATTTTGAAACCAACATATGACAATTTATGAAATGGGAATGTCTGCCAAATTCAGAACTACGAAACTGGTAATGCAAGTCTTACTACAGAAAACCTTCTAGACCTTCGATTAACACACAGAGAATACAGTTTGGGGAGGAGGGGGGGGGGGGGGGAAATATACAAGATTCTTTGTGCAGGTCATAAATGCTAGAACTGATTCAACTAGAGATGTTTTTTCTTCAGAGAAGTGCTTGGGGAGAACATAAGAACAGCCATACTGGGTCAGACCAATGGTCCATCTAGCCCAGTATCCACTGTGGCCAATCCAGGTAAAACAAGTATCTGACAGAAACCCAAATGGTAGCAACATTCCATGATACCAATCCCAAGGCAAGCAATGGCTTCCCCATGTCTGTTTCAATAGCAGTGGATTTTTCCACCAAGAACTTGTTCAAACCTTTTTTTAAACCCAGATACGCTAATCACCGCTACTAAATCCTCTGGCAATGAGTTCCATTTGCTACCACTGCTTCATTATAATGTCTGCTGAGACTTCAAGCGGCAGCCTTGGAAGTCTTGGCAACCATTCTAAAGAAGGGGCAGAAGCGAGAGGATCAGCAACAACAGGGCAGGAAAGATGGGGATCTTTCCTACTCCAAATAGACCACCAGATAGAGGTACGTGCAGGGAGGGTAAAAAACAGTGAATTTTCATTTATCATGCAGAAATTTAGAGGGAGAGATGGAGACAAGCATATGGGTGGTGGATGGAGTCATTCATGGGTGGGTAGGAGAAGGCTGTGGAAAAAAAAACTGGGAAAGTAGGTGGGAGGGGGCTGTAAAAAAGTGGATGGTTTGTGGGTGCAGGGAGCGAGGCTGGAAAACAAGAGTCGTAAGGGGGACGTACCTAGAGGGAGGGAAGAGGAAAGGAGGAAATAGAAGGGGAAAGAGGGAAAAAAAGGGTGACATGCTGCTTGTGGACGTTTGCTTTTTGGAAAATGTACATCTTGTACTTAGGGTACTGAAGAAAACGCATTTATGTTACTTTTACCAGTATTTTCACTGCTTATAGAATCTGGATTTCTGGGGGGGGGGGGGGGGGGGTCAAGGTGACTGAGCAGTTTGGTGTGATGTGATGCGGTGCAGCAGAGCTGGGTGGGCCGGGTATAGAGGAGATTACATGTGGTGGGGTACATATGCTAATCTCAACTTTGTTAAATGTTTTAGACATAACCATCTGCTTGTTCCCATGATATAACTATGCTGTGTACTTTTCTACAGGCCTCCAAGAAACTGGAAAATGGCCCAAACACACTTTATGGATTTTATCTCTAACACATGCACAACCAACTCCAGCATACTGATAATTGGAGATATTAACCTACACTTAGAAAAATCAAAACATCAAAAGCACAAGGAACTGCATTGAATTCCTGCTCCTCTGGGGACTTCAATGGTCACCAGAACCCTCTACGCATACCAAAGGACACGTTTTAAACCTAATAGCATACAGATTCTCACCCAACCAGGACTTTACCAAACATAACCTAAACTGGACAGAAATTCCCTGGTCCGACCACTTCAAACTAAACACAACCCTCTAATGGAGAGAGCTAGGGATCACCCTAACACAACCATGAACCATTCATAACTCACAAGGAAAAGCTGATGCAACTAAAATTCTGGTCCTCCATCTACAACGATCACTGGTCACCTCAAATGGAATCAGGGGATTTCATAACAGATTGGGACAAAAGAAGTTATCACTGTACTAAATGAGATAGCACCCATGAAACCCAAAAGCATACATGGAAAGGAAACTGGCCCATGGTACGACGATACACTAAAAACCCAATGCAGACGACAAGAACGAACCTGAAAGAAAAAGAAAAATGAATGCACCATTACAGCTGGAGGGAGTCACAAAAAAGATACAACAACAGAATCAGACAGGCTAAGAGGAAATTCTATAAAGAACAAGTAGGCTCAGATTCCAAAGATGCAAAGACACTCTATAAACTTGTAAACAACCTATTAAACACCAAACCTCTCACGACGGGCGACGCCAACAGTGTATTTGACATGGGAACAACTATTCCCATAGCAGACAACCTGAAGATCCCGGGAATCAGCATACATCATGAACTATTCTTAGACCAACAGGTCACAAACACTACAAAGAAAATTTAAGACAACATGGAAACTTAAAAGCATAAAAAACTATTCTCCACAAGACGTTTTTTGCTCTCCTGTCCAAACCATGGTCCTTGCACATGGAATCTACGCAGGATTCAAGGAACAGACCTTAAAGAAGTTACAAACTGCACAAAGTATGGCAGCAAGACTTATCTATGGCAAAAACCGATTCAAAAGCACAAGACCTCTGCTCCAAAACCTACACATCATTCAAAATCTGTACCTTGGCCTACAAAATAATCTTTAGCCTCACCCCAGACTACATGTCTGACCTAATTGCCCTACCACTACGCGACGCAACCGCGCCAAGATCCTACCTAACCCCAAAATGTCAAGACCTGAAATACAAAAACACACACACACACACAAGTTTCTCTTACGTGTGCACCAAAATCTAGAACTCCTTACCGAAAAACCTTATCTCAGATGCTGACTCACAAAGGCAATAAGAGCAAGACTGACATACACTTTTTGCTTATTTGCAACCCAAATTTTTAGTGACTCCTGCGCAGTCTGTATTGAGGCACCAGTCCTCAATTTTACTTTGAACTTCTTTCTTTTATTTTGGCTGGAGAAAAGAACTTTTATCTTCCCTTCATATTGCAAATAACTTTCCTCATGCCCTGTGACCGGTACTGGATCTATATTTACATCTAACCCTCCTCCTGGTCAACAAAGAAAACGCCTACAGCAACCTGCTTCAATTGGACCATCCGAGGATATCAGAACCAGAAACTATAATGTTCATACTTACAATCCGTGAGTTAAAGTTTTATTTTACATAGTAACATAGTAGATGACGGCAGAAAAAGACCTGCACGGTCCATCCAGTCTGCCCAACAAGATAAACTCATATGTGCTACTCTTTGTTTATACCATACCTTGATTTGTATCTGCCATTTTCAGGGCACAGACCGTAGAAATCTGCCTAGCACTAGCCCCGCCTCCCAACCACTAGCCCCGCCTCCCCCCACCGGCTCTGCCACCCAATCTCGACTAAGCTTCTGAGGATCCATTCCTTCTGAACAGGATTCCTTTATGTTTATCCCATGTGTGTTTGAATCTAGCATATATTCATGTGCCATCCCAAATAGTATCTTATAGATAAGTGTGCATGCTTTGAAATTTTGAGCAGTGGGGTTGTCTTTTTGTATTTCAATCTCTTGAGTATAAGTCTTGCTGCTGTGTACTGGATAGTTTGCAGTGATTTTAGTGGGCTTTCTTTGCATCCTATATATGCTGTATTGCAATAATTTAGTTGTGACAGTATAGTTGATGCTTTAAAGCTCTGGTTTGTGAGGAAAACGGTCTTGCTCTTTTTTTTTTTTTTTGCCAGTCCAAAATGGCTAGTGACCTTTACTAGACCTGAGTGCCAGGCCTTGAGGGATTGATCTCCATTACCAAACTGGTTTAAGATCAAGGGGGGAAAAAAAATTAGAAATCATTCCTTTATCTGAGGCAGAGAAGTCATATGAAAGTCATACCAGAATTTGGTAGAGGATGCCTTCATTTATTTATTTATTTATTGCATTTGTATCCCACATTTTCCCACCTCTTTGCGGGTTCAGTGTGGCTTACAATAAGACATGAATAGTGGAAATACATTTGTAATAACTTGGTTATAGGTTACATTGTGCAAGTTTTGTGAAACCATCGAAGAATCATTAAGAATATGACAATGGGAGATCAACATTGAAACGTTGGAAAGAGACAGTGGGAAGCTTAAAGGGCAGTGTTAAGACACGCCCCTTCATCCAAAGCAAGGGGCTTAAAAGGAAGAAACCCCAGGATTTGGGAAGAAACTGTTCCTAGTTTTGAAAACTTAAGACATGTCATCAGCACTCAAGGGTCCATTACCCTATAGGCTTAAGGATCCATAGCCAAGAGATGTTTGGGACAATGTCTGTTTGGATGCCCCCTTGGGTTCAGGGAATTGTGCAAAGCATACCACAGAATTTACAACAGAGGAATGAGTTACTGATTGCAAGTCTGGAGTAAAGGATTCTTGGCAGCTGAAGCATGAAAGATCTTCAATTGGAGAAACAGAAAATTAAAACAGATGAAGACCATCCACCTTATAACTGAATGAGAAAAACGCCTAGATTTCGACCCAAATCGGGAGATAGACGTTTATCTCACAAAATCGAATAAATCGGTATAATGGAAAGCCGATTTTGGACGTTTTCAACTGCACTCCATCACGGAAGCGTACAAAGTTGACGGGGGCGTGTTGGAGGCGTGGCAAAGGTGGAACTGGGGCGTGGTTATCGGCCGAGGAGATATGGGCACCTTTCGCCGATAATGGAAAAAAGTACGCGTTTGTAGCTAGAATTTAGGGCACTTTTCCTGGACCCTGTTTTTTCATGAATAAGGCCCCAAAAAGTGCCCTAAATGACCAGATTACCCCCAGAGGGAATCGGGGATGACCTCCCCTGACTCCCCCAGTGGTCACTAACCCCCTCCCACCACAAAAAAATGATATTTCACAACTTTTTATTTTCACCCTCAAATGTCATACCCACCTCCCTGGCAGCAGTATGCAGGTCCCTGGAGCAGTTGTTAGGGGGTGCAGTGGACTTCAGGCAGGTGGACCCAGGGCCCATCCCCCCCCCTACCTGTTACAATTGTGCTGCTTAATGCTTAGTCGTCCAACCCCCCCAAACCCACTGTACCCACATGTAGGTGCCCCCCTTCACCCCTTAGGGCTATAGTAATGGTGTAGACTTGTGGGCAGTGGGTTTTGAGGGGGATTTGGGGGGCTCAACACACAAGGGAAGGGTGCTATGCACCTGGGAGCTCTTTTACCTTTTTTTTTTTTGTTTTTGTAAAAGTGCCCCCTAGGGTGCCCGGTTGATGTCCTGGCATGTGAGGGGGACCAGTGCACTACGACTCCTGGCCCCCTCCCACGAACAAATGCCTTGGATTTATTCGTTTTTGAGCTGGGCGCTTTCATTTTCCATTATCACTGAAAAACAAAAACGCCCAGCTCACAAATTGTTGAATAAAACATGGACGTCTATTTTTTGCGAAAATACGGTTCGGTCCGCCCCTTCACGGACCCGATCTCGGAGATAAACGCCCATGGAGATGAGACGTTTTCATTCAATTATGCCCCTCCATGTGGCCTTTCCAGTCTGTCCATCCATACCATCTACTATTCTTTTCTCTCCACCACCTCCACCAGGAGGCCATTCCACACAGTAACCATCCTTTCTGTAAAGTACTATTTCTATAACTCCTGAGTCTGTCCCCTTTCACCTTCATCCTAAGCCCCCTCATTCCAGAGCTTCCTTTTAATTGAAACATACTCACCTCCTGTGCATTTATACCACAAAGGTATTTAAATATGTATTATATCTCATCCCCTTTCTTCCAAAGTATACATATTGAGATCTTTAAGTGTGCCCATATGCTTGAAGGCCACTGACCACATTAGCAGCTATCCTCTAGACGGCCTCCATCCTGTTTATATCTATCTTTTTGAAGTCTCCAATTTTGTATACAATATTCTAAATGAGCTAACAATTTTTGTCTCCTTTTTCTATGAAAACAGATTTGTACATATTAACACAGTAAAATTGTTTATATAGAGCCAAACCTCAGATTGCATCTGCCTTGAGAGAGAGAGAGAAAACCAGCTTCCACTGAACATAGGGCCTTAAGAGGTGGAGGGAAGTAATCTTACTTCAAGACCCCAAACAATAAAAAGCATATCTTCAGAGAAAGCCCTGGGATAGGAACCTATTAAGGGTGGTGAGGGTCCCTACAGATAAATGTCTTTGATGAACTGCCCTTGAAACATGGTCTTTCTAACAGTGGTACCACCTAATATTAAGAGCATCTGTTTTTGGCTTCAAGTCCTATGCTCTTTTGTTTCATTATTTCTCTCATTCTACAAGTAATGCAATAAGTGTGCATTTGGCTTTTTAATTCATCACGCCAAAAACAATGCTCAAGCACCAATTTAGATTTCAGCTTTAAACAACCTGGTTTAAAGGATTTGCCATGTACATGGATACCTGAGGCAGCAGAAAACAAAGTGACTTGGCCAAGTACACACAAGTGTGCTGGGTGAAGAGGGAGGGGTGTCATGTGCCGTTACAGCCTTTCAATGAGTTTATCCACTATACACCGCATACCATGCTACCTACTTCCCCCCTACCCAGTTAAAACAAGATTTGTTTAATACAGCCCCCACTGTATTATGTCATTTGCAGGACACAGACCATAAGTCTGCCTGGCACATGTTCCAAATTACTGGAGTCTCCACTGAAGCCCTCTCCAGCCCATCCTAAACCACATTGCTAAATATGCGACAGACTGTACAAGCTAGCCCAGCACCGGCCTTGGTTTTTAAGGCCAGAGTTGCCATCTAAGCACCACTTGACATGCAAACACATATGCAACCCTTTAAGTGGGCGCTTGGCAAAGTGGGCTCTTAGGTATGCTTTTCTAATCACCGATTTAAGGTACCCCCTCGTCATAAATCTCTGCTACAGATCTTTGGCTTGTTCTTTGAAACTCCCACTCCTGTTGAAAGAACATAAGAATATGGAACAGGAATGTAATGAGGAGGATCAGGATAGATGGACATGTGTGCTTCCATTCACAGAAATAAGCAAGAAATTAGTGCAAACGATGAGGTCCCATTGGCATATAGTCCAATTGTACCCTTGCTTTCAGGATTTCCCTATGGTGGCATACATCAGGGGCAATACGGTGGGAGAACGGCTGGCCCCCAATAAGTTCCATGAACCATATGGTATGAGGAGCCAGGGGGAGCACCACACATGTGGGAAGTGCCAGTGGTGCAGGCTAGCAACAGTAGGATTAGAATGGGTGGTGCCGGGTACGGGCAGGCTGCTGAAAGCGAAGGATTTTACAAACTGTGATACGAACAATGTTATTTATGTAATAGAATGCCCTTGCAAATTAGTGTATGTAGGGAGGAGTACCCGCCCAGTGAAGATCCGGCTGACAGAACATAAGTCTCGCATTACCACGATGAACACCCAAGCCCTGTTAGTGGACCATTGGTTGGAGAAACAACATAGATAGAGGACATGAGATGGAGGATAGTGGAACAGGTGCAGTTGGGCAGGGAGGGAGGGAGGGGGGGGGTTCTATAAGTAAGCGACTGAATTATAGGGAACAGTGGTACATTTACAGTCTGCAAACAGTGACACTGGGTGGGCTAATGTAGAATTAGAATGGGCTTCTCGGTTGTAATATGGAGGAGATGCAGTAGCCTATGGGAGCCGGGGGGGGGGGGGAGGGGACATGACATCATAAGTGGGAAATGGTTTAAATAAGAATGGGTGAACGCCGTCGCCATCTTTGCAGAGGGGTGGTCCCTGAAAATAGTAGCAGAACTGGTGCTATTTATGGTAGAGGGTAAGAAAAGAGGAGTCAAGTATTTTATGGGTACATAGCAGGGGTGAATGAAGTTAGTAAGCCCTTGTAGCACCTTGAATTATGTTTTTTTCTCTTTTTTAGGGGATAGTCCTTGAACCAGCCCGTGGGTGGGCGAAACATGCATGTCGGATGCTTTTAACCGCCTATGCCAGACAAAAAAAGATGAGTATTTAGTTTCAGACTTAAGTTCAAAGTAAAATGATGTTTAATGCTTAATATATATATATATATAGGAACATAAGGTAATCGGATGAGCCAATGAAGAGGTGGGTGCTAGATACATTGCTTCTCGCAGGCGTTAGCAACGAGCACCGCTGAGGTTCCCAAAAAATGAACTAAAAGAATAAAAGCATTAAGTGGAAAAGTTAAGAAAGATTGACGGTTAAACATAAAAGTGTGGGATTTGGAGCCATTTGAAAGAGTTGGTTTTGGACACGTAGGCTCCTGAAAACATCATTGATTAAAATTTGGCCAAAGTGACAAGTTTTTCATGTTTCTCTTTACAGCCTAGCATCCTTTGGGATACAGCCACCACCTTGTCACATCATTTTGTCGCCTTCATACTCCCTATGCACTTCTTTGCACTGAATTAATTGCCAAACATTAGACCATTCTTCTAACTTTTGCAGATCCTTTTTCATGATTTCCACTCCCTCCAGGGTGTTGCAAATATTGGTATCATCCACAAAACGGCAAACCTTACCTTCAAACACTTTGGCAAAATGTCACTCACAAATATAGGGCCCTGTTTACTGAGCCTTGCTGTAGGCGTGCAAACTTTTTAGGGAGCGCTAATTTTTAGTGCACGCGAAAAAGTTAGCACGCCTACAGCGCAGCTTAGTTAACAGGCCTATATTGAGCAGAAATCAGCCCCAGCACCAATCCTTGAGGCACTCCACTACTCGCCTTTCCTTCCTCTGATCGAATTCCATTAACCATCACCCTTTGGCATCTGTCTGTCAACCAGCTTCTAATCTTCAGCACTTTGGGTCCTAACTTCAGCCTGTCAAGTTTATTCAAGAGCCTCCTTGAGGAACTGTGTCAATTGCTTTGCTGAAATCTAAGTAGATTATATCTAGTGCACATCCTCAATCCAATTCTCTGGTCACCCAATCAAAGACTTCAATCAGCTTCATTTGGCCTAATTTACCTTTGGTAAAACCATGTTGCCTCAGATCTTGTAACCTATTGGATTCCAGGAAATTCACCATCCTTTCCTTCAGAATTGCTTCCGTTACTTTTCCAAAAACCGAAGTGAGGCTTACTGGCCTGTAGTTTCTAGCTTCTTCTCTGTCACTACTTTTTTTGAATACGGACCACATCCGATTTTCTCCAGTCTCATTGAACATCTCCTCTCTCCAAGGATTTATTAAACAAATCTTTAAAAGGTCCCGCCAGCGCCAGTACCTCCGAGCTCCCTCAATATCCTGGGATGGATCCCGTCCAGTCCCATAGCTTTGTCCACCTTCAATTGTTCATAAACACTTTCTTCCATGAACGGTGCTATATCCACTCCATTCTTGTATTTACCTTTTCCTGTCAATCGTGGCCCTTTTCCAGGATTTGTATAGCAGATTTGCTTTTTCCTCATTATTCTCCTCATAGCAGTTCACAGCATTTTTCAGTCTCACAATTCCATTTTCAGTCTTCCTCCTTTCACTAATATACCTGAAAAAAAAAACATCATCTCCCCTCCTTACACCATCTATCAGTTTGTTCTTCTGCATTCACCAGACGTGTGTCTCTTGGCTTCTTTCAGTTTCATCAGGTATTCCTCTGTATTACTCTTCTTGAGATTTTCTGTATTTCGTGAATGCCAACTCTTTTGCCTTTATTTTCTCAGCCACTTGCTTAGAGAACCATATCAGTTTCCTTTTTCTCTTGCTTCTATTTACTCTCCTCACATAAAAGGTCAGCAGCTATATCTCCTTTCAGCCTGGACCACTGCCTTTCCACTTCTTTTATATCCTCCCAGTCCATCAGCTCTTTCTTCAGGTACTCCCCCCATTTTTACTAAAGTCAGCATGTCTGAAATCCAGAACTTTGAGATTTGAGTGGCTGCCCTCCACGTTAACTGTTATATCAAACCAAACTGTTTGATGATCACTGCTGCCCAGGTGGACACCCACTCCTCTGGCAACAAGTTCCAGAGCGTAACTATTTGTTGAGTAAAAAAATATATATTTTCTCCTATTCGTTTTAAAAGCATTACCATATAATTTCATTGAATGTCTTATTCTTTTCCAGATGTATAAAATCCCCCCACCCCAGCTGCTTCTTTTGTAAGCAACAAAGCTAGAGGAATGGTCTGGAATTTGTCAGCTTAGATTTAATGCTAAAAAAATGCAAGATCATGCATTTGGGCTGCAAAAACCTGACGGAATAGTACAGTTTAGAGGGTAAAGAATTTTTGTGCATGAAAAGAGGAACAGGACTTGGGTGTCAGTGTATGTGACGATGGTGGCCAAACAGGTAGAAAAGGTGATGGCGAAAGCTAAAAGGATGCTTGGATACATAGGGAAAGGAATGGCCCGTAGGAAAAAGATGTCCCTGAATAAAACTCTGGTAAGACCTCATTTAGAATATTGCATACAATTCTGGAGACTGAACCTTCAAAAACATATAAACAGAATAGAGTTGGTCCAGAGAGCAGCTACTAAAATGGCCAATGGTCTTCCACCATAAAGCATACGGGGACAGACTTAAAGATCTCAATATGTATACTTTTGAAGAAAGGTGGGAGAGGATAGATATGAGAGACGTTTAAATACCTATGCGGCAAAAGTGCACAGGAGGCAAGTCTCTTTCAGTTGAAAGGAAACTCTGGAACAAGGGGGCATAGGATGAAGATGAAAGTGGATAGACTCAGAAGTAACCTGAGGAAATACTTCCTCACAGAAAGGGTGGTGAATTCGGGGAACAGCCCCCAGGTGGTAGTGGTGGAGACAAAACAGCATCTGAATTCAAGAGAGCTTGGTACAGAGGACCTCAAAGGGAGTGATAGAGAAAATAGATTGTATGGATAGGAAGCCTGGATAGACTATATGGTCTTTATCTGCCTATATTTTTCTATGTGTCTAGAAGAAACCCAACCTCTTAAGGCCTTTCCTCATATGAGAGGCTCAGCATGGTATTCTGAGCGCCTTCGGAGGGCTGGAGTTTTGTCTTCATCTGACCGGGCTCGGAGATCCTCGTCATCTCAAGTATATATATTGAGAGTTGAAAGGGGAGGGGGGTGCATATTACTTGCTCTTCCATTCTGCCCCTAGGCCCACCCAAAATTTGTTGTCTGGCTATGCTACTGATCTGTGCAGCACTTGCTTAAGCAAAAGCAAAAGGAATTCTTCCATTTTACTTGGCCAGGAACCCAAGCCCTTTGGTACAGTGTTGCTAAATGCCATAGGAGTCAGAGAGAAGAGATTTTGAAACCAAACTGAATAAGCATTCATAGTCTGGAAATGTGCTTATATGTTCCCAGGTGACTAAAGAAAGGCTGTTAACCCCTAGAATGCTCTGGCCAAGAGTCAGAACTGGTTTATCCCTAACCTCAAGTCACCCAGAGCTGCACTAGTCATTCCCCTTCACTCTACAAGCAAATCCTAAGAAGCGTAAAACAGAATAAACCAGACTATAATCACAGCCTTTGGTTTCCTATCACAGCTCAAGAGTAGATTCTGTGGCACATTTCCATAAACTTGCATATTTAAGTCTGCATACTTTTACTTGATAAAAGTTACAAAAAAATTGTCCTGACCTCTAATGTGCCTGGGGACTTAGTTTTTTTTTTTTCTTGGAAAAGAGGAGAATTTTAGCTCTTAGTATATGGGAGATCCTATCCATATAGTTTCTTCACAGCACCAACCTGAGGATAGGATCTTTGACAAATTCTCTTGGCTCAAACCCTCGACGTCTCTTTGCCACACTGAACTCTCTCCTCAAAGTGCCTTCACCTCCAACCCCCCCTTCGCTTTCCCCCCAGACTCTGGCTAAGTTCCTTCATGATAAGGTTCACAAGATTAAACTTGAATTCTCAACAAGGTCACCTCCACCTCTCCTTTCCTTAGTCCATTCTCTCAACCCCTGCCTCCTTTTCTGAAATCACTGAAGAGGAAACTACACATCTTATTTCCTCCTCAAAACTAACTACCTGTTCCTCTGATCCTATTCCCACCCATCTACTTTACACTCTCTCTCCTACTGTCATCCCTTTTATCTGCCATATCCTCAATCTTTCACTGTCCACTGTGACTGTTCCTGATGCGTTCAAACATGCCGTAGTCACACCACTCTTTTAAAAAACCTTCATTGGATCCTACCTGTCCTTCCAACTATCGCCCCATCTCCCTCCTCCCTTTCCTATTCAAGATACTTGAACGTGCTGTTCACCGTCGTTGCCTTGACTTTCTTTCATCTCAAGCTATTCTTGATCCACTTCAATCTGGCTTTCGCCCCCTTCATTCAACTGAAACAGCGCTTGCTAAAGTCTCCAATGATCTGTTCCTGGCCAGATCCAAAAGGTCTCTATTCTATCCTCATCCTTCTCATCTATCTGCTGCTTTTGACACTGTTGATCACAGCCTACTCCTTGATACGCTGTCCTCACTTGGATTTCAGGGCTCTGTTCTTTCCTGGTTTTCTTCTTATCTCTCCCAGCGTACCTTTAGCATATTCTCTAATGGATCCTCCTCTACTTCTATCCCTCTGTCAGCTGGTGTACCTCAAGGATCCGTCCTGGTACCGCTTCTTTTCTCCATCTATACTTCTTCCCTTGGTACTCTGATCTCATCATCATCTTTACGCTGATGACTCCCAGATCTACCTCTCCACACCAGAAATCTCAGCTGAAATCCAGGCCAAAGTATCAGCCTGCCTGTCTGACATTGCTGCCTGGATGTCTCAGCGCCATCTGAAACTAAACATGACCAAGACTGAGCTTCTCATCTTTCCCCCTAAACCAACCTCTCCTCCTCCCCCATTCTCTATTTCTGTGGATAACACTCTCATCCTTCCTGTCTCATCAGCTTGTAACCTTGGGGTCATCTTCGACTCCTCCCTCTCCTTCTCTGCACATATTCAGCAGACTGCTAAAACCTGTCGTTTCTTTCTCTATAATATCAGCAAAATTCACCCTTTCCTTTCTGAGCACACTACCAGAACCCTCATCCACACTCTTAATCGCCTCTCGCTTAGACTATTGCAACTTGATCTCACACGTCTCCCACTTAGCCATCTCTCTCCTCTTCAATCTGTTCAAAATTCTGCTGCACGACTAATATTCCGCCAGTGTCGTTATGCTCATATTGGCCCTCTCCTCAAGTCACTTCACTGGCTTCCTATCCGTTTCCGCATACAGTTCAAACTCCTCTTATTGACCTATAAGTGCATTCACTCTGCAGCTCCTCAGTACCTCTCCGCTCTCATCTCTCCCTACATTCCTCCCTGGGAACTCTGTTCACTGGGTAAATCTCTCTTATCTGCACCCTTCTCCTCTACTGCTAAGTCCAGACTCCGTTCCTTTTATCTTGCTGCACCATATGCCTGGAATAAACTTCCTGAGCCGGTACGTCAAGCTCCATCTCTGGCCGTCTTCAAATCTAAGCTAAAAGCCCACCTTTTTGATGCAGCTGTTAACTCCTAACCCTTATTCACTTGTTCAGAACCCTTATTTTATCATCCTCACTTTAATATTCCCTTATCTCTTGTTTGTCCTGTTTGTTCTAATTAGATTGTAAGCTCTGTCGAGCAGGGACTGTCTCTTCTTGTTCAAGTGTACAGCGCTGTGTACATGTAGTAGCGCTTTAGAAATTATAAGTAGTAGTAGTAGATTGGGAAGGAGCAGTAGAAAAGAAGAGGACAGGGGATGGTGACAGGGGAGGAGGGAACCAGAGTCCGATGCTCTCGCACAGGGGAATCCCAATATGGAATCATGCCCTCTGCAACATACCCCCACTACCCCCACCCCATACAGCATAGCCACTGCAGAGGAGACAACAGATGGAGAGTGATTTTTGCACCCTGCCCTCCCCCAGTCTGGCTCCAGTTTCCTCTCCCCTGCCAAATTGGCTTGCGATATGAGAGCGGTAGTTTCACAGCCTAGATCCTCCATCACTCAGGACCAAATTTGAGTTTGAACCACACGGCATATTGCATTATGCATGGTTCAAATACCAGAGTCAGATCCCAGGTGGCAGAGAAGGAAAGAGTAATGTTTTGGACTCCGATATTCTCCTACCGTCAATCAACTATTACAGGGAAGTAACGAGGTTAAGAATTATCTTTACACAACTGTGCAAGAGCCAGTCACTACCCCATGATCTACTCCCATCTTTTGCAATTACACAGGGAACTGTGTGGTAAAGACCCAAATGATCCTACCCTTCCCTGTGCAGAATTGGGGGGGGGGGGGGGGAAGGGGAGGAAGAAAGGGATGAAGAAAAGGAATCCCTAACTAATGTGGAGCTTCTTGACAATCTTCTGGAGGTACTCCTCGCCAGTCAGATTTTCAGAATTACTCTCATATGCATATTTGTGGCAGTAATCCGGAACACTCTACTAGCTAGGCGTGCCTCAAGAAGAGGATCGAAAAGCACCGCTATAGTGTTTAAATGGCAAAGAAACATTGGCTTGTGCACTTCTACTCACTTCTGTTGAGTTTCGCCAGACTTTATTCTTATGCGCCTGACGTGGAGCTCATTGTTAGAGTCATTCTTTGACCAGTAGAAGCTCTTCAGTTCTTTCCACAGAGAGTACAAGGTCTGACTTGATCCTTCCCAGGACAGTTTGATTTTTAGAAGGTCACCAAGGTCTTTCTCAGTGTGTACCAGAAAGGTGTTGGTGAAATTGAAGTTGATCTGTTCAAGTCTGGAATGAAAACAAATCAACTTAGTAGTCACATGGACATACTTCACAGTTCATTTCCTTAAAGAAGAAATGTGATCCAACATAGAACTTCTCACTCTTGTTCAGCATCCATGCTAAGATCCATCACAGGGTCAGGAATAAGTATCAGAAGAGGGGGAGCCATAGGTGCTATGGCACCAAAAGGTTTCCTTACCTCCCTCTAGGGTGAAGTGTTTAGCTTCTTACCTCCTGTCTCCTGGGCCGGCAACCCAACAGTTAGCATTAGAGAAGATGCTCAAGGTCCTGCACTGGCCAGCCACAATGCATCTTCTGTAATGTTGATTGCACTATTACGTAGGACACTGGACACTTCGCAGGGAGCGAAAGGAAGTAAAAAGGCATGCTGGAGACCACGTGGGGGGAAGGGGATGGAGAGGTAGAGAAGGAAGAAGAGGGTGATGCTGGACTATGGGACGGTAGGGAAGGGGAGATGCTGGGGTTGGTGGTGAAGCTTGAACCCGCCAAACTCTTTCCCCAAAAAGTGTGCTACTACCCACAGCATCTCAAACTTTCAGACACGACAAACCAGCTCTATTCTGAAAAACTCCTTATTCTCTAAAATAGAAGACATTGCTTCTGAATATGGGCAAAGCACAGACTAACCAAAGTAACATACATACTTACCTTTTTTTTGTCAATTTATCTCCAAATTAAAAATAAATAAATAAATCTGTCTTTTAAAAGATGAAGTGGTGCTCCTCTGGAAGCAGGAGTTTGTCCCCTTATTGCATGTGTGTGTCATGAACCAGTCTGGGACCCTCACTAGGACAGTATATGTTTCTGGCAGCAGGACCATACCACCTTAGGACAGTGAAGTGTCAACCATTTTGTCACAGCTTCTCCTACTGGACTTGTCACAAAAAGGGTCTTCCTAAGTCTGTATAAACCAGTGATCCATAGTGCTGCCTGTGTATTGTGGGCATCAAATGTTCTATTATGCAAAGCAGATGTTTTCAGTCCTGTGAACAGTTTCCCTTGATGTTATCAGTTGTGCCTGTCTTCACACATGTACTTTGATAGAAGTTTATCCCACCTAGGGTTACCTTATGTCCGGATTTACCCGGGCATGTCCGGACAACCGGACGGATTTTGCCAATCTGCCCGTTTGTCCGGATTTCTGGAAAACGGGCAGATTGCTAGCCTCCCCTCCCCTTACTTACTACTGCCCTGGTGGTCTAGTGACCTCCTTCCATCTTCGGGACAGGAAAGAGCCCCCTCTTTCCTGCCCAGAGCGCTGCCCTGCATGCATCCTTCCTGTTGCTATTCCTCGGAGCCGATTCAAAATGGCCACCGAGAGTTGAAGTGACCTTGCGAGACCAACTCTCGGCGGCCATTTAGGATCAGCTACAGGAAGGATGCATGTAGGGCAGCGCTCCGGGCAGGAAAGAGGGGGCTCTTTCCTGCCCCGAAGAGGCCACTAGACCACCAGGGCAGTAGTAAGGTAAGGGGAGGGGGTGACGGGGAGGGGAAAATGTGACGGGGGCGGGGCGTGTGTCCTCCTTTTTGGGGGACAAAATATGGTAACCCTAATCCCACCCCTCTGTGCAAACTACAGTGCAAAGGCAAAAGCTCTGCAAATCCTAGATGATCCTCAGGAGCGATGAAAACTAGAGCCCACGTGGAGCCTATAAGAGACAAAAAAAAAATGTATGTGGAGAAATTTCACAGGGAGTACTGCTGTGGATGAATTGAGTAGGGTGTGGGTTAACTGAAAGAGGCATCTTATCGTTGTGTTTTGTGTTATATTGTGTATGTATTTTTGGACCCCCACCTAGATAAAACCATCAGATTAAAAAGGTTCATATTAAAACAAAAAAAGTCAGGGCTGGCCCAGCCACTAACCAAGTACTAATGATGAGCTGAAAAATGCTTAACTATCTTAGTCTTCATTCAAATGCGATATCCAAACAATTGCACCTTCTATATTTGTTAAACGTGGAGAAACAACCTCAATAATCAAAGCATGGCAATCATATCACTTGATTCCGTTCTTATCATTGGTCTGTAAACTCCACTTGTGTGCAAGTAAAAGGCTCTACCTGGGATTATATATACCCCATTAAGAACAATTTAGGCAACTGCTTCAATAATCATGTTACTTAGCTTGAACACCTGTTTTGGGAGGGGGAACCTGCAATGCCCAGAGCCTGAGCATTACAAGCAGGGAGAAAGTGAAAGAAGAAACCTGCTGAAGGAGAGCCCCTGGAGAGGTTGAGAGAAGGTTTCCTCAAAAACCTAAGAGGTCTTGCAGAAATTTGTCTGATGCACCCGCTTGATGTGGTGGAAACCAGCCAATATGACTTGCTGATAGTTGCTTGGCCCCCTGAGGAAGCTAATCGTAATGGTGAAACGGTGAGCCCCGTTGGGTGAAGGTGTTCAAGCTAAATAAGTGGAGTTTACAGACCAATGATAAGAACGGAATCAAGTGATATGATTGCCATGCTTTGATTATTGAAGTTGTTTCTCCCTGTTTAACAAATATAGAAGGTGCAATTGTTTGGATATCGCATTTGAATGAAGACTAAGATAGTTAAGCATTTTTCAGCTCATCATTAGTACTTGGTTCATTATATTTGCTGAAGATTGGATCTAATTTTTTCTGGACTTCCAGCCACCTGGCCATTCTCCTGTTTCCACCCCACCCCCAGAAGATTAGAGATGATTCAGTACTGTGCACGCCCTGTGAACAGATCCCTGCTGAATTGTCCCCACCCCGGCAGTTTGTTGGGGGGGGGGGGGTGGAACAAAACTGTTTCAGCATAGGTCTGTGTTTACAGGGCCTGCACAGCACTAATGAATCATTCATCAGAGGTGGCAGTGGCAGCAAAAAGGGAAGGGGAGATGAAAAACAAGGGGGTGGGAAGTTAGAAGGGATGCAACACTTCATTGAGGAGTTCCAAAAAGTACTTTATCGCAGGGGCGTATCTGCGTGGGGGCCTCAGGGGCCTGGGCCCCCGCAGATTTTGCCCTGGACCCCCCTACCGCCATCAACCCTCCCCTGCTGCCGTTCTTACTTTTGCTGGCGGGGGACCCCAACCCCCGCCAGCCGAGGTCTGCTTCCACCTGCCGCTGCCGTAAAAACGTCTTCTTCAGCCGGCGGGGGACCCCAAACCCCCGCCAGCCGCCCCGCGGTGTTTAAACTTCATCTTCGGCCTCCGTGGCCGTGCTGCTGTGATAGGCGCTGTTGAAATCCACTTCGGAGTCTGACGTCGCAGCACGTACAACGTACGACGTCAGACTCCGAAGTGGATTTCAACAGCGCCTATCACAGCAGCACGGCCACGGAGGCCGAAGATGAAGTTTAAACACCGCGGGCGGCTGGCGGGGGTTTGGGGTCCCCCGCCGGCTGAAGAAGTCGTTTTTACGGCAGCGGCAGGTGGAAGCAGACCTCGGCTGGCGGGGGTTGGGGTCCCCCGCCAGCAAAAGTAAGAACGGCAGCGGGGGAGGGTTGGCGGCGGGAGGGGGGTGGAGAGAGTCATTGGTGGCGGTGGGGGCTCGGCGGCGGCGGGGGGGGGGCTAAAATGTGCCCCCTCCCTCTGGCTCTGGCCCCCCCTACCGCCGGAGTCCAGATACGCCCCTGCTTTATCGCCACCATTCATAGCTACAATGTCCCTTAAGCAGTCCATGTTTGTGTACTGCTGGCTTGTACAGCTTCATAAATATATACAAGTCAATACACCAAGCCCTGTTTAAGGTGGCAGATCTATGCAAGAAAGCTGAACTAAACGTACTGAACTACGTTAAACAGCACCAGCACACTTACATTTCCAAAGAAAGTGGTTGAGAGTCATTGTTTGTGCCGTAGAGGGTAACGGAGAAAGTGGGCTCGGTATCTTCCATCTTTATGTAACTGAAGATGTGCATTTTCATCTGATAATGATAAACTGAAAAAACAAAAAAAAACAAAGAAATTAGGACTTTTTAGGACACCACCAGTAATTCCACGGCGTAAAAGGCACATTTTCAGTAGTCCATGTATGGCTGTGGGAAAATGTGATGCTGAGACATTGCAAATTATTCCTACATGCAACAATATCACTGAATGTGTCAGTATAATTTATGTTAAAAGTCATTTTTACTGACGTACTGCATCAAACATATACAAATAGCAAATCACAACCAAACTACACTGCACTGTAGCAAAACACTAAACGAATAACATTTTTTTTACAAGCAAAAGCAGCAGAACCCCTCCCTCCCCCCTCACTGTACATAATGCTTCATATCCTGGTATCAAAAAGTCAAGAATAGTTCAAAATACAGCTGCAGGATGGAGTGTATTCCAAAACCGTGACCAAATTTGTTGAAAACGTTGTCCATTCACAGAGTCCGAGTCAAAAATAGAAAGTCGCTCCATTGACAGAAAGTTAATCTGCGCATGCCAGGCTGCTACCGTGGGAGTACTAGGGTCCCTCCAAAACTAAAGGATCACATTTTTGGCTATAAGGACTAGTCCCCGCAAGAACCCCTGCAGGCCCGGCAGCGCTGGTTGCAGGATCCACAAACCCTCAAAAAGCAACCAGGGGTCTTAAAAGGCACAGTGCGGGACTAATGAGCTGTCACAGACTGAAGAAGCTGGTGCCGGAATTGTAGAATCCAAGAACAAAAGCCAAAGCATGTGACCAAGACACGCCGATCCCCGACGACACTTGGGACAAGCTCCAGCTCAAGCAAGAGAGGCCCGCCCGGCATGATGAGGAGAAATGTAGAGACGCAGTACAAATTTGTATTGCTGTTCTCATAATAAAACATTAGGCATGTACTTCTGGACATTGTACAGACAATTGCTGGTATGGGGCTCCAGAATCTCCACTGTTAAGTCAGCCGACCATTTCCGAGGCAAACGCCCATAATCAATGCCTTCAGTGGAATCCCGCAAAAACATCAGTATACCAGTCAGGGGCGTATCTGGAATCCGGCGGTAGGGGAGCCAGAGAGGGGGGGCACATTTTTGCCTCCCCCCCCCCCCCCCGCCGCCGCTGCCTCTCTCGTCAGACTCCGAACTGGATTCAACGAATCAGCACTGCAGCGTTACTTCCTTGCAGCATGGCCACGGAGGAAGACGAAATATGAAGACTTCGGGTCGGACCTCGGCTGGTGGGGGTTGGGGCCCCCCCGCCAGCAAAAGTAAGCAGCGGGGGAGGGTTGACGGCGGGGAGGGGGGCCAGGGCGAAATCTGCGGGGGCTCAGGCCCCTGTGGCCCCACGCAGATACGCCCCTGGTATACCTATATATATAGAAGTGCCAAATATTGGGGCTTCATTGTACAAGCTATAGAGCAGTGTTTCCAAGTCCGGTCCTGGAGTACCCCTTGCCAGCCAGGTTTTCAGGATATCCACAATGAATATGCATGAAAGAGATCTGCATCTAATGGAGGCGGTGTATACAAATCAAGTTCATGCATATTCACTGTGGATATCCTGAAAACCTGGCTGGCAAGGGGTACTCCAGGACCGGACTTGGGGAAACACTGCTATAGAAGGACTTGTAGTAGAGAAATGTGGTAGCCATGTTAGTCCACTTTTACAGGAAATCAATAGAAATAAAATAAAAACAGAACAGAAAATAGGATACCTTTTTTATTGGACTAACAATACATTTTTCGTTTAGTTTTCGAAGGTAGCTCTGATCTGATGAAGGGCTACCTTTGAAAGCTATTCAAAAAAATGTATTGTTAGTCCAATAAGTGAGGGACTTGCATAAATAGCGCTCAAACATTCATGCCAGGAAAACCAAAGAAACAGCATCAAGCATGGTACCAAAAGATTGGAGGGTTGCCCAGTGGCGTAGGAAGGGGGGGGGGCGGTGGGGCGGTCCGCCCCGGGTGCCCGCGCTGGGGGGGTGTTGGCGCTGCTGGTTACCTGCTCTCTTTGCCCCGGAACAGGTTACTTCCTGTTCCGGGGCAGAGAAAGCAGGGAACCAACGGAGCCGACGCAACTCCCAGAGACGACGTGCACTCGGCGGGGCGGAGTGCCAGCGGTAAAGATGCACTCCGGGGGGGGGGGGGGTTGCGCTGTGCTGCACCCAGGGGGGGTACGCAGCGGCGACCCGCCCCGGGTCTCAGACGGCCTCGCTACGCCGCTGGGGTTGCCAATGTAATGCTAATTTAAAAAAAAAAAAAAAAAAGGTTCCAGAGGTGATCCGGGAAATTATTGACTGAAAAGCCAGACAGACATCGGTGCCAGGCAAAATGGTAGAGACTATTATAAAGAACAAAATTAACGAGAATATTCAAAAGTATGGATTAATGAGACAAAGTCAACATGGATTTAGTGAAGGGAAATCTTGCCTCACCGATCTATTACATTTCTTTGAAGGGGTGAACAAACGTGGATAAAGGCGAGCCGGTTGATATTGTGTATCTGGATTTTCAGAAGGCATTTGACAAAGTACCTCATGAAAGATTCCAGAGGAAACTGGAGAGTTGTGGGATAGGAGGTAGTGTTCTATTGTGGATTAAAAACTGGTTAAAAAAAGATAGAAAACAGAGAGTAGGGTTAAATGTCCGTATTCTCAACTGAGAAGGGTAGTGCGGTTCCCCAGGGATATGGCAGAAGAGAGGCTTCTGGGTCCGCAGCAGACAGCGTGTGGGAATTTCTGCTGCCGGGATCCGCTGAAGCAAGAGCACTCAAGGGAGGGAGACGCAGGACCGTGCGAGTCCAGCCTGCTCCCCCAACGCCAGCAAGGGTGCACTGCTGGTGGGTGGGCCTGATCCCAAACTGGGCAGGCTCAGGCTCAAAAGTGGCTAAGCCCCTGGTTTGGACAAGTTCCTGGAGGAAAAGTCCATAGTCTGTTATTCAGATGGACATGTGGGAAGCTACTTCTTGGCCCAGGATTGGTAGCATGGAATGTTGCCACTAATTGGATTTCTGCCAGGTACTTGTGACCTGGATCGGTCACTTCTGGAAACAGGATACTAGGCTAGATGGACCATTAGTCTGATCCATTATGGCTATTTTCATGCTCTTATGTTCTTAAAATCTACACAAAGAAAAATGAAAAACAGAAAAGTGAAGGCAGATGAAGACCATCTGGCTCATTTTCGAAAGAGAAGGACGCCCATCTTTCGACACAAACCAGAAGATGGGCGTCTTTCTCCCAGGGTCGTCCAAATCGAAAGCCGATTTTGGACGTCCCCAACTGCTTTCTGTCGCAGGGACGGCCAAAGTTCAAGGGGGCGTATCGGAGGCGTAGCAAAGGCGGGACTTGGCGTGCTTAACACATGGACATCCTCGACCCATAATGAAAAAAAAAAAAAGGGCATCCCCGATGAGCACTCGGATGACTTTACCTGGTCCTTTTTTTTTTCTTACGACCAGGCACAAAAAGGTGGCCGAAATGACCAAATCTGGGATGACCTCCCCTTACTCCCCCCTAGTGGTCACTAATCCCCTCCCACCCTCAAAAAATATATTTCAAAATATTTTTTGCCAGTCTTAGATGTCATACTCAGCTCCATCACAGCAGTATGCAGGTCCCTGGAGCAGTTTTAGTGGGTGCAGTGCACCTCAGGCAGGCGGACACAGGCCCATCCCCCTCCCTACCTGTTACATTTGTGGAGGAAACAGCGAGCCCTCCAAAACCCACTAGAAGCCCACTGTACCCACATCTAGGTGCCCCCCTTCACCCATAAGGGCTATGGTAGTGGTGTACAGTTGGGGGTAGTGGGTTTTAGGGGGGGGGTTGGGGGGGGCTCAGCAGACAAGGTAAGGGAGCTGTGTTCCTGGGAGAATATTATGAAGTCTACTGCCGTGCCCCCTAGGGTGCGCTGGCATGTCAGGGGGACCAGTACACTAGAAATGCTGGGTCCTCCCATGACCAAAGGGCTTGCATTTGGTCGTTTCTGAAATGGGCGTCCTTGGTTTCCATTATCGCCGAAAATCAGAAATGACCAAGTCTAGGGACGAGCATCTCTAAGGACGACCAAAATTTCAAGATTTGGGCGTCCCTGACCATATTATCTAAACGAAAGATGGACATCTATCTTGTTTCGATAATACGGGTTTCCCTGCCCCTCCATCGGGACATTTTGCAAGGACGTCCTCAACAAAACTTTCGATTATGCCCCTCCATATGGTCTATCCAGTCTGCCCACGGAGGGTAATTCTATAAAGTACTGCCATTGAGTACTAACAACGCCCCTATTTGGAGCATATCCTATCAATGAAAAGGCAGGCACCTATTTTATTGCATATCTGTCACAAACCAATTGGGACCCTCACTAGGCCAGTATGTTCCTGGAAGGACCATACCACAGCATCCCCTACTGGACTTGCCACAAAAGGTTCTTCCTAAGTCTGTATAAATCAGGAATCCTTAGTAAACATAAGAACATAAAGCATTGTTGGAGAATTATTTTTTTTCAATTGGCTTTTAAATTTTCCTGTGTATTGATTTGCTGCACCTGGTATTATGTATCAAGTGCTTTGAGTTTGTTTTTCTCTGGTTTTGGGGGCCTCTCCAATTAATGGTTGTTATAACCTTTCTCTGGATGAGAGGCGAGGATGTGTGTGTTTGTATTATGTTTTCTGGAATGCATGGATTATTTCCGATCTGTAATGGAGTACTTTTCTGTTGAGTTTTGTGTTTTATGATACTTTGTAAACCGCTGTGATCTACTGTTTTAGTTATGTGGTAAAATAAATTGTATAATATAAACATTAGTAGCATACCCCCTAGTCCTAATATTTTTGGAAAAAGAGTAAAGGGAAATGGGACTTGATATACCGCCTTTCTGGGGGTTTTTGCAACTACATTCAAAGCGGTTTACATATATTCAGGTACTTATTTTGTACCAGGGGCAATGGAGGGTTAAGTGACTTGCCCAGAGTCACAAGGAGCTGCAGTGGGAATCGAACCTAGTTCTCCAGGATCAAAGTCCACTGCACTAACCACTAGGCTACTCCTCCACCAGCAACATTCCACGTAGAAGCCTGCCTTTGCAGATCAGCAATGTGGCCGCGCAGGCTTCTGTTTCTGTGAGTCTGATGTCTTGTCAGACTCACAGAAACAGAAGCCTGCGTGGCCGCGTTGCTGATCTGCAAGGGCAGGGTTCTACATGGAATGTTGCTAGTGGAATAGCAACATTCCATGTAGAATCTCAAATAGTAGCAACAGAATCTCAAACAGTAGCCAACATTCCATGTAGAATCTTAGATAGTAGCAACATTCCATTTAGAATCTGAAATAGGGAAGGGGAAATGGGACTTGATATACTGCCTTTCTGAGGTTTTTGCAACTACATTCAAAGCGGTTTACATACATTCAGGTACTTATTTTGTACCAGGGGCAATGGAGGGTTAAGTGACTTGCCCAGTGTCACAAGGAGCTGCATTGGGAATCGAACCTAGTTCTCCAGGATCAAAGTCCACTGCACTAACCACTAGGCTACTCCTCCACAAGCTGGGTGTATTTTTTGTTTTGTTTTTTGCCCGTGTCTTGTGAGGTCAAATGTTCTTTCAGTCCTGTGAGCAGTTTCTCTTGATATTTTGAGTAGTGCCTGTCTTCACACATGTACTTTGCTAGAAGTTTAATCCACACCTTACCATGGTATGCAAAAGATGTCCCTATATTATATGTAGCACCAACTCAAACAAAAAGTTCACCAGTTTGTACACACATGTACAATGTGAGCAGTGGCATAGCAAGGAGGGCTGCCACCCGGGGCGGTTCGTCGTTGCACCCCCCCCCCCCCCCAGGTGAAGCACCATGACATGCCCCCTCAGAGCATCAACCCCCCCCGACCCAGTGCCTACCCTCCTCAGCTTCCCTCCAACCAGCTCCCGCACCCTACCTTTAAAGAAATTTCGGAAGCCGTGGAGTGGCGAGGCGCAGCGCCTTGCACCTGCATGTAAAAGAAGCATGGATCGTCATCGGGCCTTCCCTCACGCTGTCTGTCCCGCCCTTGCAGAAATAGGAAGTTGCGTTAGCGGAGGGCGGGACAGACAGCGTGAGGGAAGGCCCGACGACGATCCATGCTTCTTTTACATGCAGGCGCGAGGCGCTGCGTCTTGCCTCTCCATGGCTTATGAAATTTCTTTAAAGGTAGGGTGCGGGAGCTGGTTGGAGGGAGCTGAGGAGGGTAGGCACTGGGTCGGGGGGGGGGGGGGTGTCATCGTGCTGTACCCGGGGGGGGGGGAAGCTGGCAGGAAGCACCCCCCCCCCGAGCTGACACCTGGGGCAGACCGCCCCTCCCCCCCCTTGCTACGCCACTGGATGTGAGAAAGTATTAACCCCCTCCTGATTTCCCCTATTATTGTATATATTTCACACTGAATGATTTGTGATCTTTAAACAAAAGGAACCCTGAGTAAACACAAGTTTGTAAATTACTTCATTTAAGGAACAATGATATCTGTAACACAGATATCACCCCTATGAAATTAACTATCCCCCTTAGTTAACCAACAGGTCAAAGAGATACCTAGAATTTAAGCACAAGCATTACTTGGGCCATAAAGCTGCTGATAAACTGCTCACACCTAGATTCTTATGTATATAGATAACGTAACCCCACCTTCAAGGGTGAATTGCTCACCTTACTTTACCCTGAATAGATACCTCAGGTGACCACCACCAAAACGAAGGTTGAATTACTTACATATAAAACTAGCCTTGCCTATCTACTCCTGTGAACAGAAAGGGGAATTTATCTAAAGAAAGGGTAACTCAGAGGCAATTATTATATTTACACAAACTAAGCGAGATTTCACTAAAAAAAATTCCCTTATAGCTAATCGGATATGTACATTTCTCTTGTTAACATGAATATTCAAACAGCATAAACTAGACCAAGTTAATATTCTAACAGCATAAACTAGACCAAGCAGAATTTAATGCTTTCTGCCTATTACTTCTCAGGTTTTTCAACACTACAGCACAGGTAAGTATTTATTTATTTATTTTCCTCTATTCTTACTCATCTGTACTCTTTCCTTCTTTTCCTTATTAGTAGAAATTTAGAACTTAGAAGAATTATTAAAGAGAGCTTGAAGTCCAGCTATCTTCTACACTTTTTCTTTGGGTACTGTTCTTTTTGTTGAGGTGTTCAGAAACCAGATCTGGAATACCCACTTCTCAGACTGTAAAAACTTGAAGAAATAAAAAAAACTTAATCCCTAATTATTACAGCTCAGGTAAACATACTGAGTCAAATTATGTCAAAGTACTTTTCTGAATAGCTACCCCAAAAACAATGTATAATCCCATAAACCCTAAGCTAGTCCTTCCTTCTTGAGCTTCCCAAAGAAAAAACTTTCAGTCTTACAACTTATGAAATTTTAGTAACCAAAACTGCTAAGCCAATCTTTCTCCTGGCCGGCTATATTTTAAAAACCAAACTTTCTGGCATTAAAGTTAAACAGTCAGCTTGGTCATACAATTTCTTTCCCTCAGAGAAATAACTGTAGGAAATTTATGTGCACAGAATTAATTAAATCAAAATTAATCTAAATTTTTCTCTGAGGGATGATATTTTATTTCCTCTCACTGCTAGCTTTTTGTTTCCTAACAGTGATTAAAGTTAAATTAAAATGTATTTGTAAATTTCCATTTCACTCAATGTGTCATTTAACTTTGCTGCCACAGCAATTACTCTTAAGTATTTTGTTTTTTTTTTTCAAAGAATAATTTAATGCCTATAAAGAAATTGAACACAACCAGTTTTCAATATTAAACATATTATTTTTATTATTCTCCATCACTCAGCTTTGAGCCCAAAAGTGAAACCACGGAGCTCGTTGTTAATTGTCTAACCACAAACCTCATTCACACTGTTTGTCAGCACAATTTGTTTTTTTAAACTTATTTTTCTCTTCGTAGACTAGACAACTTCACAGCACAGGTCCATCCAGCACTTACTCACCCACCCAACTGCCTCACCGAACCATCTAGAACCTTCAAAATTGGTCTCAAGTCCAGCTCTACGAGACCTTCACGAATTTACCCAAAATTATAGCTTTGCAAAGCATTTACAGGCTTCCCATTTTAATTTAGCAAGCAGCATATTAACATTCCATCTTGTCTCTTACTTTTTCCCTCTTTTTGCGACTTTATTTTTAGTGCCATCACACACACACTGCACGGCTCTGCCACAAGCCAGTGAGTTCGCTCCTCCCACTCTCCTCTCCGGTGCACAGCAAAACATGTTGGGGCACTGCCGCCACCCAAAATTCCCCAGTCCAGACTGCCAGGTCCCAGCCACCTTGTCCCCACCTCTCTCCTGGATCTCCAAAACCAGCGGACTGGCCCGACATCACTCCAGCACCACTCCACAAAGGCCTCAGGCCTACAATGTTTTCTGTGTGGAGCAGATCGTTTAGAAGTAAAACGTAATTTATTTTCCAAAAAAACAGTATAGCAATACTTATATAAATACAATCAGCTGATTGTATTTATATAAGTATTGCTAATACTGTTTTTTTGGAAAATAAATTACGTTTTACTTCTAAACGATCTGCTGTATTTCATTTTCCACCTTGGAGTTTGCAGACCATCTGCCTTTGTGCTTTCTTGGACCCTACAATGTTTTCTGTACATGCATGAGCTGAATTACATCAGCGCCGCTGTAACGCCAACATCATTCAGCAGCAGCGTACGAGTCCCAGAAGACCTGCTTCTCCTTAAACTGCTCCGATGCTCCTGCCCCACCTACTGTGGACGCCTACCACTGACACCACCGTCATCTGCACCACAGCACCTCTTCTTCAAAGTCCGGACCCTGCACTCAACGCCGCTCAGACACAAACGCGGATGTCCTCCAAAACCCACCGCTGCCAGTCCTGCAGGTAAATTTTCTATTTAACCCTATGGGGTTACAAATAAAATATCACCATCATCCACATAAGCCCCACCCAAACTCTCCCTCCCCCAACCCCATGCGAGTGTCCACCAAATTTTGGCACACATTTACAGAACATCATGTAGCTGGACATGGTGGCTCCTTATCTAAAATCACCGTATTTTCGTATATATAACCTGTGGGTTATACACTATTTTAATTAATTTTTTTTTTTGCAAGATGTGCGGGATATACTCAAATCAGTGCTTTTCAATAGGAGTAATATATAATTTTATTGCAATAATTGTACTTACAAAATTAGCTTTTTTTTTTTCCTGTAGGGTATACAAGGGTGTGGGGTTATATATGCAAAAATACAGTACCCCCCTATGTACTGTATAGTATGTTACACGACTGGTTCACAGCCCCCAAGTTAAACCTGGTGTAAATTCTGGCACGCGCAAGTTGGGCACGGATCCCTGGAATTCTGGAACCCTGTGCGCATCTTTGGGAACGTCTTTGACCTGCTCATGCTCCTCCAATTTTGGGTTGAGAGAATTTGGGCATGATCTTTATAGAATCACGTGCAGCCAGATCTGCGTACAAATCCAAATTAGAACCAATTAATGTCAATAATTGATTTTTAACAGCTCATTATCTAATTCATTTGCATGCGGATCTCAGGATCACATGCAGGTGTCCAAATTTGGATGCACTTTACAGAATCCAAGGGAAAATATCCATGAAATTTTTATAAGTGGTTATGTATTCAGTACGTCTATGAACTGTCCAGCCCTTCACAAAACAGGAAGTTACATCAGAAGGGGTAGGACAGTTCAAATGGACAGCTCTGGTGCAGGCTGCGACAGCCTATGAGTGCCGCTGCCCGGGCAAGGACTGGAGGGAGATGATTTTAAGGCACAGGTGGGACGGTCTGACAGGGGGTGCAACACACGCACCTGGAATAAATATGCCACTGAATCTGCTTGATCACAGTATTCCTTCAACAAAAAAAAAAAAAGTTATACAAAACAGCAGATATTCAAAACTATTGCAAGATGTCTGGAAGTCAAGACCAACACCGTGAATATCCCAAGATTTCAGAAATTCTCTCCTATATAAAATTGTGCCTCACTCCACTGGTGGGTGAAGCAGCCAGGACTTGTCATTTTGGTAGAACTTTTGAGTTTTGATGTTCTGGTTAGGTGGGATGGTGTTGATTTTTAAATTCTGTTGTCTTATGGCTTTGAAGTGTGTATTATAATTATTTTAAGACACTTGGGGCAGTCCCATGGGACTGGAATGGGACAACATAAGTGTAATCCCCTATTAGATTGGGATAAGAAGAGTAAGTCCCTGTGGAGAGTGGGGGGAGTGACTAGGAGGTCCCCAGGTGGGAGGAAGCCCAGTCCAAGTGACCCAAAGAAGAAGAAGGGGGATCCCACTGAAAAGAAGTGAATCCACTGGCTAAAGAAAAGGAGAGTTGCTGCTAAATATTTCCTGATATTCAATGCCAGGCCATGGTTTATGCAGCACCAGCTAATGTATAGTCAGTTATGTCAATAGTCCGGTCTTAACTGGCCGTGGGTTGCTGCATAAAGATAAAACTGTTTTATGTGGTCTCATTTATGTGGTTACCCTGACCGGTTAAATGCTAAATATTGGCACTTAAATGGCCAAGGGCTGACTCTGCCCCCGGAATGCCCCCAAAATAGCCGGTTTTCATTTAGGAAAGGTTTGGGCAAGTTCCTGGAGGAACATCCATAGTCTGCTATTGAGGCAGACATGGGGAAGCCACAGGATTGCCCCGGGATTGGTAGCATGGAATCTTGCTACTCTTTGGGATTCTGCCAGATACTTATGACCTGGATTGGCCACTGTTGGAAGAAGGATACTGGGCTAGATGGACCATGACCTAGTATGGCTAGTCTTATGTTCTTAAGGAGAGCTCTGGGTGCACAGTGGAGAGACCCAGCCTGAGAGCGTGGGATAGGAGCCAGGGAATGCCTATCCCAGGACATAGGTCACCCTGGGTGGAGGTCAGGCCAGGAGGGTCCGCACCTGAAGCATAATGAGAAGCCTTTGAACACTGTCTTTGGGGATAGGAATGGACTGGAACTGTATAGAATGTAAATAACCCTGTTTAAGAGTGCCTTGTAACATATACCTACTTAGGAGGAGAATACAGGAGATCCGCTGGGGGAATACCAGAGGAAGACTTATTTAAGGATTGTACTATTTGATGAACAGTTCATACAGTTGGATGATCTTGTGGTTTGCAGTAGAAGAATAAACTGTTTTGAGTTTAAGCTGCTGACTGAGGAGTGGTCATGTGGATTAAAAGGTGTACAGCTGTCTCCCCACAGAAATTGCCAAAATTGTTTCCCCACAGAAATTTGGACCTTGACCGAGTTTCCCCGGAGGAGAAGAGGGTCATCCCACCCGCTAACACTTCTTTCCCCAGGTGGAGGCACCATGCACCAAGTGAAGGTCCGACAGAGTCTGTCCTTCGCGGGGGCTCCAGCCCACTTGGACCCCAGACCCAGAAGTGATCAGGCATTAACTAAAATCCTGAAGTCATATCAGTAGCTGTACCTTGCAAATGAAAAAAGGTAGAGAATAGGGCTGTACCAAATATTTATATTCGATTCTGCCCAGATAATGCCTCAAATACATTATTTGTATTCAGCCAAATAGTGATTTAAATTCAAATACGAATTATCCAGGACTCTACTGTGCTAAATCCTACTGAAATAAATACTTGATCTCTGATTTCACTTTGCTTCTTTTATTATTTGTCACGTTAAAGCTCAATGCCCATTATTTGTATTCGGCCGAATAGTAAAATACACTGTTCGGTATTGTTTTAGTACAGAAAAAGATATCATTGGTATGTAAAGCGTCTTATAACCTGCAAGATACCAAAAGTTCAAACAGACAAAAACTGACCATCAGTACAATATTTTAAAACACATACAATAAACTTTCAAAAAATACACCATTACCACAAAACAGTAAAAGTTCTTAAAAAGAAGTGTCTAAGAGCTTTCATAAAGTAAAGATAACCATAAACTCTTAAAAGAAAAGGAGGAAGGAAGAGAATTCCAAAACTGTGCAACCTTATAGAAAAAAGTAGATTGCCTTTACATGACAAAATGAGGGAACTTTTAATAAAAATTGATTTCTTGTTGTCTAGAAATAAAATAATTTAGATAAACAAGATGAACACCTCAATAATAATGCTTCTACATCACCCTTGTATATTGTGTATTCTGGTTGCTGCATTGAAAATAGCTGAATTAGAAGATGTACAGAGGAAAGGCAACCAAAATGATTAACCTTTCCTTATATGAGCATCATTCTGTCCCCTTAAAGAGGCTGGGGCTCTTCAGTTTGGGGGTAGAAAAAGCCAGCCAGCCAAGTCTATAAAATAAACGGCATAGAATGAGTAAATGACTATCAATTTTTTTTTACTCGTTAGTGCAAAGATTTGGGGGGGGGGGGGGTGGAAGAGGAGACAGGCCATAAAGTTACATAATAATACTTAAAAAAAAAATATATATATATATATATTTTTTTTTTTTACATTCAATATGTAGTTGAGCTCTGGGACTTGCTGCCAAAGAATGCAGTAGAAGCAATCAGTGTAGCTGGGTTAAAAAAAAGGTTTGGACAAATTTCCAGAGAAAAAGTCCATAAACCATTAAGGTAGACTCAGGGAAAGCCACTGCTCTTCCCTGGGGTGTAGTTTTATTTATTTATTAGGATTTATTTACCGCCTTTTTGAAGGAATTCACTCAAGGCGGTGTACAGTAAGAATAGATCAAACATGAGCAATAGTCAATTAGAGCAGTAAAAATATTCAAACAACAATACAAAGTATGGCATGGTATAACTTTCAATGACAACACAATGAGGCATATTTTCAAAGCACTTTGGGAGGCTAAGTGCTTTGAAAATGAGCTTGAATATGTACTAGAACATTATAATTGGTAGTGAGGGGTAAGGCAAAGTTGTAACATATAGATGAGTAAGAAAGTAAGTAGAATTAGAAAGTAAGGTGATTGATTTGAAGAAAGTTGCACGTGAGGTCAGAGAGATGGTTAAATATTATCTCAGCTAGGGTAGGAGTGGATAAACATGCCCCGCTGCAGTATGTGCAGCCCGTGTGTGTGTGTGACTAACAAGTTAGTTACTTCTTCCATTAAAGGCTTGGTTGAAGAGCCAAGCTTTCACCTGCTTCCTGAAGTAGACGTATCATGGAATCTTGCTACTTTCCAGTATTCTGTCGGGTTCCTGTGATGTGGCTTGTCTACTGTTGGAAGCAGGATACTGGGCTAGATGGACCTTTGATCTGAGCCGGTATGCAGGTGCGATCACATTTCATGAGTACTGGACATGTTTTTCAGTTCTCTTCCCCATACCTAACTCCCACCACCTCAACTGATGTGTACTAGACTTGGATTTTCAGCATTTGTTTCTTTTCACATAAGAAAAACAAAAACTTAGAAAGCCAGGCTTCAAATAAAGTGCCCCGCCATCCAAGGCATCTTAACTGGGAACCACTCTAGAAACAGACTGAAATTCGGGTTTTGGTGCCAAAACTAGCCTGATTTTGATTTCGGCCAAAAATGCGTCAGCATTTTCATCTGGAACTTTAACTACGTATGCAGCCTGCCTTCACTCTCTCACAACTGCCTCTTCCTGACCAAAAAGGCACCCCCCCCCCCCAGGGGCCTACCTTGTCCTTGGTGGGCAGTGGGTGCAGTAGAGTCCCTACTTGCTCCAGGTCAAAATAGCTTCCAGAAGTTCCAACAGCAGTCTTTCGAGATTGCTACTGAAGGTCCCCAGTAGCCATTTTAAGATTGGAACCAGCAACGCCAAGGTGTGTGTGTGTGGGTGGGGGAAGGTGGTTTCATTTTCAGCTTCTGCTGAGACTGAGGAGCTGATTTCGGTTGCAGATTTGGTTTCGGCAGCAACTAATGATCCTGTATTTTGGTCAGGCTCTAAATTAAATCACGGTGGGAATCAGATGTCAGAGGGGGACAGTCTCTAGCTATCGAGTCGGATGTAGTGTTTCTTGAAAGGACTTACAATATAGATTCCTAAAAACGAAACCACCACCACAGCCCCAAGAGGCAAAACTGATGCTCATGTGTAGTATCCATTTCACCCTTCTCTACCGACAAGAGATCATTGCAGAGACTGGGACTGTACTATGATCACAGTGGCTGGTTCTAGGTAAGGGCTGTAGTTAAGTCTAGTACATGTGTTTTCTTGCTTAACTGAGTGGAATACTTCATGACTCATACCCATGTCATCTTTCCCATTATCACACCCAGGGCCACCGAGAGACATAGCCGGGCACGGGGCAGAACCGGAATGCAAGCCTACCCCCCACTCGTGCCACCCTGCCCCCCACACACACCGCCGCTCCCGCCTGCCCACCCCCTTTACCTGCCTCCGGGGGGGGGGGGGGTCCAGGCCCGGTTCTGGCAAGCCACTTCCTGCGTGCCTGCTCCTGTCTATGCCGGGAGTCAGGACCTGGATAATTGCATTAATGCGCTATGACGCTAATGCAATCATCCGGGTCCTGGGTGGCATGCAGGGACCTGGAAGCAGGCAGCAAGAAAAAGCTTGCTGAGGCTGGGCCCCGGGAATTTTGCCCCCCCTCCCCCCGATCACACTCGATAACATTGCATCTGCTGAAGACAACAAAAACTCCTAGAGTTCAAAACTCCATCTCCTTTTGGACCAAGCAATTACCAGGAGCATACAAACACATAACCAAGGGCCTTAGGAAGTTAAAAAATTATTCCACAGCAATTAAAACCAAAGTCTAGCAATCTCAAACAAATCGTCAACATTGAGACACCGCCTTCCCCTGTCCTAAAGATTCAACTCTTAACTGCTTGAAGATACAAAAGGCAACAATGATTTTACAACTGTGCTGCTGGGTAAGACAGACAACTGCATGGCACTCACCTTTGAAGGGCATATCTGCCCTCGTCTTCAAGTACATTTTGCTGCTTCTTGTGCTTCTTATCTTCCGGACGTTGTAGCCGATGCTGTTGCAGCGGTTCTTGCGGCAGCTCAAGCAAATGCCCTTCTTGAAACGGTTGGAGTCCATACACCGAAAGGCAAAACTCTCCTTGTCCTTGTTCACGAGGGAGTCCACAAAAAGGTGCACAGATCGCTCGTGCTCACACTTCACCACGTCACCAATATCTGTGGAGCAGAATGCAAGAGGTCAGAAGGGGTGGGGGAGGAGGCAGCTCTAAAACTTGGCAGATGTGGAAAAACAGCAGCCACATGTTTCATTAAACAAGCTTTTCAGCCACGTCAAGTTAAAGGGCAGGGAAGACAGTGAGCCAACAAAAATGTATCCAAAAGACATTCAGAAACAGTGGCGTTTCTAGACAAATATTCGGGGTGGCAACAGGGGGGAGGGCAGCAAAATCAAAGTGACATTTCCAAACATAACCCCCCTTTCCCCTTCACTTTTAAAATTAGCAATCTTTTATTCATTTAAAAAAAACCAGAAAAAAAAAACGCTCCCTTCTCTAGCCTGCTTAAAACTACCCAGTCAAAATCATCATTATAAAAAATGTTAGCATCATTCAACAAATTCTTTTATGTGGGTATGAAGCTTGTATTCTCTTCAGGACTGGTCAGAATCTCAATAAACTTTGAAGCTCCAGTTTATCACAAACTCACATTCCCCAACAAGGAAACTACCCCCTTACAACTGACCACACACACACACACAAAAAAAAATTCAAATTATGCTAGTCAACTCAAACAGCGCACGCTCCCTTCCACTGCCACACACTTTCTTTAAAGTACATAGGGGTTTTGTTTGTATGGAGACTCTACCGCAGTGCTTGTCAACCCAGTACTTAGGGTACTCCCAGCCAGTCGCGTTTTCGGGATATCTACAATGAAGTCTGTATACCAAGGAGGCATTGTATGAAAATCTCTCTCATGCGTCTTCATGGTGGATATCCCAAAAACCCAACTAGCCTTTCATCATACAAGAGGAGTTCCATCTCCTTTATCATTTTGGTTGTTCTTCTTTGAACATTTTCTAATTCCACTATATCTTTGAGATACGGCAACAAGAATTGAATGAAGAGGTCACACCATGGAGCGATACAGAGGTATTATAATATTCTTGGTCTTATTTTGCATCCCTTTCCCTAATAGTTCCTATCATTCTGTTTGCTTTTTTGGCTGCTAATACACACTGGGCAGAAGATTTCACCATATTGTCTACAACACCTACATTTTTTTTTTTTTTTTAGTGTTGTCTCCTAAGGTGGACCCTAGCATCAGATAACTGTGATTTAGATTATTCTTCCCCAATGTGCATCACTTTGCATTTGTCCACATTAAATTTCATCTGCCATTTGGATGCAAAGTCTTCCAATTTCCTTACTGCAATTTTTCACAATCCGCATATGTTTTCATAACTTTGAATAGTTTTGTGTCATCTGCAAATTTAGGGGTCCTTTTACTATGGTGCACTAATGGATTTAGCATGCACTAAATAATAAGACGCCCATTATATTGTTATGGGTGTCTTATCATTTAGCGTGTGCTAATCGTTAGCGCATGCTAAAATCTATTATGCTCATCTTAGTAAAAAGGACCCCATCACCTCACTCATCGTTCCGGTTTCCAGATCTTTTATAAACACATTAAATAGCGCCAGTCCCAGCACAGATCCCTCCGCATGCCACTATTCACCCTCCTCCATTCACAAAAACGTATGCACATTACCTCTCTCTGGACACAATGAAGGAGCTTCAATATTGGGAGGTGCTTAGCACCCACAGACCAGATTCTATTTGCCCTCTTGTGTTTCCAGCTTGAACTATAACCAGGGCTGGGTTCTGGCACTAAATGGCAGATGACATTTAATTTGAGCATGTGCAAAGTGATGCACGTGGGAAAGAGGAACCCAAATTATAGCTACGTAATGCAAGGTTCCATGTTAGGAGTCACCGACCAGGAAAGGGATCTAGGCATCATTGTTGATGATACGTTGAAACCCTCTGCTGAGTGTGCGGTGGCGGCTAAGAAAGCAAATAAAATGTTAGGTATTACTAGGAATGGAATAGAAAACAGAAATGAGAACATTATAATGCCTTTGTATTGGTCCATGGTGCGACCACACCTCAAATATTGTGTTCATTTCTGGTCACCGCATCTCAAAAAAGATATAGTGGAATTAGAAAAGGAACAGAGAAGGGCGACAAAAATAATAAAGGGGATGGGATGACTTCCCTGAGGAAAGGCTAAAACTACCAGGGCTCTTCAGCTTGGAGAAAAGACGGCTGAGGGGAGATATGATAGAGGTCTATAAAACAATGAGTGGAGTGGAACATGTAGGCGTGAAGCACTTGTTTACTCTTTCCAAAAATACTAGGACTAGGGGGCATGCAATGAAGCTATAAAGTAGTACATTTAAAACAAATTGGAGAAAATATTTCTTCACTCAACATGTAATTAAACTCTGGAATTTGTTGCCAGAGAATGTGGCAAAAGCAGCTAGCTTAGCGGGGTTTAAAAAAAAAGTTTGGATGGCTTCCTAAAGAAAAAGTCCATAGACCATTATTAAAATGGACTTAGGGAAATTCCCCTGCTTATTTCTAGAATAAGCAGCATAAAATGTATTGTACTGTTTTGGGATCTTGCCAGGTACTTGTGACCTTGATTGGCCACTGTTGGAAACAGGATGCAGGGCTTGCTGGACCTTCGGTCTGTCCCAGTATGGCAATACTTAAAATGTACTTATCTTCATTTGCAACCAGCCAGCAAAAATGTTCCCTTTTGTAGCCACTACAGCTGGGGGTAACGCAGCAGGGCTCCTGCCCAACCCTAGAAATGAGAAGCAGTTGGCATTGCTAAACCTCAAAAGACTTTGGGTGGGCCAAATTGGCATATGTCCTCTCTATCCCACCTCAACTTAAATAATACCTGACCTGGTAGGGATTTCAAGGAGGTTTTCAGCTGGTGGGACTTGAACATGGCCAGGACTCCCCAAAACAGCTCCATGGTCAGTTGCACTTTCCTGAGGCACCTGACGCATGCTTGGTTTTCATCCATGTGTAAAAACTGAGCACTCACCAAGTGCTGGCATCAGGCAGCATAGGAAAGCTGCAGGGCTGCAGGCCACTGTGAAGTTGCACTGGAGAGAGTCCTGGCCATGTTCTAGGGGTGTTTCCAGCTGGCAGACTTGGGGATCCCTGCCAACTACAGTATGAAATGTGCCCACCTCTGGTTGTACCACTGCTGTGAAGCCTAAATCCAGCTGCTAAGCATCACCTTACTATGACCAACTCCCTCCCTACTACTACTACTACTTAACATTTCTAGAGCGCTACTAGGGTTACGCAGCGCTGTACAATTTAACAAAGAGAGACAGTCCCTGCTCACAGAGCTTACAATCTAATAGACAAGTGAACGGTCGGTCCGATAGGGGCAGTCAAATTGGGGCATTCTGGATTCACTGAACGGTAAGGGTTAGGTGCCGAACGCAGCATTGAAGAGGTGGGCTTTAAGCAAAGACTTGAAGACGGGCAGGGAGGGGGCTTGGCGTAAGGGTTCAGGAAGGTTGTTCCAAGCATAGGGTGAGGCGAGGCAGAATGAGCGGAGCCTGGAGTTGGCGGTGGTGGAGAAGGGTACTGAGAGGAGGGATTTATCCTGTGAACGGAGGTTACGGGCGGGAACGTAAGGGGAGATGAGGGTAGAGAGGTAGTGAGGGGCAGCAGACTGAGTGCATTTGTAGGTAAGAAGGAGAAGCTTGAATTGAATGCGGTATCTGATCGGAAGCCAGTGAAGTGACCTGAGGAGAGGGGTGATATGAGTATATCGGTTCTGGCGGAATATGAGACGTGCAGCAGAGTTCTGAACAGACTGAAGGGGGGATAGATGGCTAAGTGGGAGGCCGGTGAGGAGTAAGTTGCAGTAGTCCAGGCGAGAGGTAATGAGAGCGTGGACGAGAGTTCGGGTGGTGTGTTCAGAGAGGAAAGGGCGAATTTTGCTGATGTTAAAGAGGAAGAAGCGACAGGTTTTGGCTATCTGCTGGATATGCACAGAGAAGGAGAGAGAGGAGTCAAAGATGACTCCGAGGTTGCGGGCAGATGAGACGGGGAGGATGAGGGTGTTATCAACTGAGATAGAAAGTGGAGGAAGAGGAGAAGTGGGTTTTGGTGGAAAGACGATAAGCTCGGTCTTGGACATGTTCAGTTTCAGGTGGCGGTTGGACATCCAGGCAGCAATGTCGGATAAGCAGGGACTGTTTTCAGGTCTTCAGCTCCCTGGGGTTGCTGAGCAGCCAGCACTGTGAATGAAACCCAAGTATGGCCTCCAACAGGACAGCAAGCAATGAACTAAAGCTTCCCTAAACCCCAGTCTGTACATCGTGAATGCAGAAAGCCTGTAAGTTTAGAGCAGAGCTATTTATAAAAGAGAGAAGAAGTCAGTGGCGTTCCTAGGGGGGAGTGGCCTAGTGGTTAGGGTGGTGGACTTTGGTCCTGGGGAACTGAGGAAGTGAGTTCGATTCCCGGCACAGGCAGCTCCTTGTGACTCTGGGCAAGTCAGTTAACCCTCCATTGCTCCATGTAAGCCGCATTGAGCCTGCCATGAGTGGGAAAATGCGGGGTACAAATGTAACAAAAATAAATAAAACCAGGGCGGATCGCCGATGCGCCCCGCCCCCCGGATGCAGCGCCCCCCCCCCCCCGGTACAGCGCAACCCCCCCTCCGTGAAAGAACCCCCCCTGGGTGCACGCCGCTGGGGGGGGGGGGGGGTGCCGCGCGATGGTCAGCTTCGTTCGTTTTCACGCTCCCTCTGCCCCGGAACAGGTTACTTCCTGTTCCGGGGCAGAAGGAACATGGAAACGAACGAAGCTGACCAGCGCGTGGCAGCCCCCCCCCCCCCCCCCCCAGCGGCGTGCACCCGGGGCGGATCGCCCCCACCGCCCCCCCCTTGGTACGCCACTGGGAGAAGTGTCATAGCAGTATACTATACAATGACTTACTTCCATAGGCTATTGCTCCCAGAACTTCACTTAACCCGCAGCCTGGCTGGTAATCTCCCCCATTGGGATAGATATCAACATGACCCACAGGCATCTGGATCCCAATGCTGATTCCTAGAGTTTCTCGGGTAAACGTATGAAGCACATCCACAAAGTCTGCATCGTCAGGGGACAGGCGCTTACGAGGGTCTGCACCCTCAAACATTGGGCCAGCTGGATCTAGACCTAAAAAAGGAGGCAAGAGCAAGATCTTTAGGTGCTATTAAGATCAGGCCGAAGTTGCAGGATGTTTGAATTATAGCGTCTTCAAAACCTGGAGCATACAAGGTCTCAATGCAAAAATCATTTTCCAGTAATACAATATCCAACAAAAAATTGCATCCTGAAAATCTTAGGACTCCCTCATTGGAAGGAGGGGGATAGCAACTTGCGTTTCCTGCTCTGTACTGGAAACCGTTCAAAGACATATTTAACTCAAGCATTCATAGGTGTGGGAAGATCTACAAATGAAGGACTAGGAGAGGGAGGGGTTCTTCCCCTGTATATGGGCCATAATGAAATAGGCGCTGACTCCTTTGGTTCAGCTGCACTGAAGAACCAATGGGCCTGGTACAGCAGTGTCCTGGCAAACCTGCCCTTATGTTTGCTGTGAGTAGGCTGGTGAAATGCTATTCTAATGTCTTCTGAATTCAAGCATCCTCCAAGTCCCCCCTTCCCCCTTAAAGCGAAGTAGTGACCAACTAAATTTCGTTTTCAGTTTTGGTTCCAAAACTGGCCCGAAATCCGTGTTTGGCCTTATTTCAGTTTCAGCCCAAAATGCGCGTGCATTTTCAGGTGGAACTGAAATTAAGTGAACAGTCCTCACTCCCTTTCAACTCCACTTCCGCCCCCCCCCCCCCGGGCCTACCTTGTCATTGGTGGTTAGTGGGTGCAGAAGTGTCCCCACTTGCCTGCCCCATGCCCGTTTCAATGTCAAAACGGCTACTGGGACCTCCAGCGGCAGTCTTGCTAAACTGTCACCGGAAGTCCTGGAAGCCATCCATGTGTGGAAGCGAATGGGGACACTTCTGCAACCAATACCCACTAATGACAAAGTAGGCCCGGGAGGGAGTGGCCATTGGGGGGGGGGGGGAGCAGGGCAGTTTTGTTTTCAGCTCTGGTTTCTGCAGAAACTGAATCTGTGACTGAAATTGGCCTCTCAGTTTTGGCAGAAATTGAAGATTCTGTTTTTGGTTGGGCTCTACAGTGAAAGCAGATCTTTCTCTGCAGTACCCCTAAAGAGCTATCTACTTCACCCAAGTGGAAAATTCTGAGACTTACCATTATTCTCAGTCACTGGGTAGACGAATGGTGAAAATTTTGCTGGCCTGTGCACATCTGAAGAGGAATCGAGTTGTGTCTACAAATGTTTTAAATGGATGCCCATCAAAGAAATAAGTGGCTGAATATCCCAGCAAGACTTTTGTAATCTTTGTCAACATGGTTAGTCACAGGGCACCCTCAAATGAAAACACAGTTGGCTGCACAGAACTAAGGCTAGGCCAGTGGTAAATGCTCCCAATTCAAACCCCATGACAGGTCTTCCACTCCCTAGGTCAGCTGGGGTTTAGAACGATGGCCTTTTTGAAATTAAGCCAATGGTCAAACCACCAGGGAGAGAAGGAAGGCCTATTACTGCTTAAGAGTAGCATCTAGTAGCCCAATTCAGGGTCATCCATGCACGGTTGTAGAATGAGCCCCAATAGGTCTCCCTCTCTTCTTCCCAGCCCAGGACTGTCACTGCAATAACCAGTTTGGGGGCAGGACAGAGGGATCTTCAAGTAGTAGTGAATGAAAGCTGAAAGAACCAAATCCCAGCCCTAGTTTCAACTGAACAGGTGGTAGAAAACAACCCAAAGAGAGAATGAAGTAAATGAATGAGAACGTGATAGCAGAAGGTACCGGGTCCCACCTGTAATTCTGCCAATTGTTCCGTTTACAAAGCTACCAGCATATCCAGCCACATGGGCGCCAAGACTGTAGCCAATCAAGTGAATGTTCGCCAGTGATAAATGGAGCCTCTCCTGCAGAGAGTAGAAAGCATCAATGCATCTTGTACCAAGGATGAGACAACAGACCTGACCTTGCTGGAAAGTTGGTAGTTGTAAACTAAGCTCTTGCTTCTGTGTCTTCAACACAATTTTTAAAAGTCTGCTCTAGGTCCTTGTAAAGAATTTGCACCAGTTAGATGGTTTGAATTTAAGACTACAGTAGCCACAAGAATTGTGTCTCAGTTCATCCTTTAAGACTATGCAATCTTTAATAGCAGATTGCTTCTAAACTATCTATTATAGAACTAGATTCTGGTTTCTGATGAAAGGAAAGAGCTTGCTAAGCACTGCAAAGGCCTAATTTACTGAGCTGTTTCCCCCCACAGCCTCAAAATGGGAGGCCAGCCTGAGCAAATCACAGCCCAAGCCTGCAAACCACATCTACAGCTGTCCTTTTGTAACAAATGGGCAGGGAGCTAAAGAACAGTTTAGCAGAATGGCAATCTCAATTTGGTAAGAGTGAGGGAGACCATGGTCAATTTGCTAAGGGGGAAAAGAAAAAAACAAACAAACCAACCTCACTGCTTATGTAACTCATGTTAGAGTGCATCACTTAAGTATCAATTAGAGCTAACAGACCATACACAGAAATGACAAGGGTGGACCATCACAAAGAGAGCTGTCAGTTTGGGCAGGGTCCTCAAATCCAATCCTTGAGGTCCACCCAGCCTGGTTTTCAAGATTTCCATAATGAAATATGTATGCGATCTATTTGCTTTCATTGCTTCCATTGCATGCAAATAGATCTCATACATATACTTTGTGGAAATCCTAAAAACCAGCCTGGGTTGTGGACCTCGAGGACCCCTGGTCTAGGGCATATGTTTCTAGAACAAGAGTTCTCAACCCAGTCCTCAGGACACACCTTGCCAGTCAGGTTTTCATGATATCCACAATGAATATGCATAAGGCATATTTCCATGCACTACCTCCATTCTATGCAAATTTATTCGTGCATATTCATTGAGGATATCCTGAAAACCTCATTGGCTAGGTGTGTCCCAAGGATATATTTCTAGAAAGATTGTGTCCATGTTTTTTTTTCTTTTCTTTTTTTCTTACATTTGTACCCCGCGCTTTCCCACTCAAAGCAGGTTCAATGTGGCTTACATATTATATACAGGTACTTATTTGTACCTGGGGCAATGGAGAGTTAAGTGACTTGCCCAGAGTCACAAGGAGCTGCCTGTGCCTGCAGTGGGAATCAAACCCAGTTCCCCAGGACCAAAGTCCACCACTCTAACCACTAGGCCACTCATCAGTACAAAATTTAGCTTCCTGTTGCCTCTGAAAATATAAGCGGGGAGGTAATTTGCCATTGTCCTGGTTAACTAAACAGTTCTCCAGGTAATTTCTCCAGACTAGAAAAATCCCCTTCCTTGCAATGGTTTAAAAGCATATGTTCAGGTTTCACAGCACACACATGCTCTGCTGCAGGGAAAGATAAATGCAGATTTTATATGCAAGATTGGTGTCTAGAAGCTGGCTGGCCAAAACCAAAACCATGGCCCTGCCTCCCCCCTCCCCTGGCACAAGCCCATTCCTCCGACCCACTTCCCTCCCTCCCCTTGACTGCTGGATAGAAAACTCATTCCCTCCCCAGACCACCCACCAACTCCTGCTCATGCCACTCCCAATTCCACAATGGTGGCCACAAGAAGTCACAGCCATCATTTATAGAATGCAGACAGCAGGGGGGGGGGGAGGGGAGCAGTAGCCACTTGGTATGCTCCTGCCCCAAAAGAGGATCCTAGACTACCAGGGCTTTTAAAAGATAGGTCCAGGGAGGGTACTGTTGTGGACAGGGAGGGAATGGGTTTTCTGTCGGAGGAGATGGTGCTACAGTTTTGGTTTCCGCCAAAAATGCACAGCCATTTTCAGCCAAAACCTGAAACCGGATTTCGGGTTGGTTTCAGTGTCACAACAAAATCAGCCTCTATTGGTACCTTAATTGACAAAGACGAGTGCAAGAGCTAAGCACTATTCTGTACGCATAGTGCACATATTGCTCAGCACACAAGGGCATGGGCATGCCAACTAGCGATGAATGTAACTTATAGGTTACGAGATGTATTTTGCAAGACACTTAAGCACGGCAACTTACACCTGCCATTGGCATGGCGTAAGCAGTAAAACCTACATATCAGCATGCCAAGGCTGCACTAGTACTCTATAACTGGTTGGGTACACTAATACTGTTTTAGACTTGGCACTACACATGCCATTTTGTGGTGCCTATATTTTATAGAATTGCCCCCAAAGCTTAGTATCAGAGGCAGTAGACTGTTAAATGACATCCATGGCCACAAGGAGCGTCAGTGGGACAAGTAAGTTGTCTTTTCCTGCTCAGGCTTTCCCTCCTCCCTTACTGCGCCTTAGAAAGCATTTCAACAGTTCAGCTAAACTCCAACCCCTCAGTCACCTGATCAGAGTGAACCAGCGAGCCCTGGGGCTACAGCTAAGGTGCAGTCTGCTCAGGGCACCTAACTTGTCTCCTCTTAGGAACTCATTAAGAGCAGTGATCTCCATCCCAGCATCCAGACTGACGTGCAAAAAGGGCTCACTGCACAAAAGTACGAGATGGCAGACATTCTCTGGCAACGAATTCCACAGTTTAATTATATGTTGATTGAAGAAAACGTTTCTCCGATTCGTATTAAATTTACTACTTTGTAGCTTCATCGCATACCCCCTAGTGTTTTTTGAAAGAGTAAACAAACGATTCACGTCTATCCGTTCCACTCCACTCATTATTTTATAGACCTCAATCATATTTCCCCCAGGTATCTTATCTCCAAGCTGAAGAGTCCTAGCCACTTCAGTCTTTCCTCATCTCTATAAACCTAGAGGATGTAACGGGGCAATTTGACAAATTGAAGAGTAGCAAATCTTCTGGACAGGATGGTATTCATCCCAGAGTACTGATAGAATTCAAAAATGAACTGGCAGAACTATTATTAGTAATAAGTAATTTATCTTTAAAATCGAGTGTGGTACTGGAAGATTGGAGGGTAGCCCATTTAACGCCGATATTTAAAAAAGGTTCCAGAGGGGATCCGGGAAATTATAGACTGGTGAATCTGACATTGATGCCAGGCAATAATGGTAAGAGTATTATAAAGAACAAAATTACAGAGCATATTCAAAAGCATGGATTAATGAGACAAAGCCAACACAGATTTAGCGAAGGGAAATCCTGCCTCACCAATCTACTACATTTTTTTGAAGGGGTGAACAAACATGGATAAAGGCGAGCCGGTTGATATTGTTTATCTGGATTTTCAAAAGGCATTTGACAAAGTACCTCATGAAAGACTCCAGAAGAAATTGGAGAGTCATGGGATAGGAGGAAGTGACCTACTGTGGATTAAGAACTGGTTAAAGGATTGAAAACAGAGAGTAGGGTTAAATGGTCAGTATTCTCAATGGAGATGGGTAGATAGTGGGGTTCCCCAGGGGTCTCTGCTGGGACCGCTGCTTTTTAACATATTTATAAATGATCTAGAGATGGGAGTAACTAGTGAGGTAATTAAGTTTGCCGATGATACAAAGTTATTGAAAGTTGTTAAACTGCGAGATGATTGCGAAAAATTACCTCGTAAGACTGGGCGTCGAAATGGCAGATGACATTTAATGTGAGCAAGTGCAAAGTGATACATGTGGGAAAGAGAAACCCGAACTATAGCTATGTAATGCAAGGTTCCATGTTAAAAGTCACCGACCAAGAAAGGGATCTCGGCATCATTGTTGATATGTTGAAACCCTCTGCTCAGTGTGCGGCAGCAGCTAAGAAAGCAAATGGAATGTTAGGTATTATTAGGAAAGGAATGGAAAACAAAAGTGAGGACATTATAATGCCTTTGTATCGGTCCATGGTACGACCGCACCTTGAATATTGTGTTCAATTCTGGTCACCGCATCTCAAAAAAAAGATATAGTGGAATTAGAAAAGGTACAGCGAAGGGCGACAAAAATGATTAAGGAAATTGGATGATTTCCCTATGAGGAAAGGCTGAAGCGGCTAGGGCTCTTCAGCTTGGAGAAAAGACGGCTGAGGGAAGATATGATTGAGGTCTATAAAATAATGAATGGAGTGGAACAGATAGACGTGAATCATTTGTTTACTCTTTCAAAAAACACTATGGACTAGGGGGCATGCGATGAAGCTACAAAGTAGTACATTTAAAATGAATCAGAGAAATTTCTTCTTCACTCATCATGTAATTAAACTCGAATTTGTTGCCAGAGAATGTGGTAAAGGTGGTTAGCTTAGCGGGGTTTTAAAAAAAGGTCTGGACTGTTTCCTAAAAGGAAAAGTCCATAGACCATTATTAAATTAACTTGGAGAAAATTCACTGCTCATTTCTGGGATAAGCAGCAAAAATGTATTGAACTTTTTCCGATCTTGCCAGGATTGGCCACTGTTGGAAACAGAATGCTGGGCTTGATGGATCTTTGGTCTGTCCAAGTGTGGCAATACTTATGTACCTCAAAGCCCCACACCCATGAGGCATCTACTTTAACAATGTGTCATATTGTCTTTCAATAATATTGAGCAGAATGATCCAAGAACATTTGGGGCCCTGTTTACTAAACTATGTTGTAGGTGCGCTAAAAATTAGCGCACGCTAATACTAGAGACACCTATATATATTCCTATGGGTGTCTCTAGCATTAGCGCGCACACATTTTTAGTATGTGCTATAAACACTAGCGCACCTTAGTAAACAGGGCCCTTGGTTTGTTTTAGTTAGATAAGATACCTACAACTGATCCTTAAGGGCTGCAAAACGGGCCTCATTTGTGGGGGTGGGGGAAACAACTTAGAACCATTTGATAAATTTAGTTAGAACAAGGTGGCCAACTTCCTTATGTAGGCTCATGACCTAGACAAATTTTACAAGTTTCAAGTAAACCACATTGTTACCTGTAGCCAGTCCAGCAGCTTTGCTATCTCCTTTCCAACTGCCTTGGTATTATTTACAGCATCAGGATACAACCGATGGGCAAGAAAGAGCCAGTCCACCACCACCACATTGGCATCCTGTTCCCTCTCCTGCAGGGCTTGTACAAGCTTCTGCGTCCAGCTTTCAAACATGCCACTCATCTACAAGAATTTAAAAAGGAACAATTAAATCTCTGATCTCCACTGACTCACTCTCTTCTGACTATTATATATAATAGGTAAGGCTGCCAACTGGCTCCAGATCCATTCAACGAGGTTGATATAGCCCTAGGTTTACTACACTGCAAGTAAAACTCGTATTGCTTTCCTTGGGGAGTACAATTTGGAAAGCAGAGCTAGAAATCCCTGCATGCAATAGGTAAATCCAGGACTGGATTGATCCTGCCAAGCAAATCTGGCACCAATAGCCAAGAGCTTGTCAGTAAGGAAAGTTGTTAAAACTCTTCAGCATACAGCTGTTACATGTACAGCAGTCTGATTGGCAATGTCCTCTACTGCAGTGCTTCTCAACCAAGTCCTCAGGGCACACCCAGCTAGTGAATTCTATTGTGGATATCCTGAAAACCCAACTGGTCAGGTGGTCCCCAAGAACTGGGTTGAGAAGTACAGCTCAATGAACATATTCTAAAGCAATCCAATAGCCTAGTAGGTGTCAACCTAGTCCTTGGGACACATCCAGTCAGTCAGGTATTCAGGATATCCAAAATACATCAGATCTCTCTCATGCATATGCATTGTGGATATCCTGAAAACCTGAGATTGGCTGATGGTCCCTGAGAATTGGGTTGAGAAGCACTAAACTAGCCAACCCAGTGGGGACCTAGTATGTGTCAGCTACAGGGCTAAAGTGGCGACCATGTTTCACTGACTGGAGAACCAGCTACAACACCTTGGCCCAAAGAGAAGAGAAGGGGTTAAAAAGGAACAAAGCAAACAGTTGTTGTGAACAAGAATGTAGAAAGGCCAAAAAGGTCCCAAAATGAGGTTAAAACCTGGAAGCCTATACTCCTGAAGGAAAGGTGTTAGTTTGATTTTCATATCACTTCTCCAATTAGCTGATGCGCTTACCAGAACAAGAGGAAAGTGGATGTCTGAAATAACTTAGCCATAACAGAACTCAGGAAAGTTTAGGACAGAGAGGGAAAAACAGAAGGTGGTAGATATCCACCTCTGACTTGAATTAGTCCTTTCTTCCTTTGGGTATGTGAGGAAACTGATGCCTAAGCCAGGGGTTCTCAACCCAGTCTTTGGGACATACCTAGCCAGTCAGGTTTTCAGGATACCCATATGCAAGAGATAAATTTGCATGCACTACCTTCATTGCAAATCTCTAATGCTTATTTGTTATGAATACCCTGAAAATCAGACTGGTTAGGATTGTCTCGAGGACTGGGTAGAGAACCCCTCGACTAAGCCAACACTGCACAAAAAAAAAAGCAATATTAAGCTCACAAAGAAAGATGGTTAAAAAAAAGAACAGCGTATTTGAATTTAAAATGATTCCTCATCAATAAGCAGGCAAGCTACAAATAGTAAATTCAATGATCAAACATCATCCTTCTGTATTAAAAAAAAAAAAACCAACATACAGTAAAGCGCAGTAACAGCATGGCTTTGGTAGATGCTCAAGCACATCACCTAGCTTGACTAGAGCAGCTTGGTTGCACTCACCAGCCAACAGGACAATCAGCAACATGCAGATATGTCTGACAGCTGGGAGATCTTGGCACTGAGGTGGCCAGATCTCAAGCAGTGTAGGCATATACACAACTGGCCAGGCCAATGGCAGAGTCGTTTTGCGACATTAACTTTTGGTAACACTTAATGAGCTACTACTCCTGTCTTAAGTAAATACAGAAGCAGCCTAAATGGTTATTAGGAAAGAACACAAGACTGACGTTTCATTGGCACAAAGATGTCACAGTCCATAGTTAGCTTGTGAATATATACTTACTGTCCATCCATGGATTACAAAAAATGTTTTGGCTGTTGCGTTGAAATTACTGTCCTCTATGCTTTTATCCTGGCCTGCTAAGAGGTAGCAGCCTTCTTCGGGCAGTGCCAGAGAGAAGCAGGTGTTAAATTTCACTGGATGTTTGCTGGCTTCTACAGGTTCATTCTCATCCTTCAGCAGATCAGCAATGGTATCATCTGCTCAGACAGCAAGGCTAGAGTTACTTCTCTTGATTTACACGATTCCCCCACCCTGCACTCCCAGTTTAAAACTATTTAAAACAAAATAAAATAAAAATAAAAAAAAAACAGTGCCAGTCAGAACATTTATGAACTGGCCAGATTAATTCACTTTTCAAAAACCATTTCATGATCTTAGGAAGTGGTAAGTGGGAAATAGAATATCATTCCACAGATTACAGGCTGCCAAGTTACCTTTTCTCACTCAACTGATCCAAACATGTCAAAAAGCAAGGTGGAGTGTCATCCTGACCTAGATCAGCACAGACTGCAGCATTGATGTAGTTTGCCTGCTTACTTTGGGAGAAGGACAAAAGCCAAGAAGTTATATTGGCAGTGGAGGACAGGGGGACAAATTCAGCATTAGCACCTCCAACATTGGCGGGGGGGGGGGGGGGGGCAGTACCCTCCCAAATTAGAACTACACATTGCAGACTTCATGGCTTTTGTTATGTTGGAAAGTGGGAGCACCTCAGAGTTAACCCTCCTGCTCCTTTGGACTAGAGGCCGACCAAATTAAGGTTTGGTTTTGATGTCAAAACCAGCCCAAAATACTTTTTTGCTCATTTCGGTTTTGATCCAAAATGATAGTGTGTTTTTGATGGATGCCAAAAATGTATGCTTTGTCCCACTTGTCCCCCCCTTCTCCCACATCCCCCCACCAAGTGCCTCCCTCTGGGCCTATCTTGCAATCCCTGGAGCTCCAACTCTGTTCTCAAAATGGCTGCCTTGACTACATCACTATACCACTGAGTAGGATGGAAGGGGTGGAGCTAACGTTTGTATTTTGTTCAGTGGCGTACCAAGGGGGGGCGGTGGGGGCAGTCTGCCCCGGATGCACGCCGTTGGGGGGGGTGCCGCACGCCGGTCAGCGTCGTTCGTTTCCATGCTCCTTCTGCCCCGGAACAGGAAGTAACCTGTTCCGGGGCAGAGGGAGCATGGAAACGAACGATGCTGACCGGCACACGGCACCCCCCCCAGCGGCGTGCACCCGGGTGGGAGGAGGGTCTTTCGCCGGGGTGGGTGGGTTGCGCTGCATGGGGGGGGCGGGGTGCATCGGCGATCCGCCCCGGGTGTCAGCGCCCCTAGGAATGCCACTGATTTTGTTTTTGTACTGCAATTGCAATTGTAATGCAGTTAGGATCTTGCACCACAGTTTACATGTTAAATTAGGGTGCTCCAAATAAATGTTTTTGATACAATATTTTAGCATGAATTTAAGTCTGTTATGACAGAGTGTGGCACAGTCAGCCACTTTAAAAGCACCGTGGCATTTAGTTTCAGTTTCATTAGCTACGGTCCAGCGTGAAGGCTAGTGTGCTTGAAGGTAAATATGGTCTTTCATTATTTCAATTATATTCTAGCTTGGATACTGTGGGTTTAGCAGAGGTGTGCAGACTTAAGCACTGACAATTCCCAGTTCATTCATTGGTTTACATTCAAACAACCAAACTTGAGTTTTCAGCTTCAGCTGAAACCAGGTGATGAGTTTCAGTGCAGTTTCGGTTTAGGCCGACACTGATAAAAAGCATTTTCGGTTGGCCTCTACTTTGGACTTTCAGATCCATCACAAGCAGGCCCTGTATTTTAAGATGTTCTTTTCTCATTATTACCTCCTCCTAGCTAACCCAACTATTTAGAATGCTGATCTTCAGTTCAGATGCCACAGGTGAGCAAGCAAGACTGTGGTGCAGATGCACAGAGAATAGAATGACCATCATGATGGCCAACAGTGGACAGGTGGTGCACCTACAATCAGGAGATGCACTAATGCTGCTGCCTGTTAATTGGTACTTACTGCAAAAAAAAAAAAAAAAAAACAGTTACACTCGGGGGGGGGGGGGGGGGGGGGGGGGGGCAGGAGCTGTGCTGTCTACCCTGCAGTTACTGGACAAGAAGGGAGCCTGAACCAGAGCTGATACGCACCACATAGGGCATGGGGGAGAAGGGAAGAGAAAGAAAAAAAAAAAAAAAACCTTTCCCACCTGCTGAGAGGGGAAAGGGAAGATTTTATTAAACTGAGGCAAGAGGAGAAAACAGGAAAAAGGGGAATGCAGATGCTGTGCCAGACCTAAAAAGGCAGCAGCTCAGTGCCACACCACCTGAAGAAGGGGAGGCCTGTGCATTTCAGTTTCTAACCAGTTGGCCTCAGGTGCCAGAGAGCCCGTTCACTCTGAATCAGTGGCGTAGCTACAGGTGGGCCTGGGAGGGCTGGGGCCCACCCAACTGCAGCACACATTTAGTGGTAGCTGGTGGGGATCCCAAGCTCCGCCAGCTGAAGATGTCCTCCTGATGGTGCTGAAAATACTGCTCTCCACTTCAGAAGTCTGGGCTTCCTAAGCTGCCGATACTGGCACCTATGCATGCTCAGTTTTCAGCACACGCCTGCTGCAGGCTGCCAAGGTACAGAGCAGTGTTTTCCCGCCAGCTGAGATTTTTTTTTTTTAAGTTGATGGGGGGGAGGGGCAGAAGAACCCTTAGTGCCCACCCGCTTCTTGCCTAGGCCCACCCAAAATCTGCTGTCTGACTACGCCCCTGAATCTGCTGTACAATGGACTTCTCAGAAGTTGACAGTGCTACTGCCACTAACATCCTTCACTCATCTAAGGAGCCAGTTCCAGGCTAAAGTTTAATTGTCCCCCCTCCCCCCATTAAGACCTTCCAGATTCGAATGAGAAATGAACAACAATGTGCATTTCAGACACTTTCTATGTGTTCTTTCATGGAGTTTAACCCAAGACAAAAAATACTAAGAAATTTCAGGTTTTTTCTTCTTATAAATAAATAGTGTGCACTTTTTGGAGAGACTGCTATTGCTATTCATGATATCCCCCCCCCCCCCCCCCCACCCCAATAAAAAAAAAAAGGAATTAATAAACAAAAGGAAATATTCTCGTACACATGGAAAACTAAACATGAAAATATTTTGGCTGCACACCTCTCGAAATTAAGACCTCTCCCTGCAAAGCCACTGACATGTTCCTTACCACATGAGCAAGGTCAACCCTGATATGCCAAGATTTTTTGGCTTGTTATGGAACAAGAAGGACATTTTTTGTGGTGATTATAAAAGGCTGCTGATCTGCAGTCTATGGTTTTCATCTCTTTGTAATGAATGCTCAAAATCTACACATCTTGCTTTTTGGTTCTTTTTACATCAGAGATGGGCAGAAGCACCAGATTTCCTGCTGCTTCCTGTTTCTATGAAACTAGACAGCAGCAACATTTTAAAAATTCCGTTATTTAACCAAATATAAAAATCAGATCTATTTCTTAGCGTATTTTTATTTCTAACTAGCAAATCGGGAGAGATTTACAAGGAAAGAAAAAGAGTTACTGGTAACAGGATACATAGATATTTCAAGTTCGTTTTTAAGGTTCAATGGCCATTACCATATTATAGATTTAAAAACAAGTCACACAGGGGTAAATACAAAAATAGGTGGCAGGAAAAATCAACACTAAGTGCTATTCTATAAAGGGCACTCCGCTTCAAGCAGATTCCCATGCCCAAATTTGTGTGCGAGGACTCACGCCTGCTGAACCCTGGTGTAAACACTGGTGTCAGAGGCATGGCTAGTTGGGGCACCTGAGGAGCGACTGCTCCCCTAAATGGACTTCCGACGGCACCGGCACCTATTTTTCAGCAGTCCATCATGCCTACGTAGTATGCACATGCACCTGTACAGTTCACTCTCTGTTTCCCTGGTGCACAAGTAGGGCACACAGCCCTAGTATTATATAACATTGTGCCTAAAGACTTGAAATGCCCACAACCTGCCCAAGCCCCTCTTACAACCACACAGCGTATGGGGCCAGCCCTGCCACTAGGTGGACAAGACATCCATCTAGGGCAGCAGAGTTTAGGGAAGGGAAATGGGACTCGATATACCACCTTTCTGTGGTTTTTGCAACTACATTCAAAGCGGTTTATATAGTATATACAGGTTCTTATCTGGTACCTAGGACAGTGGAGGGTTAAGAATCACAAGGAGCTACAGTAGGAATCAAACCCAGTTCCCCAGGATCAAAGTCCACTGCACTAACCACTAGGCTACTCCTAGGAGATGGCAGAATGGGTCCAAGGATGATGTACAACAAAAACGTCCAACGGACTCAAAGAGTTCACATCAGACGTTTTATTCAAAGTATACAATGGACTCAACAAGAACCGGCCACAGAGGCCTGCTTCAGGAGTCCCTTTGAAGTGTAAACCTTTAACTCCTCAGCGCTCTACAGGATTTGAGAACAATGACCTAATCTCAGAGTGGGCGCTCCTGGACTTGTTACACCAGAGATTAGATCGTGCCTGTGCTTTGGTAGCACTTTCACGTTTTTTTTTGGCGTTGAGCAGAAGACTCTTGTTTATCAGCTTTGGTTGGATTTTTTGTGACACGTAGGGGCCGTTGTTTTATATCATTTAAAAACATTTTTTATTTAAATATGGACTAGTGCCAGTATTTGATATTGTTTAAAAATTTTCCTGGATGTACATTTTAAGCTATGACGTAGCAATTTAATTTATATCATTATTACAATACCATGGAACAGATCTCAATATGTAAATAGAGGTGTTTTGTTTCACTTTAACAATTAGTGGCATAATCAAATTAAGCTATCACATCACAACATCACGGAATAGAGCTCATTATGTAAATAGAAGAGATTGGTCTCCCTTAATGACTAATTGTACTTGATCATGCCACTATCACATCTAGATGTGGTCTATTTTGTCCTATGGTGCCTACATGTATGTACTCATAATTCTGTGTTCCCTTAATGTCCAGTTTAATTTCATTATGCCACTATTACATCACAATGCCATGAAATAGAGCCCATTATGCAAATAGGGATAATTTGTTTTCCTTTATGACTAATTCGATTTGATCAGGCCACTATTTTATTCTCTTGTTCTATGGTGCCTATATGTATGCACTCATAATTTTGATATCTATATTGAGACATCCATTATGTTTATATTCATAGTTGTGTGTGTCATCATCATTACTATTATATTTTACATTTGTGTGTTTTTTTATTGTTTTATGACTTTTTGTTCCAATTCTGTGTGCTTTATTTTTGTATATTAAATTTTAAATTTTATGTTTTTAGACCCCTGAGGAAGGCTTGTTGCCGAAACACAGATCGTATAGAGTCCTAATAAACTTTGTCTGAAGCTCTTACTTCCTTGTTTGGGCTGGACACCAACATCTAGCAGGGTTCCCATGTTAGTGCTGATGTCATCTCTCTATATAAAACGCACCTCCAACGTTCGAATGAAGCCTCACTTACCCAACGTTCCAAAAGTGAAGGGGGTGAGATCGCTTTGTGTCTGCCCCGCCCACGCGTCAAACTTGACGTCGAGGGCGGAGCGTCAGGGAAGGAGGCGGCGCTCCTGATGTCTCTAGCCTTCCCTTCGCTGTGTTCCGCCTTCTTCTGACATCAAGGATGACGTCAGAAGAAGGCGGAACACAGCGAAGGGAAGGCTAGACATCGGGAGCGCCGCCTCCTTCCCTGACGCTGCGCTGCCGGAACCGCCACGGAGGTAAATTTAAAAAGAAAAAAAAAAACCAAAAAGATGTTGGGGGGAGAGAAGAGGGTGGGCAGTAAAGTTGAACAATGGGAGCGGGAGGGCAGGGGAGAAACGACAGCATGGATGTGAAGGGGGGGGGGGCATGGATGCGAAGGGGGGGCATGGATGCGAAGGGGGGGGAGAAGAGGCCGGGCCAGGCTGGGACATGGGAGAGAGAGGAGCATGGATGCGAGGAGGGGGACATGGAAGGGAGAGAGGGGAATTGCTGGAAAAGGATGAATGGAGGGGACAGAGGAGCATGGATGGACATGGATTGGGAGGGCAGGGCTCAGGGAGAGAGGGGAATTGCTGGAAAGGGATGAATGGAGGGGGCAGGGGACAGAGGAGCATGGATGGGCATGGATTGGGAGGGCAGAGCTCAGGGAGAGAGGGGAATTGCTGGATAGGGATGAATGGAGGGGACAGATGGGCATGGATGCATATGGATTGCAGGGCAGGGCTCAGGGAGAGAGGGGAATTGCTGGATAGGGATGAATGGAGGGGGCAGGTGACAGAGTAGCATGGATGGGCATGGATTGGGAGGGCAGGGCTCAGGGAGAGAGGGGAATTGCTGGAAAAGGATGAATGGAGGGGGCAGGGGACAGATGGGCAAGGATTGGGAGGGCAGGGCTTACACTCTCTCTCATATACAATGTCTTTCTGATTCACACTCTCACACACTCTGTCTCACACTGTATCACATTCACTCTCTATGTGCCACACAGTCACTCACACACTCGCTTGGTCTCATACACTCACTCTCACAGAGAATCTGTCTCTCACACACACTCTCACACTGTCTCACATACACACTTGCACACACTCTCATTCTCACACACACACTCTCACAAACACACTCACACCCAGACTCACTCTCTCTGTCACACACACACACACTTTCACTCTGTCTCTCACACAGTCACTATCACATACACTCTCCCAAACATACACACTCCGAGGAAAACCTTGCTAGCGCCCGTTTCATTTGCGTCAGAAACGGGCCTTTTTTACTAGTGTTTTTATATTTCTATGCATGTATATTTGAAGTTAAAGGTGATGCACCAAGCTCTTTGCACTTAAAATTGTTCAAGATGTAGTTAACACCCACTCCCTTCTAGTAGAGGAGGAAAAAAAAAACATGAATAGGCTAATTCTGTGTAAAGAATACTTGATATACTACTGCCTTTCTGTGATTTAGGCAACTACATTCAAAGTGGACTGTACATTCATACAGGCACTTATTGTACCTGGGGCAATGGAGGGTTAAGTGACTTGCACAGAGTCACAAGCAGCTGCAGTGGGAATTGAACCCAGTTCCCCAGAATCAAAGTCTGCTGCACTAACCACTAGGCTACACCTATTAGGAGGTTATGGGGCTCATTTTCAATTACTTAGATTTACAAAGTTTCATGGGTTACCATGTGACTTTGTAAGTCTAACAGGGCCGGTGTTAGACATGCAGGGGCCCAGGGCAGAAACTGGGAAGGCCCCCAAAGCCTACCTGCAAGTTATGTCTCCTTCAGCTTGAGGCAAATTGGGGGCCCTGTGGCAGAGCAATTGCCCTGGGCCCCCATGATTCCCACCCCCTAAAACCGAACATTAAGTCTAAGCAGGGGCATAGCCAGACTTCGGCGGGAGGGGAGTCCACAGCCCGAGGTGAGGGGGCACATTTTAGCCCCCTCCAGCGCCGCCAACCCCCCCCCCCCCCCCGCCACCACCAACCCTACCCCGCCAGTCTCCGAGTCCGGCGTGTTCGCTGATCTGGATTCTGTTTCTGTGAGTCCTGACGTCCTGCATGTTATGTGCAGGATGTCAGGACTCACAGAAACAGAATCCAAATGAGCAACCCGGCACAGAAGAGGACTTTGTCTGGTGGGGATTCGGGACCCCCGCCAGCAAAGGTACCTGACAGCGGCGGGGTGAAAGCAGGGGGGGCCAGGTGCCCATGCCCCCACCTAGCTACGTCCCTGAATCTAAGTGCTTTGAAAATACACCGCCTATTAAAAAAAAAAAAAAAAAAAAGTAGACACCTACTTTCCTGTATAGAATAAACGTGCCTAAAATATATACACACACTTGTATTCCCACACAACCACTCCACTACACCAGCCATACAGCTCAGGGATTGCTAAAAATGCAGACATAAAATTCTAATATTCTATAATTTAAACACACAACTGTGTGTCCCACCTATCTATATACCCACCTTCAAACTACATGCCATTCCGTTCTGGCGGGAACAAAAAGAAGGGAAGACAAGATCACCACAAATAGTCCAAGAAAACAAAACAGTGGAGAGCAAATGTAACACACTCAGTGAAGTGTGCAATCAAGATGTTTAAAACAATCCTTTATCGAAAAGATGAAGGACCCACACAGGACATGTTTCAGCCTAATGGCCTCATCAGGAGTCCACCACCTCTGTGAGAACCAATACACTGTTGGGTATTCTTATGTTAGGAGATCTTTGTGGTTGCAAAAAAAGTCACATACAGAATGAGATATCACCGATAACTCATAAGTACATAAGTATTGCCACACTGAGACAGACAAAAGGTCCATCAAGCCCAGCATCCTGTTTCCAACAATGACCAATCCAGGTCACAAATACCTGGCAAGATTCCAAAAAGGTTCAACAAATTTTATGCTGCTTATCCCAGAAATAAGTAGTGGATTTTCCCCAAGTCATTTTAATAATGGTCTATGGACTTTTCCTTTAAGAAGCAGTTCCAAACTTTTTTAAACCCCGCTATACTAACCGCCTTTACTACATTCTCTGGCAACAAATTCCAGAGTATAATTACACATTTTGGTGCTGCTTATGCATACACCCACCTTCAAACTACATGCCAATCTGTGCTGGTACCATCTCATAGACTAATATGTACCTGGAATATATTAGCATGCTGATACACACATGTATATACTACTACTAGTACTACTACTTATCACTTCTATAGCGCTACTAGACATCTGTATTCTGGTTATTTATGCACACAGACACCTAAACCTTGTGCCCTTCTTACAGAATTAGCTCCACAGTGTCTCAAGAGTTCACATATACAAATCAATCATCAGAAAACAGTCTGGAATAATAATATTTATCTATGCCTGTTACTATTGCAGGTAATTTGGAGAAGTGCATTCTGACCCATAGCCGAGATCTGCCAGTTCCCACAGTACATGTCGGAGGCAAAGCCATTATATTTAATTGCGGGTGGGGGAGGGGCTTATCGTGCAATTATTATACGTCTTCCAGCCGTTGACTGTGGATTGGTATTTACATTTTTTTTTTTTAATGGAACTATAGGGAGCAGCGACTTAAATCACAGAAGGCACAAGAGCTGTTAACGTATTCCTTATCTAAATAGTCCCAACCCCCTGAAGTAACTTTTTTTTGCATTTATAGACCGTCTCTGATCCATTCACACCACCACTCGGAACTGTGAATGGATCAGACGGTCTATAAATGCAAAACAGTTACTTCAGGGGGTTGGGACTATTTAGATAAGGAATACGTTAACAGCTCTTGTGCCTTCTGTATCTGAGGTGCTCTGGCTACTAGGCAAAAACCGGTACCACTTTAGAACAGTCTACAAAAAATAAAGAAATACATAAAATGAACGTTCTCTGATTCATTCATTCACTCATTCAACAACTACTAACTGCCAAGGCGGCAATCCTAAAAATCCCCTTCAACTATTCCCTGCAATAAGTTATAAAAAAAAAAAAAAAAAAAAACATCGAGAAAACACTTCAAAAAGCATCTGCCAGATTATTTCTTTTCCTCAAACGGATTTCTTTTGCGCACAGCGTGAGAAAGGAAGGTAAATCAGGTGTAATCTCTGAAAATTGCTAGTACCATAGGCGCCACCGTGTCAACGTTATTGAGGGGGCTGATACAAATGAAGGCGTTTACTCAATAATGAGGGTGCTCTCTCTCCCCCCCTCCCCCAGCTAGCTCCTTTGGCCGGTGCTTTCCTGAATACTTACATAAGGCAAAGATCTACGATATTGGTTGGTATTAACAATATCTTATTAATGGATCTTCTGCTGAAGTTAGCAAAGGCACTCTTAACCAGCTCTACGGGTGCTTGAGCACCCTCAGTATTCAGTAAATACCTTCACTTTGTCCATTTTCTTATATATTTCCACCATCCATGATGTATTGTAAGCCACATTGAGCCTGCAAAGAGGTGGGAAAATGTGGGATACAAATGCAATAAATAATGGGTTCAGCACCCCCAATCAGTCTAAAAAGTTAGTTCCTATGCTACAAAGTGCGTGTGTTTTGGGGGTGGGGACTATTGTTTCCATTACATTATCGAAAATGAAGTGCCCCTCCTGGTACCAGCACTGACACCCCTGTATGACAGTCTCTCTTAGAATAACCCATTCAGCAATATCATAAGGAAAAAGCAACGCTGAAGAATTAAAAAAAAAAACATTCTTCAAATTTTAATACCAGTAATATAAAGACTATACAGCAGGGATCCAACAAGTGAAAGCCACGATTATCCCCTGGAAGGCAGCCAGTTACCCACACATCGTGTACTAGGCGCCTTCTTGACCACTGCCACGTGTTCCGCGTGTAACGAAGCGGCGGAGCAGGTGCGTGCGGGACTCTCACCTTTCAATAGTCCTTCCTCGGCGAGCTGCGAGCAATCCCCGCCTGGCAGGGAGCAGACAAAGGCAAAGCACAGCAGCACGAAAAGGTTTCTCATGTCTCGAGCACTTAGCAAGAACTGCTCGGTCACTCTCTTACTTTATCTTTTTTTTTTTTCCAGGAGAAACAACAAAAATTTCCAAAGCAGAGGGAGAAAAATAAAAGCCTCAAGCAAGCCAGTGATTCCTAAAGGATGCAGCACCGCAGAGAAGGCAAAGCTGCTCTGCCGAGCGCCGGAGTTGTAGTTTAAATGACAGTCACGTGGCTCATCGGCAGATCGCATATTTCCCTAATTTATTCAACCGGCTCAAGGAGGTTAGATTGGGCCGACTGCCCCCCCCCCACCCTCCCGTGACGTAGTGGAAGGCTCGCCAAAGGAAACCAGACAGAACGTTCGAAGGGAGACCCCCTCCCCTGCCACGCCCCCGGATAGAGGCGGGCTGCCAGCTGCACTGGGGCTCCCTCCCTGTTCAATCTCATTCCCTGAACAGACTTGGGGAAGGGCTATACCGGGATTTCTGCATTTTTTAAAAAGAAAAATCGAAGCATTTTATTCCCATTCGGGGGGGGGGCTCTTAATAAAGAGGTTTGGATAATTTCCTAAAAGTCTATAAACGACTATGGGAAAATCCACTGCTTATTTCTAGGAAAAGCAGCATAAACTCTGTTTTACTGTTCTGGGATCTTACCAGGCATAGGAGCCAACTTTTCACAATTATTGTGGGTGCTAAGCCCAATGGAACTAACCCCTCCCTGTACAAATACAAGGAATTTTCTCAATGTTGGGGGTGCTCAAGCACCCACAGAGTCGGCTCCTATGTTACCAGGTGCTTGTGACCTGGATTGACCACTGTTGGAAACAGGATACTGGGCTTGGTGAATCTTCAGTCTGCCCCAGTGTGGCAATGCTTATGTTCTTATGAATGTGTTGGGACTGCTGGGCCATAAGGCAGTAACAGTTGCCCGATGGCCAACCAGGACAGAGGTCAAAGCTACAGCAACTTTAGCAGCATGAATTTTTACCAGAGTATTTCTTCTACTAATAAAAGCAGGGCCAGCATTGGGGGGAGAGGAGGGAGCAATCAGGACAGCTGTCCTGGGTCCCACAGCTCCAGGGGCCCCCCGTGGGCCACAGGTGTTTTCCTTCTCTCCACCCCCCCCCCACCCCCCATCCGGCATTTTCCTTACCTTCTTGGTAAATGTATTTTTCTTTGCAGAGGGTTTGCAGTGCGGCAGCGATTCAGACATGCTGCCTTTGGCCTCTTTGGCGCTTTCCTTCTATTGCGGTCCGCACAGGCAGAAACAGGAAGTTGCGTCAGTGGTGGGGCGGACTGTGGCAGAAGAAGAGCACTGACTTGCTGCCACACCAGCACCCCTCTGCAAAGAAAAATGTATTTACCGGGAAGGTGGGGAAGACGCCAGACGGGGGGGGGGGGGGGGACACGATATAGTTGGCCCAGAAACAGAGGGAGAGAGATGGTGGACAATAGGATGGAGGGAGGGAAGAGAAAGGAAGAGAACTTGGATGGGGGGGGGGGGGGGTGCAGAGATAGGGAAAGAGAAACATACTGGATGGGAGGGCAGTTGCAAAGAGAAAGGGAGAGATGGTGGACCTGGGGGTGGTGGGGATGGAGGGAATGCTGGATGGGAGGGCAGTCTGGGGGTGGGTGGGTGGGAGGGAGGAACGGAAGAGAGGGAAGGAGAAATGTTGGGTCTGGGGGTGGAAGACAGAGAGAGATGCTGAACAATGGGATGGAGGGAGGAAAGAGAACCTGCATCAAGGGGGGAGGGAAGAAGAACAGAAAAGAGAGAAGTAAAGTTGGACCATGGGGTGTGGAGAGAGAGGAAGAAAGATGGACCCATATGGGGGACTGGAGGGAAAAGAGGTGCAACAGGAAGATGCTAAGGGGTGGAGGGAAAGGGACAGGGAGATATCAGGCAGTGAGACTGAGACTGGCGAGAGGGAGACCGAGAGAGGATTCTGGAAATGGTAGAACCATGTGGGAGAGGTCAAAAGGATGAGTGAGAGGAGAATAGTGAGTACAGAGGTAGAAATGTGGTAATGGGGAGAGGATGAAAGGAGACAGGAAGCTGGGAAAGGAGTGAGATGGGAAATGGGAGAGCTAGGGACTGATAAGCAATGGAAAATTGATTTGTGACTGAAAATTAAAAAGGAGAAGGGTGTGAGAGAGTGATTTTGAGTGGACAGAGGCAGAAAAGGGGGGGGGGAAAGAAGGAAATAGCTGCAAGGGAAAAATCAATATATTACAGACAGGTATAGTGAGTGAATGAAGAGAAGAGAAAAACATATTTTTATTTATTTCAGCATTGTATCCCACATTTTGCAATAAATATTGTTTCAATGTGGCTTACGTAAATAATAAAGTGACAACAGACACTGGAAAGGGAATTAGCAGAAGACAGACAAGAAAGCAGAAAAAGAAAAAAACTGGGACCAAGATGATGGAAAGAACAAAATGCCCAGACAAAGGTAGAAAAAATGTTTTATTTTGAATGTATTAACTGGACTATGTTAGCTTTGGGTATGTGCATCACAGATGATTTTTGTGTTGTATTCAGTGGCATAGCCAGTTGGCTGATTTGGGGGAGAGGTCGGGGCTTGAGCCCAAAATGGGTGGCCAACATATTTTCTCCCCACTCAAATACAAAATATAAATGCTTGAGCTGGTGGCTCTGCAGCTGACGGCAGCATCCCCGAGTTGCTACTTCCGCTCTCCCCCTACCACCACACATGTTCCATTTGTATGCACACGTGAAAGCCGAGCAGATGTGGGGGGGGGGGGGGGGGGGGGTCCACAGCAGCGGCTCTGAAATACTGCTGCTGGCTGCACAGCTTGGAGAGTTAGGGTCACTGTATGTGAGGAGAGGAAGGGCGTGGTCATCTGCTGGTGAGGCTTGGGGAGCCCCACCAGCCACAGCAAGGGAAATGTTAATTTGGGTTATGCCACTGATTGTGTTCAGTACAAAATGAAGTGCATTTCTATTTCTCCAGTGTTGCAGTACTTGCTAACTTTAACTTCTTGGGGTTCCCTGTTTTTTTTATTTATTTATTTCTTTAGATTTTGCTCACACCTTTTTCAGTAGTAGTTCAAGGTGAATTACATTCAGGTACTCTGGATATTTCTCTGTCCCAGGAAGGCTCACAATCTAAGTTTGTACCTGAGGCAATGGAGGGTTAAGTGACTTGCCCAAGATCACAAGGAGCAGCAGCGGGATTTGAACCGGCCAGCCGGTGCTCTAACCACTAGGCCACTCCTCCACTGTTTCATTTTGGAGTTCATATTTCTAATTTGTGATCCCTTGTTCCATATTTGGTGAAGGTCTTCCTGTGTTTTGTGTGTGCAGAAGTCATTTAAAGTTGTTTGCTGTGTGGTAGTAATGGTGGGGAGGGGTACGGAGGAGAGGAGATTGGGGGCCCCTTCCTTCATTTCTGCCCTGGGCCACAGCATATCTAAAGCTGACACTGAGTAAAAGAAATCTTATTTGGCTGCTCTTTCGAGAACCTACTTGCGCCTCTCAAGGTTATTGTTGGGTTGTTTGGGGTTTTTTTTTTCCTGCTTACAGCTTGTTCTTTAGTCTGGATCTTGTTCTAACTTGTTCCAATCTCCCTTTCCCTCATCAGGGCGTTTATTCACAGGGAGAGCATTAAAGGGCTTCCAATGCTGGATTGTACTCCCTGCTATTAAATCACTTTCCCTTTTCTTTTAGTGCTACCAGGAGAAGCAAGCGAAAAACGCCTCCTCTGACTTTGTGACTGACTTACCTGCCAGTTGCAGTTTGTGTATTATGAGCTCATTCTCCTTGCTTGCTTGTTTGTTAATTGTATGCTAAGGAAACGGATATATATATATGCTGTATGAGCTCCATCTCTCTCCAACATCCCAGCTCCCAGGAAAGTGGAAACTATAGTCCAATATGAATTGTGCAGTGTGTCTGGCAGATCTCTCTGGAATCAGGCATGTGTTTACAGCAGAACTGAAAGACCCCTGTTAATAACTGGATCCACCTGGAACTGGCCAAGTGGGTGCAGCTTGGGGGAGGAGAGAGTGGCCTGTGACTGCTGGTGTTGCCCTGGGCTGAGCCAAGGACAGCTCTCACTGGTTTGAAGCCCTGATGAAATGTGAGTTGCTCAGCAGATCGGACCACCTCTGTGTGCAGCATCCATAGAGTCTTTCCTTCTCCCCAGCAGCTGGATTCTCGCTAGCCTTTAGCGTGAAAGGCCTGGGATGACTTTTTTTTACAGAGCACTAAATGTCTCCCCACCAACAAGTCCACTCCCACTTTCAGTAGTGCGAGCCCCTCCCTATCCCAGCAATCTCTCTCCTCTGCTCCCTTCCTGTTTTCTGTCACCTCCGTACCATTTCTTTCTCTCCTTTCTCCGCTCCTCTTGCTCATTCCAACTAGGCTCTGCAGTCTTTTTCCAAGCCGCCCTACTGATCTCTTTTTCTCACCCTACCACCCTCTCTTCTTCCCCCTGCCCCCTGGTCACATTCTCGCTCCCTCCACCTAGCTTTAGATTAACTTTTTAAAATATATTTCTAAACTGCCTTTCCAATTTTATCTCAAGGTGGTTTACTTTTTTCAGGCACCATAACTCCCCACCCCAAGGAGTTATATTCAAAGTGTCAAGGCTATGCAATTGGGCTACCCTCCCTCCCCCCCAAAAGAAAAAAGCAGTATAGTGTACGGGCAACATTCTTCTATGCATAAAAGGAAAATAAAATCTGGGGACGATTGAAAGTAAGATTCTGAAGGTGGGTAAATGGTAGATAAGGGATATTGTGTGCATAGGGAGAGGAAAGGACAGTGACCCAGACATTTAGGCGGTCACAAGCACAAATGGGCGGTAGCCCAGCATGGCCGGAGAAGGAGGTCTTGGGAGGAAGGGGTGATGGGGAGTTAGGTGAGGTTTTGTAGTCATAAACAAGTTAGGTCGAGAATAAGAAGGGGGGAGGTACCAGTGGAAGGAGGGGGATAGCAACTTGCGTTTCCTGCTCTGTACTGTTATCAATAGAAATCAAACAAAATAAAACATGGAAAAGAAAATAAGATGATACCTTTTTTATTGGACATAACTTAATACATTTCTTGATTAGCTTTCGAAGGTTGCCCTTCTTCCTCAGATCGGAAATAAGCAAATGTGCTAGCTGACAGTGTATATGAGTGAAAACATTCAAGCATTACTATGACAGTAAAATAGATACCATTGGAGATTCTACATGGAATGTTGCTACTATTGGAGATTCTACATGGAATGTTGCTATTCCACTAGCAACATTCCATGTAGAAGGCTGCGCAGGCTTCTGTTTCTGTGAGTCTGAGGTCCTGCACGTACGTGCAGGACGTCAGACTCACAGAAGCAGAAGCCTGCGCGGCCACATTGGTGATCCGCAAGGGCCGACTTCTACATGGAATGTTGCTAGTGGAATAGCAACATTCCATGTAGAATCTATAGAAATCAAACAAAATAAAACATGGAAAAGAAAATAAGATGATACCTTTTTTTATTGGACATAACTTAATTCATTTCTTGATTAGCTTTCGAAGGTTGCCCTTCTTCGTCAGATCGGAAATAAGCAAATGTGCTAGCTGACAGTGTATATAAGTGAAAACATTCAAGCATTACTATGACAGTCTGACAGGGTGGGAGGATGGGGGTGGGTCGGAGGTATGCATGGGGACTTCAAAGCATATCATTGATATTCTAACAGGATGGGTGTGGATAGGTGAGGGGTGGGGTGATCAACAGAGACATACAGTTTTATGGTTTATAATGGGCTAGGAACCCCAGATCCTTGTTAAGTCCTTTCTGTTGGGTGTTAAATATTCAATCATTCTGACTTCAAAGGTCTTACGTTCTTGTATGGTTTTAAAGTTACCTTTCAGTATTCTCACTGTGAAATCACTGGTACAGTGTCCTGGTTCTGTGAAGTGCAGTCCCACCGGGGTGGGGGCCCTACTGGCTGTATTGTTCATGTGATGTCTATGTAAATTGAATCTTGTCTTCACTTATATACACTGTCAGCTAGCACATTTGCTTATTTCCGATCTGACGAAGAAGGGCAACCTTCGAAAGCTAATCAAGAAATGTATTAAGTTATGTCCAATAAAAAAGGTATCATCTTATTTTCTTTTCCATGTTTTATTTTGTTTGATTTCTATTGATAACCTTAAGAGTGGACTAACACGGCTACCACACTCCTCTGCTCTGTACTGGAAACCATTCAAAGACATATTTAACTCAAGCATTCATAGGTGTGGGAAGATCTACAAATGAAGGACTAGAAGAGGGAGGGGTTCTTCCCCTATATATGGGCCATAATGAAGTAGGCGCTGACTCCTTTGGTTCAGCTGCACTGAAGAACCAATGGGCCTGGTACAGCAGTGTCCTGGCAAACCTGCCCTTATGTTTGCTGTGAGTAGGCTGGTGAAATGCTATTCTTTTTTTTTTTTTTTTTAATTAAGATTTTATACCAAGAACCGGTTGACAACATCCAACTAACAATCATACGTCATGTACTGCACGTTGAAATAACAATAACATAATACAGCAGTTTCCCCTCCCCCCTTTTCCCACCCCCCCTACCCAAGTAACAACCCCCCCTCCCCCCTTGTTACTAGTGGAGACTTATAATGTGAAGTCGAATAGTATGGCAATCACAATCTTGGAACAATCAACTTAGGTGCATCCAGATCTATCCCATTTTGTGCTCTCCAGGATCTATAGCGTTCCCATTGCACATTAAATTTTGTTATATGTCCCATTCGAATGGCTGTAAATTTGAACATTTGGTATAGATAGTCCATCTTATGTATCACTTTTATCACCGGCGGCGCCAACGGACACTTCCACGCTGATGCCAACGTAATTTTTCCAGCTACGAGCCATACTGTCATGATCCGATGATCTGAGATCCGGACTCCTGGTGGACGAATATGCAATAAACATACCTCTGGCTTAGCAGGATATCTTACCCCAATCACTGCCACAAATATATCCAGCAATTCTGACCAATATGGCTGAATCTTCGGGCAAGACCACCAGATGTGGAGCATATCCCCCACCATTGCACAACTTCTCCAGCATTGATCAGACCCCTGCCCAAACATTTTTACCAGTCTCTGTGGTGTATAGTACCATTGATATAGTATTTTATAACTATTTTCAATCATCGAGCTAGAAATGGAGACCCGCAATAGATGTTCTAAAGGAAACGTCCATAGGCCATTATTAAATGGACTTGGGGAAAATCCACTATTTCTGGGATAAGCAGTATAAAATGTTTTGTACTTTTTTGGGATCTTGCCAGGTATTTGTGACCTGGATTGGGCACTGTTGGTGATTGGATGCTGGGCTTGATGGACCTTCGGTCTGTCCCAGTATGGCAATACTTATGTAGGTGCATGAAATATGTTTCTAATAAAGGTGGTAGAGGAAAGAAGCCACGGGTCAAGCACAAAGGATCTCAGAGGGGGAAGAAGAGATTATAGAGACTAGATGTTGGTTTGGATGGGCTGTATGGTCTTTTTCTGCTGACACAGTCTAACCTTGAGGTGCAGATGTTTAAGTAGCCTGGGCAGCAGTGGCAATCAGCAGCACATCTCTTTTTCACCATATGATTCACAGATGGTGTCTGGCAGGCAGCCATAAACATCCCCAGCCAGTGATCATGCCCATCCTTGCATAAAATCCCTGCTAGTGTAATTATCATGTGAGTGTGTTTTGAAATCTTCTTTCTCCCTGTAATTACACAAGCAAACCCACTGGGCATGTGTTCAACTCAGGGTAAGGCATAACAGAAAAGCAGCGAGAATGTGGGCAGTGACATTTTACAACACGGTTTCAACTTTGTTACTGTACTATTTTGAGACCCAGGATTGTTGTGGCAAGAGCAAGTGGGCATCGCTCCTGGCCCACTAGACACCAGGGACCACTGGTAAGGCTGGAGTGGGAGCATCTTGGTGGGGAGGGGGAGGTTGTCACTGAGAGGTTGGCCTCATTGAGGAGGTGGCCACATGGGGGGGGGGGGCATTGCTGCCTCGGAGAGCAGGGATGCTATGTGGGATGGATTTGCCTCAGTGGGATGTGATGCTGTGGGGGGAGTTATCTGGCCCAAGGGGAGGGCAGTGGTGTCTCTAGACAGAAATATTTGGAGTGGTACCGGGCAAGCAAGCTAGGTATGGTGAGGGGGGGAGTCAAAGTGCCATTTTTGCACAACGTACCACTCCCTCCTTTTATATTAGCAGTAGACGTTGAGCCCGTGAAAATGGGCTACTTTTGGAATGGGGGGGTTTCCGAGCCCCCCCTGAGGTCGGCGCCACCCCGCCTCCCCCAGAGTCGCCGCCGCCGCCCCTCCACCCGGCCCGAGCAGCACTGTGAACTTACATCACCACGCAGCAGCAGGCACATCAGCAAAGCTGCCGTTAGGGCGGGCTTCCTTCTCTGCCTGTGTCCCGCCCTCGTGTGACGTAACGTCGGCGAGGGCGGAACAAAGGCAGAGAAGGAAGCCCGACGGCAGCTTTGCTGATTTGCCTGCTGCTGCGTGGTGATGTAAGTTCACAGTGCTCGAGCCAGATGGAGGGGCGGCGGCGATTCCGGGGGAGGGGGGAGGGGGAGCGGTTCCAACGTCTGCAGCATGCCAGTAGAGACTTTCCTCTCTGTCCCGCCCCCGTCATCACGTATTGACGCGGGGGCGGGGCAGAGAGGGAAGTCTGTCTCTACTGCGCATTTGCGAGTGAGTACGGTCACTCGCCGTTTATATGTTTGATGATAATTGATAGCATCATTCAACAAATTCTTCTGTATAGGAGTGTTCTCTATTCTCTATAGGATTGGTCAGAATTAAGATCCAGTTCTATGCCACAAGCTTCATGTTCCCTAGCAATGGAACTATCCATCTTACAAAAATTATTCAAATTATGATTATCACCTCATGAACAGCACAAGCTGCTTCCACTGCCAGGCACTTTGTTTAACGCAGAAAAGTTTTAGTTTGTGTGGTGACTCTATAGGATGCAGAGACCACTAGTACTAAGCATTTTTATTTTGGGTGACAAGGGCTGCCTTTGGCAACTCTTGTCCCAGAGCCTGCTTTCAAGCAGGCCAGGCACTTTGCAAAATAACACGAAACCCTGCAAAAAGACACTCAAAACCTATACAGGAAAAACTTACCAAATCATAACAGCTCTGACACAGCTGTGAAAAGACATTGTTATAAATATTAAACCGGATCCTACAGCACCAGTATACTTGCTACTGGGAAACTGGAACAAGGTGGACTGTTACAGTCCTTTAGAAACACTGAGACATGCAGAACATGGGGCAGATCCTCACCTGAAACAAAATAGGGGACCAGAAAAAATATGCAGACAAAAACTGAAATGGAGACCCCCAAGAAAACCAGACTCTATAAGCAGTGAAAATACTGGCAAAAGAGAAACAGAATTGCATTTTCTCCTGTGCTCTTGTAAATACAAAAATAGAAACGATGTACATTTCCCAAAGCAGAATAAACAAAGGCAGGAAAAAAAAATACCCTTTGTGGAATCCAAGATGCAGAAGGAGGAGTAGGGGCTGGTTTTAGGCAGGGGAGACAGGGGTGGTCGCACAGGGCTTTGGGCTTCCAGGGGCCCCCGCAGCACTCTCTCCTGCTCCCTGCTATTGCTGTCTCCTTTAAAGCAGGAGCCATGATCTGACTGCTTTGCCTCTCCTCCCCCAAGCCTCAGGGTGCCCTCCCTGACACATACCTGAAGCCACCCCAGTCTTTCCTGCCCGCTGCTGGCGCTGACCCTCTTGCTGCTGCATCGCTTTTTAAAAATGGCTGCCGAGATTTCCAGCGGCGGCTTTGCGAGACTTCCGATAACATGCCTGCAGCAAAGAGCTGGGGATATGCCAATATGTAATCAGGGGTCTTCCGCAGTGGCATACCAAGGGGGGGGGCGGTGGGGGCGGTCCGCCCTGGGTGCACGCCGCTGGGAGGGGTGCCGCGGCGCACCTGTTGCCCTGTTTCAGTCCGAGTTCACAATGCGCATGTGTTCACTGCTCCCTCTGAGTCTGCCCCGGAACAGGTTACTTCCTGTTCCGGGGCAGACTCAGAGGGAGCAGTGAACACATGCAAATTGCGAACTTGGACTGAGACGGGGCAACAGGCACGCGCCGCGGCACCCCCCCCCCCCCCAGCAGCGTGCACCCAGGGGGGTGTCATTTTGCCGGGGGGGGGGGGAGAAGTGTCATTTCGCCCGGGGGGGGCGCATCGGCGATCCGCCCCGGGTGTCAGCTACGGTCGGAACGCCACTGGTCTTCCGCTAAAGCGTTTTCCCTAAACCAAATCCAAAGGAGCATATTGCATACATTCTCCCTCCCCCCCCCCACACTCAAAAGAAAAGATTCTTTCTGGCAAACTATTTGAGTGCTTCTGTCTGCTCAGTCATATGAGTTTTCTATAGCTGTTCACTTTTGTTAAGGCCTATTGTCTCTTCTCCTGGTGCTGTGAGGAACTGTGTAACATTGTAAAAAGCTGTGAACAGTTTTCCCAGAAAGCACTGCATTAACTCTAAAAAGCCCAAAGCAATCAAACTAATGTTTAAATACTACTACTACTACTACTACTACTACTACTACTACTTAACATTTCTAGAGCGCTACTAGGGTTACGCAGCACTGTACAGTTTAACAAAGAAGGACAGTCCCTGCTCAAAGGAGCTTAAAATCTTAAATAAACTTATGGGGGAAAAAATGCTCACAGCAGATATGCAGGCTCTTAGAAATACAGCCCAGGGCAATGCCAGTTTCTCCCTGAAACTGTAGACACTGGAATATCAACTGTGTATTCTATATACTCTGTCTAACTCTAGGCGCTGCTTATAGAATTTGCTTAGGTGGAAATTTATTCCGCGTGGATTTTTCAGGTGCCATATGTAGAACCTAACCCTAAGCGTAAAATTGGGCACACAAGATTAAAGAATTAAGAGGATGCTTATTACAAGGAATGACTCTTCGTTTGCCTGCCCCTCAGATCCTGCCAAAGGTGCCCATTTTCCACGGGCTATTTTTGCCTAGTTTCTTAATCACAGCTGGGACTATAGAGCAAGTTCATTCCAGGCAATAAGTGACAGCTTATTGATAAGAAGCATCATGAGAGATGCCAGCTGGCAAAATCTCTCAGGTAAGGGAGGCTGCTGCATAAGGAAATGGCAAAACTGAAACGCATCCAGAGGATGAAGATTTTTAGATTATACGGGGAATTCCCAGAGCCAGCTGGACAGAATAACAGCAGAATCAGAGTAAAAGGAAGACCTTGTTTCCCAGGAAGCTTGAAAAAATCACCACTTCTACAGCAAACGGCATAGCCTCCCTGAATCACCATCAGTTCAGTTTCATAACCAACAAGCAACAAAGCCCGTTTTGTGAAAAATGAAACAGGCTTAGGAAGGTTCTTGTCTAAGCGATTTCTCCTCTCTCCCCTGCCCTCCTCCATGCCTAGCGATTCTTTCCTCCCCTCCCATCCATGTCCAGCGATTCTCCTCTACCCTGCCCTCCCATCCCATCCAATCCACGTCCCGTGATTCTGGCCTTCCCTCCATGTCCAGCTATTCTCCTCTGCCCTGCCTTCCCATCCGTATCTCACGATTCTCCCCTCGCCTCCCATCCCATCCATATCCAGTGATTCTCCTCTGCCCTGTCCTCCCATCCCATCCATGTCCAGTGATTCTACCCTCCCCTCCCCTCCCCTCCAGGGGCGTAGCCAGACACCCAATTTTGGGTGGGCCTGGGCCCAAGATGGGTGGGCAGAAGAACCTCACCCCGTCCCACAGGTGATTTGGTCTCTCCTCTCGCCTAGGGTTACCATATGGCTCCAGAAAAAGAAGGACGGATTGAGCCAGCCGGGTTTTACTTCCATTGCTTTCCATTGAAAGCAATGGAAGTAAAACCCGGCTGGCTCAATTACTTCCATTGAAAGCAATGGAAGTAAAACCCGGCTGGCTCAATCCGTCCTCCTTTTTCTGGAGCCATATGGTAACCCTACTCTCGCCTGCAATGCCATATGGTCTCTCAAACATCCCCCCTCTCCTGTATACCTTTTAAAAAGCAGATTTTCACCAGCAGCGAGCAGCAACTAATACACACTGCTCATGTTGGCCCCACACCCTTCCCTCTGATGCAACTTCCTGTTTCCGCCTAGGCAGAAATACATCAGAGGGAAGGCTGTGGGGCCGGTGCAAGCAGTATGTATGTCACTGCTCACTGCAGGCGAAGATCTGCTACTTACAAGGTATGCAGGAGGGACACTTGTTGGGAGTTTTCGGCTGGTGGGGCTTGGGGATCCCTGCCAGCCACATCATAGGTATGCTGCTACTGGGTGGGCCTGAACCCAAAGTGGGTGGGCATGGGCCCACCCAAGCCCACCCTTGGCTACGCCACTGCTCCCCTCCCCTCTCCTCCCCTCCCCTCTCCTCCCCTCCCCTCCAAGGCCAGTGACTCTGTCCTTCCTGCCACCCTGCCTTTAAGCCATTCATCTTACCTCAGGTCACAGCGGCAGCAGGCTTGGCTCGTGTCGCCTCCAGCTTTCCCTTGCCTTCCCTTTCAGTGTCCCGCCCTCCTCTGATGTCATTTCGCTTTTCCGCGAAGGCGGGACACTGAGAGAGAAGGGAACACTGGAGGTGAGCTGACGTCAGCATGCTGTTACGTACCCAGCCAGCTAGCCATCCAGGGAAGCAGAGTGACCAATTATTATATAGATATGCAGCTTTGTGATCAAGGACAGGGGATCATATGTTATACAGAAAAGAGGGGAAGCAGAATACTCCAGAGACTGCAAGAAAGAGAAGGAGGATTGCTGTTGGTGAGCTCCTTCTCAGTATTTGCCAGTATCTGTTTCTTGAATTGGCATCCATTGTAGCTGTATCAGGTATAGCTCTGATATAAGGCACTTTCCATTGCTGGTCCAGTTTTGTGGAATTACTGAGTTTCAGTTAGAAAAAAGCTATACAGAGATCCAATTCACATAGAAAAGAAAAGCTATGAAAATGGTATGGGATTTGCGTTGCAAACCGTACGAAGAGAGACTTGCCAACCTGAACATGTATACCTTGGAGGAAAGGAGAAACAGGGGTGACGTGATATAGACGTTCAAATATTTGAAAGGTATTAATCCGCATACGAACCTTTTCTGGAGACGGGAAGGTGGTAGAACTAGAGGACATGGATTGAGGTTGCAGGGGGGCAGACTCAAGAGTAATGTCAGGAAGTATTTTTTCACGGAGAGGGTGGTGGATACGTGGAATGCCCTCCCACGGGAGGTGGTGGAGATGAAAACGGTAATGGAATTCAAACATACGTGGGATAAACACAAAGGAATCCTGTTTAGAAGGAATGGATCCACAGAATCTTAGCGGACATTGGGTGGCGACACTGGTATTTGGAGAATAAAACCGGTGCAGGGCGGACTTCTACGGTCTGTGCCCTGAGAAAGGCAGGGACAAATCAAACTCGGATATACATATAAAGTATTACATACCATGTAAAATGAGTTTATCTTGTTGGGCAGACTGGATGGACTGTTCAGGTCTTTATCTGCCGTCATTTACTATGTTACATAGAACTGTGTCAGCCAGGTTGGGATCACTGTTCCCCCTAAGCTGAGCGGGAGTCCTGCACCTACAGTCCTGCCAGTGGGAGGTGCTGTTTCACTATCGCATCAGAGGCATAGCAAGACTCAGTGTTTTGGATGAGTCCAGAGGTGAATTGGATGGGACCTTCCACGCACATGTGCCCCCTCCCCAACCACACACCACAAATACCTTCCCAGGGATATTTTTTAAGAACATAAGAGGTTTGTTTTTTCACCTACCCCACATCTTCTCCCTCTCCTCTGCGGCGTCCCGGCATCTGCGCTCCTGTCTCTGAACTCTGTCCCTCCCCGATGTCAATACAGGCATCCTCAGCGCCTGCAGCGATTCATTCTCGCTGCTTGCACTGGCCCCGCAGGCTTCCATTTGCCATGTCCTGCCCTCGCTAATATAATTACCTGTTTCCTGTCTGGCGCAGATGGAAGCCTTTAGGGCCGGCACAAGCACCTGTACCAACACTGGGGAGGGAATGGGTTAGGAGACTGGAGTGCAGATGCCGGGACACCATGGAGGAGAGGGGGGGGGGGAAGAGAGCAATGCGGCGCTGCTGATGGGTGGGCCTGAGCCAAGATTGGGTGGGCCTGTGCCCACCCAGGTCCACCCGTATCTACGCCACTGCATCACATGCTTAATAGTGAGGGACATGCAAGCTTTGCAGGACTCTAGAGAACCTGTCTGTCCCTTGTGATTGAAAACACAATATTTATTTATTTATTTATTTATTTACTTACTTACTTACTGCATTTGTATCAGGGGCATATCTGGACTCTGGCGGTAGGGGGGGCCAGAGCCAGGGGGAGGGGGCACATTTTACACCCCCCCCCGGCACCACCGATCCCCCCCCCCCGCCATTTCCGGACCCCCCGCCACTGCCAGACCCCCCCCACCACCAATGACACTCTCCACCCCCTCCCGCCGCCGCCAACCCTCCCCCGCTGCTGTCACTTACCTTTGCTGGCGGGGGACCCCAACCCCCCGCCAGCCGAGGTCCTCTCTTCCATGCAGGCTGCAAGTTGCAATGCTTCCTGTTCTTCTGAGTCTGACGTCCTGCATGTACAACGCGCAGGACGTCAGACTGAGTTCCAAATTCTGAGTCTGACGTCCTGCACGTTGTATGTGCAGGATGTCAGACTCAGAAGAACAGGAAGCGTTGCAGCCTGCACGGAAGAGAGGACTTTGGCTGGCGGGGGCTTGGGGTCCCCCGCCAGCAAAGATCGGCGACGGGTTGGTGGCGGGCGTGCGGGAGGGAGGGGGAGGTGGAGAGGGTTGATGGTAGGGGGGTCCAGGGCGAAATCTGCGGGAACCCAGGCCCCTGTGGCTCCACGCAGATAAGCCCCTGATTTGTATCCCACATTTTCCCACTTATTTGCAGGGTCAATGTGGCTTACATTGTTCCGGCATGGCGATCGCCATTCCAGAGTAAAAGATACAAGTGGTAATACACAGAGAACATGAGTAACATAGTAAAATTAATCAGTCAAATATGAAGAGATCATAATCCAGAACCAGAGAAAAAGTGGTATTACATTAGGGTTTATATGATGGATCGTTACGGTATGCTTTGCTGAAGGGGAAGGTCTTCAGTGATTTCCGAAAGTTGGTTAAGTCGGGTATTTTTTTCACGCCAGGTGATAGTGCATTCCATAGCTGCGTGTGCTTATGTAGGAAAAGTTGGAAGCATGTGTTAATTTATATTTTAGTCCTTTTGCAGCTGGGGAAATGGAGATTCAGGAATGTGCGTGCTGATCTTTCAGTATTCCTGGATGGTAAGTCTATGAGGTCAGACATGTAGACCGGGGCTTCTCCGTAAATGATTTTATGAACAAGGGTACAGACTTTGAATGTATTGAAGCACCACCTCTCACTGGCAGCAGTGCAGTTGGGAGATTCCTGCTCAGCTTAGAGGGAACAGTGGTCGGGATGTGCCCAGTTCTGGTGGTATTTCAGAAAGGGGTCTGCTGACAACAGAGTGTTTTGTACAGTACCTGCAGCAGGTTCAGTGGGAGCAGCTATTTTACAAAGATACACGTTGAAAAAGTGAATGGCCCAAACTTGGCATCTTTCCCTAGGAGGTGTCAGAACTTCCATTTGTAGCTTCCCTATTTTACAAACTTACATGTGTAAGTGCCTTCATTGAGGTAGTGAGGCTGCTGGTTTCATTTTAGAGGTGGGCATAAATTATATGGGATTAACGGAGAATGACTCGTATAAACCCCTGGCCTGGCCGAACCCATCACTTTTTTAAAGCCTTTGCATGCCTTTGAGGTGGTGTAAGACCTGAATGCAGTGGCGTGTTTAAACAGGGTGCATGTGTTGCATACGCACCCACTGTCAGACCTGGCTCACCCCACCCACCCATAACTTTAAATCATTTCTGCAGCCTGCACCAGAACATCCTCCATGAACTGTCCTGCTCCTTCTGACACAACTTCCTGTTTTCTGAATGGTGGGATGGTTCAGGGAGGAAGTCCTGGTGCAGGCCACAGGCAGCCCATGAGTGCCCCTGCCTGGGTGAAGACTGCAGCAGCAGTGTTGCCAGGTGGGCGGTTTTACCGCCCAATTGGGCGGTTTTCCGCGACCCGCCGCGGGAAATTTTTGCCCGCGGCGGGTTGCGGTTTTTTGGGCTCCTTTTTGGCTTCGGGGCGGTTTTTTCGCCGGCTTTTTCGGCCGCGGTGGGCGGGGTTAATGACGTTTCTGGGCGGGGTTAGTGACGTGGGAGGCGGGGTTAGTGACGTATGAGGCGGGGTTAGTGACGGGGGCGGGATTAGTGACGGGGGAGGCGGGGCCGATGACGGGGGAGGCGGGGCCGATGACGGCGGGGGCGGGGTTGATGACGGCGGGGGCGGGGGTGATGACGCGGGGGTGTCAGGGGCGGGGTTTGAGTTTGGGCGGGTTTTGGGCTGGATTTTGGGCTCCTTTGGGCTGGAAAAAAATTTTCCACCTGGCAACCCTGTGCAGCAGAGATGATTCTAAGGTACTGGGGGGAGGCGGCAAGAGAGACAGGTTGGTGTGGAGGGGTGGGGGGAGACACATCCCCTGTAAAAAAAAAAAAAAAAGTCCTCGCTACACCACTGCCTGGCTGTCTCAATTTCCATTTCAATGTTCTATATAAAATTGTGCCTCATGCTTGTAAGAATACGCAGAGTTTGAAACTGGCTCAAAAATACATCTTCCTGAGTGCACAAGTACTTACTATAGCAGTAGAATTTGAATGGACTGAGTATTTGCTTGGAATTATTACAATATTGATTTATTTTCCCATATTAAACAAAAATGAGACTCTTCCTTTGCACACCATAAAAGCCAGCTAGGTGGGAATGGGACAGGCTTGTCTTTTAAGAATGATAGAGCAGATCTCTTTCTTTGCCCTGTGAGATTATTTACAGAAACTCGACAGTCACGTTTTGAAAACCTTGGAACGTGCTGTGCAGTAATGAACATAATATTCTGTAAGCACAGAGCACTGCCCTGGATTCCTGAGAAAGCAACAGTTTCCCAGTGACCTTGACAAGACTTATAGCCTGTATAAATAATGCCATAGCCGAGGACTTGTCAGCATTTCCACTATAAATAAAGGTGTAAAAAAGTCCAGGGAAATAATTAACGTGAGAGTAAAATATAGCTAAAGGGTTTCTTTCATTCCGTGTCTATAGGAACGAATGCTCAGTACACCTGGCTCTAGTACTCAGCACGTTCTATGCCATGGTTGAAAAAGAAATCTGTGTGTTACATTTGAATTATTTAAGCAAACGTAAAATTCACAGTTGTGATTTGGAAAGCTTACGTTTCCTTGCATATCTAGAGGAAAAAGGATTCTTTCAGGCTTATTTTCGAAAGAGAAGGGCGCCCATCTTTCGACACAAATTGGGAGATGGGCGTCCTTCCCCCAGGATTGCCCAAATCGGCATAATCGAAAGCCGATTTTGGGCGTCCTCAGTGGCGTAGGAAGGGGGGCGGGAGGGGCGGTCTGCCCCGGGTGCACGTGCTCGGGGGTGCCGGCCCCGCTGGTTCCCTGCTCCCTCTGCCCCGGAACAGGTTACTTCCTGTTCCGGGGCAGAGAGAGCAGGGAACCAGCGGGGCCGACGCAGCTCCGAGTGACGTGCACTCGGGGCGGATCGGCCCTCCTGCAGGTAAGAATGCGGTCCGGGGGGGGTGCGCCGCAGAGGGGGTGTCGCGCCATGCTGCACCCGGGGGGTGCACAGCGGCGACCCGCCCCGGGTGCCATTAGCCCTCGCTACGGCACTGGGCGTCCTCAACTGCTTTCTGTCGCAGGGACGACCAAAGTTCACGGGGGCATGTTGGAAGTGTAGCGAAGATGGGACTGGGGCATGCCTAACACATGGGCGTCCTTGAATGATAATGGAAAAAAGAAGGGTGTCCCTGACGAGCACTTGGGCGACTTTACTTGTTCCATTTTTTGATACGACCAAGCCTCAAAAAGGTGCCCAAACTGACCAGATGACTACCGGAGGGAATCGCGGATGACCTCCCCTTACTCCCCCAGTGGTCACCCCCTCCCACCCTAAAAAAAAACTTTTTAAATATTTGTTGCCAGCCTCTATGCCACCCTCAAATGTCATACCCAGCTCCATGACAGCAGTATGCAGGTCCCAGGAGCAATTTTAGGGGGTACTGCACTGCACTTCAGGCAGGCGGACCCAGGCCCATCCCCCCCCCCACCTGTTACACTTGTGGTGGTAAATGTGAGCCCTCCAAAACCCACCACAAACCCACTGTACCCACAAGTAGGTGCCCCCCTTCACCCCTTAGGGCTATGGTAGTGGTGTACAGTTGTGGGGAGTGGGTTTGGGGGGGGGGGGGTTGGGCTCAGCACACAAGGTAAGGGAGCTATGCACCTGGGAGCAATTTGTGAAGTCCACTGCAGTGCCCTCTAGGGTGCCTGGTTGGTGTCCTGGCATGTGACGGGAACAGTGCACTACGAATGTTGGCTCCTCCCATGACCAAATGGCTTGGATTTGGTCGTTTCTGAGATGGGCGTCCTCTGTTTCCATTATCGCCGAAAATCGGGGACATCCATCTCTAAGGTCGACCCATATGTTGAGATTTGGGCGTCCCCGACCGTATTATCGAAATGAAAGATGGACCCCCCCATCTTGTTTCGATAATGTAGATTTCCCCACCCCTTCGCAGGGATGTCCTGCGAGGCCGTCCTCAGGAAAACTTGGGCGTCCCGTTTGATTATGCCCCTCCACATGACTCATAAGGCTGATATTCAGCGCTTCTTAATCGGTCACGAACAGCTCCTGGCTGAATATTAGTGCTTAGCGGCTAACCAATAACCAGCTATCCGTGAATATTCAAGCGCTGGCCGGCTAAGCTGGCTCTAACTTAACCGGCTATGTGAATATTCAGCACTGGCCGGTTATTTTGACGCACATCCATTTTCTGCAAAAATTTTAAAAAGGCATTTTTTACAGGCGCACTGAAAAATGGATCTGTGTGCACCCAAAACACGCGCCTACACTAGCGCCGCCCATTTTTCAGCGCACCTTAGTAAAAGGACCACTGAATATCCGGGGTCAGTGCCGGCAACGGCAGCTAATCGCACTGTTGGCCATCGGCTGAATATTGGGGAGGGGGGAAGGGGGTAGTGTAACCAGGGTTAAATATAATAAAAAAATAAAAAAATACTTACCTGGGTCTTGGGAGGCAGTAGGGGTGTGCTGCTGGAGACCGGGTTTTGTTTTTGGGCTGTTTGAGGCCGGACTGCAGGGGGGATGTGCTGCGGGAAGCAGTTTTGTTTTGTTTTTTTTGTGGAGGAGAGGGGAGATTTGCGCTGTTGTTCCGGGGCGCTGCCTGAGTCTTGGGGTCACGTCGGGGCCGATGTCGGGCCCATTTTGGTGGTCGGGAGCGCTGCAGGGGGAGAGTAGCGCTCCCGATGTGTTTTGGGGCTCGTTGGGGCCGGAACCAGGCGCTGCTGGAAGCGCTGTAGTTTTTGGGCCGGCGCCGCAATTTTCCGGTGCGGCGCTGCCGTTTTAGGCTCCCAGGGACGATTGGGCGAGTCCCCGGGAGCGAAGAGAGACGGCGTGGGAGTTTCCTGCGGGCCGGGGATGATTGGGTACGTCCCCGGCCGCTGAGGGGTGTGTCGGGGGTGCGCGCGTGCGCACTAATTGGTTTTTTTTTTTGGAGCTACGGCGAGGCCTACAAGCCGGGGCCTCGATTTTTAAGCCGGAGCTCCAGAAGAATCGCGGTTTTGGGGGCAAATTTGGTAAATGGCTCCGTTTTCGGCCCAGGACCAGCGGGACCGGATCCGTTGGTTGAGATCAAGTGAGGGGAAAATCTACATTAAGGTAAGGGGTTTTAAAACCCCAAAATTTGATTGGTTAATTTTTAATTTGTATAAATTGCGTTTTTTATTTTTAAAAAATTGGGGGTTTGACGGATTGGAAATATTTTTGCATATTTGGGATCGGGGTATTTTTCTTTATTTTTGTGGGGGGTTACATTTTAAATTTTAATATTTTTTGGGGGTGTTCTGGTGTAGTGTGGGTTTTAAGGGGTTAATTACATGGTAAAATTTTAAATTCGACGTAGCAGGTAGAGGGGAGGGGGATTGAATTTTTAGAGTGGGTTTCAAATTATTTTGGGATTTTTGAGGGGGGTTTAGGAGAGATAATTGCGGGCGGACTGTAAAAAGTGGTATTTTTAAATTTTAAAAGCAGGATTTAATAGGGAATGGGAAGTTTAATTGGGGTAGAAATTTTGGGGTGATTTGGATATAGTTTTATAGGGTTTTTATTTAATTTTATTACTTTTCCATTAGTTTCTATGGGGTTAAAATGGGGATTTTGCACTGCTGGCCAGAATTCCGCTGGTCAGCAGTGGAGATTGGAATCTTGGTACTAGTCAGGGATTGGCTGGAAGGGTCTTGGAACGCAAGCCAAGGCTGGTTTGGAACGCAAGCCAAGGCTGGTTACCAAGGCAACCGGGGTGTTGCAGTTGGTCAGAGTGAGATTGTTGGTCAGAGAGAGTGGAGGTGTTGAGGAGGTGCTGGTAGTGAGAGGAGGGTTTTAATAGTAAAAGTTAGGATTTTGGGAAAAGTTTCTGGTGATTGATGGTGAATGAAATTAAGGTGTGTAAGGAAAGTGTGATTTATATTATAAGTTTTAAAATTTTGTTAGGTTTGTAAGAACTGGGGTATAAGGTAGGAGTTAAGTGGAATTGGTTAATAAAGGGTTATTGGGGTAATAGTAATAGTAGCTTAAGGTGTATTTGGGAAAGGGTTTAGGAATAAATTTAAAGTTTAATTCAATGGAAGTAGAGTTATAGCTTAAGGGGGGGTAGTGAGTTAAAATAAGAGTTTGAATAAGTGGAATAAAAGAATTGTGTGGGAGTGATTGTGTGAAAGGGACAATCAATCTCTCTCACCACAAGTTTAGGGAAAAACAAAACCTAAAGTTTAGATCTGGAAGATAGGGAACATTTGGTTATTTTATTTTTAAAGAAAAGTTGGCCACAGTTTTTGAACAAATCCTTTAGAGTTCCCGTACGAAATCAGGAAGAGAGGGTTTTGCTTCCTGTTCATTTGCTTAAAGGAAGGTTTAGGAGGAAGACTTCAAGAAAAATAAAGCATCTGTTGACAACGGGCCCCCACGCAAGAAAGACGGTGACCAGAACGGAGAGTGAACCAACGACAGCTAAGTGACATTCTGGGACACCAAAAAGTGATTAGAAGTAAAGAGAGAAAGACTAATAGGGAAGAAAATAAAAACCAATACTTACCTTATTTCATTGGTGAGAGGGGTGGGCTGCTTACGGAGACCTGAAAAGAGAAAAGAAAACACCCAAAGAATCAAATTCAGGGAAATACTCACAAAGAGAGAGAAAATACAGAGAATATTTGGGTTTGCTAAGGTTAATTTATACTTATCTGATTTTGAGGGGTATTCTGACGAAAGTGAACCTAAAAGAGAAAAGAGGTACAAAAATAAGTAAGATAGCACAACAAAAGAGTTAATCTGCACATTGTATTACTATCATTATTTACTTTAAATGTTATAAGATTTGTTATTGTGCTTTCTGAAATTAAAATCTGTCTAAATGTTTAAAACTTTAATAGTGTGGTGGTTTTAGTTAATTTGGTTAAGTATCCAATTTAGTTTATTTTTCCTCCCACATCTTTTTGAAAGGGTGGGACGTGGTTAGTATTCCTGCACCATCCCCTGAGCTCTGTGTGGTACCCAACATTAGCCACGACTACTAATAACAGGTGTTGGGTAAACCACCACAGATACAACGGAGCGCAGGAGGGTGGTGACAGAATTGGCGTAGTCGGCAGGATACTTGCCTAAATTAACAAGCACATTTGGGGTAGTGAGTGTTCTAACTACATTTTCCCTTTAAGTAAAGGTAGAGGCTGTTCTGGGTGAAGAATTGAGACGGAGGCGGCTGCCAATAATAAAATATTTGAAAAAAAAAATCTTGTGTGAGTGTCTCTCGGGGGGGTCTTTGTTCCTGGAGCAACACCCTAACAGAAGATGGAGGGAGAAGCTTCAGCGAGTCGGGCCGTGCCACAAATTGTCACCCACACCGTGATCATTCCACAGGACCGAACTATGCCTGATTTTCACGGATTTCCGAAGAGTGCCGAAGATTTAAGTATCGAAGAGTGGATAGACAAGATGAGAACCAGGAAGAGGATAATGAGAGTGCCTCAAGAAGACCAGGTCGAGGTGATCAGGGACCATCTCCGGGGTATTGCGCTGGATACTGTGAAATATTCCTTGCCACGAGAATGTACAGTGGAAGAAGTTTACAATCTGCTTAGGCAAGTGTTCGGAGATAAAGTTGCCATCGGGATAAGAATCCAGGAATTCTACAATTTGCGACAGAAAGAAGGAGAGCCTATCCGGGTGTTTGGATACAAGCTTCAAGAGAAGTTGGAGGCAGTCACCAAGAGAGACCGCCGAAGGATTAGTAACCCTGATGAGTCCTTAAAGGAACAATTCGTGATTGGACTTAAAGACGAAGGGCTGAAAAGGGAAATTGCAAAACGTAGCGAAGATAATCCGGAAATGTCTTTCCCTGAGCTGATGCAGGCAGCTATTCGCTGGGCGGGCGAAGAGAGAGGGTTGGTCCCAGCAGAGCCCTCACCAAGAAAAATTTTACAGAGAACTCGTGAAGAGGCCGGAGATTATCGTAGGCCGGACGTTCCATCTGCAGAAGTGCTAATGCAGCATATGACCCAGATGTTCTCAAGGCTTTGCGAGAGACAGGAAGAGGAATGGAGCAGGCAGAGAAGAGAACGAAGGGAAATGAGACCGGCTAGTTTCCGTGGAGGCTATGGGGGTTTACCTCAGCATAGACCGTCCAGGACAAGTTCGGGCGAGGTGATTTGCTTTAGATGCAATGAACCAGGTCATTTTGCTAGGGAGTGCTATAGTGAAAGAGTGAAACGAGATAATCATCAATCATTCTCCTCTGTGGGATCAGCAAATTCTGAGAAACCAGGTCCCAGTGGTGAGCCAATGAGGAAAGAGAGACAGAGGGAGGAGCCAATTTCAAAAGTAGATTCCAGTAAGTCCGTGGTGTGGACGCAGAGGTTTCAGGAGAATGAAGAGACACCGGAAGAGAAGTTGCTGGGAGAAAGGGCAATTGGAGCAAGCCCGCTTCTCAAGATTGCAATTGAGGGGATCGAAACCTTATGTACAGTGGACACCGGATCCAATGTGTCCACGATTCTAGCTAGCTTTTTCTACAAGAATTTCCCTCACACTGAACAGTTGATGGACGCGAGTCAACTTACCCTGGTAGCAGTCAATGGTACCGAACTTCCCGTTCTCGGGTATATAGATGCAGATGTCAGGTGTCTGGGACAGCTCGTACCACAACGGTGTATTTTTGTTGTGAAGGACAACTTTCAGGACGGTAAAATCGAGAGAAATCCGGTGCAGGGAATTGTAGGGATGAACGTGTTGCAACACCTAGAAGGGCTATTCAAAGACCTTTCAGCGTTCGTTCTGGAACCTACAAAAATTTCAGGCATCCTGTCCCAGATCAAGGAGAAGCGTGTGACCAGAGGGAAAGAACTGTACGGCCTTGTTAAGGTCCAAGGTAGTGTCGGACAAGTTATACCGGCGATGTCTGAGCGGATTATTCTAGGAAAATGCCAACGAATCCGAGGGACATCTGGAGGATTATTGGTCTCAGCATCTAGAAGAATAAACCTGCCAGACAAAATAATGGTGGCCAACACGCTAGTCACCCAGAACCGGGGTAATGTACTGGTAAGAATGATAAATACCGGAGTGCGAGATGTGGTCATCCCGGGAAGATCCCAAATAGCGGAAATTCATCAGCCTGCACAGATCCTGACTGAAGTGAAGTTCAGTGAAGAAGAGAGTATGGAAGAGATTCGGGAACAAGAGCTTCCAAAAGTAAAAGTTGAATGGGACAAATTGTCCTCGGAACAAGCTAGCCGTTTGAAGGGGTTGTTGTGGAAACACAGAGCGGTGTTTTCAACAAGTGACACGGATATTGGGTTCTCCAATCTGGTGTCCCATAAAATCAATACTGGAGAGGCGCATCCCATCAGACAGCCTTACAGGAGAGTCTCCCCTCACATTTTTGAACAATTCAAGGAACATGTTAATGACCTGCTGCGACAAGGTATCCTGAGGAGGAGTCAGAGTCCCTGGGCCTCTCCCGCTGTTGTGATTAAAAAGAAGGACGGAAGCATAAGATTCTGCTGTGACTACAGAAAACTCAATACAGTCACAATAAGGGATGCATATCCATTGCCCCGGATAGATGAGTCCCTGGATGCACTTGGAAACTCCAACTGGTTCTCATCTCTTGACATGACTTCCGGTTATTTTCAGATGGGCATGCACCCGGGGGATATGGAGAAGACGGCGGTGACAACACCTATGGGGTTATTTGAGTGGACAAGAATGCCGTTTGGTCTTTGTAACGCGCCAGCGAGTTTTCAAAGATTGATGGAAACGGTTCTTGCTGAGTACGTCTTTGATATTCTCCTGTTGTACCTGGATGACATCCTCATTTTTGCATCCACCTTCGACCAGCATCTAGTGAGACTGGAGCAAGTTTTCACACGTATGAGAAGGCATGGCCTGAAGCTAAAGCCATCCAAGTGCCGAATATTGTGCCAGGAAGTCAGGTACCTGGGGTATATCGTGTCAAAACAAGGAGTTGCTACGGATCTGGATAAAGTGAAGGCCCTTCGGGAGTGGAAAATCCCTAACACCAAGACTGAGGTTCAAAGCTTTTTAGGTTTCGCGAGTTTTTACAGGCGATTTGTGCAAACTTTTGCACAGGTAGCCGCACCTTTACATGCCCTGACCGGGAAATCTGCAGCAGAGGGGTCTAAAATACTCTGGACTATAGAATGTCAGGCTGCATTTGAAGAGTTGAAACTGAAGATGTTGGCTGCCCCAATTCTGTCGTATCCTGTCTTCACGGAGCCCTTCATCTTAACGACAGATGCGAGTAACCGTGGATTAGGGGCGATACTCAGTCAAATGCAGGGAGGTGAAGAGAAGGTAATCGCATTCGCGAGCCGAGGACTCAGGAAGTCGGAGAGAAATTCAAACAATTATTCGGCCTTCAAGCTTGAGCTACTTGCACTTAAGTGGGCCGCCACTGAAAAATTTAGGGAGTACTTAATTTATAAGAAATTTGTACTCCGAACGGATCATAATCCGTTGAAATATCTGGACACGGCCAAGGTGCAAGCAGTTGAGCAGAGATGGTTGGCTCAGCTTGCGGAGTTGGAGTTTACTGTGGAATATAAGACCGGGAAAAGCAATGCAGTGGCTGATGCTCTATCCCGGTTGCCCGACACAGAAGAGCCGGAGTTGGAAAGTGAAGATTTAGAGAAAGACTTTTTGAAGTTAACCTGTGCTATGATTTCTGTTAGTTCCAAAAGGAATGCAAAGGGGAAGAAGAATAGTTGGAGGTGTAGGAGAATTCACCCTGAAGTACAAAATGCGGAAATTTTAAAAGAGCAAAGTGAGGATAGCACTTTGCAAAGTGTAATATCCTGGCTGGAAGAAGACCGTTTCACTGAAAAGGAAGAATTGGACACAATAGAGAAGAAAGCCTTATGGAAACACAGAGAAAGGCTGTGTGTAAAGGAGGGTATCCTTTACAGGAAATTTGAAGATTGTAGAACTGGAAAAGACGAATTACAAGTGGTGGTGCCTGACACGCTGAAGGAGCAGATGCTGACCATATACCATGACAGGATGGGACATTATGCGGCGGAGACCACCTTTAAAAATTTAAGGAAAGGTCATTTCTGGAGTAACATGAAGAAGGATGTGATTAATTGGTGCAGCATGTGCAAGAGATGTTGTTTTGCGAAAGACCTTTTCCCACATGAGAGAGCGGAACTGGGATGTTTTAATGTTGTACGTCCACAAGAAGTCCTGGCCATCGACTATACTATGTTGGAACGGGACACAGGAGGGTATGAAAGCGTACTGGTAATGTCTGATATGTTTTCCCGTTTCACAATTGCGGTGCCGACCAAAAACCAAACGGCAAAGTCTACAGCCAAGATGTTAATTAGTAGGTGGTTCACAGTGTACGGAGTGCCGGAAAGGTTGCACTCAGACCAGGGTCCGGCCTTCGAGTCGCAATTGATCCAGGAAATTTGTGCCTGGTATGGGATCAAAAAGACGCGTACTTCTCCATATCACCCCCAGGGTAATGGCAGGTGCGAGAGATATAATAGAACATTCCATCAAATTCTACGTACCTTCCCATCTGAGAAGAAAAGACACTGGTCCAAGTACTTACCGGAAGTCAATCAAATTTTCAACAGTTCAATACATCATGCTACAGGATTTACACCGGTGTACTTATTCCTAGGTAGAGAAAGTCTATTACCTCATAAGGAACTAGTGAACAAATGTGAAGAAGAAATGGAAGGAAGGGTTAAAGATCTGGATGAATGGACCAAGGCACACAGAGCAAAACTGGAATTCGTTGAAGATTTGGCCAGAAGAACCACGGAATTCCAATTTGAAAAAATGAAAAAGCAGTTTGATAAGAAGGCGGGTGCGGAGACACTACAAGTAGGAGACTGGGTGTTGCTCCGGGAGCGAGGATTCCGTGGGAGGCATAAAATACAAGATCTATGGGAAGAACAGCCTTACAAAGTTATACAAATTTTTGGTGAATACTCAAATGTAATTAGAATACAAAATAGGGAACATGGAATGAAGATAGTGCACCGAGATGTACTAAAGAGATATAATTTGGAGGTGGAGGTACAGGACTCGGATTTGTTACAAAATCCGAGTTTAGGAAATTTTGAGAGGGTTGGGTTACCTAAAAATGAAAAAGTGTTGAAAGAAAAAGGATGTGAATATGTAATTTACACAGAATTTATTGTTAATCCAAACAGTGATTTGATGGAACAAGAGAGGTTGGGGAACCCTTACACCACCTCCTACTTAGGAGGCAATAACTGCTCCTGCATTAACCCTACGTTATTCAGTTTGCAATGCTGTAGCGAGGGCGGCTGACACCCGGGGCGGGTCGCCGCTGTGCAATCCCCCCCCCTAGGTGCAGCACGGCACCCCCCCCTCGGCGCCCCCCTTCCGGCGCGCACCCTCCCCCGGAGCGCGATCTTACTTAGTTTAGAAGCGAGGGGCGGGCGGGAGGGCCGATCCGCCCCCGAGTCCACGTCGCTGGGAGCTGCGTCGGCTCCATTGGTTCCTTGCTTTCTCGGCAGAGGGAGCAAGGAACCAACGGAGACGACACCCCCCCAGTGGCGTGCACCCGGGGCGGACCGCCCCACCGCCCCCCCTTCCTACGCCACTGTCAGTTTGTGCATGGTAAGCCTAATGCACTAGCTGGATAACATGGGAATGCTCCCTCTCTGCCCATGAGAGGTCCTCTCCTAGAAATATTCTTTACAAAATAGGTAGCACGCAGGTTACCATGCACAAACAAGCAAATTACTGCAAAACTGTAGCCTGTTTTCCTATCTGAAATGCCATGTTAAGGGCAGGGGCAGCCCAAGGCAATCTGCTGCACGAGGCAGAAATGAGATGTCGCTGCTGCCTCCATTGCCTGCACTCGTTCTAGCATCTCCCCCTTCTCTCTTCAACCCTCTTGCCCATGTTTACCTTATTTTATTCTTTTCCAAAATGCAGCAGCAGTGATTCCCGTAGGCCTGCCTTACCGCGGTGCCGCCAGCACCAACCTCTTCACTCTACTGCGTCCCGCCACTGAGGAAACAGGAAGTTACGTCAAGAGGTGGGCCGCAGTAGGGAGAAGAGGCCAGTGCCTGCGGCAGGGCAGCCTATGGGAATCGCTGCTGCTGCCGCTGTTGCCTTTTGAAAAAGAAAAAAAAGGAGGTAAATGTGGGAAGGGGACAGTGCTGCTCCCTGAAGAGTACTGGCTGAGGCCCCCGCCTCAGTTGGTCCAATGGTAGGGCCGCCACTGGTTAAGGGCTTAACTCCCTTTACTTAAAGGGCTCCTATAGTATTTTGTGCCCATGTTTGCCCAGAAGTAACCTGGTACTAATCATGTAACGGAATTCGAAAATGCGTGGGATAAACATAAAGGAATCCTGTTCAGAAGGAATGGATCCGCAGAAGCTTAGCGGAAATTGGGTGGCAGAGCCGGTGGAAGGAGGCGGGGATAGTGCTGGGCAGACTTCTACGGTCTGTGCCCTGAAAATGGCAGATACAAATCAAAGTCAGGTATACACATAAAGTAGCACATATGAGTTTATCTTGTTGGGCAGACTGGATGGACAATACAGTTCTTTCTCTGCCGTCATGTACTATGTTACTATCTAGCATATTTTTGAAAGGGAAGGACGCCCATCTTCCGACACAAATCGGGAGATGGGCGTCCTTCTCTCAGGGTCGCCCAAACCGGCATAATCGAAAGCCGATTTTGGGCGTCCCGAACTGCTTCCTGTCGCAGGGATGACCAAAGTTCCCGGGGGCGTGTCGGAGGCGTAGCAAAGGCTGGACTGGGGCATGCCTAACAGAGGGGCATCCTCAAGCGATAATGGAAAAAAGAAGGGCGTCCCTGATGAACACTTGGCCGACTTTACTTGGTCCTTTTTTTTTTATGACCAAGCCACAAAAATGTGCCCTAAATGACCAGATGACCACCGGAGGGAATCGGGGCTGACCTCTCCTGACTCCCTCAGTGGTCACTAACCACCTCCCACCCTGAAAAAAAACAACTTTAAAAACTTTGGTTTTTTTAAGAGTATGGGTGAAGGACCTCCTTCGCTATGCCTCCGTCCCTGCGACGGCAGTTGAGCATTTATTTCTTTAGATTTAGCGCACACCTTTTTCAGTAGTAGCTCAAGGTGAGTTACATTCAAGTACACTGGATATTTCTATGCCTCCGTCCCTGCAACAGCAGTTGAGGACGTCCTTTGATATGCCTCCGCCTGTGTGAGGGCATCCAAGATGTGGATGTTTGTGAGAAGGATGTCCATGCCTGGATGTTTGTGTGAGAAGGACATCCATGCCTGCTATGCCTCTAACACCCCCTTTATTTCTTTGGATTTTGGATCACAAGTAGCAGCAGTGGGATTTGAACTGGCCACCTCTGGATTGCAAGACCAGTGCTCTAACCACTAGGCTACTCCTCCACTAGCAGTGTTCCATGTAGAAGCCTGCCCTTGCAGATCAGCAACGCGGCCGCGCAGGCTTCTGTTTCTGTGAGTCTGACGTCCTGCACGTACGTGCAGGACGTCAGACTCACAGAAACAGAAGCCTGCGCAGCCGTGTTGCTGATCTGCAAGGGCAGGCTTCTACATGGAATGTTGCTAGTGGAATAGCAACATTAACATTCCATGTAGAATCTCAAATAGTAGCAACATTCCATCTAGAATCTCCAATAGTAGCAACATTCCATGTAGAATCTCAAATAGTAGCAACAGAATCTCAAATAGTACCAACATTCCATGTAGAATCTCAAATATTTATTTAGATTTTGCTCACACCTTTTTCAGTAGTAGCTCAAGGTGAGTTACATTCAAGTACACTGGATATTTCCATGCCTCCGTCCCTGCAACAGCAGCTGAGGATGTCCTTTGATATGCCTCCGTCTGTGTGAGGGCATCCAAGATGTGGATGTTTGTGAGAAGGATGTCCATGCCTGGATGTTTCTGTGAGAAGGACATCCATGCCTGCTATGCCTCTAACACCCCCTTTATTTCTTAGGATTTTGGATCACAAGTAGCAGCAGTGGGATTTGAACTGGCCACTCTGGATTGCAAGACCAGTGCTCTAACCACTAGGCTACTCCTCCACTAGCAGCGTTCCATGTAGAAGCCTGCCCTTGCAGATCAGCAACACGGCCGCGCAGGCTTCTGTTTCTGTGAGTCTGACGTCCTGCACGTACGTGCAGGACGTCAGACTCACAGAAACAGAAGCCTGTACAGCCGTGTTGCTGATCTGCAAGGGCAGGCTTCTACATGGAATGTTGCTAGTGGAATAGCAACATTAACATTCCATGTAGAATCTCAAATAGTAGCAACAGAATCTCAATAGGAGCAACATTCCATCTAGAATCTCAAATAGTAGCAACAGAATCTCAAATAGTACCAACATTCCATGTAGAATCTCAAATATTTATTTAGATTTTGCTCACACCTTTTTCAGTAGTAGCTCAAGGTAAGTTACATTCAAGTACACTGGATATTTCTATGCCTCCGTCCCTGCAACAGCAGTTGAGGACGTCCTTTGATATGCCTCCACCTGTGTGAGGGCATCCAAGATGTGGATGTTTGTGAGAAGGATGTCCATGCCTGGATGTTTCTGTGAGAAGGACACCCATGCCTGCTATGCCTCTAACACCCCCTTTATTTCTTAGGATTTTGGATCACAAGTAGCAGCAGTGGGATTTGAACTGGCCACCTCTGGATTGCAAGACCACTAGGCTACTCCTCCACTAGCAGTGTTCCATGTAGAAGCCTGCCCTTGCAGATCAGCAACGCGGCCGCACAGGACGTCAGACTCACAGAAACAGAAGCCTGCGCAGCCGTGTTGCTGATCTGCAAGGGCAGGCTTCTACATGGAATGTTGCTAGTGGAATAGCAACATTAACATTCCATGTAGAATCTCAAATAGTAGCAACAGAATCTCAATAGGAGCAACATTCCATCTAGAATCTCCAATAGTAGCAACATTCCATGTAGAATCTCAAATAGTAGCAACAGAATCTCAAATAGTACCAACATTCCATGTAGAATCTCAAATATTTATTTAGATTTTGCTCACACCTTTTTCAGTAGTAGCTCAAGGTGAGTTACATTCAAGTACACTGGATATTTCCATGCCTCCGTCACCGCAACAGCAGTTGAGGACGTCCTTTGATATGCCTCCGCATGTGTGAGGGCATCTAAGATGTGGATGTTTGTGAGAAGGATGTCCATGCCTGGATGTTTCTGTGAGAAGGACATCCATGCCTGCTATGCCTCTAACACCCCCTTTATTTCTTTGGATTTTGGATCACAAGTAGCAGCAGTGGGATTTGAACTGGCCACCTCTGGATTGGAAGACCAGTGCTCTAACCACTAGGCCACTCCACTCCACTCCACTTCCTTGAAATTTGGCCATTCCTTTGGGTGGGGGCAGTATGTAGGTCCCTGGGGGGGGGGGGTATATGTGTGTCAGCAGAGGCATAACAAGGGCGTGGACGTCCTTCTTTCAAACATTTTGGATGTCCTCAACTGCCCCCCCCCCCCCCACAGGGATGGCCAAATTTCAAGGGAGTGGAGTGGAGGAGTGACCTAGTGGTTAGAGCACTGGTCTTGCAATCAAGAGGTGGCCAGTTCAAATCCCACTGTTGCTACTTGTGATCCAAAATCCAAGTAAATAAAGGGGATGTCAGAGGCATAGCAGGCATGGACATCCTTCTCACACAAACATCCAGGTATGGACATCCTTCTCACAAACATCCACATTGAGGCATATCAAAGGACATCCTCAAAATATCCAGTGTACCTGAATGTAACTCACTTTGAGCTACTACTGAAAAAGGTGTGAGCAAAATCTAAATAAATAAATAACAAAGGACATCCTCAACTGCCATTGCAGAGGCATAGGAAAGGACATCCTTCACCCATACTCTAAAAAAGACAAAAGTTTATTAAGTTGTTTTTTTGGGGGGTGGGAGGTGGTTAGTGACCCACTGCATGCCTTTTTCCATTCAGTTAGTGCATCTGTTAGTCCACTGCAATGCCCCCTAGGGTGCCCGGTTGGTGTCCTGGCATGTCAGGGGGACCAGTGCGCTACGAATGCTGGCTCCTCACATGACCAAATGACTTGGATTTGGTCGTTTTTGAGATGGGAGTCCTCGGTTTCCGTTATCGCCGAAAACCGGGGATGACCATCTCTAAGGTCAACCTAAATGTTGAGATTTGGGCGTCCCCGACCGTATTATCGAAACGAAAGATGGACGCCCATCTTGTTTCGATAATATGGGTTTCCCCGCCCCTTCACCGGGACGTCCTTAGAGATGGGCGCCCTTAGACATGGTCGTCTCCGTTCGATTATGCCCCTCTGTGTTACTATGTTACTATGTACATCTCCTTCTCCCCTTGGATGAAGCAGAAATAATATGCTGCTGGAACTTCCTTCTTAGAAGTAGCTACATATATATTTCTGGCATTGAACTGTAAAATGTGTTGACTTCTTATTTGGATAACGGGGCCATCTAAATTCAAGTTACTTTTTTATTTGACAGATTTTGAATCCCACATGTTCGGATTGTCTTCAAGAGACATCTATATATATAAAAGGCACTTTGAAGCCTCAAGCCGGTTTGGCCTGCAGGCTCCAGTCACTGTAGCTCTGCCCTTGCGTCAAAACGCGATGATGTTGAGGGCGGGGCGGCCCTCGCGTCAAAACGCGATGACGTTGAGGGCGGGGCGGCCCTCGCAACCACGTCACTGAGGGACGAAGGGACGAAGAGGAGAGGTGTGCAACTCGGAACGGAGGCACGGAGGGGGTGTCTGCAACTCGGGAGGGAGGGAGGGAGGACGGGGGGGGGGGGGGATTACCCTGCTAGCGCCCGTTTCATTTTTGCCAGAAACGGGCATTTCTTACTAGTAACCTAATAAAGCAAAAACTGCATTACATGTAACATACAAAAATCATTGTGAGATACCAGAGGCATAGCCAGACTCGATATTTTGGATAGGTACAGAGGGAAATTGAATGTGCCTTCCACACGCACGTGCCCCTCCCCCCCTCCCCAACCACACACCACAAATATCTTCCCGGAGATCTTTTTTAAGAAAAGAGATTTTTTTTTCACCTACCCCAAACCTTCTCCCTCTCCTATGCAGTGTCTCGGCAGCTGGGCTCCTGTCTCTAAACTCCTTCTCTCCCTGATGTCGGTACAGGCGTCCTCGGCACCTGCAGCGATTCATTCTCGCTGCTTGCACCGGCCCCACAGGCTTCCATCTGCCATGTCCCACCCTTGCTGATGTCATTGGCTGCTTCATGTCTGGCGGAATGCGGCAGATGGAAGCCTGTGGGGCGAGAATGAATCGCTGCAGGCGCCAAGGACACTTGTACCATCACCGGGGAGGGAAGGGGTTCAGAGACCGGAGTGCAGATGCCGGGATGCTGCGGAGGAGAGGAGGGAAGAGAGCAGTGTGGCGCTGCAGCTAGGTGGACCTGAGCCAAGATTGGGTGGGCCTGTGCCCACCCAGGCCCACCCGTAGCTACGCCACTGTGAGATACAGTCTGGCAGCCGACACCCAAGGAAAAGGGGTGGAGTAGCATAATGATGGCAGGTAAAGTCCACAGTCAAGTTTCTGTCCATCTAGTCTGCCCATCCAATCACATTCTGTCAGGAAGTATTTTGATCATACCTCTTTTCATTCACTTATTCTATCCCTCCTGGTCTCAAAATTGGACTACTGTAATGTTGTTTATTTGGGAATTAGTCATTGTAACCTTAAGCATCTCCAGTCACTTCAAAACACTGCTATTTGTCTTCTTTTTCGTGCCTGTAGGTTCGATCACATTACCCACCCCCCCCCCCCCCCCCCCCCCCGCAGAAGTATCACTGGCTTCCATTTGAATGACTTGTTATTTTCAAGTGCCTCACTTTGACTTTCAAGGCTTTTAAGATGAGTGTCCCTCCTTACTAATTGAATCTCTCAATTCCCTATTTTCCAGCTCGTTTACTCTCTCTCTTAATTTATTTTATTTTTTATTTTTGTTACATTTGTACCCTGTGCTTTCCCACTCATGGCAGGCTCAATGTGGCTTACATATCGTATACAGGTACTTATTTGTACCTGGGGCAATGGAGGGTTAAGTGACTTGCCCAGAGTCACAAGGAGCTGCCTGTGCCTGCAGTGGGAATCGAACTCAGTTCCTCAGGACCAAAGTCCACCACCTTAACCACTAGGCCACTCCTGGCTCATTCTCCCCAGTCCTAGAAATGCACAACTTGTATCAACAGGCACCGTGCTTTCTGTTTTGCCTCCCTTTCATTGTGGAATTCCCTTGCCCTCCCTATTCGATCTGAGAAATCTTTTAAAATGTTTAAACTTTTATTGAAGGCTTGGCTCTTGAACAAGGCCTTGTCTTTAAATTAGGTTGGAGAGGCTGTTTTCCCTGTTGCCTTTATAGTTTGTTCCTTTTTCCTTTTCTTACCCTGGCTTGCCCTTTCCCATGTTTACTCTTAAGTATGTACGAATATATGACTGTGCATTCATTCCTGTCACGATTTGTAGTTCCTTTCTAATTAACTCTTTATTTTTAATTTTGTAAACCGCTGTGATCTACCAGTTAGGTATGGCAGTATAACAAGCACAAATAAACCAGAATCCATAAATCAACAATATTACTAACCAACAACATTTTACTTGCCAAATTCAACTTTAAGATGTCTTCATCTTCCCCACTAAGATACACAACAGCTGCACTCATAGCATGTGATATATAAATATTAGTGCTGAAGGAATTCTGTGCAAAACTGAGGCACAAAATTTGTGCAGAATTCACCCACCTCGCAGAGCACTCAGAATTCTGCAATTATTGTGCAGAATTCTGCTCAGTGCCAACACTGGGTCTCTCTCCCCCTCTCCCACAGAGATTGCGAGGCAGGAGGAGGAGGAAGTGAACCGCTACACATTGGGTCATTTCCTCCTCCTCTCCGGCTTAGACCAGATTCTTTATGTGAACTGTGGGGGTCCCACTATGCAGTGGCGTAGCCAAGGGTGGGCCCGGGTGGGCCCAGGCCCACTTTGGGCTCAGGCCCACCCAGTAGCAGCACACCTATGATGTGGTTGGCAGGGATCCCCAAGCCCCACCAGCCAAAAACTCCCAACAACTGTCCCTCCTGCATACCTTGTAAATAGCAGATCATCACCTGCAGCAAGCAGCGACTGATACGTACTGTTCACACCGGCCCCACAGCCTTCCCTCTGATGTATTCCCGCTTATGTGGAAACAGGAAGTTGCATCAGAAGGGAGGCTGTGGGACCAACATGAGCTATGTGTATTAGTTGCTGCTCGCTGCCGGTGAAAATCAGCTACTTAAAAGGTATGCAGGGGGGGGGGGGATGCTTGAGAGACCATATGGCATGCAGGCGAGAGAAGGAGAGACAAAATCACTTGTGGGACAGGGTGGAGTTCTTCTGCCCACCCATCTTAGGCTCAGGCCCACCCAAAATTGGGTGTCTGGCTACGCCCCTGCCACTATGTAAACAGTCTGGTCTAAACCTGCAGAGAAGGAAGAAATGACCTGATGTGCAGCGGTTCACTTCCTTCTCCTCCTGCCTCGCAATCTCTGCGGGGAAGGGGGAGAGCCAGATCCAGGAGTGCAATGAAGGATGGGGGCACATAAATACAAATGTGCCTTTGGCAGACCTGTCAAGTCTCCCACGTTCAGCAGGAGACTCCTGCTTTTGTGGGTCATCTCCCGCACTCCCCCTAATGTGGGAAAGTCTCCCGCTGAGACACTGGGACAGGTAATTGCTTTTTCCCCACACTGGCACCACCGCTGCTGCTTCTCCTGATGAGCAGCGGTGGCAGCAAAACAACTAAAATAACAAGCCCAGGGCTGCAGCAGCCTTCAGGCATGTTGTCAGCTTTACCGGTCCTCTCTCTCCTCTCTCTTCCCTCAGAATGGGAAGTTGACGTCAGCAGAGGCAGAGGACCGGCAGAGCCGACAACGCGTGCCTGAAGGCTGTGTCAGACTTGTGAGTTCTTGTACCAAGTAGAGCGCTGCTCAGCCCGGTACTCGGACCAGGTTCTGCTTGGCAGCCGGACAACCCCGAGTTTCACCCACGCTGACTGCCGTTCCCCAGAGGTTGAGCCCCCTAGGTGCAGGCAGCCTGCAGGACTTACTAGACGGGGCTGGAAGCGGGGTGGTGAACATATCGGCCAGGCAGGCAGCAGGCAAGAGAGTGATCCAGGTACAGGCAATGTCAATAGGCAGGCAGCAGGCAGGAGAGTAATCCAGGTATAGGCAAAGTCAATAGGCAGACAACAGGTAAAAGAGTATCCAGGTACAGGCAAAGTCAGCAACAAGGGACAAAGTAGAGAAGAAGCAAACAACAGAGCAAGTAAACACCTACCGAAATAGAAGCCGAAGCACTGAGACAGGGAAGGGTTCCACAGAAATAGTGCTGGCATCAGGCATTCACTGGAAACAGCTGAGAAGGAGAGTACGGGAAGCAGACAGGCATCCAACAGGGATAGAGCAGTAGGAGGCAAGGGAGAGCCCATAGGTTAAGGGCAGAGAGATGGACAACCAGGACACAAGTCACGGGGATCCAATTCCCCATGGAGCAAGGAGGAGGGCAGAGATGCTGTTGAAGGGAACCCCAGCTCTACACTGATGGAGGGAGCGCCATTACTGGCAAAGTGAGGGGCGTGACAGGCTGCTGTGGCCCCATGCTTACTTTTTTGTTTTGTTGTTGTTGTTGCGGCCGCTGCTGCCCATCAGGAGAAGCAGCAGTGGTCAGGAAACGGATACCGGGTGGAAGGGGGAGCAGAAAGCAGGAGGTGCTGAATCGAGAGAGAGCCGAGGGGAGGAAATGATTGAGTGGAGACACTGGATGGAAGAGGGGTATAGAGAGAGAGAGATGAGTGGAAAGATGGGGAGAGAAAGAGGGGACATGTAAAAGGGCTGGAGAAAGAGAAGCTGCTGGGGAGAAGGATATGGAGAAAGGGATGACCCAGGCTGGACAGATGGAGAGAGAAAGAGGGAAGATATTGGATGAAAGGAGGGAGAGAAAGAGGGAAGACGCTGGAAGGATGGGAGCAGAAAGGAAGGAAGGGTAGAGAGAGAAATAGGAGAGACACTGGAAGGATGGGGGTAGAGAGAGAGAGGGGACATAATGAATGGAAAAGGGTAGAGAGAGACACACACTGGATGGAAGGATCAGGAGAGAGGGTAGATGTTAGATGGAGGGATGAGGGATGGGAAGAAAAAGAGGAAAGACAGATAGAAGGATGGGGAGAGAAAGACATTGGATGGAAGGATAGGGAGAGAAAGAAAGAGGGAGGACCCTGGATAGAAGGATAGGGGGGAGAGAAAGAGGGGAGATGGATGGAAGGATGCCGAAAGGGGGAGACACTGGAAGGATGGGGAGAAAGAGAGAGGGGACATGCTGAATGGAAAAGGGTAGAGAGATAGAGAGATACTGGATAGAAGGAAAGGGGAGAGAGAGGGAGACACTGGATGAAATGATCAGGAGAGAGGGTAGATGGGTGGAAGGATGGGGAGAGAAAGAGGGAAGACAATGGCTGGAAGGGTAGGGAGAGAAAGAGAGGAGATGCTGGATGGATGGATGCAGAAAGAGGGGAAACACTGGAAGGATGGGGAGAGAAAGAGGGGAGCTGCTGGATTGAAAGTGGGAGAGGACAGAGTTAGTGAAAGACTAGAGAATAAGGGGAATGGGGAGAACAAGGGTAAGGAAAAGATGAAAAGCCATAGCTAGATGAAGTAAAAAGAGGGAAATTAAGACTGGATAGTAAGAATGAATTAAATCTGGAAAGAGAGGCAGAAAAATGACAAATGGACAGGAAACCCTGGCAAGAGAGTTAAGAGAAGACGAAGGAAAGCATAATCAAGAGACTGGGACCAACAGAATTTGAAAAAGTAAATGACCAGTCAACAAAGGTACAGAAAATAATTTTATTTTTAATTTAGGATAAAGTAATGTGGTAGCTGTATTAATAAAGGTTAATAAATGCAAATAAAACACAAATGAGAAAATAAGGCGATACCTTTACATTGGACTGATTTTAATACATTTTTGATTAGCCTTCAGAGACCAACACTTCCTTCCTCAGGTGACCTCTTCAGCTAGTGGGGCATGGGCAGCTCCGCCAGCAATTCAACCAGTGCCACAATTTTGGGGTAGGTTTACGTTCAAAGAGGGGGGGGAGGCCGAGGCCCCCTTGCGGTTATGTCCCTGGGGGAATAGATGCTGGATAGGGGGTATAATAGAGTGAACTGAAACACTCCCTCTTACCATCCCTGTTGTCACTGGTGTAAATAAAATATTTTCTGGAATGGCCGTAGAATTGAGGTGTGCGAAGGGGCACAGCCATGAGGTAGAGTGGGTGGAGCCAGGGCAGGGCTAGGGGCATGTACTAAAATCTCCCTCTCAAAAATAAGGACCCCTTGGCAGCTCTGCATTGGGGAGGGTGGAAGGGGAGGCAGAGAAATGTGAATGTGCCAATGGGGAAGATAGAAAGGGGGCAGAGAAATGTGAATGTGCATTGGGGAGGGCGGAAATGGGGGCAGAGAAAGGGTGTGAGTGGCTGGAGCTTGAAGAGAGTAATAGGAGAAAATTTGGGGCCTTAGTGTGCAGACCTCTAAGACTTGTTGCTATAAGTCCTATATCTTGCCGTACAACCTTGGCACACCAGTTCACACCTGGAGACTCTATCTCTCTGAAAAGTCCTTTATTGAATAACAATGTTTATTCACAGTTAACTGCAGATCAGAGGTTCTGCCCCACTGGCACAGAGTCTCCGTGGTACTGAGATTAGCAGTAGCTCAGAGCTTGCAGAATGGTGTACAATGCCCTTTTTCAGCAACCTTCAAGGTAAAAACTAAGTGCACTAACCAAGGGTAACACAAGAAAGGGTTCTGAACAGGGTTGCCAGGTGGAAAAATTTTTTCCCACCCAAACCAGCCTAAATCCAGCCCAAACTCAAACCCCGCCCCTGACACCCCCACCCCCGCGTCATCACCCCGCCCCCACCGTCATCAACCCTGCCCCCGCTGTCATTGGCCCCGCCTCCCCCGTCATCGGCTCCGCCTAGAACGTCACTAACCCCGCCCCTCGCGGCCGAAAAAAACGCCAAAAAAAACGCCCAAAAGACAAAAAAGAAGCCCAAAAAACCGCAACCCGCCGCGGGCAAAATTTCCCGCGGCGGGTCGCGGAAAACCGCCCAATTGGGCGGTAGAACCGCCCACCTGGCAACACTGGTTCTGAACTGTCTTACAAGAAGGCAACTACCTCATGACTAGAGGGAATAAAACAGGGGACGCTCTGACCCAGTAAGCAGGGGAGAAACCCACCAATGGGAACAGAGCTTACCAACTGGCAACAGCTTAACCAATCATTTAACAGTTCTAAACAGACAGGCAAGTGGAATCACATTGCCCTAAACTACACCCACCATAATGCATTGCTGATGTGACTCTGCAGTGAGCATAACAGAAAAAGTGTCACACTCACCCCAGAGCCACATCACAACCAAGGAAAGGCTGTCAGAGGACAGAACACTTAGGTTGGGGAAATTCTGTATAAAAACACAACACTACAAATAAACAGCACAGAATTTAGCAGATCAACTAAGCAGACAACAAGGTTTCCCTGTGCCAAAAATGATTGATAAGTACATAAGTAATGCCATACTGGGAACAGACCAAAGGCCCATCAAGCCCAGCATCCTGTCCCCGTCAGCGGCCAATCCAGGTCAAGGGCACCTGGCAGCTTCCCAAACGTACAAACATTCTATACATGTTATTCCCGAAATTGTGGATTTTTCCAAGTCCATTTAGTAGCGGTCTATGGACGTGTCCTTTAGGAAACCGTCCAAACCCTTTTTAAACTCTGCCAAGATAACCGCCTTCACCACATTCTCCGGCAACGAATTCCAGAGTTTGATTATGCGTTGGGTGAAGAAAATATTTCTCCTATTTGTTTTAAATGTACTACACTGTAGTTTCATCGCATGCCCCCTAGTCCTACTATTTTTGGAAAGCGTGAACAGACGCTTCACACCCACCTGTTCCACTCCACTCATTATCTATCATGTCTCCCCTCAGCCATCTCTTCTCCAAGCTGAAAAGCCCTAGCCTCCCTAGTCTTTCTTCATAGGGAAGTCGTCCCATCCCCTCTATCATTTCCGTCGCCCTTCGCTGCACCTTTTCCAATTCCACTATATCTTTCTTGAGATGCGGTGACCAGAATTGGACACAATACTCAAGGTGCGGTCGCACCATGGAACGATACAACGGCATTATAACATCCTCAAACCTGTTTTCTATACCTTTCCTAATAATACCCAACATTCTATTCACTTTCTTAGCCGCAGCAGCACACTGAGCAGAAGGTTTCAGTGTATTATCAACGACGACACCCAGATCCCTTTCTTGGTCCGTAACTGCTAACATGGAACCTTGCATGACGTAGCTATAATTCGGGTTCTTTTTTTCCCACATGCATCACCTTACCCTTTGACCAGTTTTGTAGAAGTTATGCTGACCATAACAGGAGTCTGTTGGTTTTTTTTTTTTTTTGGTTCACAGTGTAGACTGGCCTTCACTTGTATAAATGCCGTCCCCCAACTTCACAGACGCAGAAAGAGGTTTTTCACTGTACAATTTGATACTTTCTGCTAGAAGGAAATTACTAAGGGGACCTTTTGCTAAGCAGCAGTAAGCACTAACATGTGTTTACCACATTCTAAAAAGCACTACCGCAGGGTGCGTTCAGGCGTGTTCAGGCGTCCCACAGCAGTTCTGGGATCTGTGTGTGCAGGGGGCATATTTGGGGCGGAGATTAGGCATGCCCTGGACTAATTGGCAAATTGCTGCATACTGTCGATTAGTATGTGTTTAGTGTGGGAGTTCTTACTGCCTAGTAAATAGGTGGCAATAAGGGCTCACACACTAATTGGGAATTGGCGAGTGCAAAAGGGGAAAATTGAAATTGCAGCCATTTTACTGTTGCGTTAAAAATAGCCTCAGCATGTGGGGAAACCCACGTGCTAGAAATAACAGGTTACTTTTTATTAGCACAGCTTAGTAAAAGGACCCCTAAGTAAGAACATTTTGAACGCTCTTTATTCTCTGTAGTATAATTTAATGAAAATACTGGATTGTACTGAAATTCTGGATAATAATTAGCAAAAACATTATTTAAATTTTGAAAAAATTTGCAGAATTTTGAAATTTGTTTTGCGCGGTCAGTCCAGATATTCAATGCTGGATCGTTTCCGGTGACCGGAATTGAATATGCGTTTTATTTTTAGCTGGTTTAAAGTTAACCGGCTACATCAATATTCAAAGATAGCCGGTTAACTTTAAACCGGCTAAAGATACACCAGCTATTTAAGCGGCCCAATGTGGCCGTTTATAATAGCTGGATATGAATTGAATATACAGGGATAGCTGGCTACATTGTGTAATACACTATCTTGAAAAATAGGAAAATCTGTTTGCAAAAGTATATTTCTGTCAAGCTGTAGCAATCTTAGCTTGAACGCTAGACGTATTTGAGAGGAAAAGGCCTTGAGAAGCCCCCAACTCTATTATAGCTTTGGGGGCTGGACTGCTTCATCATCGGCCAAAAAACCTCTAGCTTAATAGCTTTGCATTAGTTGTGATATTACATCGTGTAATATAGCCAGTTATCTCCCAGGTGCTAACCAAGAATATTCAGCGGGGGATAACTAGCTATCGTAGGATAGCCGGTTAAGTGCCATTTAACTGGCCAGGTGCCGTTTCTGGCTGGTTAAATGGTTTTGAATATTGGGGGGAGAGGAGATACTTGATCATGCTCTGGCATTGCCATTTAAGGGACACAGACTTTAGAAGTCTGCTTGGCACTGGCCATACTCCCCCACTGCTGGAGTTGCTGTCAAAGCACCACTCCTTCCCATCATAACACATCAACAGCTATGAGATCATTTAAGTTTCGTTTTGTCAATATTTTATTTTCCCAGCACTTAGTAAAATTGGCTCTTCAACCAAGCCTTTAATAGAAGAAGTAACTAACTTGTTAGTCTCACTCACACACACACAAGGATTGACTCGGGCTGCACATACTGTTTATCCACTCCTACCCTAGCTGAGATAATATTTAACCATCTCTCTGACCTCACGTGCAACTTTCTTCAAATCAATCACCTTACTTTCTAATTCTTCCTACTTTCTTACTCATCTATATGTTACAACTTTGCCTTACCCTTCACTACTAATTATAATGTTCTAGTACATATTGTGTTGTCATTGCTAGTATACCATGCCATACTTTGTATTGTTGTTTGAATAGTTTTACTGCTCTAATTGCCTACTGCTCATGTTTGATCTATTCTTATTGTACACCACCTTGAGTGAATTCCTTCAAAAAGGCAGTAAATAAATCCTAATAAATAAATAAATAGTAGTAAATGAAATAGAGGAAGTAGGGAATAGTTAGAGCCTTTGTAGAGGTGAAAGCATCAGTGCATCAGTTTTGATCTGAATAGGCTCTGGCAAAGAGCCAGCTTTTAAGGGTAGATCTAAATTAATTTACTGAGGCCTACTTGCAAAGCTGGACAGCTAAAGGCCACATCTAATTGTCACAACTGAGGGAGTAGTTAGTCAATTAGTGAGAGAGGACTGTAAGTTCAAAGTGGTTGATAGGGAATAAGTTATGGGGATAAATGAAGGGCAAGCCAACGAAGTATACCCTCCTAGTGAGTTGCAGAATTTTAAATTGTATTCTGTATCAAACAGGCAGCCAATGTTGTTCGATCAGAAGGGGAATCATATGGTCAAACCATCAAACCAAAAAATCATCCTATTCTTTAGACGAGATATATTTTTAAATTAAAAACGTTTTTAAAACTTTCCTAAATAGGAGATTACTACTCTGTTGGCAAATTGAAGATGGCAAAGAGTTCCAAACCAAGGTAGCTTGGTAAGATAAAAATGGTTTAAGGACTCTGCTCAATATTGCTTTCTGGAACACTCTTCTGCTTTGTGGAATGCTCTTCCATCACACCTTCGTATGATATCTTCCCACCAGCAATTCAAAGCGTCCCTCAAAACCCACTTTTTCCAACAAGCCTTCGATACATAACATTCCCTCACCTCCCAGCAGCTAGGTGTTGGAGAAGTGTAGCTACTAGTACCTCAGATTGATGAACACAACCTTTTCATCTCTGCTCCTCTTCTCTAACTTTGAGTTGTAACACTTACCTCTTCTTACAGTTTGTATCTCTTCCCTATTTTCATGCTACCTACTGGATTACCCTTTTTATATTTGCTACGTAAACCTCCTTGATGGCGGTAGGTCATATATATTTGAACTTAAATCTTGGCACTTGAACTTCGATCTAATCTGGCTGATTAAAAAGCATTTTGGTGCCTAACTGCTAATATTCAGTGTGAGTTAACTGGTTATCTCTGCAGAATATTCATGGTCAGCACCGAAAAAATAACCAGCTGTACTGCATGACAGCTGGTAATATTCAGCGCTGACTGGCTAAGTTTAGCAGCCAAACTGGACCGCCTAAATAGCAGTCCTATCTTTGGCTACTGTAAACTTAACTGGCCAGCGCTGAATAATCACGTAGCCAGTTAAGTTTGAACTGGCCAAAAAAACCCGGATATTCAATGCCAGTCACTGGAAACAGTCCGGCATTGAATATCCAGGGTCAGTGCCGATTGCGGTACTTATGCGGTCTGCCCCCTGCAGCCTGAATATCAGGCACAATCTTTCTAAGGGTAAAAAATGATTTTTGAACCATTAGAAATATGAGATATACAACAAACCGAGCTGTCACATATTGAATGTAATAGCATTCTAAATCCGGGTAGTTTTAACATCAAAAATGCATGGGCAGAAAAAGAAAGGAAGGGAAGGGAACTGATTTTGGTTTTAGCTCACACATTTTTCAGTAGTAGCTCGAGGCAAGTCACAATCTGGTACATTAGGCATATTCCTGTTCCTGGAGGGCTCACAATCTAAGGGGCATTTAACTGAGAGGCAGCACCTGCTATCTAGATAAATTCCACTGAGACAGATATTTAGCGGTACCACCTAGATACTGTCTCTCAACAGGGCCACCGAGACACTGAGCCGGGCCCAGGGCAGGGCCTCCGCTGCTGATGCAGCCCCTCCCAGGATTGCCATCGCTCCTTCGCGCCACAATTCCACATATCTTGGCTGGCAGGGTTCCCGACAGCAGAAGAAGCCTTTCTCCAGCGCTGTTCTTCACTCCGCTGCATTACCTGCCCTGCCCCTGCGGCTGCTTTTCCCCTCACATCGCACATGCTCAATTTCATCAAAACCCAGCATGCGTGACATGAGGGGAAAAGCAGCTGCAGGGCAGGCAATGCAGTGGAGTGAAGAACAGCGCTGGAGGAAGGCTTCTTCTGCTGGCGGGGCCTGAGGACCCTACCAGCCAAAAAAGAGGCCTCAAAGCCATGTGTGCGCTCCTTCCCAGTCTCAAAGGGGAGCCTGGCACCAGAATTTTCTCTCTCTTGTTCCTGTTCCTGATGGTACCACTGAATATCTTTGCAGATTGCCTCAGTACTATCCAGATGGTAACACTGAATATATTTCTAGACTGCCTCAGTACTATCCAGATGGTACCACTGAATATCTTTCTAGACTACCTCAGCATTATCCGGATGGTACCACTGAATATCTTTCCAGACTACCTCAGCATTATCTGGATGGTACCACTGAATATCTTTCTAGACTACCCCAGCATTATCCGGATGGTACCACTGAATATCTTTCTAGACTACCTCAGCACTGTCTGGATGGTACCACTGAATATCTTTCTAGACTACCTCAGTACTATCCAGATGGTACCACTGAATATCTTTCCAGACTACCTCAGCATTATCCGGATGGTACCACTGAATATCTTTCTAGACTACCTCAGCATTATCCGGATGGTACCACTGAATATCTTTGCAGAATGCCTCAGCACTAGCCTGATGGTACCACTGAATATATTTCTAGACTGCCTCAGTACTATCCGGATAGTGCTGGGGTTTTCCATAGGCAGAGCACCGTGGAGACACAGGGGCTGATATTCTGACTGCGGGACTTAGCTGGGCTCACTCCTGCAGTCAGTGCTGAGCCTAGATATTCAATGCCAAGCCATTTCCAGCGACTGGCATCAATTATCCGGTCTATTTTTGGCCGGTTTCAACTTACCCGGCCAAGTCAATATTCAGCGCTGGCCAGATAATTCAAAAACGTTAGCCAGCAATGTGCTGAATGATAATGGATAGCCAGCTGTATTGCGCAATATAGCCAGTTATCTGCTAAGCGCTGTCTGCGAATATTCAGCAGGAGATAACTGGCTGTCTTCTGCTGAATATTCAGTGATAGCCGGTTAACCGTTCCTGGCCAGTTAAATAGCGCTGAATATCGGGCAGACAGTGTTTCAGGATAGCAGTGATTTTCAGCACTACTATCCTGATAACTTTCTGGATAACTTTGGACGGAAAAAATAGCTGCACCAAAATGCTTTTTGTGGACACAAACAGAGCAGATCAATTAGTAGTATGGTTCAAAGCTTGATGAGCATGACTATATGATGTCCACCCTTGGAGCGCATTTATAGACCTTGTTTTGCAGGAAGTCAGACTGCTGGGTTTTGCCCTGCTGTTTTTGTTTTAGCTTGCATCGATTTCAAGCCCTTGATGCATCCCTCGTGGGCGAAACACAGTCTGTGTTGGGTGATTATTTTATAATAAAGTTTTGAACCATTCTACTGATTGATCTGCTCTGTTTGTGACCATGTTGGATTTTGTGGATCGTCTGCCTTCTTGCTTTTTGGGACCAAATGCTTTTCGGACAGTGCTGGTGCCTCACTGCTCTGTGTGGATCTTCAGGATCAAGGCACTGTCTGGATACCACTGCTTTATATCCAGATGCTTTTGCCCACAACAGGCATTATTTTAAAAAAACATGTTCTTATGTTGATTGACCAATGCGATCTCAATATCAGGGCATAAGTTAATACCTGAGCTCTAGCATCTTACTCCCTCCCATATCCTTCCGACATTCTGTTCTCACTGTTCCAGTGAGAATTAAATCTAACATCATGTATTTGGTGAATGGATGAGTTTATAGATGTCTCCTCCTCCACAGGATTGCAGTTTCAGCATTGTTGGGTTCCATTTTGGAATATCATGTCTCCTGTAGCCCGGAGTCGGCTACTCAATCTGTGAATGGAACAATTGCAGTCATTTGGATGGGTGTGATGGATGGGTAAAAAAGGGGTGGGGGGGGGGGGAAGGAAGGATGGGTTTGTTCAACGTTGTTGATCATGTTTGACCACATCGTTGGCAGTCGTGTATGTTTTGTGGTTTAATAAAACTGATTGAAACATAGACCATCTCCAAAATATTTAGCATTGTGTTTGCAGAAACATGAGCAGATTAGGCCACTGCACCAATATCAGTGGGGACATTACCCCTTCTATCTATGATTAGTTTGTATGCATACCCCCACCCTCCCACTCTCCCTCTCTGTCAGACAGTCAAAGTAATGCTTTGATGTTTCTCTCATATATACTATCTGCTACCACATTTGCTTATTTCCGATCTGACGAAGAAGGGCAACCTTCGAAAGCTAATCAAGAAATGTATTAAGTTATGTCCAATAAAAAATGTATCATCTTATTTTCTTTACTCGGAAAAGGGCTTTTTCTGATGCAGGCCCTTATATTTGTAATAACCTTACTTTTCAGTTCATAGAGAATATTAATTTACAGTTTAGGAAGATGTTAAAGGCGATGCTCTTTGAAGGTAGTTGTGAATGAGGGGAGTTTCAAGTTTGGTGTGGATTTTAATACTTTTTAAAAAATTAAGTTAGTTTACTTTTTTTTAATAATAATTTATAAAGAATGACATGATTTGTTTACTTGTAAATCACTATGATGCTTTGCAGTGGCATTCCTAGCCTGTTCTCCACCCGGGATGACTCGCCACTGTGCTCCCCCCTGCGCGTAACCCCCTCCCCAAAGTACATCACCAGTCCTTTCCTCCCAGCTAAGGGGTGCGCGGAGCAGGCGCACGGCTGTGGGTGCTGCTGGTCCCCTGTCCCAGAACAGGAAGTAATGTTAGAGGGGGTAGGGGACCGCAAGAGCTGACAGCCACACACCTGCTCCATGCACCCCCTTGCTGCCTGCACCCGGGCCGGACCACCCCCACCGGCCCGCCCTTGGTACACTACTGATGTTTTGTGAACACTGAAATATTTGGAGACTGATATTCAGCCCGATTAGCCTTTATGCACTGACTGTGAATATTCAACGGGAAATAACTCGCTATCTTTCGCTGAATATTCGCGGATAGCAGGTTAAGTGCTATTTAACCGGCCAGGAGCCGTTCCTGGCTGTTAAACCGCACTAATATCGGCCAGCTTCTACCCAGCAGCTCCTTACAGGGTATAATATATTGTTGCAAGTTTGTTTTAAAGTTGGCCAAGGGTGTTGCCTTAACCTCAGAAAGAATGTTTACTCTTGAGAGGTGTGTGTTAGCTTCAGCTATCAATTTTCAATGAGGTGATCCTTAGTACAAATCTACAAGAGGCGGGACAATGCTGGTAGTGACTCTTGAATGAAATGTAGTAACAGTGTCTGTGGAAAAGGTGATAGACCTTGCAGCTCCTTTTCCTGGTTAGGGTGACCTTCTGAAGTAAAGAACATACTGTAACTGTCTATCCAAATGGTATTGGGCCAAGGCTTATATTTTTGCTCTCCCCCATGCTCATCATTGTCAGTCCCTGCCCCCTCCCCCAGGCAGCCCAATTCTAGTTGACAGCAAGAGAGCACAATCGATGTTGCGATGCCATGGGCCCAGTGTTTCTTTAACCTTCTCTTTCTGCCATCCGGGCTTCTCCTGCCAATACGTTTCACAGTTTAAATCTGCTGTTTGACCTGCCTGGTGCTCTTCAGATTGCTACTGCGTACTTGGAGGGATGCTAGTGACAGAAAGAGCAGGTTAGAGGAGCACCTGACCTGCCATACAACTATCTCCGTTCTGCTGTCCTGCTGTCAGCTGAGATCAGTGGCAATGTGAGGAGGGAACTAGATGGAAGAGAAAAGTGAGGTGATGGACAAAACCTGTGAGCAGTAGGTAGGCTCATTACTTTTTTTTTTGTTACATTTGTACCCCATGCTTTCCCACTCATGGCAGGCTCAATGCAGCTTACATGGGGCAATGGAGGGTTAAGTGACTTGCCCAGAGTCCCAAGGAGCTGCCTGTGCCTGAAGTGGGAATCGAACTCAGTTCCTCAGGACTAAAGTCCACCACCCTAACCACTAGGCCACTCCGTTTAGATCTCTAAGGTTCTGCATTCTGAGTTTAGCAGAGACTCTACTGCCTCTACTAAAATACTGGTCTTTCACTTGTGAATACCAATACAAGTTACAGAATAAGGGGAAGGGCTAGCCTGACCAGGGAAGTCATGGTGGGAGAAGAACCTTTTCGGAGGGAAACTGTAATTGGAATAAAACCCCAGCCCTGTCTGAGTTCTTTCTCTTTGGTCCCTACTTCCTTGACCCTTGTACTACAGAGTGAGGGGAAAGATAAGTACATAAGTACATAAGTAGTGCCATACTGGGAAAGACCAAAGGTCCATCTAGCCCAGCATCCTGTCACCGACAGTGGCCAATCCAGGTCAAGGGCACCTGGCACGCTCCCCAAACGTAAAAACATTCCAGACAAGTTATACCTAAAAATGCGGAATTTTTCCAAGTCCATTTAATAGCGGTCTATGGACTTGTCCTTTAGGAATCTATCTAACCCCTTTTTAAACTCCGTCAAGCTAACCGCCCGTACCACGTTCTCCGGCAACGAATTCCAGAGTCTAATTACATGTTGGGTGAAGAAAAATTTTCTCCGATTCGTTTTAAATTTACCACACTGTAGCTTCAACTCATGCCCTCTAGTCCTATTATTTTTGGATAGCGTGAACAGTCGCTTCACATCCACCCGATCCATTCCACTCATTATTTTATACACTTCTATCATATCTCCCCTCAGCCGTCTCTTCTCCAAGCTGAAAAGCCCTAGCCTTCCCAGCCTCTCTTCATAGGAAAGTCGTCCCATCCCCACTATCATTTTCGTCGCCCTTCGCTGTACCTTTTCCAATTCTACTATATCTTTTTTGAGATACGGAGACCAGTACTGAACACAATACTCCAGGTGCGGTCGCACCATGGAGCGATACAACGGCATTATAACATCCGCACACCTGGACTCCATACCCTTCCTAATAACACCCAACATTCTATTTGCTTTCCTAGCCGCAGCAGCACACTGAGCAGAAGGTTTCAGCGTATCATCGACGACGACACCCAGATCCCTTTCTTGATCCGTAACTCCTAACGCGGAACCTTGCAAGACGTAGCTATAATTCGGGTTCCTCTTACCCACATGCATCACTTTGCACTTGTCAACATTGAACTTCATCTGCCACTTGCACGCCCATTCTCCCAGTCTCGCAAGGTCCTCCTGTAATCGTTCACATTCCTCCTGCGACTTGACGACCCTGAATAATTTTGTGTCATCGGCGAATTTAATTACCTCACTAGTTATTCCCATCTCTAGGTCATTTATAAATACATTAAAAAGCAACGGACCCAGCACAGACCCCTGCGGGACCCCACTAACTACCCTCCTCCACTGAGAATACTGGCCACGCAATCCTACTCTCTGCTTCCTATCTTTTCAACCAGTTCTTAATCCATATAATACCCTACCTCCGATTCCATGACTCTGCAATTTCTTCAGGAGTCTTTCGTGCGGCACTTTGTCAAACGCCTTCTGAAAATCCAGATATACAATATCAACCGGCTCCCCATTGTCCACATGTTTGCTTACCCCCTCAAAAAAATGCATTAGATTGGTGAGGCAAGACTTCCCTTCCCTTTGGATTTGATACCCCAGGGCCATTGTAACAAATTCTGGAGGATACCAAGGACTTTGACTAGCCCAGCCACTCTACTAAGGCCCAGATGCATCAACCATACGTAAAAAAAATTACAAACGTTAAAGTCCAAACCAAATTTTAAAAAACGAACAATGCTAAAAAAAAAAACAAGTTGCACAAGTTCGGAGCGGATTTAAAAAGTACAATGTATCAATGATTCGTAATTCTGTTCGGTAATCGGCCCTTAAATCATGCGCAGAGCAGCCAAGCATTATGCTAGCTGCTCTGCGCATGCCAGAACCGTCAGAACAACAACAAAACCCCCACAAACACGTGGCTCCCCGCTCCCCGCTGCATCACTGAAAAAATAAACATACCTTAAAAAAGTATCAGGAGGGGGCAAAGGCGCTCGTCAGAAGTGTCCTGTATGGATGGCCTTGCCCCCCCAGATCGCCGCTGTTCCCCGCTTCCGCCCTTCACTAAATTAAAAACTGAAAATAAAAAGCTAAACTTTAGCAGCGCCGGGCCCCCCTCCCTTCCTGTGTTGATCTTCTTTTTTTCCCAACACTGCTCCGCCTCCCGCCATCCTCCGCCCCTGGCTCCGCCCCCCCCAAGTTTGTCGCCGCCGTTCCCCCCCTCCGCCTTACCGGCCGTGCAGCACCTCTCACCTTTGTGTGAAGGCGCTGCACGAGATGAAACAACGGATCGTCGCTCCCTTCTGCCTCCACCGACATCTCTCTCCTTCTTCCTGTGCACGCCCTCCTCTGACGTAGGAAACTTACGTCAGAGGAGGGCGTGCACATGAGGAAGAAGGAGAGAGACATCGGTGGAGGCAGAAGGGAGCGACGATCCGTTGTTTCATCTCGTGCAGCGCCTTCACACAAAGGTGAGAGGCGCTGCACGGCCGGTAAGGCGGAGGGGGTCCTTTGGAGGGGGGGAACGGCGGCGACGAACTCAGGGGGGGGCGGAGCAGTGTTGGGAAAAGAAGAAGATCAACACAGGAAGGGAGGGGGGCCCGGCGCTGCTAAAGTTTAACTTTTTATTTTCAGTTTTTAATTTAGTGAAGGGCGGAAGCGTGGAACAGCGGCGATCTGGGGGGGGGAGGCCGTCCATACAGGACGCTTCTGAAGAGCGCCTTTGCCCCCTCTCGATCCTTTTTTAAGGTATGTTTATTTTTTTAGTAATGCAGGGGAAAGCGGGGAGCCAGTGTTTGTGGTGTTTTTATTTTTTTTTTCTCACTTTTCATGTTTAAACATGCCAGCTTTGATTTTTCTGGTACAGGGGGCAGCGGGGAGATGACAGCTCAGGCCTTTACGACTGCTCTGACCACACGTTAAATATGTTGCGGAAAATGATTTGGTGTAATCATCGGTATTGTTAGTGCATCCCGAATCGCCCACATTACAATGGTAGTTACTCCGTTTTCGTTAGCTGCTTGCTTCGTTGGAAAAAGGCCTTTAATGCATGCAACGGTTGGGAATTTCGTTCGTTAAAGGGTTGTTAGAGGGTCGTTAAGGTTTAGTGCATCTAGCCCTAAGAGGCATAAAGAAGTGGTGAGCAGTGACAGAGTTGCTGGGGTTTCTGCACTTGTATGGAGGTGTAACTTGGACAGAGAACCAGCCCACTGCTACATCTAAGGACAGGAGAAAGGAGTGGGCCATCTGGAGAAACAGGGGATCCTGGTCCTGAGAGGCAGGAGGGGAACAAAGAGGCTGATATTCAGAATGCGGAAGGGAGCCTGGCTAACTCCTGAGCTCGGCGGTCAGCCTGGATATTCAATGCATTGAATATCCCAGTGGTGTTCCTTGGTCTGCTTGCCACCCAGGGAGGATCGCTGCTGTGCACCCTCCCCCCTCACCCGTGTGCAGCGTTGTCATTCACCGACGCATCAAATCAAAACATACACACACACCCTGGGCGCATTGCTTACCTCCTGTGGTGCTGGGAGCAGCCATGTGGCTGTCAGCTCCACAGGTTCCCTGCTTCCTCTGCCCCAGAATAGGAAGTAACATCAGAGGGAGCAAGGAACCGATGGAGCCAACAGTCGTGTGGCTGCTTCCTGCACCCCCCCCCCCCCCCGCAGCGTGCACCCAGGGCGGACCGCCCCACCCTCAGTTCGCCGCTGGAATATCCAGGTCTTTTTTGGCCAGTTTAAATTTAACCAGCCAAGCCAATATTCAGCACTAGCCAATTAAGTTTAAACTAGTCAAAGATATTCCTGCTATTTCAGCAGCTTAATTTGGTCGCCAAACTTAGCCATCGAAGAGCTGAATATCGGCAGATAGCCAGTTATATCATGCAATATAAATGTCTATCTGCTAAGCGCTAACTGGAAATATTCAGCGAGATACAGCTGGCTATTTCCAGCTGAATATCGCAGATATCCAATTAAACGCCATTTAACTGGCCAGGAGCCGTTCCTGGCCAGTTAAATGGTTTTAAATACCGGGCAGAAAGAGAAGAGACTGAGAGTGATTTTCCATCTGGAGATAAATCTGCTCTGAAAATGCACAGCAGTAAGAGATATCGAGGAATCTCATAGGAATGGAGAGTCTTGAAAGAACAACTAAGTGACTAGAAGTGTGTGCTCTTGTATTTCCTCTCTGCCTGTACATAAGTGTTGCCATACTGGGACAGACTGAAGGTCCATCAACCTCAGTATCCTGATTCCAATAGTGGCCAATACAGGGTAAAAGTACCTGGCAAGATCCCAAAACAGTACAATACATTTTATGCTGCTTATCCTAGAAATACAATACACAAATTAGTAGAAAATCAAGTGTGTATGTCGTGTATCTTGTTACTAAATATCACACTGTTGTGTTTTTGAAAAGGGTAAGTCTCATACAGTCGCCGGGGTCTATTATGTATAACACTAATCTTAGCGTGCCCCTATTTTGCGACAATTATAATCATGGACCAACCCTACCTCTAACCACTTTCTCGGATCTTTATCAACTGTTTCCAAAGTTTTCTTTTTTCTTTTTTATAGATTTTTCTCTTCAATAATTATTTCTTGCAAAATTTATGGATGCACACTATGAACTCATATGTTGAATAATATTGTTAGACTGTACTGAAAAATATTAATGGACTGTTCTCATTTTTGATATAGTCTTAACTTAAGTTTCCAGGTGCATATATCGCCCCAGAGAAACACCACACTCAACTCCAGCACGTTGGCCACAGCGGACGAAGAACTTGAAAGACATCACCTTGGGTTGGCTGGTGGGGGTTGGGGTCCCCCGCCAGCTGAAGAAATATTTTTAAAGGTGCAGGATAAAGCGGACCTCGGCGCAAAAGTAGGAGACGGCAGCGGGGGAGGGTTGGCGGCGGGAGGGGGACCAGGGCGAAATCTGCGGGGGCCCAGGCCCCTGTGACCCCATGCAGATACGCCCCTGCCTGTTACATTTGTGGAGGGAACAGCAAGCTCTCCAAAATCCACCACAAACCCACTGTACCCCTATATAGGTGCCCCCCTTCGCCCGTAAGGGCTATGGTAGTGGTGTTCAGTTATGGGTAGTGGATTTTGGGGGGCTCAGCACACAAGGTAAGGGAGCTATGTTCCTGGGAGCAATTTATGAAGTCCACTGCAGTGCCCCCTAGGGTGCCCGGTTGGTGTCCTGGCATGTCAGGGGGACCAGTGCACTACAAATGCTGGCTCCTCCCACGACCAAATGGCTTGCATTTGGCCATTTTTGATATGGACATCTTTGGTTTTGAAAATCGCCAAAAGTCAGAAACGTCCATGTCTAGGGACGACCAAACCTAGGGACGTCCAAATTTAAGGATTTGGAAGTCTCTGATGGTATTTTCGAAACGAAAGATGGATGTCCATCTTGTTTCGAAAATACGGGTTTCCCTGCCCCTGGATTTCGCCGTTTTGCAAGGACGTCCAAATCACAACTTGGACGTCCCTTTCGAAAATGCCCCTCCACGTAACCCTGGAGGACAATAAGCCAGAGACAGCACAAAACTAACACATTTCAAACACAGGAGCTCACAACATCCAAAACAGACTTCAATTAGTGACAATGTGTAATTGAACTTTAAAAACCATTAAAACATCCGCATCTATCCTTCCCTTACAACATTCATGATCAGAGGAACAGCCTGCAGGGCAGAATCCATTTAAGATCATGGTGTCTGCTAGCAACCAGGATTTACTCACACAGAAAACCTGCCAAACTCTTTGTCTGTAATTGGCATGAATAATTAAAGTTTTGTTCTGAACAGATGGAGCGTTATTACAGTCAAACTTGAATTGTTCAACCTGCCCAGAATGTAGAGGTGTGGTAATGGAAGCCAGTCTCTCAGGTACAAGTAATTCCCTGTATCTCAGCACAACCTTACATTAAGGACTAGAAACAACAAGATTTTATCTTCCAGTTTCCATCACCACCAAAATGGCTGAAGATTTTAGAATGACTATTATACAAAACAAACTACCCAGCATAAAATATGTTAAAAACTTCTTTGAAGGTGAGTCCAAAATATAATCGTTCATACCTAAAACTCAGGGACAATCAGAACAGCTCACCCCAAGAAATAAACCAGCAATGCCAAATGTCAAGCCTTCCTACAACAGGGACCAGGGCAATAAGAAGCCTAATGCAAACAATATAATTTTGGTGCCCAAATATTATTCAAACCACTCTGGCACAAAGGGGGGCACCCAAAGGGTTGTGATGACACCATACTGCATGGAGTAAAGCTGCAGTGCTCAGAAGATCTATGTGACAACCTGGTACAGATGCTTTGGTGCTTCACTGGTACTTTGTAATGGGACAGGCCAGTCTGCCAGCTAGATGCTCTGTGAAGCATGCCTCTGAGCTGTGAAGCTTCTACACGGCCAGTTTCTGCCTCTCCAGCAGTTGCTGCACTTACTACTACTACTACTATTTAGCATTTCTATAGCGCTACAAGGCGTACGCAGCGCTGCACAAACATAGAAGAAAGGCAGTCCCTGCTCAAAGAGCTTACAATCTAATAGACAAGAAATAAAGTAAGCAAATCAAATCAATTAATGTGTACAGGAAGGAAGAGAGGAGGGTAGGTGGAGGCGAGTGGTTACAAGTGGTTACGAGTCAAGAGCAATGTTAAAGAGGTGGGCTTTCAGTCTAGATTTAAAGGTGGCCAAGGATGGGGCAAGACGTAGGGGCTCAGGAAGTTTATTCCAGGCGTAGGGTGCAGCGAGACAGAAGGCGCGAAGTCTGGAGTTGGCAGTAGTGGAGAAGGGAACAGATAAGAAGATTAGCTGTCAAGTACTTGAGCATCTCTTTATTCGTTGATTGCTCCTGATTACATAGAAACAGAGAAAAATGAAGGCAGATAAAGACCATATGGCCTATCCAGTCTGCCCATCCACGCCATCAACTCTCCCTTTCACTCCCTTAGAGATCCTATGTACTTGTCTCAAGTTTTGTTGAATTCAGATACAGTTTTTGTCTCTGCTACCTCCACCAGGAGGCCATTCCATGAATTCACCACCCTTTCCTTGAAGAAGTGGTTCCTCAGGTTGCTTCTGAAGCTATGGTCTTTCAAGTTCATCCTATGCCCCTTCGTTCCAGAGCTTCCTTTGAATTGAAAGAGACTTGCCTCCTGTGCATTTAAGCCACGTGGAGGGGCATAATCGAACGTCGCCGGCAATCTATTTTGGCAGCGGCGCTACAGCTGGCCGGAACTGTATTATCGAAAAAGATGGGCAGCCATCTTTTTTTTTTCGATAATACGGTTTAGCCCGGCCAAATGCCAGAGTTCGCCTGGTTTTTCAGCGATAATGGAAAAAAAATGCCGGCGATCTCCAACCCGGCGATCTCCAAGGCATTTGGTCATGGGAGGAGCCAGCATTTGTAGTGCACTGGTCCCCCTCACATGCCAGAACACCAACTGGGCACTCTAGGGGTCAGTGCGGTGGACTTCAGAAAACGCTCCCACATGCATAGCTCCCTTACTTTGAGTACTGAGTCCCCCAACCCCTCCCAAAACCCACTACCCACAAATGTACACCACTACCACTAAGGATGTAAAAGAAATGGAAGCGGTGCAAAGAAAAGCTACGAGAATGATATAGGATTTGTGTTATAAGACGTATGAGGAGAGACTTGCGGACCTGAACATGTATACCCTGGAGGAAAGGAGGAACAGGGGTGATATGATACAGACGTTCAAATATTTGAAAGGTATTAATCTGCAAACGAACCTTTTCTGGAGATGGGAGGGCGGTAGAACGAGAGGACATGATATGAGAGTGAAGGGGGGCAGACTCAAGAAAAATGTCAGGAAGTATTTTTTCACGGAGAGAGTGGTAGATACTTGGAATGCCCTCCCGCAGGAGGTGGTGGAGATGAAAACGGTAACGGAATTCAAGCATGCGTGGGATAAACACAAAGGAATCCTGTGCAGAAGGAATGGATCCTCAGAAGCTTAGCCGAGATTGGGAGGCGGGGCTGGTGTTTGGGTGGTGGAGCTAGTTCTGGGCAAGACTTCTACGGTTTGTGTCCTGAAAATGGCAGATACAAATCAAGGTAAGGTATACTCAAGAAGTAGCACATATGAGTTTATCTTGTTGGGCAGACTAGATGGACCGTGCAGGTCTTTTTCTGCCGTCATCTACTATGTTACTACCGTAGCTCTTAGGGGTGAAGGGGGCAACTACATGTGGGTACAGTGGGTTGTGGAGGGCTCCCATTTACCAGCACAAGTGTTACAGGTAGGGGGGAATGGGCCTGGGTCCGCCTGCCTTAAGTGCACTGCGGTACCCACTAAAAGTGCTCCAGGGACCTGCATACACGCAGGCCTCTAGGACTTGTTGCTGCTGTATAAACTTGGCACACCAGTTGAGACCTGAAGACTAATCTCTTTGAAAAAGTCCTTTATTTGAATAAGCACGTTTACTCACAGTTAACTGCAGATCAGAGGTTGTGCCCCACTGGCAAAGAATCTCCCTGGTACTGAGATTAGCAGTAGGTCACAGCTGGCAGAATGGTGTGCAATGCCCTTTTTCAGCAACATTCAAGGTAATAACTAAGTTCTCTAACGTGGGTAACACAGGAAAGGGAACTAAATCTGGCTTACAAAAATGGCCACTACCTCATGGACTACCGGAAACAAAACTGGACACACTCTGACCCAGTTAGCAGGGGGGAAAGCACCATGGGAGTAGAGCCCACTACCCTACACCCACCACAATGCATTGCTGATGTGACTCTGCAGTGCACCTAACAGAAAAGCTGTCACACTGACCTGAGAGCCACATCACAACCAGGGAAAGGCTGTTAGAGGATAGAACACATTCTGCTGTCATGGAGGTGGGTACGGCATTTGAGGCTGGCATACAGGCTTGCAAAAAAGATTTTTAGTTTTATTGTTTTAGTGTGGGAGGGGGTTGGTGACCACTGGGGGAGTACGGGGAGGTCATTCCCGATTCCTTCCGGTGGTCATCTGGTCAGTTGGGGCACCTTTTTGAGGCTTGGTCGTGAAAATAAAAGGACCAAGTAAACCCGGTGAAATACTGCTTAACGCCGCTTTTTTTTCCATTATCCGCGAAAGCCGGCCATCTGGTAGCCACGCTCATGCCCGTCCATGCCCCACCTTTGCTACGCCGCCGACACGCCCCTTGAACTTTCGCTGGCAAGGCAACGGGAAAGCGGCAATGCTGTCAAAAAAGCCGCTTTCGATTATACCGATTTGGCCGCTTTTGAGAGATCGCCGGCCATCTCCCGATTTATGTCGGGAAATGGCCGGCGATCACTTTCGAAAATGAGCTGGATAGTTATTTGAATGTCTGTATCATATCTCCCCTCTCCCGCCTTTCTTCCAAAGTATACATATTGAGATCTTTAAGTCTGACCCTATATGCTTTATGACGAAGACCACTGACCATTTTCGTAGCTGCCTTCTGAACTAACTCTATCCTATGTATATCTTTTTGAAAGTTCAATCTCCAGAATTATATACAACTAGTGGAACCATGCCCATTTCCTCAACAATGGAACGGGCCCTAGGAAGGCTGTCTTGTAAGCTTTTTTTTCTCTCTCTCCCCTGCCCTCCCCTCCATGTCCAGCAATTCTTCCCTCCCCTCCCCTCCCCTCCATGCAGTGGCGTACCTAGGGTAGTTGACACCCGGGGCCGGTCATTTTTTAACACCACCCCCCCCAAATCCAGTACTAGGCATGCCGAGAATAAAATACTCTCAGGACCTATAGAGCAATTCTACCATACCATAAGCAGTCATTTCTACGAGTCACACAAGGAAAAGGAAAGCATCTTAAACACTACAGTGAGCACTAGAACATCAATTCACCTATTGTAAAACGAAACCAGACAGAATAGTACAGATCGTAGATCCTGCACAGTCAATGCCAACTGAAAGCCATGTCTTTTTCACAAACACAGATACACCCTAATCCACTATAGAATAAGTAATCATAAACTTTCTATTTAGACAAAAATTAAACTGAACCCCCAATGCCAGACTCTGCATACAATGCAACACCACAGAAACAGAAACTGTCCCCTAGTACTGTGCAAAATATAAAGACAGCAGATGTAAATTTGAAAAAAACTAACAAGTACCAATCACCACTTTACAAATTAACAAATAGAAATAAAACAAATATAGAAAGTAAAATAATACCATTTTATTGGACTAATACATTTAGCTTTCAGAGGCCAAAACCTCCGTCCTCGGGTCAGTACAGTATAGAGCTGTTACAGTATCCTATCCTGACCTGAGGAAGGGGGTTTTGTTCTCTGAAAGTTAGTCAAAATGTATTAAAATTAGTCCAATAAAAAGATTACCTTATTTACATGTTCTATTATAAACATTTAACACATCTACAATACTTTATCCTAAAGCAAAAAAAATAAAAAATATATTTTATTTACAGTTTGTTGTCTCTGGTTCTGCTTTCCTCATCTTCTTTTCACCGTCTTCCTTCCATCCAGCATCTGTCTTCACTCTCTCTCTCTCTCTGCCATCCAGTGTCTGCCCTCTCTGCCGTCCCTTCCATCCACTGCCTGCCCTTTCTCTCTGCCCCTTCAATCCACCATTTGCCCTCCCTCTCCCATCCATCCAGGGTCTGCCCTCCCTCTCGCTCCCCCTTCCATCTAGGATCTGTCCCCTCTCTCTCTGCCCCTTTTTTTCAGCCCCCAGTTCCAGCCCCCTTCTCCCCTCTGAACACCCCCACCCCAGTCCCCTTCTCCCCTCCCCTTCTCCTGTCTGAGACCCCCACCACAGTCCCCTTCTCCCCTCCCCTGTCTGAGATCCCCACCCCAGTCCCCTTCTCCCCTCTGAACACCCCCACCCCAGTCCCCTTCTCCCCTCCCCTTCCCCCATCTGAGACCCCCACCCCAGTCCCCTTCTCCCCACCCCAGTCCCCTTCTCCCCTCCCCTTTTCCCCTCTGAACACCCCCACCCCAGTCCCCTTCTCCCCTCTCCTTCCCTTCTCCCCTCTGAGATCCCCACCCCAGTCCCCTTCTCCCCTCCCCAATCTGAGACCCCCACCCCAGTCCCCTTCTCCCCTCTGAACACCCCCACCCGAGTCCCTTTCGCCCCTCTCCTTCCCCACCTCAGTCCCGTTAAAACCGGCGAAGCAGCGTCGCAGGCAGCGCCTCGTGCCCTGCTTGTAAAAAAAAAAATCAAATCTCCTTACTTCTCCTCCTCGTCTTGACGTCGACTCAGGCCTTCCAATTGATTGGAAGGCCCGAGTCGACGTCAAGACATCAAGACGAGGAGGAGAAGGAAGGAGATTTGATTTTTTTTTTTACAAGCAGGGCACGAGGCGCTGCCTGCGACGCTGCTTCGCCGGTTTTTTTAATGTGCGGTGCCGCGGGAACGGCCACGGGAGGCGGCGGGAGCGGAGCACCCCCCACCCACTGGCACCCGGGGCGGACCGCCCCACCGCCCCCCCTTGGTACGCCACTGCCTCCATGTCCAGCGATTCTCCTCTTCCCTGCCCTCCCATCGGTGTCCCACGATTCTCTCCTCTACTGTCCTCCCATCCCATCCATGCCCATCAATGCTCCTCTGCCCTGCCCTGCCCTCCTCTTCCCTTCCCTTCCTCCCTCGATGTCCTGCGATTCTCTCCTCCCCTCAATTTGTACCTGAACATTCTCTGGCTGGCTGGTGCTGGCTTCCGTTCCGTTCGTAACATCCCTCCTGACGTCAGCTTGCCTCCAGCATTCCCTTCCCTCTCACTGTTCCGCCCCCCTGACGTCATTACGTCTTGATGTGAGGGCGGGACAGTGTGGGGGAATGGAAGCTGGAGGCTGGCTGACGTCAGGAGATGTTACAAACCCAGGCAGCCAGACATGGAACGTTGGAGGTGCAAATTATTATATAAGACTAGCTGTCCCCTCTGACATTGTTCAGCGATAGGTTAGTACTTTGTAATTCAGAAAAGCAAGGTGTGTACAGGTATGCTAAAGGGTGAGTGTGCATGGAGGTGTGCTACTCTGGGGTGTGTGAGAACGGGTGAGTGTCAGTGGGGGTGTAGTACTGAGACGTGAGTGTCAGTGGGGTTGTGATATTCTGGGGTGTGTGATTAGGGTTGTTTTGCTGAGAGGTGTGTGAGAACGGATGAGTGTGAGTGGGGTGTTTTGCCGAGTGCTGTTTTAGAATGGGTGAGTGTGAGTGGGGGGGGTGTGAGAATGGCTGGCTGAGTGTGACTGGGGTGTTTTGCTGAGGGGTATGTGAGAAAGGGTGACATTGACATTGCGTTTAATATTCCCTTAAATCAGAAAATGTGGAGACTAGATCCCTACCTAGCACTAACTTTTCTGATCAATTTGTTTAGTTTGATTTTCTTGATTAGTTGTTTCTTTCAATCTAGCAAATACCTACCATATGGCTTTCACTGTTTTTTCCTGTCAAAACACAGCCTTCTTTTCAAGGACATATTGAAATTCAGTTTCCCGCCCTCTTCGAGGAGCATTCCCCTGGTGGGGTAGTGAATTCACGCAAAGACACACACTTCCCAGCCTGACCAAGTACTCACCACTCTCCACTCATTCATCTCCTTGACAAACCCTCATGGCCTTTCTCACAAATTGTTCACATTTCCATACTCTCCACCTTTGTAGCTCAGCATCTCATAAGAACATAAGCATTGCCATACTGAGACAGACCAAAGGTTCATCTAGCCCAGCATCCTGTTTCCAGCAGTGGCCAATCCAGGTCACAAGTACCTGGCAGAAACCCAGATCACGGCAACATTCCATGCTACCAATCCCAAGGTAAGCAGTTGCTTCCCCATGTCTGTCTCAATAGCAGACTATGAACTTTTCCTCCAGGAATTTGACCAAACCTTTTTTAAACCCAGATACACTAACTGCTGTTACAACATCCTCCGTCAAAGAGTTCCAGAGCTTAACTATTCGTTGAGTGAAAAATATTTCCTCCTATTTGTTATTAAAGCATTTCTGTGTAACTTTCTTGAGTGTCCCCTAGTTTTTGTACTTTTGAAATGAGTAAAAAATCTTGTTCTACACCACTCAGGATTTTGTAGACCTCAATCATTTCTCCCCTCATCCATCTCTTTTTCCAAGCTGAAGAACCCTAATCTCTTTAGCCTTTCCTCATATGAGAGGAGTTCCATCCCCTTTATCATTTTGGTCGTTCTTCTTTGAACCTTTTCTAATTTCACTTTATCTTTTTTGAAATACGGCAACCAAAACTGAATGCAATACTCAAGCTGAGGTCGCACCATGGAGTGATAAAATGGCATTATAGTATTTTTGGTCTTATTCAACATCCCTTTCCTAGCACCCTGTTTGCTTTTTTGGCCGCCGCTGCATATTGAACAGAATATTTCAGTGTATTATCTACAACGACACATAGAATATTTTCTTGGGTGCTGACCCCCAAGGTGGACCCTAGCATCAGGTAACTTTGATTCGAATTATTCTTTCCAATGTGTATCAGCTTGCATTTGTCCACATTAAATTTCATCTGCCATTTGGATGCCTAGTCTTCCAATTTGCTAAGCTCTTCCTGCAATATGTCACAGTCCGCATGCATTTTAACAGCCTTTAATAGTTTTGTGTCATCTGCAAATTTAATCACCTCACTCGTCATTCTGATTTCCATATCATTTATAAGTATGTTAAATAGCACCGGTCCCAGTATTGATCCCTACAGCACTCCACTGTTCACCCTTCTCCATTGAGAGAAATGACCATTTAACCATACTCTCTGTTTCTGTCCAATAGCCAATTCCTAATCCTACTATTACTAATCATTTCTATAGCGCTACTAGATGTACGCAGTACTCTATACATTATATGCACGTACTTTACTATAGTCCGGGTTCCTCTTTCCCACATGCATCACTTTGCACTTGCTCACATTAAACATCATCTGCCATTTGGATGCCCAGTCTTACAGACTTTTCTTTTAGGAAGATATCCAAACCTTTTTTAAACCCCGCTAGGCTAACTGCTTTTACCACATTCTTCTCTCTCTTTCTCTCTCTCCTTCTTTTCATTCCTGTACTGTTGTAACCCAACATCTTCCGTCTCTCTCCTTGTCTCTACTCCCATATTCTTATAGCCAAGCATCTTCACTCTCTCCTTCTCTCCTTCCCTCCCCCCAACATTTGTAGCCTATCGTCTCCCTGTCCCCTCTTCATTCTCTACCCCAATAGTGCAAATTCTCTCCTTTCTGGCCAACAATGTGTCATGGTCCCAGGCTTTAAACAAACAGTCACGAACTCTGGAACAACTTGAGCTCCTGGCCTACTGTCGTCGAGCGGCAGCAGGAGGCAAAACCCCCCAAGCAGGACTGGACAGGATTCAGGATGCACTTGGCTTGGCTGGAATCGGATTCAGGAACGGACTTGGCTTGGCTTGGCTTGGCTTGGCAGGAACCAAATGCTGGAATGGACTTGGCTGGAACCGGATTGCTGGGATGGACGTGGCTTGGCTGGGACAGGATTCAGGATACTCAAGCAGGATTCAGGATTTTCAAACAAGCTTGGCTGGAACCGGATTCAGGATACTGGAACAGAATTCAGGATACTCAAGCAGGATTCAGGATTTTCAAACAAGCTTGGCAAGAACAGGATTCAAGATACTTAAACAAGCTTGGCAGGAACAGGATTCAAGATACTCAAACAAGCTTGGCAGGAACAGAAACTGAAAGCAAACAGGGCAGAGGCAAGCTGGAAGGGGACTGGAGCTGAAGACAAACAGGGCAGACACAAGCAGAATACAAAGCTGACCCACACAGACAAACAACAGAACTAAGGCTGAAGCTAAGGTAGAGGGGACTAGAACAAGCAAGGTAGACAAGGCAGGACACAAAGCTGACCCACACAGACAAACAACAGAACTATGGCTGAAGGCTGAACCTAGCACACAAACAGACCGAGAAGAACAGAAGCAGAAGTGCACACAGGCACCCAAAACAAGGAATCAAGACAGAAGTGCCCACAGGCATACAGACAATAAAGAAAGCAACAAGAAATCAAGACAGAAGTGCCCACAGGCACCCAGACTATGATCAAGGCAGAAGTGCTTCACTGCACACAGACTAACCTGGAGACCTTTGGCATTGCAAAGGCCCTGAATGAAAGTGCACCACTTTCTTATAAACAGGACAGAGGCAGGAAATACACTGAACCCAAAGTGAGGCTTGAAAAACACAGGAAAGAAACAACAATGCAAATAGTAGCCAGCTCAGCAGCTAACCATCGGGACAAAGGTGAGTCAGAGAGGGATCAGGACCACAGTCGTGACACAATGTAGTTTCTCCTTTTTTTTCTGTCTCCTCCCCCCCCATAGTCAGCATCCCCTTTCGCTATCCCTTTCTTTTCCTTCTCCTCATCGTTGGCATCTCCCCCCTCTCTCTCTCCACTTCATCTCCTCTCCCCTGTCTCCCATTCTTCTCCTCTCTCCCAATAGTCAGCATCTCCCCACTCTTTCCCACTTCATATCTAGAATTCTGGTGTCTCTTCTCTCCCCTTGTCCCCATTATGTCCTCTCCTCCCTGCTCAGCATTTTCCCTTCTCCCCCTTCACCAGTGGTCCAATATTTCTCCTTCTCCCCTCCTCAGCTCTACCCATTGGTCCAGCTGGTCTCCTTCTCCCCCCCCCCACTCTCCACTGGTCCAGCTTTTCTCCTTCTTACTCCCCCCCCCCCCCACCACCCATTGGTCCAGCTTTCACTCCTTCTTCACCTCCCACCCACCATTTGTCCAGCTTTTACTCCTCCTTTACGCCCACCAACCATTAGTCCAGCTTTGCTCCTTCGCCCCCCCCACCCACCACTGGTCCAGCTTTTCTACTTCTCCATAAAAACTAGTGATGTTGCACATTGTTTTTGTAATGAATGTATATAAAGCTGGCATCTGAAGTCTTTTCCTCCTCTGACTTAATTTGTAGAATGTTTTCCAACAGGAAGTATAAAATAGACTTATTTTGGCTGTTTGTTATGAAGCCATATTTGGGGTAAATGATTATGTAAAAAAAATCTGCTAAGTCTTCATTTGTGTAGAGCTTTCTGCAGTTCACAAGTATAATACCCCTATTGAATACCATTTAAGCATTTGATTACGATGTTATTTAGCTCAATTACATTAAACAATACCTTCACCTTAATGGATTGATTTCATTCAATAGAAATGTACACCAGTCCGGTTAGGTGCTAGAATGACATTGTTAATCTCAGAAACGTTCTGAAGAGCCTTCACAGGGAAAGCTTCTCTCACCTAAGATACCGTTGGCAGGGCCAGTCAGGACAAATTGCAGAGTAATGCTTAACTTGGCATAAAGATCCACTATGCTTTCTCTTCACATATAATTTAGCTTCCCTGCTAGATGGCCTGGGAATGCTTTTATAGTTGCCTTGATCTCAAGTGCCAAGTTCTTAGCATCAGTGTCTCTAGTTTCACTTTCATGTTAGGGCAGCAATCCTTCCAATGTATTTTTCTCAGAGTAAAGAACTGGAAAAACCCTGCCAGTTGTGGAAATCTTTCATCGAGATTGGTCAGGGCTGTGGCTGTTTAGAAGAAGGAATTGTGACTGAAGTGTTGCTCAAGGATTATCAGTGTTTTCTCTCTTCCCACATATTTATTTATTTGTTGCATTTGTACCCCACATTTTCCCACCTATTTGCAGGCTCAATGTGGCTTACATAGTACCGTCAAAGGCATTTGCCCAGTCGGTGGATAATAAATACAAAGTTGTAAGTCTATAAGGTGTGTCATGTATCCTGGGACTACGCCGTACATGATTTTGTGGACTAAGTTGCAGATTTTGAAGATGATCCGTTCTTTGATTGGGAGCCAAATATGGAAACAGCAAGATTTTTTTTTCTGTTGTCTTTCTTCTTCAGATGTCATTTCAGTCTCCTTCTACAAGTTCTCTCGTGTCTTTTTGTGCACGCAGGAGTTCACACTCCCTGTAGTTCTGCAGAGATATTCCAGCTCCATCTGTCTTGCTTTTTAATGTTTCAATAGAAATTTTAGAGTAGAGAATTGTTCGGGGACAGAAATCTAACCAGTCCCCACTGGAATCTTACTCGTCCCCACCCGTCCCTGCTGGAATCTTACCTGTCCCCACAAGAATTTAACCCATCCCCAACCATCTCTGTAAGAATTTAATGGTATCTAAAAAAAAAAAAAAATTTTTTGTTTTGTTACATTTGTACCCCGCGCTTTCCCACTCATGGCAGGCTCAATGCGGCTTATAATTCCGGTCGGCTCTCTGTCTTTTTTAGGGTTTGAGCCGCAGCACTGCAGGCAAGGAAGAAATGAAAGTTGGAACAATCTGGTGCACGCATGTAAGGCTCATCTGTCATTGACTCTCAAAGTGCAGGGCACAGCCCAGTGGAACCTCTCCTGTCTCTAAAGTGAGGTCACTAGAACCCTTCTGTGCCCCTCTACTATCTAAGGCTGGAACCTTAACTATTTTTCATTTGGAACCACTTTGGCAAAAATCTTCAATAAGACCCAGGACCGTTGCTGGACAAACCAGTTGGCACCCTGGATAAGCAAGGGGTGGGAGAGGAGTGTAATTCTCCAATGATGCAGTCAACCTGGTTACAGGCACGTTTAAAGTGACTTGCAATTTAATTTTGAGCGTTTACCATAGTTAGCTCAAGGCAGAACACAATAACGTGATCAATTCCATTCAGTGTTTGCATAAATAACAGATCTTTCACATCTATTGATATCAGGCACTTAGTAAATATTTTGCATATCACTAACTTCTGAAAACCTGTCTAAAGTCTCTCTGAGATGACACAGACATTATGGAACAAGGTAAAGAATTCCATAAGTCCAGTATGAGAAAAACGGGCTACTGTAAAAGGCACTAATGATTCGAGCCAGATTCTTATTTTAACTCCTTTCGCTTAGATGCATCTCTCTCCTCAGTGTTACACTGCCATCTGCTGGCTGAACAAAATTATTACTCTTTTTTACTAGTCTCCCATTTCCCCAAACAGTGATTCAGAACATTGTGATGCCATATTTGGCTATTGGAACTTCCTAAATTTAGGGCTTCTATCATACCTATACCTATTGCACACATTGCAGGTAGCTGACAATGCAGCAGCCCATTTGTGGGCTTTCACGATAATAGTCCTATTTCTCTAGTACTGATTAACCTACAGTGGCTTTCTGCGTTGTGGCACATTCAATTTAAATTATTATAGTAATTTATAAACCATTAGTGATGTACACTTCTCCTCTTCCTCCACTCTCTATCTCAGTTGATGGCACCCTCATCCTCCCCGTTTCATCTGCCCGCAACCTCGGAGTCATCTTCGACTCCTCCCTCTCCTTCTCTGCGCATATCCAGCAGATAGCCAAGTCCTGTCGCTTCTTTCTCTTTAACATCAGCCAAATTCGCCCTTTCCTCTCTGAGCACACCACCCGTACTCTTGGTCCACGGCTCTCATTACCTCTCACCTTGACTACTGCACCTATTCTTACTGGCCTCCCACTTAGCCATCTATCCCCCCTTCAATCTGTTCAGAACTCTGCTGCACGTCTTATATTCCACCTGAACCGATATACTCATATCACCCCTCTTCTCAGGTCACTTCACTGGCTTCCAATCAGATACCGCATACAGTTCAAGCTTCTCCTTCTTACCTACAAATGCACTCAGTCTGCAGCCCCTCATTACCTCTCTACCCTCATTTCCCCTTACGTTCCCGCCCGTAACCTCCGCTCACAGGACAAATCCCTCCTCTCAGTACCCTTCTCCACCACCGCCAACTCCATGTAAGCTCCTTTGAGCAGGGACTGTCCTTCTATGTTAAATTGTACAGCGCTGCGTAACCCTAGTAGCGCTTTAGAAATGTCAAGTAGTAGTAGTAGTACTATTGTTGATTGCAGCTTCCCCTACAGATCTATCATCCATCTAGATCACTTTGTTCTGCAGACAAATATTTACCCCCATTTCACCAGAGTAGGCTCAAAGAATACCATGCTTCTATTTTTTTTTTTTTTAGGTTGCAGGCCCTCTACTTTGGAATTCACTACCATTTGAATATAGGCCTTCCTTTGATGTGAATATTTTTGAAACTACAGTTTGTGAAAAGTTAGGAGACAACGCAGTTTGGATGCTGGAAATGCTGTTGACCAGTGGGATTCTGCCATACATACTGCTTTGGATTTGATGGCTCCAAAGAAAACTATAGTTTGTAGATGGAATTTTGTAACTCAGGTTAGAGAGGTGTGGTAGCCGTGTTAGTCCACTTTTAAAGGTAATCAATAGAAATAAAACAAAATAAAACATGGAAAAGAAAATAAGATGATACCTTTTTTATTGGACATAACTTAATACATTTCTTGATTTAGCTTTCGAAGGTTGCCCTTCTTCGTCAGATCGGAAATAAGCAAATGTTGGTAGATGACAGTATATAGATAAGTGAAACATCAGAGGATGCAGAACTCAGGTTCAATGTGACTTACGTAACAATTAGAAAAGCATAAACATGTTCAAAATATATTAATCAGAAAGTACAATACATCATATAATATAAAATACATCAAATGTTAGACCAGTAAAACTCGAGTTAGGAACAGATATAATTACTTAGTAATTATAATACTTTGTAATTATGCTAAAGAATGATACGTTACAGAAGCAGATAGAACTGGTGTCAATGGCATTTTTGATAAGGGTTCATATTTTCTTTTAGTGTCACTTGATATCTCCGCTGCTTTTGACATTACTACTATTTAACATTTCTATAGCGCTTTGACACAATTAATCAAATATTGCTGCAGAGATTAAAATCAATCAGAATAGATGGTGTAGTTTATAATTGATTTGAGTCATATCTAACATTGAGGAAATTTCGTGTGTTTCAGGGTTGAGATCAATCTCCACTTATGAATATGTCTGGGAGTTCCTCAAGGCTCTGCCTTATCTGCAACATTAGATTAATCTTTCTAAAAACCTTTATGTCTGTTGCTTAATACTTTAGGGCTTGAATACTGAATTTACACTGACAATATACAGTTTCTTTTGTGAATGGAAGAAACATTGTCTAAACCTTTTGATTTTCCCAAATTATCACCTATGATTAAAAACAATGGATGACAAGTAACTGTCTTAAAATAAATATGAACAAAACTCAAATTATATTGCTAAGTACTCATCCTATTTCTTCTTTTCCTAAGTTTTGTACAATTGATGGTATTAATATACCGTTTGTTCAGAAAATTAAATCACTTGGTGTGATTATTGGTCCAATTTTGTCCATGCAGAACCATATACATAGTACTATAAGGATAATATTTTTCAAACTCAAAGGGTGAGGTGTTTGAAATACTTTTTGACAGATGACAATTTTAGAATGGTTTTGCAAAGTGTAATATGTCCTCATTTTGACTATTGTAATAGTCTGTTAATGGGTGTTCCAAAATGAGTTTTGAACTCTCTACAAATGGCTTAGAATGCAACTGCGAGGTTGATTACAGGACATTCTGTCAGACCTGATAGACTTACCACCCAGGAACGCTAAAAAATCCTCCCGCACATTCCTCAATCTTCATTTCCCCAACTGTAAAGGTCTAAAATATAAACTAACGCATGCGTCAACCTTCTCCTACTTGAGCACACAATTCTGGAACGTGCTACCGCGCAACTTAAAAACGACCTATGAACTAACTTCCGCAAACTACTGAAGACCCATCTCTTTAACAAGGCATACCACAAAGATCAACAAACGTGAACTCCTATACATATATCCATAATTGTCTTACGATATTTGCTTGTTAAACCACCATCATGCTTTATCATTATCATGTTACCCAAGATTATGTAATACTAAATGTCTATTTTCTTATATATTTCCACTATTCATGATGTATTGTAAGCCACATTGAGCCTGCAAAGAGGTGGAAAAATGTGGGATACAAATGCAATAAAATAAATAATTCTAGATGAGAAGATATAACACCTGTTCTGATGGCATTACATTGATTGCCAATTAAATTTCGGATACGTTACTAGATATTGCTGTTGGCGTTCAAGGTTTTGATTAATAAGATTTCTCCAGTGGTATCATATACTTACATTTGCATCAACCCTCGCGTCTGCAGTTGCCCATTTGCTTGATGTGCCTTCTTTTTGCATGATATATCGTGACAAGAATCAATTGTCTGTATTCAATGTAGTGGGACCTAAATTGTGGAATGATTTGCCATTGAATATCCACACTATGAGGGACATGAAAGATTTTAAAGTTTCTCTAAAGACTTTTTTATTTGGTCAGGCTTTCAGACTGCATACTTGACTATTATGATTTGATTTTATGAATTTTAAATTATGAATCTGTTATCATATTGCTCAATTTGTTTTGCATTTTATGTACCAGATTGTGAATGTTATGTCGTAATCTGCCTAGAATCCCAAAAATAGTGTGGAATAGAAATGTTGAAAATAAGTAAAATTTGAAAATAAATAAATAGGAGATAATGCAGGCTATAAATTCTTAATAACATTTTTTTAAATAGTGCAGTTAAATTAAGAATATACTTTGTCCAGCTCATCCATTCTGTAAGGTCAGCAGTTGTTCTACAGATGAGATGATTCACAGTGAGCATTGAAAAAACTGGGAAAACTTATATATGTAGTGAATATTATTATTATTTGGTCCCAGGCCTGACTTTGGTTCAGGATCCAAAATGAGAGAAAAACTTAAAGGCCTGTGACTCTGTCTTGAACTCGTGTTGCTCAAAGGCTCATGAGCTATTGAGACACTGCAGAGCAAGCAGACATCTGCAAGAATAAGGAAGGGCGGGGGTCTAACTTGCAGAGTTGCATGGATGTGGCAATATGGTGGTAACAGATGTCTTTGAAAAAGACAGGATGATGACTTAGCCTTCCAGTAAATACTAATCAATTCAGTACCATAACCAATCAGTGTTAACTATGACATTAACATATACCCAATAAGGTGTGTTACTGTCATATCCTGAATGGACATATAAAAGTGGGTGTACTTCCTAGTTCAATGGAGAGAGACAGCCACAGCTAGTACCTTTGAACCAGCTGAGTTTCTCTCTCCCATGAGAAACCAATCAATTGTATCTGAATTGGCAAGTAATCCAATTGCTTTCTCATGAGTAGCTTTGAGTCTTTTATATCTACTAATTGGCTTTGGCATTAGAGACTCAGACCCAGAGAACACCTATTTACTATATTCCCATAACTAATTGGTTGTATATTCTTTGGAGTCTCAGATATAGAGGTAATTTCATGTAGCAATATTCTGCACTGATCTGTTAATTGTCCAAATACTTGATGAGATATCTAATAAAGAGCAAACTGATGCAGCCTTGGGTGATTTATTTACTCCCAGGTATTGGTGGGTGGTCTACCGTATTGGGAGGGATAAATACACCCTAAACAAAACATTTGGTGACCTGCCCAACTGCTGATAAAAGCTGGGATTCAGCTCTGTTTAAAAACCTGGGGATTTCCCAGCCTTTGACTGGTCTGACTAAATTTAGTCACTAAAAGCTGGGAAACCACCCCTTACTGTTTACAATTTTTGATTGTTTTTGGTTTTGTTCTTGCACCCTAAACAGTAGATTCTATAAGGAGTTGGAAATGGTTCTGCATCTCATAGCTGACGGTAGGTTTACATACAGCAAGGCACAATAAGGTGACATCTCATCCACTGGAAACATTACAACATAACTGTGCCAGAAAAACATTGTGATCATGAACCTAGAGAATTATGGAACATGATGATATTATGACCACCTGGGACATTCCAATTCCAGCTGATAAAAAGCTCAATGCAAGAAAACTGGAGATTGTGGTAAAGGAGAACATAAGAACAGCATTAATAATGGCGGTGTCAAGGGCAAGAATTGATTTGTGTAAGCTTCCTGGATATATTGGTCTTTCAGAGCAACCAACTCAGATGGCAGGACTTCACACTCAGGTTTTCATTTGTATCTGCCCAAAGTGTGCATAATTTTGTCTAAAAATGAGAATACCCCCAATTCCCCACCCTAAAAATAATTTTATTTTTATTTTATTTGCTGCATTTGTATCCCACATTTTCCCACCTATTTGCAGGCTCAATGTGGCTTACATTATGTCGCAATGGCGATAGCCATTAACAGAATAATCCACCTCAAACTCCTTAGCATCGCTTGGGTGCATAGGGTACCTCATCAGAGTTCTTCAGGCTTCTCTCCCTGACTATGAAGCTCCTCTGTACACTCTTATGAGAGGTAGCAACCTGTTTAATCTGCCAGAAAACCAGTGCGGTTTTTTCTAGCAAAAAGGGTGCCGGTACTCAAATTCCAGGCCACCTTTCAGGGATGCGGTGATCACTGAGGGACCTACCCTACAATAGCCAGCCCCCCCCCCCCCCCCCCCGCAACCAGTCACAGAATCGCAGAATTGGTGTGTAGAGCCTGAGCTCTGTCATTAAAACTTGGGACCACGGGTCAATTTTTGCAGACAATGGAAAAGGTGCCAGTACTCAGTACCTCCAAGTACCCCCTCGAAAAAAGCCCTGCAGAAAACAGTGTGTCTAGTTTGCTATTCCCAGCATACTCATTTAGGATACTGAAAACTGAGAAAAAAATTAATATATATTTCCCACAATAATCTCTTCTTATCCCCGCCCCCCCCCCCCCCCACCCCACTTTCAATGTCAATGGCTGTTAATTAAAATATAACCAGACAGGACTCAAGAGAGAGCTGGGTTTCCTAGTCCATTATAAACCATAAAATTCTACTGCTTTGTCACCCTCTTATCTAACCATTCATCTCTTATCCACCTACCCCTCGCTCTTCCTGTGAGACTATCATTGGAATACCCCAATCTATCCACCCTATCAGATTAACTGTTCACTCGTCCTCTAGATTGTTCACTTGTCCTTAGTTTGTTCTCTTGTCGTTTAGATTGTAAGCTCTTTGAGCAGGGACTGTCCTTCTATGTTTGAATTGTACAGCGCTGCGTAACCCTAGTAGCGCTTTAGAAATTGTTGTTGTTGTTTTGTTTCACTTATATGTACTGATATTTGTCAACATTTGCTTATTTCCGATTTCAAGGGTTATCTTTGAAAGCTAATCAAAAGATGTATTTAGTCCAATAAAAAAAAGGTATATATTTTATTTCTATTTATTACCTTTAAAATATAATAAAATCCTCATTTACTGCACTAGCCTGACACCTCAGATGCTGTACATTTAGAATATACTAATACAGTTCCAGTGAGGAAAGTCCTTTTTTCACAGGTGGTTTGGACTAGCCACATGAAAAGTTCTTTTCCTCTTCCAATAGCTAGCAGTGTATTCAGTTTAACCAGGGTAGTACCTGCAGTCTCTTTTGCACTCTGTGCCAAGCAGTATTCCTTTCTCAGACGTATTTTTAAATACTTCAAACCTTCTGACCAACACTCTGCAGTTCCACAGCATAGTGTTATTCTCACAATGCCTAATTTTCTCCAATTTCTAAAGGAAACAAAGTAATAGGATGCCACCCCATCTACAAATGGAGGACAACATTTCAACCTTAAAAACTGTCTCAATCTTCAACAAAAGTTGTACAGGCATAGCTATTGGACTGGATGAGATACATTCTAGGATACTGAAAGAGCTCCGAAAGGTTCCGGTGGGTCATCGAAGGTAGTATTTTTTTAACCCAGTCCTCAGGTAGACATGAAGCGCTTATTTACTCTTTCCAAAAATACTAGGACTAGGGAGCATGCTATGAAGCTACAATGTAGTAAATTTAAAACACATCGGAGAAAATATTTCTTCACTCAATGTGTAATTAAACTCTGGAATTTGTTGCCAGAGAAAGTGGTTAAAAAAAAAAAAAGTTAGCTTAGCAGGGTTTAAAAAAGGATGGCTTCCTAAAAGAAAAGTCCATAAGCCATTATTAGGATGGACTTTGGGAAAATCCACTGCTTATTTCTAGGGTAAGAAGCATAAAATGTATTGTACTGTTTGGGATCCTGCCAGGTACTTGTAGCCTGAATTGGCCACTGTTGGAAACAGGATTCTGGGCTTGATGGGCCTTCAGTCTGTCCCAGTATAGCAACACTTATGTAGGACTGGGAGCGGAAGCAGCTCTCACATCTTTGGCAGGTGTTTCAGGAGGGTGGCCTTTTCTTCTTTTTTTTGGAGTTGCAGCATGCATTTCAAGATTTTTTTTTCATGTATCTGCAACTTAGACACCTGCTTTATAGAGAAGCATATTGGATTGGGGGGGGGGGGGGGGTTCAGAGAACCTTAACTCTGTTGGAAGATTTTTTTAGCCAAAGGTTTGCATCATCCAAGATCATCCCCCTCTCTTTTTTTTTTTTAATATCAGTCTGGCCCACAACAGACACCTTGTTATATCAGGAGTGGGAGACCACTTATAATATGGTCCGAAAATAGCTCTATAAATGGTATAGGGCTCCCACAGCTATTGCTCTTACGAGGATATGTTGGCGGGTTTGTGGTGGACTGGGTACTTATTTCCACACTTGGTGGACCTTGCCATCTTAGTGGGCCTTCTTGGATTGGCTGGGCTTTTTTAAAAACTGCTTACTGCTCACATAGATCAGTGGATCCTGCTCTGTTTTTGTTGCATGTGGTACCTGGTTCTCTCTCCAGATGTGGTGAAGCTATTCCTACCCTGTCTAGCAGTTCTTCATTGAGAGGTAATGAAAAATTGGAAATCTGCAGGGATTACGCAGCTGGCACAGCTTTGGCGTGCTTTGAGGGATGCCTACTACTTCAGTAAGCTGACAGCACAGAGGCAAGGCCATGTGGCTGCTTTCCAGCAGGTTTGGGCACCCTTTCTCATTTGGTATCAAAGTATGAGTCCATAGAATGCTGCCCAGGGGCTTTGGGATCCACTGCATTGGACTTGACAACTGTTACCCTATTACTGTTTTCTTCCAGTACTTTCATACCCTCTGCATTTTGCTCTTCCGGTGGTGCTGGTCTGGGGGGGGGGGGGGGGAATAGTTTTGAATTGGAGTTTTGTCAAGAGTACTGTTGAATCCTAATATTTGAAGTTTTTTTACTGTTTTGTTGCTTGACTTGAAAAATAAACACAAAGTTTAAAAAGGAAAAAAAAAAAAAAAAGTGACAGCAAAATTGTTTGGAACTAGTCAGCAACTTAACAGCCACGTTTTGGACTATCTAGAGACGCCGAAGGTCTGAACGACGCAACCCATTATAAAGGGCACTGCAATAGTCCAGGTGACTGATTACAAGGGAGTAGACCAGTACCCAACCAGCTGGAATAGAGAAAAGGCCCCAGAGTATAGTAATCAGAGTTTTAAAAAGCTACATTGTACCACTCGGAAAATCTGTGCCTGAAAGTTAAGATTCTGGTCCAAAAGGACCCCTAGTATTTTCACTATAGGATTAAATGCAATACTCCCTGCTATCAACAAAGGGGACTGCAAAGCTGGTGCCCTGTCCTAGATACCTGAAGATTTCTCTGGGTTCAGGTTCAAGTCATGAGAGCCTAACAAAGCAGCGAGAACATCCAGTTTATGAGATAAACCTGCAATATCAATATTACAATATTCTATTGTAACACCTTCTAGTTTTTCTTTGTTAGTTTCCCACATTTATGGTGTTTTCTTTTGACTTTATAGTTTCACATTGTAACATGAAAGCACAAACAGTGAGTTCTGAAACTATTTTTTTTAATTTTAATTTATATACATGTGGATTTACTCCCGGGCCATAAGCTTCTGCTTCTTCAGCTTTTTCTGAGATATCTGAAAGAGAGGAAGGGAACAGTCTGAAATGTGTTATCTGACCCAAGAGGCAAACCAAAGTTAGAACAAATTAAAGTTTTACAAATTTTATTAAAAAATATTTTGTATGTATTAGTACACGAAATGAAATACCTGTTCTTTTGAGTAGACACAATGAAAAAGTCTCGTAAAGAACATGAATAAAGTTCCAGTATAGTATCAAGGTGGCATGGTTCCAACACGGGAGCAAAGAGCTTATTTTTTGTTCATTGCTTCATACCTTTGGAAATTCAAAGTTACCGGAGACTTTAAATCTATTTTGTCCACGTCTGTGCTTCTGTCAAGGCTGTCCACAGCCTGTTTAATTTCACCTTGAACTAAACCCAAAATGTTCAAACTCCTCTTTCCCTCTTAGAACTACTTGAAAGCACATTTTATCCAAAATGGGTTAGGAACAGGATTATTTTAGATACTAGACGTTCCTCCCATATATCCAAATTTTTTTTTTTTTGGTCACATTTGTACCCCGTGCTTTCCCACTCATGGCAGACTCAATGCGGCTTACATATTGTATACAGGTACTTATTTGTACCTGGGGCAATGGAGGGTTAAGTGACTTGCCCAGTCACAAGGAGCTGCTGGGGCTGAAGTGGGAATCGAACTCAATTCCTCAGTTCCCCAGGACCAAAGTCCACCACCCTAACCACTAGGCCACTCCTCCCCTTACATTTATCTCCATGCTGTCCAAGCCCCTCTTTTCATTCCTGCTGTTACAGCCACTGCTTGCCATGCACAACAACAAATTCACCACTGCTACCCAAACAACATCCACTTGCTGCTTCAGACCAGCTGCCAATACTCAAACTGCACTGGCAGTAACAGTGTCAGCCAGGTAACACTAACGGGTCCTTGCACTCAGCAGGATACGGGGGGGGGGGGGGGGGGGGGGGGGAACAAAACGGTTCAGCTCAACAGCAGCACCCTGGCCCCACAGCGGTGGGGGGGAGCACCTCAACAAGCAAACACAGGCTTGGAGGAGCTATCAAAGCACATTGGTTTAACAATCAAAGAATGAGGCAAAGCTGGCAGGAAGACTGATGAACTACAACACAAGACAGAAATGGAGAGGCAGCCCGGGCTAAACTTACTGTACCTAGTTTCACAGCATTGCAGGAATAAATGGAAACCTTTTCTGGATTCCAATCTCATGCAATGTGCCCTGCGTCCCTGACCTTCTCCTAATATTAGAGCCCAATCTTGCATGCCATGCACCCAGTAACATTTAGCTTTTTCTACTTTACTTATGTGCAGCTCTTCCCATGGGAAATGACTGTGCTGTACTTCTGAGGAAAACAAGTTGGAGATTACAGTCGTACAGAATATGATACACTGCTCTTCATTTTTTTTACAAATGAGGCTGAGCAATTATATTTAAAAAAATCATTCCAACAGATAAGATTTTTTTTTAATTCTATTACCTGAAAATAAATGTTTGCAAGTAAATTTAAAAAATGTGCTGGCTCCCAACCTCTTCTCCACGAAGACTAAAATTGACAAACATTCAAGACAAATTGCCAATTGCCCCCTTCCCACTTGCTTTGACATCTGCTCACACTGAAATATTGTGGTTACTCAGCCCAAATAGTTCCTTTTCATGGTTTTTCCAAAGGTGTCCTAAGATGGTCATCACAGCAACCACAACTTGCTTTCAAATCAGTCATCAAGAATGAACCTTTTATTCTAAAGCAAAAACAGAAGTCTCAGGTTTGCCTGACCTTTTTCTTCTGAGCGACTTCCTCCTCTGGCTTGGGAACAATCTGTTCTTTCTCTGTGAGAATCATCTCAATGTGGCAGGGAGAGCTCATGTATGGGTTGATGCGGCCATGAGCACGGTAGGTCCGTCTACGCATCTTAGGGGCCTTGTTGACCTGGATGTGCTCAATGACCAACGAGTCAACATCGAGACCCTTAAACAAACACAAAAGATTCATCACTGTTCCATCTTATGGTGTGCAATGCTAACACTTGTACAAAGAAAGTCGTACCCCCAAAAGCAAGATGAGGGAGATGCTGAAGACAGACTGTGGTAGCTCAGACACATGAGTATTTTCATGGTTATTCCAAAGGTGTCCTAACACAGTCATCATTGCCACACAAAAAACATCTTATGCCTCTGGTATGGATTATTATACAATAAATCCTTCAGGAGAGCCTCTTTTGGCTGGTAATTACCGTCCTATATCTTTGTTAAAGTATTGGCTAATAGGTTAACATCATTTAATTGCTCCTGAACAAAATGGGTTTGTGCCTAATAGATATGGATCAGACAATTCTAGAGTTTTAATCATATGTTACACCTGACTAAACAACTTGACATTCCAACTTTTTAAATTACGTCCTAAATTTCTGAAGCTTTGCAAACATTGTTGAAATTCTGTTTCTTGTGAGGGTCTCCCTGAAATCCATTATCCCCGATTATTAGATGAATCTCTTTTCCAAAAGATTTTACATTTTAAAGATAACTCACCCAACTGAAATACTGAGAAAGCAGAAAATGCATTTAAACCAGGCCTTGACAAAGTTTCCTGGGTTCTAGGAACCAGCCCAAAAATCTAGAAGAAACACTTGAAATGACTGGAAGAATTATATTTATGTACTATCATGCAGTATACAGGAAATAAAAATAATCGCATATTCATATTTATTGCAATAGCAGGGAAGGAGCACAGACTACTGCCCTCCCCACTACCCATCCACCTGCAGTGTATCTGACAATGGACAGAGGCTTTAGGCTGCAGTTGCTGGAGTAATGGAGCAGAGGCTACAGCTGTAAAGTGTGGGTAGGTGATATGGTGCACCCACCCACCTACCCACCGAAGCTGCAGTCTTAGCCCTTCTCCATTGCCCACCAGCCCTCAGTAGCCTGCAATGTTAACATCTTCCCATTGCTTGTTCACCCTCAGCCTAAAGCCTATCACCCACCCAGTCATCCCAGCAGCAGGTTTAGCCTTGCATCCCCACCCCCAATAACAGCTTCGCTATCTCTCCTCTCTCACTCTAAGCAGCAGCCTCTCTCAATCCCCACCCTCTTCAAGGAGCATCTCACAATCCATGTTCTTTCCTTCCAACCCAAGAAAAAAAAAAAAAAGATTAACATTTTAAATTTATCCTATCAACAGGGCTGTTGCAGAAATCTCCAAATAAACAAGGCTGATTTTCAGCCCCCCCCCCCCCCCCAAACTTCTTCTCTTTCCCTGTCTCCAAGCAAAGCCCCTCCCCCCAGTTATAACACCATCCTTTCTCCTGGCACACACACATCCCCATAACTCTCTCTGTACCTTCCCCCAGCTCACACATTCTGATATTTCTCTGAAACACCCTTCTCCAGCATACACTCCTTTAGCTCTCTCTCATGTGTTCCCATACTGGGACAGACCGAAGGTCCATCAAGCCCAGCATTCTATTTCCAACAGTGGCCAATTCAGGTTACAAGTACCAGTTACACGTACCTGGCAAGATCCCAAAACAGTACAATACATTTTATGCTGCTTATTCTAGAAATAAGCAGTGGATTTTCCCCAAGTCCATCTTAATAATGGCTTACAAACTTTTCTTTTAGGATGCTATCCAAATCTTTTTAAAACCCCGCAAAGCTAACTGCTTTTACCACATTCTCTGGCAACGAATTCCAGAGTTTAATTACACGTTGAGTGAAGAAATATTTTCTCCGATTTGTTTTAAATGTACTACTTTGTAGCTTCATTGCATGCCCCCTAGTCCTAGTATTTTTGGAGAGAGTAAACAAGCGATTCATGTCTACCCGTTCCACTCCACTCATTTTATAAACCTCTATTACCAGGCCCAAACCATACCCACAGTATATACCTTCCTTAATTCTCTCCGTTATCACCACTCCGTATACCCTACTATGACATACATCCCTCTCCCTGCTTAACTGTCTCCAAATAACCCCCCCCCCCAAGTCTCTCCAGCTTTCTCTACTTCACTTGCACATACCTTGCCAGCACACAAACACTGAACTCTCACCCTCCTGCTGCCCCCCAAACAACACAAAGAACCCAGTGCTCCCCCCCCCCCACAGCACACAGAAACCCAGCTATTTCTCCCTCCCATCCCAACTCCTGCAGCACACAGACACCTAGCTCTTGCTCCATCTCCTCCCACCCTTAGCACTCAGTGCTCTCTTCTTCTCCCTCCTCCTACAGCAGACATGCAGTTCCCCCACAGAGGAGGAGACTGGAAGGAAAAGAGAGAAGTTGTATATCAGGCCACATCCTCCTCATCTGCTGCTCTGGCATTGAAAGCAAAATTTGAACCAAGTGGTTCAAATTTTACATACAGCATCAGGCGGCAGAAGAGAAGGTTGCGGCCCAATACGCAGCTACTCTGCTTTCTTTCCTCTACTATAGGCTACAGGTCTGAGATGCAGGTGTGAGGAAGGGGGTGTGCACATATAAAAGGTGCCACAGTGGAAGGTGGAGTGAAAAGTAGAAAGCCTGCTGCTGATGCACCCTGCTTTCTGCAGCATCAAGCCCATTGCCTATGTACTTTGCCAGCGAAACCTAGGTGCCAGGTCCAATCTGGCAGCCATGCATCTGGGGTTTGTCAAGTCCTGATTTAAAGCTATAAATGGACAATAGACAGTGTTCCAGAGTTTAACCAAACCCATTTTAATGTATCAATGATATCCAGCCTTACAATAAAGACATCCAAATCAGAATACTATTTTTCAGAATGGGCATGTATAGTGGTTTCTAGTGCATTCTGTTCCTAGCAGAGGTGGGAAAAAAGGAAACGTGAATAACAAACAAGGGAAGTGTGCTTATGTCTATTTTTATTCAAAGTTTTTGTGCCATTTTGCCTCTCCCCCCCCCCCCCCCCCCCCCCCCCCCATTTAGCATTCTTGTAACTTTTCACTACTACAACCAATCATTTCTACAGTGCTACACTTTTCACACTCTTTGCTCACCCCCTTCTAGGTTATTTCACTTTTCTTATCTCACCAGCTGTTCCCCTTCCTCTTCTCTACTACTACTAATCATTTCTATAGCACTACTAGAAGTATGCAGAACTGTACACCGGACATAAAGAGACAGTCCCTGTTCAACAGAGTTTACAATCTAATTAGGAGAGACAAACAGGACAAATAAAACATAAGGGAATTACTAAGGTGGGAATCATAAAAGATGGGTACTGAACAAGTGAGTGAGGGTTAGGCGTTAAAAGCGTCATCATAAAGGAGGGCTTTTAGCCTAGATTTGAAGATGGCCAGAGATGGAGCTTGACATACCGGCTCAGGAAGTCTATTCCAGGCATATGGTGCAGCAAGATAAAAGGAACAGAGTCTGGAGTTAGCAAAGAGTTACCCATTGAACAGAGTTCCCAGGGAGGAGTGCAGGGAAAGGTACTAAGGAGCTGCAGAGTGAATGCACTCGTAAGTCAACAAGAAGAGTTTGAAAAGTATGTGGAAACAGGGAGCCAATGAAGTGACTTGAGGACAGGGCTAATATGAGCATAATGACACTGGTGGAATATTTATTTTATTTGTTGCATTTGTATCCCACATTTTCCCACCTATTTGCAGGCTCAATGTGGCTTACAATGCTCCGTTATGGCATTCGCCATTCCGGAGTGAGAAGAATACAATTTGGTATTACACTGAGAACATTAAAAAAACAAAAAGTGTAATAGAATTAAACAGTTATACAAGCAAATATTGGAAGAATTCAGTTTAGAATATAGGGTACAGAATATAAGTCGTGCAGCAGAATTTTGAACAGATTGAAGGGGAGAGAGGTGGCTTAGTGGGAGACCTGTGCGAAGCAAGTTGCAATAGTCTAAGCTAGAAGTGGTAAGTGTGGATAAGGGTTCTGGTAGTGTGCTCAGAAAGGAAAGGACGAATTTTGGTGATATTGTAGAGAAAGAAATGACAGGTTTTAGCAGTGTTGAATATGTGCAGAGAAGGAGAGGGAGGAGTCGAAGATGACCTCAAGGTTATGAGCTGATGAGACAGGGAGGATGAGAGTGTTATCCACAGCTGCTGTCATCCTTCTCCCTTTTTCCCCTCTATAGCGACTTCTACACAATGGCCCAGCTTTCATGCCCAGCCTTGAAGCAGGAGCCCATTTTAGATGCTGGCTGTAAACTTCATGAATGGCAGAGAATTATTTGCAAGTACTGGGAATAAGGCCTCTGGCAAGAATCAAGGGGTTATATGGAGGAAGAAAAATCTCCAAAGCATTAAAATTAAGTACGTCCATTTGCAAGAAAATTAGGGGAATTCCATCAATAAAACACCTACATCTAACTCCAGCAATATCCAGTTGGATCCATTTTCAAGAGGACTTTGTTTCCCAGTGGCCAGTAAACATTTAAGCCTACTACCTGTAGATTTTCAAAAGCACTATATAGTGCTAGCAAAAATCTCTTTGACCGTTTCAGCACTATCCATATTGTGCCTGGACAGAGATAGAGTGGAGGACCATGCCAGCAATTTGTATGTACAGGTATACATATAGCAGCTGAATATTACCACTGCTTGGCTTGCTTTAGGCCTGTAAAAGTAAACCACTTAGCTATACAGCAGTTGAATATCGACACTCATAGCTGACTGCATTCTATGTATATCCAGCATGTTTGCCTATCCATTCAGAGGTGCTGAATATACATATTTTTTAAATGCGGTGGGTGGCATTTAAAAAAAGTGCAGTCACTGACGGTTTTGAATAATGAACCAACGGCATATATTCTGTTATCTGAATGAACATATGCACTCTATCATTATCATCCAATAATAATGGCTCATGGCCCTGTACATTACATATAATACCAAAAAGCAGCTGGGCAGGTGGTCCGACAAATCCAATATGGAAAATAAAATGAGATCCACAGTAACTGCATTTATTTTTCAAAAGGGTAACTATAATAAAATGAGGAAAATGGTTAAAAAGAAACTAAAAGGATCGGCTGCAAAGGTTAGGACACAATCAGGCGTGGACATTATTCAAAAATACCATCTTGGAAGCCCAGTCCAGATGCATTCCATGTATTTGCAAAAGGTGGAATAAAGAGAAAACGTCAGCCAGCATGGCTAAAAGGTGCAGTAAAAAAGGCCATTACAGTCAAAAGATTGTCCTTCAAAGAATGGAAAACGGACCCAAATGAAAAAAATAAGAAGCAACATAAGCACTGACAAGTCAGATGCAAAGCATTAATAAAGAAGGCTACAAAAGAATATGAAGAGAAACTTGCCGCAGAGACTAAAACTCACAGTAACACTTTTCCAGGTACATCAGAAGCAGAAAGCCTGCAAGGGAATACGTGGGACCGTTACATCAAGAAGGAGTAAAAGGGGCACTCAGGGAGGACAAAGTCATAGCAGAGAAACTGAATGAATTCTTTGCATCTGTCTTTACGGAAGAAGACATAAGAGATCAGCCTGTACCAGAAATGGTTTTCAAGGGTGATGATGATGAGGAACTAAAAGAAATCTCTGTGAACCTGGAAGATGTACTGAACCAAATTGACAAATTAAAGAGTAGTAAATGACCTGGACCGGATGGCATAAATCTGCTGTTAGCAATATGTAACCTGTCGTTAAAATCATCCGTAGTACCTGAAGTTAGAACATCACGAACATACTTAAATCTTCACCACCCTAGCTGCAAGGGATTCAAGTACAAATCAATTTACAGATCCAGCTTCTCCAATATAAGCACGCAACTATGGAACACATTCCGAAAGCCATAAAGACAACGCAGGATCACCTCAACTTACGGAAATCACTAAAGACCGATCTGTTCGAGAAGGCAAACCCTACTGATCCAACTTAAGTGCCTGAACTCGGCAACACAACAAAACCAAAACTTGCAATGAACATTATATAAATTATTCTCTAATGTGACTGTAACATCATCACTCTGTATTTGTTTCATCAAAGGCAGTGGGTCACCAGCTGATATAAAATTCCAAAAATAGCCTGGCTGGAGTAACTGTTAAAATATATGTAAGCTAGATTCTGGGATCAGTCTCTCATAAAAACACTGTGATTATAGTGCCTTGTTGTTTTATCTTTCATTACCAGAGTTCAAGTTGACTCATGCAGAAAAATCAGAGCTGGATAACTTACAAAATGCAGACAAGCACCTGAATTTTAAGAGACATGGGAAAGCTATTTTTCTCAAATTGTTTTTCTTTTATTACTTTGCTTGCAGTTTTTCTTTTTGTGCATATTTCTTATTTTGATCACCTTTTTGCATGTGTTGGTGAACAGGTTGGGGGTTCTATCCTCTTTTTATTTTTTGTTCGTGTGCTTTGCTTGCCCTGTCCCATCCTTTTCCTTTGCTTTCCCTAGTCTTTTTTCCTTTTCTGAAATGTATCCAAGCTTGCTCACCATATCACATAACTGGCAGGGTTATGGAATCCTTTCCACAGGTTAGGACTCCACTAGCAATTCCCAGGAATTAAATCTTAGCTGCCAAGGATTTTTCAACCTGAAATGGATATGATTTTGCTTCTAACCTTTTGCAGCTGCAGCTTGCTATAGACAATAACCAAATATTTCTACAAGGTATCTACTAAGAAAATGTCCTGTTCAACTACAAAAACAAACCCGTTTGGAACCAGGAACTGTTGTAATTCTAAACTAAGTAAATGAATTTGAGAATGTGCCTCCCGATTTAAGAAAGGACACTGCAATTTATAAGCGTACAGGTAAAAAAAAAAAAAAGAAATGACCAGTGCAGAATTAGCCAAAGGGCTAGAATCAGATAAGCCAGGGGTTGGAAACCCATCGTATACTGCATGCCACTTCTTTTTCCCAGACTTTAATTACTATGAACAATTACGTTCCACCACACATTTCCACTCTCTGCCCTGGCTACAAATGCTGCTGACTTCCCTGCTGCTCAGTGTAGGGGCTTGGGCATCCCTGTCAGCAACACCAACCATGTGTGCCGAACAAAACCTCCTGGCATGCCACTTTGTGGTACATATGCCTTAGGTTCGAAGTCCCATGTCTCTCACTAATGTTATGTGACCTTTACTGTCCTAGACTGTAAGCCCTCTTGGGCAGGAAAGGCAAGTAACAAAACATTTAAAAGTATAAATTTTTTCAGCATACCTTGAGCTCAGCATTGCTTTCAGCATTTTTAAGCATGTGTAGCAGGAAATCTGCGCTCTTTTTAGGCCAGCGTCCCTGTGTCCAGCCCCACTGTTTGGCCTGGAAGACAAAGAGATTCAGTAGCATTTTTCCCCAAAATAAAAAAAAAATCATCATTTTTCTCAGATACAAAATGGTTGCTCAGAAAATAAAATTGTTTTCATGGTTATTCCAAAGGTGTCCTAAGATAGTCATCACAGCAACCAGCATCATGGTAGTAGTGTAGCTTCCTCCAAAACAGGAGGGGAACCCCCCCCCCCCCCCAGAAAAACAAAAGTATATTAAATCAGTTCAAATCTCATAACACTTTACCTGGGCACACCTGCCAACGCCTCCATTGTAACGTCGAAAGGGAACACACTGCTTCTTTAAGGTCACATCCTTTAGATACTTGGTAGCTTTGCGAATGTGCATGCCCTTGATAGCTTGGGCAGTCTCACGAGTGTTCTGCAAAAGGAAGACCAGATACAGGAGATGCAGACATGAAACGATCATAAGTATGTGATGAAAAGCTACAGCACAAAACTGGAAAACCTAAATATAATTTTATCTTCAAATTCAGTAACTTTTACAACAAAAGTCCTCTACATTCTATACTAGGAGTGTCAAACATGTGGCCTGCAGAACTGTGCAACCTGTTTTCTACTACCTAATGTGCATTCTAGATCTAGTTAATTATATAGCGTGAATCTGGCTCCTAAGTAATTGTAATGGGGCAGAATAGGGAGGACGAATATTCACTTCTGAAACGGCCCATTATTAGTCATGAGTTTGACATACCTGTCCTATATGTTCCATTTTTGCTTAAACCCTACGCTCTATCAAAATATTCTAGTACATATTGTGTTTACATTGTAAGTATACTATGCCATACTTAAAGACGGTAAATAAATCCTAATAAATTAAATGTCATCTGCCATCTGGATGCCCATTCTCCGTCTTCTTTACAAGGAATCACAAGCTACAAAGACTCCACTTTTCTCCAGGACTGGCAATGAAATTCTACTAATTGTATAAAACTAGAAAAAAAAAAAAAAAGCCAAGGATGACATACCTTGAAGTGCACTCGAAGGTTGGAACCCCTTGCTTTACATGCTATCAAAATATAAGCAAAAGAAAAACTGTTAGGTTCCCGTTTCTTACAATCATTATGTATTAGTATATAGAAAGCATGCTGTTAACAACGCGTTTACTTACACTTAGTGGGGTTCTCTGGGTCAAGAGAATAGCGGACCATTTTTAGAGATTAACTGTAGGAAATTAAAAATGTAACCATTATAAGATTTACAAAAGCATTAGAATGTGCTATCCGCATATCTTATATTTTCCCCCCTCTTCATATTTCAAAATGCAGAACTGGTCAAAGTTATGCAGTTTTTCCACTACACTTCCTATTACCAGTCACCTTTCAAGGGAAATGTAGCCGCTCAGAATTCAATTTGTTTTCATGATTAATCCAAAGGTGTCCTAAGAAAGTCATCACTGCAGCCACAAAACACTTCCCACCCACACCACTTAAACCTCCATATTACCTCTATGCAACATATCCATCTATCCTAAATTAAAATACTGTAAATTACTAAGCAACATGTGCACTTTGGATACATGTCACCTAGAAGTACCATTCCTTTTGTATATAAAGTACAAAACCAATAAAGATTGGGGGGAGGGGAGGGAAGGACAGAGGACAAATAACTAATAGCTGCTCAGAATATGAACAGGACAGCAAAAGAGAATTGTGAAGTCCAAAACTTGGTTATCGAGGGTTACAAACCAGCCAGTTTTCAAGATTTCCCCAATAAATATACACAAGATCTATTTGCATGCACTGCCTTCGCTGTGTGCAAATAAAGCTCATGGGTTTTCAGGATTCCCTCAATGAATATGCATTGCATTTGCACAGAGGGACAGTACATGCAAATAAATCTCATGTATACTCATTGGGCAAATCTTGCAAATCTGACTGGGTTATGGTCTTCGAGGACAGAGATTGCCCACCCCTGATCTAGCCTGTCTAGACCTAATAAGATCAAGCAATTAATTACATTATTTATAAGGTATCACTAGCAGCATTCTCCAGGAATACTAGGCTGGCCCAACCCTTAGGTTGGTTGAAGAAGCAGCAAAGAGCAACAACACAGACTAAGCCACACAAATCCAAAGAGCCATCGGTACTTTAAGCTACATTTTATTGAATTTTTGTGTGATGGTCACGATTGACACCCAGCACCCCTGCACTGTACCTTGCAGTATATTTGTAATATAGCAAGAGACTGGAATAAACCCGGGGTGGGCAAGCACGATACTCGAGGGTCACAACCCAGTTGGGTTTTCAAGATTTCCACCATGAATATGCATATGATTTATTTACATGCAAATCAATTCATCCTTATTGAAGGTGAAAATCGTGAAACCTCGACTGGGTTGTGGCCCTCGAGGACCGTGGCTGCCCGTTCCTGAAATAAACCAACCGTGGAAAGCAGGAAAGCGGACATAGCAGTGCCAACAAAACCGAAGCCGGGCTCCGAGATAGTTAAGCCTCCGTCCTAGCACTGACCAGCAGAATTTAGTCAACCCAGGCCTAGCCCAGAGTCAGACCTATCCCAGGAGCTCTTACAGCCCCGGCCCTGCTCCTCTTCAACCGCCGCTGCAGCCTGATTATGACTTTTAGTTTTCAGCTATAAATATCCCCAATGGCGGAGCATTTCCGCACAGCCCGGTATTTGGGGCGTCAGTATCGCCGCTTCTCCCTCATTTGAAACGCTCTGCCGCCTGATGCCGTGGATACTCCATGGATTGAGTAAGCAACTCCCAGCGCCATATCTTACTCACCTCAGGCCGCGTAAGGAAAAGGAACTCCACAGCATTCTGGGAACGGGATCTGCACCAGTAGCTCTCGCGATAACGCAGCCCCTCCACCTCCAGGCAAGCGATTGGTCACTGCACCGGAAGAACTAGAGACTTCCGGAGGTTGCCTGGTAATACGTAGTGTAGAAGAGGGCAAGCCGGCAGCTAGGAAGTTCTTCGCACGACGCAACTGGAATATAGGCTGAAAAGAAGATAGATAGAGAAAGAGGTGAGCGTTAGTGGGGATATCTCACTGTTATGGTGAAAAAGAAATATCCTGCCTTCTATTTTATAGTCTGGGATGACACCAGTATCACTGACTAATACAGTGGTTATACCAAATACAAAGTATATAACCATTCAAAACCCATTCATACACTGTTTCAAATTACAATCTTTATTACAAAATCACGTTCTTACAATTATTGAGACATTGGGGCTCATTTTCAAAGCACTTAGCCATACAAAGTTCCATAGTAACCTATGTAACTTTCAAAGTTACATAGGTTACTTAGAGGCATATTTTCAAAGCACTTTGGGAGGCTAAGTTCCATAGGTTTCTATGGAACTTTGTAAGGCTAAGTGCTTTGAAAATACACCACAATATTTCATAACACCATCTCACCCCCCCCCCCTATTTTTTTAAGCATATACAAATAGTTCACGTGTCTAAAAGTTCTTCTCAAATACTTATTGACTGATATCGGGAAAGCTGTTATATGCTCAATAGTTCCAGATCCTTTATATGTTCCAAATCTTCCAAGGTTTCAGCAAACCCCGCACATCCAGTTAGAAGCTGGAGTAATTCTTTTAGAAGAACCAGGAAGGGAGTCTCTTTTGACTGGTAATTACCGTCCTATATCTTTGTTAAAGTATTGGCTAATAGGTTAACATCAGTAGTTGGTCATTTAATTGCTCCTGAACAAAATGGTTTTGTGCCTAATAGATATGGATCAGACAATTCTAGAGTTTTTAGTCATATGTTACACCTGACTAAACAACTTGACATTCCAACTTGTGTAATTTCTTTAGACCCTGAAAAGGCATTTGATTATGTTGAATGGCCATTTTTATTTCAAGTTTTGAAATGGTTTAACTTTGGTAGCCATTGCTTTGTATTCATCACCGACTGCTAAACTTTGATAAATTCTTCACTTTCAGACTTGTTTCTACATCTTCAAATTTGTGCTGGTCTTGTAATGGAGATATAGGTACAAACTGGTTTCTTTTTGCTTTTCGTGGGCTATGATATGTATGCCTTTTAAATATGAAAAAATACTAGCTGAACGTACTGATTCTTTACCGGTATTTCATAAAACGTGGGAACAAGTAGCCAAATTTTGTCAAACTTCAGCTGTGAATTAAACTCCTTGATAAGTAAACCTGCCTGTTTTGTTCTTCTTTAACCGTCTGTAATGGCATTCTATATTTAAGGATATTGCATTGTATAGAACTTTTTATGACACCCTGGTTAGGACTGTGTTTCTTTTGTTTGTATATTTTTTGAAAACTTAATAAATACACTTGAACTTAAAAAAAAAAAAACAACATAGAATCCAATTTACATCCCGATAATCACTGAAGAAGAACAGCACATCGTTGGGGGATCATGGAGTATCAGATATCATCTTCATCCACCCAGCATTTAATATAAAAATACTTCTGATCCCACAAATCTTTTGGTATAAACATTGTATTAGTCAGTGATATTGGTGACATTAATGTATTGTGACTAATTATTGAAAGTGTAACCCCTTGTTTGGAATTGAGGATAGTCTGGGATGAGAGACCTTGTTGCCCTGGGATTATGCGAAGAACTAGATTTTATGGGACCAGATATCCCTGTCATTCCTGAATAGATTATATCCCGGTATAACCGTATCCCTATCATGGTTCCGTGTGATTGCTATTAAATCCAAGTCCGCATCTTCCCCATTTCAGCTTCTATTTCATGGATTTTACATTTCCCATAGTATATATTCCCATAGTGTATTTTATTCCTATGGGCCCTGCTGCAGATAACTTGAGCTAAGCTTTAGTAAAAGACCCCTGTAGTTTTCTAGATCTTGCCCTTTCTTTCCGTTTAAGTACAAGGGTTTTAATGTTTATGTTTTAAGAATTAGGTAAACATAAAACAAGTATAGCACTTGAAAATAAAATGCAACAGAAGACTAATAAAGAACAAATATAAGGAATATACAAAACAAAAATAGTACTCAGTCTGGAAGCCGAGTACCTTTAATAGCATAAGAGTATCCAAAACTAAGCAAATTGTTTTAATGTTTTTTTCTTGAGTGAAGTAATGTGGTAGCCATGCTAGTCCACTTTTAAAGATAATTAATATAAATAAATCAAAAAATAGTATGTTTTGATTTATTTTTATAATTTTGTTTTCAGCTATTTCTACGTTATAAAAATTCTGCAGCCTATGGTAACCTGTTGCATGTTTAGGAGGATGAGACCGGTAGAAAACAGATCTTGAATTTCAGTTGGCTTCTGAAATTAATGGAGGTTTTATCTTGGTATTTGGATTGTATATCTATATACGGTGCAAATACATCAGCTTAGCACTTGATTCATATTTTCAGTAAACATGCAGGTGACCGCTGGTTAGTGTAAAGTATTGGCACCTGGTCTGGGTATTCCAAGAAGTACCAAGTACCCAGGTGGCATACACAGCCAGCTCTGCATCTTGATTTTGGTAATCAGGTACTGAAGTAGAACCCAGTTTTTTTTTGTTTGTTTTTTTAGCTTAGCCATCCTTTACTCTTCTGAGGTACCATCTGCTCCATGCCATAGAGGATGATATGGGTCATAAATATTTTGTTTGTACCCTGGTCAAACCCCAACTATTTCAACAGTCGTTTCATGTGTTTTCTTCTCTTGCTGCCGTCTTTATTTTTAATTGCTGTCTCCCTAAACTATATAGTAAACTGCCCTGCTACATACTAATGTCAGGACTGTGTAAATAAATAAAAATGCTGATGCTGTGTTTCAGCTCATTGTGTAAATGTGTTTGGAAGTGAATGAAACAGAATTGTAGGTTTTCTAACTATGAACGCTATAAGGATACCTTTTAGTATGATACATAGGGGCGTTTTTACTAAGCTGCAGCAAAAAGTGGCTTTAGCGCACCCTTATGTGGGTCTTTCCCGCATGCTAAAGCCATTTTTACTGCAGGGGTGACATGGCTGAGCTTCAGATTTTTCCATTACTGGTCACATGCTAATTTCCCCATTAACATTGGCTATTGGCACCTATTTTGTAGATGGTAGGGACTCAAGTGCTAAACCTGCACTGATCAGTTAGCGCGTGGCAATGCTGACATGCTAACTGATTTGCATAGACAAGCCACACTCAGCCCCCAGCCATGCCCCCTGCGCCAGAAAATAAATTTTACTTTTTTAGCGTGTGGGTAGCACAAACACATGGCAAAGTTACCGTGAGATGCCTCATGCCTTGCGGTATGCCATTTTTTGCTGCGGTAAGCACTACCACAGCTTAATAAAAGGGCCTCATAGTGAGAAGAGATGGAGTTGGGGTTTACACTTGTTTTCAAAAGTGTGTGTGTGTGTGTTTTATTTTCTCAGAAAATCTACCTGCATAAACTAACAGATGTAGTAGATGTTTGAGTAGTTTTCGTTAGAATTTCAAAAGTGAAATTGTGCACATTTCAAAGTCTGCAGTTAAAATATACCTCTGGACTTTGCACCAGTGTGGGTAGTTATCTCCTACAAGAACATCTACTATATCAGACCAAATAGTATCTCCTAAATTTTGAATGCATTTTGTCTTCTTGTAAGTGCAGACTTCATCGCTTCTAGTCCTGCCATCATGGTGTGCATTCCATGTATCGTCATTCCAGTTGTGCTTTGGGTCTATAAGAAATTCTTGGAGCCATATCTCTACCCATTCATCGCTCCAATAATCAACCGCATTTGGCCCAAGAAAGCTGTTCAAAATGTTCAGCAGACTCACAAACAAGGCAAAGGGGACTGCAATGGAACTTACAAGGTATGGATATTTTTATCTAGGTGGACAAAAAAATGCTTGAATGTTTGAAGACTTTATGGGTAAAATGTTCAGACTGGTAGCTAAGATTTGCAGTTTTCTGCTATAATTATTAGTATAAACTGTAGGTATTATTAGGGACTGGTTTCCTACAAATTCTATACATATAAATATAGAAACACAGTCACAAGTATGTAAGCATAAGAGTATCCTCCAGAAAGGATACTCTTATGCTTACATACTTATAATTATTAGTATGACATGGAAGATTTGCTCAGAAACTGTTCAAGTAGAAAATGTAAAACAGCCTGGATTATGACTGCAGATGGTAGACCAGTACCACAAACATATGGATTGTAACTACTTTTCCTGCCCCAATAGACTTCTGGTGCTGATCATTGCAAAATTAAACCAACAGTATAAGATGGAGAAAAGTGTGAAATGGAGGTTTAGAAAAACCAGAAAATTGGAACGGTAAAAAAAAAAAATCATACTAACGTAGATGGTAAACATACACAAGTTTTGGTAATGCATAAACCTAAACAGAAGTGAGGGTACGAGAGATATGGGGAGAGGAACCATTACAACCATCTCAAATGTTTTAGCAAACAACCAGGCTTTAGCAGAGGCTTTAAATCTCATAAAGGAAGCATGGGTATGAAGATCTACTAGAAGGGAATTCCAAATGACAGGAGCCTGACAATTAAACGCTGTACTTCAGGAAATATCTAGTTTGATCTTAGCCAGAGAAGGGTTCATCTGGAGATTGGTATTGGAGGATCTGAGAGTGCAAGAAGGATGGAAGGAGATTAAACAAGAGGTCAGATAGAGGGGAACCTGTGTAATAGACATAATGAGTGAGGACTCATACTGTGAATGGGCAACCAGTGCTGCCCAGTTGAAAGTGGGGAGACTGTGGGGCTCATTTTCAAAGCTCTTAGGGGCTCTTTTACTAAGCCACGGTAAAAAGTGGAGGCACGTGTGTTAGGTGCGTGCCAGGCCAGTATTTACTGCATCTGCAAAAAAGTTTTTTTTTTCCTTTAATGTGACGGGAAAAGGACATGCAGTAAAACTGAAACCAGCGCACTTCTAAAACCGGCCTAAGCCCTTAACACCATCCGTTGATCTAGCAGTAAGGGCTCACGCGCTACATGCGTGGCGACCGATCAGCACGCGTGGGAGGAAATAATTCATCCAGGCGTTATGGGCATATGCTAAATCTGAAATTACTGCCGGGGGGGGGGGGGGGCATCCTCACCTCTGACTGCTGGTTTTACGCACAGTCATGAGGTTTGGAGTTTCTCCTTTGATCACTGTGCAACGCTGGCCAGAAAGGCATTGGCAGTAGTCTAGTAGATCAAGTACTAAAGCATGGACAAGTGTCTTCAAAGTCCAAACATCAAGAAACAGTTTTAAGGAGTAAATCTTCTAAAAGGAACATTGAACTATAGAAATGTGAGGAGCAAAAAAATATTTCCTTGGTGTCCTAAACTACACCACTTGGAACATGTGGGTGTTGTATCCACCCACCAGTGGATAGAAATGGAGAAAAAAAAATAGTTCTCTGTGATTTACCCCTTAAGGGTACCGTGAAGGCCCAAATACTAGTATTTTTCTGTCTCCAGCGGATGATGATGGTTCACCATGCATGTCCTGGATTGGTCATGCTACATGGGCATTCTGTTTAAGTTTCCTTCTGACATAAGAAGAAAAAGCAGAAGGAAAGGAAACTTGATAATGCTGAGTCCCTTCCCTCTAACTCCTCCTCAGTGGAGACTCTTTGGCATTGAGATACTTCTAAGCAACGACAGTGGTCGGAGGCCTGCAGCATTGCTATTTACAGCAGCTAAGGCATATGGATGTCGGTTACAGACTCACATATGAGCTGTCTGAGCATTGTGGAAACAGCAGTTGAGGCGCAGGATTTTCTGCACGGAAACCGGATTAGAAACAACTGACCTATTCAAGGCAGACACAAAGGTGTCAGGTCAACCCTATTCTTTGTACAGATTTAAGCCAATTTACTTGAATATGTAGGGCGCTGACTCTGGGACCAACGTCTGATTTAAACAAGTTCTAGCCAGTTTAGCAATCACATTATTCAACATCTAATGTGTGGATTTTACCGTTCGGGGTCAGAGGAAAGGCAAGTAAGCTGCAGGACAAAGGTGGAGCCAGCACCAGAGCACTGCAAGGGAAAGAAGATAGGGGAACAGTGGCGTCAGCAAATACTTTAGGGGAAGGAAAGAGTACACCAGCCCTAGCACATGCACAGAACAGGGACACTTACCAAGAGACTGTTCTGTGCATGTGCTAGGCGCTGTCCCTACCGAGCTGCTCGCTGAAATTGTGCGCACCTCATTTGCATGTGATTTCCTTTGAGCTTTGCTCACAATTTCCAAATCGGTAAGTTCTACTGAGGATCTAAATGCATACTGTTTTTATCAGGGAGTTTTGTGCATCAGGCCCTTGGTTGTAAAGTTGGATAAGGTGGTGTACATTTGATCTCTGAGGTAAGACTGTTAATAGCGTTCCTTATGGCTGCAGGAGGCTTTTGCCTGCCAAGCTGATGGTGATTCCGGTTCTCTCACTTTATTGTTCTACCAGTTTGGTTATTGGAAGAATCCAGTGCAGCAATGGGCTGCATGTGCCTCGTGCTCTGTTTTTATTTGCATCAGACTGTTTCTGCTGCAGTGAGAGCTATACATTGGTCTGGGTTTCTCACTCTTCAGAGGAGACCTTAAGTCAGTCCTGCTGTTCTGTCTTCTGTTACAAAAGTATGGTAATAGCAGATATTTTGCATTTCTGTTTTATGGCCAACATTTTCTTGGTTCAGGACCTTCTGAGATGGTCTTTCACGCAAGTTCTTTCCTGGGTTTCTTTAATGAATTTCTTGAATTCTTTCAGTTATTTTGCAAGAGTATCCCTTGAGGGGACAGTTTCCTACCTTATGATGATTATAAAATAAATAGACACAGAGCTGCCTAAGTAAGAAACATTTTGCATATGATACTAGAGTTGATAAAACTTCTGCATTTCTGATATGGTTCAGCCTTTTAGTAATGCCTGCCTATGTGATTCACAATTACAAATGGAAATATGGTTTTTCTGAATTTTCTTTTTGTCTGCTGTAGCTGTCTGAGGAAAAATAAAAAGGGCAATTGCACATGTTAACACAGTTCTGAAAGCTGACTTTTATTCTCTTCTACTCTAATACTTTTGACAGTAGCTGTGCAAGGGCCCTTTTTACTAATGTGCCTGTTAGTGGGTCTTTTACTAAGTCGCGGTAGCGTTTTTAGCTCGCTGTAGAAATCAGCTGGTGGTAAACACCGACATGCCCTCAGAAATATAATGAGCGTCTCGGCGTTTTATAAAGGGGGGTCCGCTTATTCCTCTTGGGTGGAGCCGGCAAGCCTGCGGGTTCCCAGGGTTCCTGGACAGAATACTGCTGATACTGGGACTCAGGGCCAATGTATTTTATTGTCAAGGCAATTTCATACCAAAAATCCTAATTAATTCTTCATAACAAAAGGTACAGCCCTCTTAATAAAGTCTTCAAAAGAAAAAGGTACAGTCCTCATAAGATAATCTTCAAAAGATAAAAAGGTACAGTCCAGGTCCCAGAATCCCTCAGCAAACGCTCGGCTCATCAAGACCTCAGGTCCTGTATTAGGGCATTAGCTTTCCCTTCCCCCCTCCTTCAGAAGGGTTTAGTAAGAGTTCGGCACACTTCCAATATAGCACAACAGTTCAGAACAAATCTTCATGGGCAGTCTTTGCACATCACACCAATACCACAAATCACCTGCCTTTTCACAGCACAGAGGGAACCCAGTAAGGAGCAGGGTTGGCAGTTTCTCCCACCTCTCAGCACCACGCCCGATGTGGCCTCCTCCACTGCCTTCAAGTGCTGGGCAGGGCAACCTTTGAATTCTCCCACTCCATGGTAGCTGGCTCCTCTCCCTTAGGCAGCTCTAGTGGCAGGCTGCTTCCTTCCTCCACATACTCCATGGAATCTCTCTCTCCCTTCGTCTCTCCTTTCCCCTGGTGACTGAGAGCCTCCAGGAAATCTGCTCGCCCCTTCTCACAGCTGGGGGGAATTATATACTGACAAGCCGTAAAGCCCGTTACAATGGGCAAAATTTCTGTTGTTCTCCTCCTGGCTCTCTTCTCTCCAGGTCCCTTCCCCTCCATGGGTATCATTTCTTCCCTTCCCGATCACAGTCTCCTCCTGTTTTCTTCTCTTTACTTCCCCTCCATGGGTACCATTTCTCCCCTGCCATCCATGGGCACCATTTCTCCCTTCCACTCCATGACCACAGTCTCCCTTGTGTTTTTCATCTCCTATTTCCAGCATCTGTCCCTCTCAAACATCTCTCTCTCTCTGCCCTCCATCTATCAGCAATTTTTCCTGCTCTCCTGAATCCCTGCCCCTCCCCGTGGTCCCCTTTCTCTCTCTCTGTTCACTCCTGAACCCTCACTCCTCCCCCCCCCCCCCCCCCCCCCACAGTCCACGTTCTCTCTCTCTTCTTATACCTGCTCCTCTCAGCCCTCTGACTTCATCTTTAGTGCTGCAGCCTGCAGACATGCTGAAAGGAACAGCATGCCTTCATAGCTGCAGAGCTAAAGGCAAAAATTGGAGGGCTGACAGGAGCAAGTGTAAGGCAAGAGAACCACTGCTGCTGCCTTCAGCCTCTCCACTCTTGCACCGGACCCAGTCGTTAGTTCTGGGAGTGGGAAGCTGTTCCACTGTAAGCACCGGGGGGGGGGGGGGGGGAATAAAAAAACCTAAGCCACTGCCACCCCCGTACATCGGTGAGAGGAAAGCAGCAGGCTGCACACATTTGCCAACTGCAACCTGGGAGAAGAGAACTGTGCAAAGCCGCAGCTGTTCCCCCTGCACGCCCCCGGAGCTTCAATGTCCCTACCTTTCAGTAACAAAAAATGTGACTCCATCTGACCACGCTGTTTCGGGAAGGGGAGGGGGGTGCTGCTAATGTGTGTGTGTGTGGGGGGGGGATTTGGCTTTCTCCGCCACGCCGCCTTTCTTGTTCGCCGAGTTCTTCGCTCGTTCGGCGAAAACCAACGAACGACTACCGGCTGTCAGGAGAGGCTAGTCTGTGCGATGGCTGAGTCCCCGCCCAGGATGCATGGCACGTAGGAAGAGATTTGTGACGTGACGCGCATTTGCAGCACGTCGGTCACTCTTCATTTATATAGTAAGATGGTGAAGCCAGGGAAACTGAGCTTCATCCTTCCCTCGCCCTCTAGTGGGGAAGGGAGTAATAGTCTCACCCTGCCTTGCCCAAAGGCATCCACAACAAAAAAAATGTTCCATTCAATGTGGAAACTCAAACACTTGAAACAACTTTTCCCAAGGGAAACATTTCACAACCTGATACAATCAATGGTACTAAGCCACGTAGATTACTGCAATGGAATTTATGCGGGATGCAAAGAACAAACCTTAAAGAAACTTCAGACCGCACAAAACACGGCAGCTAGGCTTATATTTGGAAAAACGTGATTTGAAACCGCAAAACCCCTCCGCGAAACGCTACACTGGCTCCCAATCAAAGAACGCATTGCTTTCAAAATCTGCATCGTGGTTCACAAAATCATCTATGGCGAAGCCCCGGGATACATGACAGACTTGATCGACCTACCAACCAGAAACTCATCCGAATCAACACGTACATTTCTAAATCTGCACTACCCAAGCTGCAAAGGACTTAAATACAAATCAACCTACGCATCCAGTTTCTCCTGCATAAGCACGCAACTGTGGAATGCACTACCAAAAGCCTTGAAAATGACGTACGACCACCTAAACTTCCGGAAATCACTAAAAACCAACCTGTTTAAAAAAGCATACCCTACCGATCCAACTTAAATACCTGATCTCTGCAACACAACAAAACTAAAGTACGTATGAACATAACTCAACTCACTTCACTGGCTTCCGATCAGATACCGCATTCAATTCAAGCTTCTCCTTCTTACCTACAAATGCACTCAGTCTGCTGCCCCTCACTATCTTTCTACCCTCATCTCCCCTTACGTTCCCGCCCGTAACCTCCGTTCACAGGATAAATCCCTCCTCTCAGTACCCTTCTCCACCACCGCCAACTCCAGGCTCCGCTCATTCTGCCTCGCCTCACCCTATGCTTGGAACCACCTTCCTGAGCCCTTACGCCAAGCCCCCTCCCTGCCCGTCTTCAAGTCTTTGCTTAAAGCCCACCTCTTCAATGCTGCGTTCGGCACCTAACCCTTACCGTTCAGTGAATCCAGACTGCCCCAATTTGACTGCCCCTATCGGACCGACCGTTCACTTGTCTATTAGATTGTTAAGCTCTTTGAGCAGGGACTGTCTCTCTTTGTTAAATTGTACAGCGCTGCGTAACCCTAGTAGCGCTCTAGAAATGTTAAGTAGTAGTAGTAGTATTTGAGATTCTACATGGAATGTTGCTATTCCAACATTCCATGTAGAAGTCGGCCCTTGCAGATCACCAATGTGGCCGCACAGGCTTCTGCTTCTGTGAGTCTGACGTCCTGCACGTATGTGCAGGACGTCAGACTCACAGAAACAGAAGCCTGCGCAGCCTTCTACATGGAATGGAATGTTGCTAGTGGAATAGCAACATTCCATGTAGAATCTCCAATAGTAGCAACATTCCATGTAGAATCTCCAATAGTAGCAACATTCCATATAGAATCTCCAATAGTAGCAACATTCCATGTAGAATCTCCAATAGTATCTATTTTACTTTTGTTACATTTGTACCTTGCACTTTCCCACTCATGGCAGGCTCAATGCGGCTTACATGGGGCAATGGAGGGTTAAGTGACTTGCCCAGACTCACAAGGAGCTGCCTGTGCCGGGAATCGAACTCAGTTCCTCAGTTCCCCAGGACCAAAGTCCACCACCCTACCCATTAGGCCACTCCTCCACTGTTGCTACTATTTACCATTCAGTGAATCCAGACTGCCCCAATTTGACTGCCCCTATCGGACCGACCGTTCACTTGTCTATTAGATTGTAAGCTCTTTGAGCAGGGACTGTCTCTCTTTGTTAAATTGTACAGCGCTGCGTAACCCTAGTAGCGCTCTAGAAATGTTAAGTAGTAGTAGTAGTAACTCTACCATTGCACAATTCCTTAATATGGCAATGCTACATGAACTTTATCTTATCACAACATCACATTGCGTTTGTTCACACCGGAGTCTGCAAAACGCCTCTCCGGTATTATGTAAGCCACATTGAGCCTGCAAATAGTTGGGAAAATGTGGGATACAAATGTAACAAATAAATAAATACTGTCTTTTTCATACCCTGAACCAAAGTGTAGGGAATGGTTCATAATATACACCTTCTAGGTACATACTTGTACTGTTCTTGCACAATTTTCCTTTCATGGATATGGCATCTTGCGAGTGGTTCTACTGATCTTCTTAATCCCTCATTCTGTTCTGAAAAGCCTGGATATTCCTTCAATATTTCTGGAAATCCGTCTGCCACTGTAGGATTTCTATCCCTTCGGGGTGTTTCCTGCTTCAGCACTGATAGTCTCTGAAGGGTTCAGAGCTTCTTCAACATCATTCTTGCAGTTGGTCTGAAGAAGTTCCTCTTTTATTTTATTATTTTTACATTCCCGCATTATAGGTCTTCTCTGTAGTTGGTAGCCATGGTCGGGGAGGTTATTTTCAAGGAGATTATCCTTCTTTTTCAAATGCAACGGTGTAACTACTAGTTCACATTATTTCCCTGTTCTCTGGAACTGTCTACTTCTTTGGCTCTGGAAGTGGTTGTCCAGACGGACTTTGCTGGTCCCTCTGATATTTAGAAGTGCTTTGCTACATCCCACATGTTCTGGGCTGGTCTAGTAAGGATTCTAGGGAAGAGAAAATTACATCTTACCTGCTGATTTTATTTCCTTTAGTCCTTACCTGACTAGTCCAGAAACCGACCCTGGCACATCTCTGCTTTTTCCTATTTTTCAGGAATATTCCCCTGCTAGGTCATGGGAGTTCTGCTTTCTTCTACCAGTTACCTTCTACAATGATTTATTTCAGATGTTCTGGATTTACTATGTTCTCAAAGAAAGAAGAAAATCAAGATGATCCCACACAACACTTACTCAGAAGAGAAACAGTGGGAAGGACCCAACAGGTGAACCAGGATTTCATCAAGTATGCTGAGGATTAATAATTGTAGTGGGACACGGGACTCAACACGGGCTGTGTTTCAGCATCAATGCCTTCATCAGGAGTCCTAGTTAAGATGTCTTTATGTTAGCAGGATTAAAAAAGAAGGTCTAACAAATAAGTTGTTATCAAATAAACCACTCGGAGTAGTCATTGGCACAAAGACACCTCTTTCCCGAGCTGCAGCATCAAAGAAAGTGAAACCATGTTCTCTTCATCCAGCAGGTGGTGGTCTACATTTCTTCATGGTAATATCTGAGTTTTGCTCTATTTCCTTCACCAAACTGTGCAGCTACAATTATATCACTATAATATGTTGCCATCAACTGTTAGGTTGGCCTTCTCCAGGTGTTCACGTGTAATTCGCTGATTTTGTTCCATTGCATATCATTATTATTTATTTGAATTTTGCTCACACCTTTTTCAGTAGTATCTCAGGTGAGTTACATTCAGGTACACTGAGTATTTCCCTGTCCCAGGAGGGCTCACAATTTAAGTTTGTACCAATGGAGGGTTAAGTGACTTGCCCAAATGGTTAGACCGGTGCTCTAACCATTAGGCCACTCCTCCACTCCTTAACATGCCCTCTTTCTTTGGAATACCTCAAGCTTCTGTTTCTCTTCAGGAACACAAACTGCAGCCTCTCTAAGGTTTCTCTGCATTTTTAGAGAGGAGCAGCATATGTATTTCATCCACAAGGAGTCACAGATTGCTTATGATAGTTAATCAGAATGGATTGTGAATTGCTTTGTCAGTTGAAATATTAATATCTGTGCCTTCACAGTGCCCTTAAGGGGGCAAATCACAATGAGCTATTTTATTTCTCCGACTCCATCCACTCTTGGGTGGACACAAGAACTAAAAGAGAGAAAATTAACAGGTAAAGAATTTTTCCATCAAAAATGATACCCAGAGATTGAAGAAGTTCCTTAAGAAGTATTTATTTATTTATGGTTCATTTATACCCCACATTTTCCCACAAATGCAGGCACAATGTGGCTTACATGAATTACAAAAGTAGAGAAGTACAACACATGAATTTTACAGCAGAATAAGGAGAGAACACTAACAACCATTAGGGTGACTAAACAGCAGAATTACTAATGGAGTAAGTTTTTTCAAAAAGTCTTCGGGCTGGAGTAGTGAAAAGTAGAGGCAAAAAGAAGCTTGTATTTGACACCCCGGCAAGACGGATAATGAAGTTGGAGATAGGTGCGGGCTGTGTTGATGGCATTTCTAGGTGGGAGGTCTATTAAAGGAATCATGTATTCCGGAGCTAGACCGTAAATAATTTTATGCGTTAAGGTGCAGAGCTTGAAAACGATTCGCTGTCTTACTGGGAGCCAGTGTAGATTGAGACGTAGAGGCTGTGCGGGAACCATGCGCAATTTGCCCAGGATGAGTCTTGCAGCAGTGTTCTGGGCAGTCTGGAACTTTCTCAGTAGTTGCTCCTGGTGGCTCGCGTAAATCCCGCTGCAGTAGTCAAGGTGAGATAGAATTAACCAGTGAACGAGTATGCGGAAGAGCTCTCTGGTGAGACAAAACCTAATGCACAGCAGTCTCCACATTGCGTAGAACATCCACTTGGTGACCACTCGCACTTGCAAATCCAGTTGCAGGTAAGGGTCCAGCTCAACACCTAGAAGTTTTAGGCTCTTTGTATTGCTCATACATGGTTGGAAAGGTTTGTTATTTCAACTTTTTAGAGCCAAAGGGTCTGACTTGGGGGGGGGGGGGGGGGGGGGGGAATCTAGGTAGAAATTCTGTCCAAGCTACTGTGCAAAATAGCTTGGAATAAGGGAGTCCAGGAATCATGGGCGAACAATAGGTGGATATTGTCAGCATGTAAGTATATACATTGATTTCCAAGTCTTGCATTAAAATTGCTAATGGAGATATAAATATATGAAGTAAAGTTGGAAATGGGGTGGAACCTTGGGGAGCCCTTCAAGAAAGAGGGTATGAAGCTGACATCACCTTCATTACACAGACTTGGAAAAAAAAACCATAGAAATAAGAGTGAAACCAAGCGGCTTTTTGGAATGGTATATTACTGTGATGTGTTTTTTGTTTCTTGTTTCAGCCTGAAAGCATGGGAACAAACTTCGGGAGAGATACAAATGGACCAACGGAAGTTCCAGACAAAAAGACTGATTAAGTGGCTCTGTCCAAGAACAGCTTAATAGACTGCTCCCTTTACTACAAATAGCGCTATTCTGACAATGAAACCACACAATTACATTACAGGCTTCCATCTGATAATAGGAGTTCAGCAATTTTCTATTTCAAATGTTAGCGTATATGAAGAATCTTATTTATTCTAAAGTTCTGTCCCATTCCTTGTTCTGTTTCTCTATTGTAAATTCTCAGAAACTAACATAATTATCTTTAAATGAACTTGGTTGGTGAAATAAATACAAATTTACAGTATCTAGAATGTGTGCTGCTAAATAAATATTCTGATAATTTATGCTGTGGTTTACTAAGCAGTGCTTGTGGCTGTTCATGCGCTAGTGCTGACACGGCCCATTCACTTTGGGCTGTGTCGGCACTAGCGCATGGACAGCCAGTAGCGTTGCTTCGTAAACAGACCCCTTAGTTTTCAGTATCACAGTTAAAATCTGGGCATCCAAAGTTTGATTCACCCAAATTCAGGTGTAGTGAATAAAGTGACCTGCGATTATGGGGGGAGAAAACAGCTTGGGCTTAGATATAGCCATGTGAAGGGACATGGCTTTGATTCCTGGCTCAGGTCTTCCAAAGCTGGAGGTGCAACAGAGGTAGAAAGTCAGTCATGACACAGTGGTGACACCCAGGATGAAATGTAGAGCCCATGATCTTACGATTCCGTAAATGTGTCTGTAACAATGAACCTTATCCTACCATACATCACACTGTATTTGTTCCTTACTGGACTGGGCAAACGCCTTTACGGTACCATGTAAGCCACATTGAGCCTACAAAGAGGTGGGAAAATGTGGGGTACAAATGCAACAAATCCTATATAATAAAATGCGTCTCCAACATTCTGAAGCTGACTGCATGGCTGAGGCATTCCTGCTCTCTGTATCCATCTCCTGAATTGACATCACGTACTTCCGGGTTCGTCACAAGCAGAAGTGACCAACCACACAAGGTTTCTCGGCTTCAGAATGTTGGAGGTGCATTCTATTAAATAGAATCAGTCAGTTCCTTGAAGCACAGCCAGAGCTCAGCGTCCTGCACAGTAATGCTCAGACACCAGAGAGAGGGGGGGGGGCTGACACCAGAGAGGGGGGGGGGAGGTATCTCTGTCACACACACACTCTCTCTCTCTCACAGTCAATGTCTTTCTCTCTCTCACTCTCACACAATGTGTCTCTCACACACTCTGAGGCATATTTTCAAAGCACTTAGCCTTCCAAAGTTCCATAGAAACCTATGGAACTTTGGAAGGCTAAGTGCTTTGAAAATATGCCTCTCTATGTCTCACACTGTATCACATTCACTATGTGTCACACAGTCACTCACACACTCTCTTGGTCTCATATACTCAGTCTCACAGAGAGTCTGTGTCCTCACACACACTCTCTCGCACACACTGTATCTGTGTGAAACACTCACACTGTGTCTCACATACGCACTTGCACACACTCTCATTCACACACAGACACACTCGCACCCAGACTCACTCACTCTCTCACACACACACTCGCACATTCACTCTCTCTCACACACACACTCGCACATTCACTCTCACACACACTCGCACATTCACTCTCTCTCACACACACACACACACACTCGCACATACACTCTCTCAAACATACACACTCCGAGGAAAACCTTGCTAGCGCCCGTTTCATTTGTGTCAGAAACGGGCCTTTTTTACTAGTAAATAAATTATTGCAAGAACCTGGAACGAATCCAGGACTGTGACTGCAGTGAGTGGGCTAAGTGAGCTGGGGAGAAAAAAGGTGCAAATCAAGATTGCAGAGCTTTTGCCCAAAAGAGGCTGGTCCCAAATGATAGGAATTTTTAGAAAAGTAATTGAGAATGAAATAAAATATCATAATGCCTTGTCCATTGGGTATGAGTCTGGTTGCTACATTTCAGAATATAGTGAAATTATAAAAGATGCAGAGAAGGTTCGCCAAAAATGATTAAGGGAATGGAGTGACTCCTGGGAGGAAAAGCCTGTTCTATGGCCACACCCCCTTTGGAGCTACATGTTATAAAACTTAGGTGTGCATGTTATAGAGTGGGGTGTAGGGCAGATCAGCATGTAATTCCTAATTACTAACAAGTGCTTGTAAACACCAATTACCGATTGTTAGCGCCAATTTAACCAATCACTTTGCATTCAGATCTGTGATCCATGCCCAAAATTGAGCACCTAACTTTCTGAGATCTATACAAAATCTGGGTGTTAGCTCTTTTCTTCCAAAATAGAGTTCAACTGTCATAAAATGACTTTTTTTTTTATATTGCAGTACAACCCAATAAAATGAGATCATATCAAAGGTTTCATAGGCCCTTCCCTTAGTATGACAGCCACAGGTGCAAACTCTTCACCAGGCACTTTGGGACTGTCCCTGCTCTTACACTATTCATTATCAGCCCTGTGTCAGTATACAAGAGTGTCACTCCCCCCTCCCTGAAACAGCCTAACAATACTGATGGTGATATTGTGTAACCTATAACACATTGTAAAGTGTTCACAAACCTTTCCTGATGAGAATCCTAAGACGTCCAGTTGTAATCCAAGGGATGCCCTACAGTTACTACTTGGTGGAGCAATAGACAATGCTCTTTGGATGCATTCCCAGAGTGCAGAAAAGGAATGCAGAGGGTTTATCTATTCTCACTTACAAATACAGTACCTAGAATTGGAGGGAAAAGGGCACTGCTATATTCATGTCATACTTAGGTTCCAACTCTCTGGTTAAAATACTGTTTAGCAACTGGTGACGTATTGGGCTAAAACATCTTGACATTCTGTGGGCAATTATCTTTGTAACTGGGTATCTATAACCCCAGTCTATTTACCTTCTTTTGTCCATGTGCTATGTCCAGTGGCACACCTGTAATGTGTTAGGGCTCTGCTGTTTTTGAGAAATGAGATGAAAATATTAATAAGGAAGTCTTACCTAAGAATAGCCATATTGAATTAGACTGATGCTCTGTCCTGTAGCCAATCCAGGTACCTGGCAGAATCCCAAAGAGTAGCAAGCTCCATGCTACAAATCCCAGGGATTAGTACTGGCTTTCCCATTGTCTATTTGAATAGCAGATTATGGACTTTTCTTCCAGGAACTTGTCCAAACCTTTTTTTTTAACTGCTCTTACCACATCCTCCAGCAATGAGTTCCAGAGCTTAACTATTCATTGAGTGAAAAATATTTTCTCCTATTTGTTTTAAACGTTTTGCTATGTAACTTTGTGGCCTGTCCCCAATAAGTAAAACAATCTATTCATGTCTATGTATTCCACTCCTGTCACGATTTTTTAGTCCTCTATCATGTCCCTCCTCGACCATTTCTTTCACCAAGCCGAAGAGCCCTGACCTCTTAAGCCTTTCCTCTGGGAATTCTTTTTATTTGTTTAATTTTAATTTTTATTTTTTTAGATTATTTAGGGCTAATTTTCTGATTCATCAAGTTGATGAGAGATTTAACTCCTTTCTCATTTCTGCAGAATACACATTCCTGAGGTATATGTTAGCTGTGGTGGTCCCTTCAATCAGCAGTTTGATCCATTTTCACTGACATTGTATTTAACATTCTTGTAATTATCTATTTGCTTCTTTTCCTTTCAACTTTTCCCAAATATTCTTCTCTTTCTTCAGTTTAGTTTTGTTACTAAATTCTGTTTTTGTTCTTTAGCCATTCATGTGTGTTGTTTTTGTGTAATCATTATTTTCCTTAACTTGGTATTTATGCTGATGCAAACTGGGTTATAATATAATCCATTGTCAGTTTTTCACATTCTTTATTTCTGCATTTGTTATCAACAATCAATATAAGTAATTTGATTTTTAATTGTGCTACTTGGTGATTGTCCATGTATGTCTTCAATCATTCGTGTTCAGGCTATGCATTAAGTTGTATAAACAGGTGTTCATAACAATTATAGCAATCATTCAGATGGACCCACAGTATCCTCATCCATCTGGCATTGACATCACCTGCAATGATAATTGTTAATGGATTTGTCAAATTTATTAGCCAGGTAGACTTGGAGAATTGCTGTCTCTTACTTCAGGGAGCAAGTAACAAATGAATTTCTCCATTAACTACCAGATACTTCTTAGTGACCTGAATTGGTTACTGCCTACGAGAGCATGATGGAACTTGATGTTGTGACCCTGCCTGATACTCTTTATGTTCTTATTCTCTTTTATGATTTTGTAGTTTGTCATAAAATTGTTTGACTTCTGCTTTTTTGGTATCTTCGTTCATTGTAAATATTGAACACTAGTAAAAGAGGCCCGTTTCCAACAGAAAGGAAACGGGCGTTAGCAAGGTTCCAGGGCCCCCTCCCTACCTCCATCCCTCCCTCCTCCGAGTTCCAGCCCCCCCCTACCTGCCTCCCTCCCTCTCTGAGTTCCAGGAACCCCTCCCCTTTGAGTTCCAGGACCGGCCCTCCCCTTCCGGTGGAGTTCCAGGCCCCCCTCCCTCCCTCTCTCGTCCCGTGCCCTCCGAGTTCCATGCACCCACTGTCGTCCGAGTTGCACAACCCCGCGCCTCCCTCCCTCTTTCTCTGTGGCCTCAGAGTGCAAGCAGGACGTGTGCAGCTGCTCCTCCCATTCATAAGTGCTGGACGTTCTTTAAAACTTTTTACCTCGTGGTCCATGGAGATGGTGGTGTGAACTCGTAGCGCCCGTGCTCGAGACGTGTCACGGTTTCCCAGGCAACACGGTGACATCACTGGAAGGCTTCCGACATTACGAACCGGGCTTCAACTTCCTGGCAGTCAGCTTCAGAACGTTGGAGGTGCAAATTATTATAGTAGATAAGACTGTCTAGCCCAGTATCCTGTTTCTAACAGTGGCCAATCCAGGTCACAAGTACCTAGGAGAAATCCAAATAGTAGCAACATTCCATGCTACCAATCCCAGGGCAAGCAGTGGCTTCCCCATGTCTGTCTCAATTACAGACTATGGACTTTTCCTCCAGGAACTTGTTCAAAACCATTTTTTTTAAACCAGATATGTTAACTGCTGTTATCCTCCAGCAGCAAGTTTGAGATTAACTATAAAAATATTTCCTCCTATTTGTTTTAAAAGTATTTCTATGTAACTTCATTGAGTGCCCCCTAGTCTTTAATCAAGGTGGCATGGAGTTTGTTTGTGGTGGTGGGGGGGAGGGAGAGACGAGCAACATGAGCTACAAGATATGTTATTTTAACACCAGTTATTTAATAAACTAAATCTCATTGCATAAAATGGGACCTTTGCTAAAACAGCTTGAGTTAATGGTAAACTCTAACCCATCTTAATTGTAGCCCACATTGATACTTTCCCTCTTGTGTGAAGCGTTTCAGTCACTGGTAACCAGAGCTGATATTGTGATGTAATAATGCCTCATTCCACAAGTGCCTAAGAGCCAGCCTCATCAGGGTGTCACAATGGATTGATTTTTCTATACCTGGCTTTCACTTTTATTGCAGTGATTTCAATTTCTAGAGACATTTTTTTTTTTCTTTAAGGGGGGAAGTTATTAATGTGGGTTACTGTTAAGGTGGGGTATTTTAAATAAAATAAAATGGGACCTGTTAAAATAGCATGTGGGAGTGGTAAAATAACACATCTTAATGGGTAGCCTGCATTGATAACAATCAAACTGTGCAGAGACTCCATCCCCCCACCTGTTTGAGTCAGAATGCCTGCTAATCCAGCTGGGAGACAAGGAACTAATGTCTACAGAGCACCTCGTAACACCACGTCATCTGTGCAAGAACCACTGAATCTGGTGCCTGAGGTAACCCTGAGCTACCCTAGGTTACTTATCAAGAGAGGCTTTAACCTACACATCAAAACGCCAGGCACCACTACTGCTGCCTTCCTTGATACAATGGCAGCTCTAGGATTCATTCAGGTGATCAAATCACCAACCCAACCTATGAAAAGGGCCATATGCTAGACTTGGTTGACATCTTCGAACACAAGGCTGGTGGCATAGAGATAACACCCCTATCATGGACAAATCATTTCCTAATCAAATTTTCTATTAAGGACTACATAAAACAGATGGGCCCAATCAAAGTTTGGAAGGAAATCCGAGACATGAGATCTGACTGTTGAAAACTTCCTAGAAGCCTTGTCCTACCCCCACCTGGATGAAAAGATGATGACTGTGTCAGAACAGGTTGATATCTGGAATACAGGCTTAGCAATGGCATTAAAAATAAAAAAAGGTCCTATGCTCCACAAACGTACATTCCCTGTGGTTCTCCCCAGAACGATGGATCCTTAAGTGTCAAGGATGCCAACTTGAAAGAAAATGGAGAAGATTTCACCTAGAGGAAGATAGGCTGAACTGTAAGGCAATGTACCAACAGGCCGTAACAACAGCCAAAAAACAATATTTTTCTCAACACATAGAATAACCTGTAAATACTATTCTAAAAAGCTGCTTAACTGCCTACTGCAAACTCCACAACAGAACCAGCCTTCCCAGTCGCAACTAACCAGCAATGATTTTTGCCACTTACTTTGCCAACAAAATTAAAGGTCTCCGTCAGGACCTACAGGCAGTCCCATCAAAGCTCCTACCAGCTAATGACGAGAACACTCCCTCTTCACTCTGCACTGCCATTTGGGACTCATTCAACCAGGTCACAGAGGAAGCTCTTGAAAATATCCTGAAAGGTCTATGGCCTACAACCTGCCCTTTTGATCCCTGCCCAGCAAAGATTGTACAACGAGTGAGCACAGGTCTCATTAAAGGGGCCACTAACACTGTTTAACTCCTCTCTTATGAGGAACGGCAACTGCCAACAACACTAAAAGTAGCTGTAATGCGCCCCCTACCGGAAAAGAACTCAATGGTTCAAGATAAGCTCGAAAACTACTGACCAGTCTCTCAACATTCCTTTCCTAGCAAAACTTATAGAAAGGACAGTCTGCAGTCAACTCACTGACTGGCTAATTGAAAGTAATTGGCTAGATACAAGTCAATCTGGCTTCAGACTTGGGTATGGAACAGAGACAGTTTTTGTGTCCCTTCTTGATAATCTGCACAGAAATATGATAGGGGATCTGCCTCAATACTAGTGTTGCTCGATTTCTTGGCAGCCTTTGACACCGTGGATCACAATTTCAGTTCAGAACACTGCCGCGAGACTCATCCTAAGAGAACGACGCTTTGCACATGCCGAACCCTTGCGTTTCAAATTACACTGGCTGCCTGTACAGGAGCGCATTGCCTTTAAGCTCTGCTCCTTGACCCATAAAATCATCTATGGGCTTGCCCCGGAGTATATGCACCCCTTGATCGACCTCCCGCCCAGGAACGCCAATCCTGCTGCTCGTTCTTACCTTCATCTGCACTTCCCAAACTGTAAGGGTGTCAAGTACAAGAAGATCTTCGCCTCGTCCTTCCGCTACTGGAGCCCTAAGCACTGGAATGCTCTTCCACAACACCTCAAAACTCAAGCGGACCACGCCCTCTTTAAGAAGTTGTTGAAGACATACTTCTTTGCCAAGACCTACCCCTCACTTTATACCGCTGACTGATACACCCCTCCTGTCTCTTACCCCGCTAGTTTACCCTCTTAGATGTTTTTCCCCCTGCTTACTCCTTGTATACTTTTCTAAGCTTCCTATTCTGTAATTTTATTTTATTTCATGTTTTGTAAGCCACATTGTGCCTGCATGAGTGGGAAAATGTGGGATATAAGCGAACAATAAATAAATATATATGCTTACAAGACTGGCAGAAATAGATATCAGTGGCACAGTATTTACTTGGTTCAAATCCTGTCAGGTAGACAACAATCTGTTCTGTTCAGTAACAGCACATCATTACCTTGGGCACTGGATTATGGGGACCACAGGGATCCATAGTGTCTTCCATTTTATTTTAATATCTCCCTCAAACCTCTGGCTGAGCCGCTTCAGACAATGGACACAAACTACTACTACAACTACTCATACCCATTGAACCAAATCTACACACAGCTCTGACTGCCTGCCTAACCGCAACTCAGAAGTGGGCAAACAACAACAAGCTTTGCTGGGAAGCCAGACTGGAGTTGGAGGTGAAGGCAAGCAGGGCTGGGACTGGAGCTGAGGTCAGAAAAAGCAGGTTAAATCTGAGTAGGAGATAACAAAACCAGGCACGCACAACTAGGGAGGAAACCTTGTTGCGAAGGCAATGCATGAGAGTCCCATGGCTCCTTATAAAAACCCTCACTAATGATGTCATATCTTCTGGCGCCCAGGAATGAGGCTTGGAATCCACTGCAGAACACAGCAGAGGTACCAAGGAGAGGCTAGAGTACTGTGACATCAGCCTGAGGCTTGGATAGTCTCTGGGAAGAGGCTAGAATTCTGGAACATCAGAGTGAGGCTTGCATAGCTCTGGAATGAGGCTTGGAAGCAGGCAGCAGAGTCAATGGTGCAAGAGGAACATAGTGCGGAGAAGCCATAGAGCCTGACCACCAGAAGGAAAGGCCCATCCCAGTCTGACCTGGCCTGATCAGGAGCACACTGGGTCGGGTTGGTTGGCCCACCAGACTTTTTTTTTTGGGGGGGGGGAGTTAGAAGGGGTCCACCAGGGGATTTGGGGGGGGTTGGTGAGGCTCGGAGGAGGGTTTGGGGTTAAGGGGCTGAAGTGTGCTGCAGTTTTTACTTTCCTGTCAGTGCCTGAGCCAATCAGTGCTCAGGCACTGACAGTAAAGTTAGTACAGGACCCTAATGACCGCTCAAGAGCTGTCAATGGTTTCCAGTCATTAGGGCAGATGGCTTTTGCAGACCTGCCAAGTTTCCCGCTTTCAGCAACAGCAGAAAGCGCCTTCATAAAGCTCCATTTCCTGCTACCACTGATCCCACGCCCCACGGCAGTAGGAGGTGACATTTTATGATGGTGTTTCCTGCTGCCGCTGGATGAGGAGACCATTCGTGTAGCTGCTGGCTGTGAATCGGCTGTGCTGGGGGTGGAGAAATAAGCAAAGTTGTGGGTGGAGCAACGGGCGGAGCTGGGCTGGGGATGAACCCTAAATCTCCAGCTGAGTGGACTGGCCCCTTTGGCAGCTCAGGTTTTGTGAGCAATTGCCCAAAATTGCTAATGAGTTCATTTTAATACTAGTGAGCTCATTAGCATAGGACTTCAGTCACTGCTTCCATGAATGGTAAAGTAGTGGCCAAAAGCCTCTGCATTAGCCGCAAAATAACATTTCAATTAGAATTGCTAAAACCAGTCTAAATTAAACGTTGCAAGCCCAGTTTGCTTTAAGCATCTCCTACTCAGTATAAAATCTTATTCATAAGCTATATAATGCCTATGAAGATGCACAAGATAAATTCAGATACTGGACACCTGTTGGAGGGGGTGTATTGATCCTGGGGAATGTGGTGGACATGTTCACAAATTGAAGCTTTTTGGGAATCTATCCACATGCAGATTGTGGCTATCACTGTGATAGCTCCTCCGTCAGAAGACACTTCTATGCAACTAGGGTGTGCTACTGCTTTGGAAACTAGATCTTTTAGATAAATATAATTTGACAAATGTTCTTCTCTTTGTGGCATGATTAGCTATAGCCTCTCATTGGAAACAGCAGGAAGTCCCTTCTGTAGAAGCTTGGTAGAATAAGGTATGGTGCATTCATGAAATGGAGTGGACTGTGGCAAAGTTTCATGATAAATTAAGTAGGTTTGAAAAAATTTGGCAACCCCTTGTAGAATACAAACTATAAGGAACAGATGTTGAACTGACAGTGTTGATAAATGATTCTCTCTAAGTACTCCAGCTGATGGGGCTTATTGCACAAAAGTTCTTTTTTTGGTTGAGTGTTAAGTACGTTAATATATAACTCACAACGTAGTAGTTTAATGAGCAACCGGATTGTCCAAGTGGTACGGCACGCTTTACAGAGAATGACAACAGCACTAAGGTTTAATATATGGAAGCTGCTGTCTATTCATGAATTGTGGTTACTGTAAGCATTTGGTTATTTCAGATGTACATGGCATCACTGATTGTTAAAAACTATAATGAATATTTCATTAAAGAGAATTAAAAAAAAATAAAAGAAATCGCCAGCAGAATGTAGACAATTGCTCGAAGTGTTACAGATGTTGCTCGCCGCAGATCACAAAGACTGCTATTAAATTTACACAGGGCCCTGTTTACTAAGTCGCGCTATATGCGTGCTAGCATTTTTAGCACATGCTCAGAATTAGCGTGCACTAACGTTAAGATACACCCATGGGTGTCTCTAGCGTTTGCATGTGCCAATTTTTAGCACACGCTAAAAACGCTAGCACGCCTTAATAAACGGGGGCCAGAGTGTGATAGTGACATACATGTTACAGCTTTGTAACTAGTTCTTTTTAAAAAAAACTGTCCTAAAGCTTCTACCATTGTCTTAATTACAATGAGGAATATGAAAGAAAAAGACTCCCAAATGCACTAGTGTTATGGAAAATCCTACTGAAATATACCTGGTTTATTTCTTTTTATTTATTTCTTGTATTTGTACCCCACATTTTCCCACCTTTTTGCAGGCTCAATGTGGCTTACAGAGTATAGATATGATAACGTCGTTACATGATTTAAAAAACAGTCGATCAAAAGCGGAGGTGAGAGAGGGTTTAGATGGAGAGGTGTTAGGTGAGGTGTTAGGTGAGGCCGTGTGAGAGGTGTTTTTTGATGTACTTGGGTGGTTTAAGGAATGTTTTGTTTCATTGAGGGTGACTTTTGTAGGCTTTGTTGAAGAGATGTGTCTTCAAAGCTTTGCGAAAGCTGGTTAGATTGGTCGTGGCTTTCAGGGCCATGGGCAGTGCATTCCAAGACGCAAAAGTAGTAGCATAAGCCTGTTTGTATTTCATTCCTTTGCAGCTGGGGAAGTTCAGATTGAGGAATTTGCGGGCCGATCTTTTGGCATTTCTGGGTGGTAAGTCCACTAGGTTAAGAAGATGTGTACTCAGTAACAGCCTGAGAGGTTAGGTAAAATGTGTGAGATTATATATGGTTGAACTAACAGATTGCTGGCCAGCTCATATTTCTTGAACTTATCTGGCATGAAAGGGAATTATAACTTTCTAAACGCACTCAGAACATGGATAGGAGTGATGGAGAAGAGCAAACAGCTATATATGATAGAGGCCATAGGTGGCAGTATTGCACTACTTTTCTCTATTATATTAGTGTAACCAGATGCCAAAGAAACAGAAGTATATGAGGAAAAGTGAAATGTCATGTTCAGGGAGAGGTAATGCCTAGACCAGGGGTTTTAAGTATCTGTTCTAATTGTGTGTGTGTATGGACAGTTTTTGCATGTACGCTAAAAGTTTCACTGAATGCAGACTAAAATCTTTCCCATGCATAGGCTCCATAATTGGTAAAATACTTTGTCTGAAAATTTAACAGAAATGGAGCAAATTTGGCTTGGGGGAAAAATGAGTGAAAAGACACATCAAGTTCAGAAATGGGCCAGACTGGACAGAGAGTTCTAAAAAAAAAAAATAATAATAATAAAGCCCAATGTGTTTTTATGGGAGGAGTTCCAGCTTCTGCAGTGTAGAAATTTTCATACAATGAAACACAGAACTTAGGAAACTGCTCCTTTCAAGCTGCTTCTCCCTGTACTGTTGCAGTCACAAACATAAACAGTGCCTACACCCTCGCCCCCTACTCGCCTACTTTCCCCTTCACACACACACACACACACACACACACACACATACAAACCCATACCCACAGACACACAAATAGAGCACAGAAACACAAACACACACTTATACAAAGCACAGACAAAATACATACCAACACACTTACATTCACACACACATACATGCATACACACACACACACACAACCCCCAACCCCCCCCTCCCCCCCACACACACACACAAGCAAAATACAGGTACACAAACATAAAAAAAAAAAAAATATTGTCACAGAAGCAAAGCACACACACACACATGAATTAGAAATGCTTCTGGGAGGTATGTTCCCCCACCAAGGGCCCGATGCACAAAGCTTACTGTGCTTGGAACGTTTACTTTAGACCAGTTGTAGGCTGTCTAAAACAAACATTATTTAACATGTAATTCACAAAGAGGTTCTGCGTCCCTTTGACCGTTCCCCGTAGCAGTTACCAACTACCCTATGCACTTGCATTGTATTGAGCTCATTAGTATTAAAGTGAGCATTCTGAGCAATGCACAGACCGCTAATGTGGAACATTTTACAGCAGGTCTTGACCTGTCCTTATGGGGAGCAGTCTTCTTGCACTGTATAATGCAAGCAGACTGCTCCCCATGAGAGGAGCTCACGAACCCCTGACCCCCCAAGACCTTTAAAAATTTCCCTGATGGTTAAGTGGACCACAACCCCCCCTCTCCTGCCCCTCCCCCCCCCAAGCACTGGTCACTGTTTGCTACTCGGTAAGCTCTCCCATGGCAGCCATATTTAACGGCTGCCTTTGTGCATTTATAAGTACATAAGTATTACCATACTGGGACAGACTGAAGGTCCATCATGCCCAGCATCCTGTTTCCAACAGTGGCCAATCCAGGTCACAAGTACCTGGCAAGATCCCAAAAAAGTACAAAACATTTTATGATACTTATCCCAGAAATAAGCAGTGGAGTTTCCCCAAGTCCATTTTAATAATGGTCTATGGACTTTTCCTTTAGGAACCATACAAACCTTTTTTAAACCCCACTAAGCTAACCGCCTTTACCACATTCTCTGGCAACAAATTCTGGAGTTTAATTACACGTTGAGTAAAGAAAGGTTTTCTCCGATTCATTTTAAATTGACTACTTTGTAGCTTCATCGAATGCCTCCTAGTCCTAGTATTTTTGGAAGGAGTAAACAGACACTTCACGTCTACCCTTTCCACTCCACTCATTATTTTATAGACCTCTATCATATCTCCCCTCAGCCGTCTTTTCTCCAAGCTGAAAAGCCCTAGCCACTTTAGCCTTTCCTCATAGGGAAGTCGTCCCATCCCCTTTATCATTTTTGTCACCCTTCTCTGCACCTTTTCTAATTCCATTATATCTTTTGTGAGATGCGGCGACCAGAATTGAACACAATATTCGAGGTGCAGTCGCACCATGGAGCAATACAAAGGCATTATAACGTCCTCATTTTTGTTTTCCATTCCTTTCCTAATAATACCTAACATTCTGTTTGCTTTCTTAGCCGCAGCAGTACACTGAGCAGAAGGTGTCAACGTATCATCAACGACGACCCCTAGATCCCCTTCTTGGTCGGTGACTCCTAACGTGGAACCTTGCTTTACATAGCTATAATTCGGGTTCTTCTTTCCCACATGCATCACTTTGCACTTGCTCACATTAAACGTTATCTGCCATTTAGATGCCCAGTCTCCCAGTCTCGTAAGGTCATCTTGTAATTTTCTACAATCCTCTCGCTATTTAACAAATTTGAATAACTTTGTGTCGTCAGCAAATGTAATTACCTCACTAGTTACTCCCATCTCTAGGTCATTTATAAATATGTTAAAAAGCAACAGTCCCAGCACAGACCCCTGGGGAACCCCACTAACTACCCTTCTCCATTGAGAATACTGTCCATTTAACCCTACTCTCTGTTATCTATCTTTTAACCAGTTTTTAATCCACAATAGGACACCCTCCTAACCCACGACTCCTCCAATTTGGTCTCAAGTGTCCCCACCCCCTCTGCTGCCATATCCCATCTCTTCTGGACTGGCTCTTAGTGAAACCAATGTGTATTTCATTTTCTTTGTTGACCGATCTGTATAGCTTCCTCAGTGGTCGCTATGACTAGGGAGTATATGGTAGGAGCCTATTCTATACGGTGTCCACAAAAAATGGGATCTCCCAACATTTTTCCAAATAACCCAAAAAACAAATGCACTATTATTTAAAAATTATTACTATTATTGACAGGCGTTACTGCAAGATGCTGTAAAAACTGGATGATCCCTGTTTTCAACATGATGTCATTCAGGAAGTGACTATTAAGATTCGTGTTAGCAAAAAGATAAAGTTGCAATTAAGTTTTTGAGACAAAATAAGCCATGCTGCACAAATCGTTTGCTATGGGAATTCCTAATAAAGGTTGGACTAATGTATTTTCAAAGGTCATACTAAATGTTTAAACAATTACAAAGTATTTTGAAACTATGTAAGGGGTCCTGTTTTTTCCGGATACCATGTATAACTTAATGCCCGCATAAATGTAAGCAACAGAATTGACTCCATTGTGGCTGAACCATGAAGTGTATTCATGGTTACAACGTCTATGGCCTCCTAGTGGTGGAGATGCACCACAGTACCTCTTGCCATGAGGACAGTGGCACACTGTGGTTACACAGTAAAATCTTTCCTTTGAAATCTGTAGATAATGGCATCTAATGGTTAGATATAGTATCATACTTTGTTTAATTTTATTATTTTTTCCAAAACAAAGGAATGATTGGATATCACTCCGTTCATACTGTCTAACCTGTCTCCCTGCCAGATACAACACAAATATACAGAAGGGTAGGAAAGAATTACATGAGCCATGGTTCACATGATTTCCCCACTTGCTCTCTCTTACAACTAACAGCAACCTTGGCTGTAAAAATTGACTGCCTCTCGGACCTTGAGGCCTTACTTCTTTGTGTGTGGAAACAAGGAATGTCCTTGGATTGGTCACAGCTCGGTGATTTACTTCCTATGACTCTGTGTGTTAAAAGGCCTAGATGAGATTTTGGGAGGACAGTTTCCAGAGGAAATCTAACAATTTTTTTTTTTACTCAAGTAAATTCACATTTTAATACAACCTCCTGATGCTGCCTTCTGGATCACATTGATAATTATTATCTTTTAAAATGTACGTCTTGATTTTTGGACAGTCAGTTGAGTCATTTGTACCAGTGTGGGTTCATTTTGTAGGGTGACTCCCATCATAGGAGACAACTCTATGCCCAATATTGAAAAACTCCTTGACGGTGTCCAGGGAGGGATAATTTTCATTGGGTTTAGCACACCTAGAGGGGCATAATCGAACGCGAACGCCCATCTCCATGGGCGTCTATCTCCGAGAATGGGTATGTGAAGGGGTGGGACAAACCGTATTTTCGAAAAAAAATGGGCATCCATGTTTTTTCCAATAATACGGTTTGTGCCGGGCAAATGCATCGGATTTGTGCGGATTTGAGCTGGGCGGTATCGGTTTTCAGCGATAATGGAAACCGAGGGCGCCCAGCTCAAAAACGAACAAATCCAAGGCATTAGGTCGTGGGAGGGGCCAGGATTCGTAGTGCAGTGGTCCCCCTCACATGCCAGGACACCAACTGGGCACTCCCAAGTCCATAGCTCCCTTCCCTTGGGTGCTGAGCCCCCCAAATCCCCCCCAAAACCCACTGGCCGCAACTCTACACCATTACCATAGCACTTATGGCTGAAGGGGGGCACCTAGATGTGGGTACAGTGGGTTTTGGGGGCGGTTTGGAGTGCTCCCATTTACCACCACAAGTGTAACAGGTAGGGGAGGATGGGCCTGGGTCCACCTGGCTGAAGTCCACTGCACCCACTAACAACTGCTCCAGGGACCTGTATACTGCTGTGATGGCATTTGAGGCTGGTATACAGGCTGGAAAAAAAAGTTGTTAAAGTTGTTTTTTGTTTGGTGGTTTGTTAGTGACCACTGGGAGAGTCAGGGGTGGTCATCCCCGATTCCCTCCGGTGGTCATCTGGTCATTTATGGCACTTTTTTGGGACTTGTTCGTGAAAAAAAGGGTCCAAAAAAAGTGACCCAAATTTGCGCTAAAAATGCCTTTCTTTTTTCGATTATCGGCCGAGGACGCCCATCTCTCCTCAGCCGATAAACACGCCCGAGTCCCGCCTTCACCACGCCTCCGACACCCCCCGTCAACTTTGGCCGTTTCTGTGACGGAGTGCAGTTGAAGATGCCCAAAATCGGCTTTCGATTATACCGATTTGGGCGCCCACGGGAGAAAGACGCCCATCTCCCGATTTGGGTCAAAATATGGGCGTCTTTCTCTTTCGAAAATAAGGCGGCTAATGATTTTGAAAAGTTGGCGCCTATGACTCCCGCCAGAGGCAAAATCATGAATGCATTGTTTGTTTTTTTTTCTTTTGCTGGCTCTGAGCTTTCCTTGTGAATCTCCTTTCTAGTGCACTAGTGAAGAAATGCACTTAGGAATTATTTTCTCTTTATTTCAGCTGGGATCATTTGGATTTTGATTTTAAATGTAATTGCTCCATTTTCTACATTCAAACTCAAGGTGTGCTACAGTTGAGTTACTTCACTGCCCAAAATAACTGTACTTCACTGTGTATGTCTCTTGTCTAACACAAGTCATTCTTGATCTGAATTTATTTTGAAACTGGATAGAGAAAAAATTAAAAGAAATAGCAGCTGCATCATTAGAAAAAGTTTTGCTCGAGTATTCTGTATGATGGCCAGTTTGTTGGGATAGACTGCAGTTGTGAGGGAAATGGGGGTTTGTCTTTGGGGGACACCATATATAGGGCATTAATGGCAATTCTGTAACTGGGCACCGGAGCAGCACTGATGGATGGAGATTGCCCCGAGTATTTAATCACAAACAAAAAAAGCAACACTGGGCCTTCAAGACTGGAACAACAGGAGTATTTTATTGACAAGTGACCCGACACGGGCCGTGTTTCGGCGTTAAAAAACGCCTGCCTCAGGGGTCAGGGTCTAAATGTAATTTGTTTTGAATTGTATTTATGTCCAATATCTCCCAAAATGAACGGGGAAAATCTGTGAAAACAAAGCTCGCCTGTCAGGGTGGACAGACTGCGATGTAGAGTGGAGAACTCCTGTCTTAGCCTTGTATTCGCTTAAAACAAAATACATACTGAACGATTACATACCCGAGTATTTAATGTCATTTTTGAAAATTAGGCCTCATTCAGTGTGCAGTCGTTTAATTCACCTAAATAAAATGTGAGCTGACACCAGTTTCATTTACCTTTCTAGTCTCCTCCTGTAAGAACTTTTCAACACTGTTACCCCTAGTCTATGGAGTTCCCTGCTGCATTCTGGGATCCTTTTACTAAGCTGTGGTAAAAAGTGGCCTTAGCCTGCCATCATGCGAGTTTTTCCCATCCGCTAAGGCCATTTTTATCACAGCAGTAAAATGGCCTTGTACTAATGTTGCCTTTAGTGAGTGCAGTACAAACTAAAATTTCTAAGTGCCAGCTTATTTAGACTCCGGTATTATCACTGGTCAAAAAACCTCCATATTTTCTATTAATTTTTGTTAGTATTTAATGTTCTGTTAATTTTTTTAAACTAATTTTCTGTGCATCAATGGTAATTATAACAGTCCAAGGTACATTACAGAAATATTTAAAGCACTTAGCCCAATGGGGCTCTCTGTTTCACTCTGCTATTGAGCTTCATCAGGGGACTAAGTGCATTTCAACTGTTTTGTTTATTTATTTGGATTTTGCTCACACTTTTTTCAGTAGTAGCTCAAGGTGAGTTACATTCAGGTACTCTGGATATTTCTGTGTCCCAGGAGGGCTCACAATCTAAGTTTGTACCTGAGGCAATGGAGGTTTAAGTGACTTGTCCAAGATCACAAGGAGCAGCAGTGGGATTTGAACTGGCCACCTCTGGATTGCAAGACCGGTGCTCTAACCACGAGGCCACTCCTCGTTTGTTGTGCCAAGCTTCTGAAAATGATATCAAAACTTTAGTAAAGTGTTACTCACAGTGAAATCTCTAAAAGTCTTGTTAAAAAAACTCTTTTTAATTCTTGCCAAACCTTTCAAAATGGCATCCACTGAATCTAAAGACGCTGACACTTGGGTGTCAAACCGGAAGTGGGGGCAGGCTATTTAAATGGAATTACTTGGAATTTCAGCTTGGTATTTGACCATTAAAATAAATTGTTGTGTTTAACATTCACCGATACCTATTTTGTAGGTAGTAAGGGCTCACATGGTAATGTACTACTAATACTAGTAACCATTTCTGTAGCACTACTAGATGTATGCAGCGCTGTACACATTATATGCAGGTACTTTCTCTCCCTAGTGGGCTCACAATCTAAGTTTTTGTATCTGGGGCAATGGAGGGTTAAGTGACTTGCCCAGGGTTCAAAGAAGCTGTCTGGGCTGTCTGGGCTGGCGTCTGCGTCGGAGCTTCCCTCACCCTCTGCAAGTCCCGTGAAACAGGAAGTTGTAATAACGAAGGCGGGACTCGCAGAGGATGAGGGAAGCTCCGATGCAGACGCCAGCCCAGACAGCCTCTTTCAATCGCTGCCGGCTGCATCGTTCGCACGTTCTGAGTCTTAAAAAAAAAAAAACTAAGTGCAGGACTCGCCCGGAGTGTCGCAGGGGGGGGGGAAGGATTGGGGAGAGAAAGAGGGAAACCAACAGAGGGAAGGATTGGGGAGAGAGGGAAAGAGGGAAACCAACAGAGGGAAGGATTGGGGAGAGAGGGAAAGAGGGAAACCAACAGAGGGAAGGATTGGGGAGAGAGGGAAAGAGGGAAACCAACAGAGGGAAGGATTGGGGAGAGAGGGAAAGAGGGAAACCAACAGAGGGAAGGATTGGGGAGAGAGAGAAAGAGGGAAACCCACATAGGGAAGGATTGGGGAGAGAGGGAAAGAGGGAAACCAACAGAGGGAAGGCTTGGGGAAAGAGGGAAACCAACAGAGGGAAGAATTGGGGAGAGAGGGAAACCAACAGAGGGAAGGATTGGGGAGAGAGGGAAAGAGGGAAACCAACAGAGGGAAGGATTGGGGAGAGAGGGAAAGAGGGAAACCAACAGAGGTAAGGATTGGGGAGAGAGAGAAAGAGGGAAACCAACAGAGGGAAGGATTGGGGAGAGAGGGAAAGAGGGAAACCAACAGAGGGAAGGATTGGGGAGAGAGGGAAAGAGGGAAACCAACAGAGGGAAGGATTGGGGAGAGAGAGAAAGAGGGAAACCAACAGAGGGAAGGATTGGGGAGAGAGAGGGAAACCAACAGAGGGAAGGATGGGGAGAGAGAGGGAAAAACAGATGGACGGATTGGGGAGAGAGGGGAAAAACAGATGGAAGGATTGGGGAGAGGGGAAAACAGATGGAAGGATGGGGAGAGAGGGGAAAACAGATGGAAGGATGGGGAGAGAGGGAAAACAGATGGAAGGATGGGGAGAGAGAGGGGGGAAAACAGATGGAAGGATGGGGAGAGAGAGAGGGAAAACGGAAGGATGGGGAGAGAAAGAGGGAAGACGCTGGATGGAAGAATGCAGAAAGAAATAGGGGAGACACTGGAAGGATGGGGAGAGAAAGCAGAGCTGCTGGATGGAAAAGGGGAATAGAGAAAGACTGGAGAATAAGAGGAAGGGGCATGGGGAGAACAAGGGTGAGGAAAAGATGAAAAGCCACAGGTAGATGAAGGAAATTAAAGAATGGATAGTAAGAATGAATTAAATCTGGACAGAGAGAGAGCCTGAAAAATATTGAAAGCAAAGAAAAAGGAGACAAAAATGACAAATGGCACAGAAGAGTTAAGCGAAAACAAAGGAAAGCAGAATCACAGACTGGGACCAATATGGAAAGAAAAACAGTCACCAGACAACAAAGGTAGAAAAAAATCATTTTATTTTCATTTTAGTGTTTGTAATATGTCCAATTTGAGAATTTACATTGGCTGTCTTATTTTGCACTGGGTATACTGGAGCTGTAAGAGCTTACAGAGATTATTTATCATGAAAATAATCACGTTATTTTTTTCTCCTATAGTACTATAATATTTTCAATGATGTCTGTTTATATGCGCCATGGCTGGTATAGGGGGTGTGGTTAATGTGGGTGTGGCTATCATAGGGGTGGAGCCTTATGTGGTGACCCCGCCCATAATGAGTACCGGCACCTTTTTTTCTACAAAAAAAGCACTGGACGTCCCCAACTGCTTTCCGTCGCAGGAATGGCCAAACTTCCCGGGGGTGTGTCGGAGGCGTAGCGAAGGTGGGACTTGGGTGTGCCTAACACTTGGAAGTCCTCAACCCATAATGGAAAAAAAAAAGGGCGTCCCTGATGAGCACTTGGACGACTTTACCTGGTTGTGTTTTTCTTATGACCAAGCCACAGAAAGGTGCCCGAAATGACCAGATGGCCACCGGGGATGACCTCCCCTTACCCCCCCCAGTGGTCACTAACCCCCTCCCACCCTCAAAAAAACATCTGTAAAAATATTGATTGCCAGCCTCAAATGTCATACTCGGGTCCATGACGGCAATATGCAGGTCCCTGGAGCAGTTTTAGTGGGTGCAGTGCACTTCAGGCAGGCAGACCCAGGCCCATCCCTCCCCCTACCTGTTACACGTGTGGTGATAAATGTGAGCCCTCCAAAACCCACCACAAACCCACTGTACCCACAACTAGGTGCCCCCCTTCACCCATAAGGGCTATGGTAGTGGTGTGCAGTTGTGGGTAGTGGGTTTTGGAGGGGGGGCTCAGCACACAAGGTAAGGGAGCTATGTACCTGGGAGTAATTTCTGAAGTCCACTGCAGTGCCCCCTATGGTGCCCTGGCATGTCAGGGGGACCAGTGCACTACAAATGCTGGCTCCTCCCACGACCAAAAGGCTTGGATTTGGTTGTTTCTGAGATGGGCATCCTTGGTCTCCATTATCGCCAAAAATCAGAAACGACCAAGTCTAGGGATGACCATCTCTAAGGATGACCTAAATTTCAAGATTTGGACGTCCCTGACCGTATTATCGAAACGAAAGATGGGCGTCCATCTTGTTTTGATAATACGGGTTTCCCCGCCCCTCCATCGGGACGTTTTGCGAGGACGTCCTCAGCAAAACTTGGGCGTCTCTTTCGACTCTGCCCCTCTTAGTCACGATTGAAACAGGTCTAGCCAAAAAGTCTTAATTTTGGCCCTAGATGTTTTCATTTTGTTTCATGATTGCAGAACAATGTCTATCTTTTGGTCCGCTCATGTCCTGCCTTCAACAGGCCCCCCTTGAAATTTGGATGAACTGTGGAGCAAAATGCCTAAAATCACGGTGTCGAAAGTTGCAATTTGGACGTTTTTAAGAGAAAAATGTCCTGCCACCTTATGACGGTTTTGAATGGTGTTTTTTTTTTTCTTTTGAAAATGAGTCCCTTAACTATTTAAATCCCAAGGATCAGGTAGGCTGCATCCAAATTTGCAAATTATGCAGATGATAGAACAGGTAACACATGTTAACAGTGAGTCTTCGGGAGTAGCAAGAATAATTAGCATACATGCCATTTAATAAAGAGGTACTCTAGGACTTTGTAGATTCTACAGAACAATAAGTCTCACCAACATATTCAGCAAGGCACTGGAAAAAAAACATAACAAAAACTAGTACCGTGTCTCACTAAAACAGTTTGAACTAGCAGAGGTAGGCTGGCATGGCTTCGAAGAAGAAAATTCAAGCCAAACTCATTCAATAATTTTATCTGATGCATGGAAGGAATGAAGATCATCTATCTAAATGTCAGTAAAGTATTTGATATGGTGCCACATAGGAAATTGCTGAAGAAAACAGATAAAGCAAGAATAAAAAAAGAATAACTGGATTGTTGGCTGGCTCCGTGGAAGGAAACAAAGGGTCAAGATAAATGACTTTGGCTATCTGTGGAAGGATGTAATATAAGCTTAGTCCCTCCGGGCTTGGGGTTGTGTCTGACATTTTTCAATCTCTAAGTGCTTTCGCAACCTGTTCTGTGACCTCACAGCCAGGCAGCCTGCTTTTCAGGATATCCAGAAAGACTATATATGAAATAAATTTGCATACATTATAGATCTAAGTGGTGGCAATATATTTATTAAAAAAAATTAATATCCCACTTCATCTACACTTCTGAGCAGTTTACAACATGACACTCATAATAAAATGAATACACAAAGGGCTAAAGTCTATATGTGGCGACTGAAAAATCCGCATAGTAAATAAATATGTCTAGGTGTATTCTCTAAAGTACGTCTAAGCTTTATAGAATTGGCTTACATTTCCATGCGGTATATAGAATACACTGAGTGCCTCTCCAAGTGACCAAATTTGGTCGCGTCCATTTAGACCATGTTTTACTTGGCCTAAATCCCGACGCCTAAATTAGGTGCAGAGCAGGTGTCAATTTTCAAAACGCCCATGACCTGCCCATTCCAAGCCCATAACCACACCCCTTTTCAACTATGTGACTTGGAATTTACACACATCACATTACAGAATACACTTAGCAAGTTATGTACGTAAATCTTAATTAATGCCAATTAGTGCTGATAATTGCTTGTTAACCAATTAAGTTACATGCACTGTTGTAGAATACGTTTGGATTTCCATGCGGAAATTAAGGCACGATATATAGAATTTGGGGGGAATACAATAATCTTCAATAACAAAAAGTTACGTACTGGAGAAAAATAGGTAAATTAATCAACAGCTTGCTGAAAAAGAAAGGCTTTTAACTGTTGGCCTTGTTGGGATCCTCTTCCCCTATTTCTATAAACTCGCACACACAGTTGTACCCTTAGGATATGATTCAGTAAATGGCCCCCAAAGTTAAGCGCTGGGATGATCTGTGCTAAGCCAGTATTCTATAAAGGACACACCACATACAGCATCCTTTATATACTAGTAATTTAGTGCGGATTTTCCCCTCAATATTCAGCCAGTGGTGGTCAACGTTTTTTTTAAACGCTGATCGTCGCTGGCTAAATTATCCCCTGATATTTAGTGCCAGGCCATATCCGGGCATCAACACTAAATATTGGGGCCTAATTTCAGGTGGGCTGGGCATCAGAGTTTATTCGTGCCCTGCTGAAATTAAGCTGGGGCAGGCGTAAGAGCTATGTGGCCCCAGCTGAGTATCTGGCCAACGCCTGCATAACTTTTTTTAAAGAGCTCTTGAGACCCCTATAATGCCCCCTCTTTCCCTCCCCCCACCCCATAGCAATAACCCATCTGGAAGAACCCCTGCCCTCTCAGCCGTGCAGTTAGGCCCTCCCCCTGAGCTACCTGTATCCCTGGTGGTCCAGCGGGATCGTAGGGGGCAGGAGCACAGCCCCCTCACTCAAGCCCATTTCGGTGCACACCCAAAATGGCTGCCATGACCTTTCATGGAGGCTTGCGGTAATTTGTGAAGTACTTTGGTACATTATGGATGGGCACCCCAAGGGGCAGGAGTGAGAGGGATGCATTCCTGCCCCCAACAGAACCCTGGAATCCAAGTGAGGACAGGGTATCGAGGAGTATGCTGTCGATCACAGCATACTCCTCGATACCCTGTCCTCACTTGGATTCCAGGGCTCTGTCCTTTCCTGGTTCTCTTCCTACCTCTCCCTCCGCACCTTCAGTGTTCATTCTGGTGGATCCTCTTCTACTTCTATCCCTCTGCCTGTTGGCGTACTTCAGGGATCTGTTCTTGGTCCCCTCCTCTTTTCTATCTACACTTCTTCACTTGGTTCATTAATCTCATCCCATGGCTTTTCCTACCATCTCTATGCTGATGACTCCCAAATCTACCTTTCTACCCCTGATATCTCACCTTGCATCCAAACCAAAGTTTTAGCATGCTTGTCTGACATTGCTGTCCGAATGTCTCAACGCCACCTGAAATTAAACATGACCAAAACCGAGCTTCTCATTTTTCCCCCCAAACCCACCTCCCCACTCCCCCCGTTTTCTATTTCTGTTGATGGCTCTCTCATTCTCCCTGTCTCCTCAGCTCAAAACCTTGGGGTTATCTTTGACTCTTCTCTCTCCTTCTCTGCTCATATCCAGCAGACCACCAAGACCTGTCATTTCTTTCTTTACAATATCCGTAAAATCCACCCCTTTCTTTCTGAGCACTCTACCAAAACCCTCATCCACACCGTTGTCACCTCTCGTTTAGACTACTGCAATCTGCTTCTTGCTGGCCTCCCACTTAGTCACCTCTCTCCTCTCCAATCGGTTCAAAACTCTGCTGCCCGTCTCGTCTTCCGCCAGGGTCGCTTTACTCATACTACTCCTCTCCTCAAGTCACTTCACTGGCTCCCTATCCGTTTTCGCATCCTGTTCAAACTTCTTCTACTAACCTATAAATGTACTCACTCTGCTGCTCCCCAGTATCTCTCCACACTCGTCCTTCCCTACACCCCTTCCCGTGCACTCCGCTCCATGAATAAATCCTTCTTATCTGTTCCCTTCTCCACTACTGCCAACTCCAGACTTCGCGCCTTCTGTCTCGCTTAGGACCGTGGCTCCCTGGCTGGAGGTGGTCTGGAGGCAGACACGCACGGACATCACTGACGTCAAGACAGCTGATTCCAAGGCTAGGGGAGGAGTCCTACTCCTACTGCCTCGGAATCATCTGTCAACCCCTCGCGCTACAGCCCCCTTGAACGCCCCCCTTCAGTGAACCTGTCGATCCCCCCCGGACCGCCGAAAAACTCCCCCCCCCCCGCCGCCGTAGTGCACTACCTGTGCTGACAGCCCAAGTGTTGTTCTGCCATTCGCGTAGTTTCCTCAATCATCTTGTCTGGAAGTTCCTCTGCGTGCGTCTGACGTCAGACGCACGCAGATAAACTTGGAATCAGCTGTCTTGACGTCAGTGATGTCCGTGTGTGTCTGCCTCCAGACCACCTCCAGCCAGGGAGCCACGGTCCCAAGCACAGAACGTTGGAGGTGAGAATTATTATATAGGATTAGAAATGTTTGAAAGTACTACACACAAAAATATATATAAAAAAATATCTCGGGTTGATCTATGAGGATGTACACAGCGCCACAACTGATGGGACGCTGTGCCCAAATGGGAGCTGCTGAAGGAATAACCTGATGATCCCCGAAAAACTGAATGAATAAATAAGAGTGTATTGAAATTGAACTGTGGTAGATAAAAACTGGAGGTCTGGGACGGAAGTTTTATATAACTTTGAGGGCCAGCATTTATGGTTGCCAAAAGCTGGTGGAAATGACGGCACCCAATTTATGGCTGTTGGGCACACAAGTGATAGTATTCTATAACACCATGCCTGAGCCACCTATGCCCCTCCCATGGCCACATCATTTTGGAGTTGTGCACTTTGAAATTTAGGTGCAAATTTTATAGAATAGCGCATGGGGTAGATGCGCGTGTAACTCTAAATTGCTGCCAATTATTGATGCCTCATTATGTAATTGACTTGCATACAGATCTGCCATTGGTGCCCAAATTTGGATGCCCAACTTTGGGAAACATATATAATCTGGGGGTTTGCACGCAAAATTTTGCATGCAAGTTATAGACTAGTGTCAGTTATGCATGTAACAATAATTAACTGCTAATTAACCCTAGTAGCAAATAGTAGTAGTAATTAGCATTAGCAACCAATTAGTGGCTATAATTGGTGTTAATTGGCACTAATTAGCAGTTACGTGCATAACTGCCATTAGTCATGATTGTACAAATTGCGCGTGCAAAATCCACAGCACACAAATGCAAGGAGAGCATGCCTAGCCAACTCCATGGGTGCTGTGGGTGCTCGAGCACCCCCAACATTTCACCCACCGGAAGTTCCCTTCCAGCCCAGAATTTTAAAAGTCCCTCCCTCCCTCCCTCTGAGTTCCAGGGCCGTCTGTCCCTCCCTCCCTCTGAGTTCCAAGGCCCCCCTCCCTCCCTCCCACCGAGTTCTAGGGTCTCTCCCTCCGAGTTCCAGGGTCTCCCCCCTCCCTCCGAGTTCCAGAGTCCCTCTCTCTGAATTTTAAAAGCCATCTTCTTACCTCGTCGGGGTACCGGCGGCAGCAGCACGCAGTGAAAAGTGTGCAGGCTCGGCGCTTCAGCCTTCCCTTCTCTGACTGTCTCTCAGCTCTGGTCCCACCCTCATTTCCTGTTTCCGCAAGGGCGGGACCAGAGCTGAGAGACAGAGAAGGGAAGGCTGAGGCGCCAAGCCTGCACGCTTTTCACTGCATGCTGCTGCCGCCGTAACCCCGACGAGGTAAGAAGATGGCTTTTAAAATTCGGACGGATGGACGGAGGGACGGACGGCCCTGGAACTCAGAGGGAGGGAGGGACTTTTAAAATTCTGGGCTGGGTGTTAGGAGACTCGGTCTCCCCTGGATTAGACACCACTCTCAGCCCCGCTATGCGGACTCCGCCTCCCCAGCCGGTTGGAGCAAGCTCCTTTCTTGCTGACTCGACGGGGTCTCCCAACGAAAGTGGGGTTGACCCGGAAGAACTTCGAGTGGAGGACTCGCTTTCATCGCAAGTTGGAGAGACGCTACCACCGTGGAATGCGGGGAGAAGCACCGAAGGACAGAGCGAGATCCATGTGATGGCGTCTGAGAGGTTTGAAATGCCTAAGGAATTAATTGTCAAACCAAAGGAGGTAACTTTAGATAAACTATAGGATTTAGTTTCTGCCTTGGGACATTCTTTTTTGAAACAGGCAAATGAAACTGTTCCAAAAGTGAACTTATTAGAAAAAGACTTAAGAAAGATGGAGGAAAAGACTAAAGAATTGGATAGTAAAGCCGAAAAGGCTGATCAAAGAATTATGAAACTGGAAACATTACAACCTTTGATGACAAATGACTTGACTAATCTTAGAAAAAAAATGGAAATCTTTGATAATTACACTAAAAGTCATAATTTAAGATTTGTAAATTTTCCCAAGATAAAGACTGTTCCTCCTCTTGATATGTTAAAGAGATACTTGCGAGATATTTTGAATATATCAGACCAGAATTTACCACCTTTTACTTCTGTTTATTATGTTCCAGGAAAAGAACTGAATCAAATTCCTGAAACTCCAATAGATGTATCTCTTTTGCTTGAGACTTCTGATTCCGAATTAGCAAAGGCGGCAACTTTGGTTGCTACCGTTGCGTTGTTACCGGATAAAAATTGGATCTTCCGTCTTTTCTTTCGTAACAGAGAAAAACCCTTTTTGGGTTATAAGATATTATTATTTCCTGATGTCTCTAAGGAGACAAGGAGACGGAGGAAACAATTCTTGCTCCTTAAGTCTGAAATAATACATCTGGGGGGCACCTTTTTTTTAAGGTACCCCTGCAAATGTATAGTAAGACTTGATGGGAAGAAATATGTGTTTACAGAGCCCGCGCATGCATCAGCACTTATAACTTCGGTAAGAAGGATAAACGCTAAAGGAATAAGTAATACACCTCAATAGAATTTGCATTAATTTAATTCAATTTCCTGAATTTGTTTTTCGATTCTCCTTGTATTCCTGAATCTTGGATTTCCAATTTATGGACTTGAGTACTTATAATTTCTTTATAGATTGTTAATCTTTAATGATATATGTTTAATTTTTCTTTTTATGTTGCTTTTCCTACCAAGATGTTTTCTTGAAATGTTTGATGAAACTGAATAAATAATAAATAAATAAATAAATAAAAAAATTCTGGGCTGGAAGGGAACTTCTGGTGGGTGAAATATTGGGGATGCTCGAGCACCCACAGCCCCCACGGAGTTGGCGCCTATGGTGGTGAGACATTCAGGCAGCAATCTTTGACACACAGGCTGAGACTTAGGCCTGGGTTCCTGCTGAAATTTCTGTTATGACGAGGTAGATCTGGGAGTCATCAGCATAAGGGCAATGCTGAAAACCATGGGAAAAGATCAGAGCACTGTGGAAGAAGTATAGATGGAGAAAAGAAGAGGTCCCAAGACAGAACCCTGAGGTACACCAACTGAGAGTGGGATAGAAGTGGAGTAGGATCTACCAGAGCATACACCAGAGCATAAAAGTGCGATGAGAGAGATAAGAAAAAAAACAAGAAAAAACAGAGCCCTGAAATCCAAGTGAGGACAGCATATCAGGGAGTAGGTGGTGATCAACAGTGTCAAAAGCAGCAGATAGATCGAGAAGGACGAGGATAGAATAGAGACCTTTGGATCTGGCCAGGAACAGGTCAATGGAGACTTTAGCAAAGCCTGATTCAGTTGAATGTAGAGGGCAAAAGCCAGATTGAAGTAGATTAAGAATAGCTCTGAGCACAATGAGCATGCAAATGCATGCAAAAGAGGTCATCATCTATTCCTCCCCAATGCTCAGTGGGCAGCGCGCCAAACAAGGGTGCTCCTCCTGCAGCAAACCGTATGCCAGATCAGAGTTGGCATTAGGGTTGTGCCAAGTCATAGGGAGGGGATGATCTCCTGTTAAATTACTACTACTACTTAACATTTCTAGAGCGCTACTAGGGTTACGCAGCGCTGTACAAATTAACAAAGAAGGACGGTCCCTGCTCAAAGGAGCTTACAATCTAAAGGACGAAATGTCAAGTTGGGGTAGTCTAGATTTCCTGAGTAGAGGCGAAGTGGTTAGGTGCCGAAGGCGACATTGAAAAGGTGGGCTTTGAGCAATGATTTGAAGATGGGCAGGGAGGGGGCCTGGCGTATGGGCTCAGGCGAGGCAGAAAGGGCGGAGCCTGGAGTTGGCAGTGGTGGAGAAGGGTACTGAAAGGAGGGATTTGTCTTGAGAGCGGAGGTTACGGGTAGGAACGTAAGGGGAGATGAGGGTAGAGAGGTAAGGAGGGGCTGCAGATTGAGTGCATTTGTAGGTTAGTAGGAGAAGCTTGAACTGTATGCGGTATCTGATCGGAAGCCAGTGAAGTGACTTGAGGAGAGGGGTGATATGAGTATATCGGTCAAGGCGGAAGATAAGACGTGTAGCAGAGTTCTGAACAGACTGAAGGGGGGATAGATGGCTAAGTGGGAGGCCAGTGAGGAGTAGGTTGTAGTAGTCAAGGCGAGAGGTAATGAGAGAGTGGATGAGAGTTCGGGTGGTGTGCTCAGAGAGGAAGGGGCGAATTTTGCTAATGTTGTAGAGGAAGAAGCGACAGGTCTTGGCTATCTGCTGGATATGCGCAGAGAAGGAGAGGGAGGAGTCGAAGATGACACCGAGGTTGTGGGCAGATGAGACGGGGACGATGAGGGTGTTATCAACTGAGATAGAGAGTGAAGGGAGAGGAGAAGTGGGCTTGGGTGGGAAGACAATAAGTTCGGTCTTGGCCATGTTCAGTTTCAGGTGGCGGTTGGACATCCAGGCAGCAATGTCGGATAAGCAGGTCGATACTTTGGCCTGGGTTTCCGCAGTGATGTCTGGTGTGGAGAGATAAAGCTGGGTGTCGTCAGCATAAAGATGATAGTGGAAACCATGAGATGAGATCAGGTAGCCCAGGGAAGAGGTGTAGACTGAAAAAAGAAGGGGGTCCAAGGACAGATCCCTGAGGAACTCCAACAGAGAGCAGGATAGGGGTGGAGGACGAACCATGAGAGTGTACTCTGAAGGTACGATGGGAGAGATAAGAGGAGAACCAGGAGAGGACAGAGCCCTGGAACCCAAAAGAGGACAGTGTGTCAAGAAGTAAGTTGTGATTGACGGTGTCAAAAGCGGTGGATAGGTCTAGGAGGATGAGGATGGAGTAGTGACCTTTGGATTTGGCGAGGAACAGGTCATTGCAGACTTTAGATAGTGCCATTTCTGTCGAGTGTAGGGGGCGAAAGCCGTATTGAAGCAGATCGAGGATGGCATGAGAGGAGAGAAAATCAAGGCAGCGGCTGTGAACAGCGCGTTCAAGTATCTTGGAGAGGAAGGGTAGGAGGGAAATGGGGTGGTAGTTGGAGGGACAGGTAGGGTCAAGTGATGGTTTTTTGAGGAGTGGTGTGACTACAGCATGCTTGAAGGTGTCTGGGACAGTTGCAATGGAGAGAGAGAGGTTGATGATATGACAGATGGGGGGGTGATAGTAGGAGAGATGGTGTTAAGTAAGTTGGTGGGGATGGGGTCTGAGGAACAGGTGGTGCATTTTGAGGAGGAGAGGAGATGGGCGGTTTCCTCTTCGGTGATATCAGGAAAAGAGGAGAAGGAGGCCTGGGTTGGTTGGTTGAGAGAGTGGGTTATAGGATGAAGAGGAGGAGAAGGTTTGGTGGTGAATTCGAGGTTGATCTTCTGGACCTTGTCGCGGAAGTAGTCGGCCAGAGATTGGGGAGAGAGTGAGGGGGGATGGGAGCGGAGGGCACTTTGAGGAGGGAGTTGAGGGTGGCGAAGAGACAACGAGGGTTAGAGCTAAGGGAATTAGTCAATTGGGTGTAATAGTCCTGTTTGGCGAGGAATAGGGAGGACTGGAAGGAGGATAGCATGAATTTGTAGTGAATGAAATCAGTATAGGTGCGAGATTTCCTCCAGAGGCGTTCAGCCGAACGGGCGCAGGAGCGAAGGTATCGGGTGCAAGGGGTCAGCCAGGGCTGGGGATTGGTACGCCTTGTGGGACGGGAGATGGACGGTGCAAGGGTGTCTAGAGCAGAGGAGAGAGTGGCATTGTAAGTGGAGAAAGCTTTGTCAACAGACTCGGAGGACATGATGGAAGGGAGGAGATCAGAGATACTAGAGGATAAGGTGGAGGGGTCAACAGCCTGGAGATTCCTGGAAGTAGTGGTTAGTGTTGGGTGAGTCTGAGGGGGAGGGTGATGATGTGCGAATGTGATCAGGTGATGGTCAGAGAGAGGAAGAGCTGATACGCGGAAATTAGAGGGTGAGCAGGTAGAAGAGAGGACGAGATCAAGGCAGTGGCCAGATTGGTGAGTAGGGGTGGTGGAGCTCAGTTGGAGGTTGAAGGAGGAGGTTAGAGTGAGGAACTGAGAAGCGTATGAGTCGGATGGGTTATCAGTGCGTATGTTGAAGTCACCAAGAATGAGGGATGGGGATGAGGGCTCAAGAAAAACGGAGAGCCAGGCATCGAAGTCGGTAAGGAAGGAAGGGAGGGACTTATCAGGGGGGCGGTAAATGACTGCAACTCTGAGTGGCAGCGGGTAGAATAGACGGATGGAGTGAACTTCAAAGGATGAGAAGCAGTGAGACTGCGGTAGGAGGAGAGGTTGAAAACTGCAGGAGGGCGAAAGTAGTAGCCCGATGCCGCCACTGCGGCCAACTGGGCAGGGCAAATGGGAGAAAAGATAACCTCCGTGGCATAAGGCCGCGATTGAGGCACAGTCGTCAGGGTTGAGCCAGGTTTCAGTTAGGACGAGCAGTTGAAGGGAATGGGAGATGAAGAGATCGTGGGTGAAGGAAAATTTGTTGTAGACCGAGTGGGCATTCCACAGGGCACACGAGAAGGGAGGGAGGAGGAGGGGAATAGAGATGAGATTGGAGATATTGCGGAAACATTTGCATAGATGAGATGAGGACGAGGACAGGTGTGGGGGACCTGGGTTGGGTTTGATGTCTCCCGCGGATAGCAGGAGAAGGAGCAAGAGAGTGCGGAGAAGGGTGGGGGAGATAGGGCGACGAAGACGGGATGCACTTAGGAGGAATGGGGAAGGGTTCATGGCAGGAAGGAGGTGTTGAAGGTTGAGAGCTAGGAAGGAGGAGGAGGACAATAGGGATGGTGAGGTGGTGGGGGACAGGGGTGGGTAGGGTATTGCAGTAGTGAGCAGGACGGGAGAGGACATGGATGGGCAGTGAGTTCGTGTGGTATACAGCGGTGGGAGGGGGAAAAGATTAGGGAGGGACAGGGCAAGGAATAGAATGTGAATGGGGGCTATGAGTAGTGACTGAGGTGTTCACGGGGGCAGGTAGATGGGCTGGGAGACAGGCAGGTGAGGGTGAGCAGTCGGGCAGGGGAGTGATGAGCTGGCAGGAAGATGGACTGGGAGGCAGGCAGGTTTCAGGGTGAGCAGTCAGTCAGGAGGGTGAAGGGCTGGTAAAGTGGCAGGTTGTTGATGGGCAGACAGGCAGGCAAGTTGAAGGGCTAACAAGCGGCCGGCTGATCGATTGGCTAGCAGGCAGGCGGGCAGGAACAGGTGATTGGCTAGTTGGCAGGTTGAGTGGCTAGCAGGCAGGAGCAGGTGATTGGGCAGCAGGCAGGCAGGCAGGAGCAGGTGAGTGCAGTGGAGAGCACAGCAGCAGGACTGGAACAAGCTGGAATGGTTTGGAGCAGGAGCTGGCGGACTAGAATGAGCTGGATCAGGCGGACTGGAACAAGCTGGAGCAGACGGACTGGAACAAGCTGGATCAGGCGGGCTGGAACAAGCAGGATCAGGCGGACTGGAACAGGCTGGAGCAGATGGACTGGAGCAAGCAGGGAGAAGCAGGATCGGGCGGACTGGAACAAGCTGGAGCAGATGGATTGGACAAGCAGGGAGAAGCTGGATCAGGCGGACTGGAACAAGCTGGAGCAGATGGCTGGAAGAAGCAGGAAGAAGCTGGATTAGGCGGGCTGGAACAGGCTGGAGCAGATGGACTGGAACAGGCTGGAGCAGATGGACTGGACCAAGCAGGGAGAAGCAGGATCGGGCGGACTGGAACAAGCTGGAGCAGATGGATTGGACAAGCAGGGAGAAGCTGGATCAGGCAGACTGGAACAAGCTGGAGCAGATGGACTGGACCAAGCAGGGAGTAGCCGGATCAGGTGGACTGGAACAAGCTGGAGCAGATGGACTGGACCAAGCAGGGAGAAGCCGGATCGGGCGGACTGGAACAGGCTGGAGCAGATGGACTGGACCAAGCAGGGAGAAGCCGGATCGGGCGGACAGGAACAAGCTGGAGCAGATGGTCCGGTGGACCCCAGACCCGCCAAGGATGCTAGGGCCTGGTGGTCCTGTGGACCCTAGATCCCCCCCCAAAGACATGAGGGCCTGGTGGACCCCAGCCCCCCAAAATAAATAAAAGCCCGGTGGTCCAGTGGGACCCCTGGCCAGGACCCCCCATAGACTAGCTCCTGTGGTCTAGCAGTGGCCCCCCAACCCAACCCCCCCCACCTTGAAGAAGGAGAAAGGACTAGGACTCCCTCCCTCCTCTTGCTGGGCAATCCTCAAAATGGCCCTTTGGGATTATTATTGGAAAAATTTGGAGCCTCTTTTACTAAGTTAGTGATTCCCGGTGTGGCAAATGAGAGGAAGCCCATCCAGTTCCTACGTGGGAATTAATTTTACAGCTGCTCTGGAGCTGTCAGAGAGGAAGGAAGCACAAACAGGCAGCTGCAAAAGGCTGCCTGCTTGTGCTTCTGACCTCTCACCTCCCGGTGCCCCCCCCCCAGCCGAGCCCCATCGTGAGGTCTCACCCCCCACCCCCTAGATTTTTAAAAATTTCCCTGGTGGTCCAATGGACCCCAACATCCCCCCTGCGAATCTTATTTAATTCCCTGGTGGTCCAGTGGACCCTGACCCCCCCCCCCCCCCCAGGGTCCTTCCTGATTAATTTTTTTCCCCTGGTGGTCTAATGAACTGGATCCCTTCCCCCCCTTGCATGTGCACACCCCCTCCTGACCCCATCCCTATCTCTGATCCCCCACACCCCTCTCTGTACCTTTAGAAGGTGGAGGCCGGAGGGCAAGAGCAACAGCTCCTCCCTCCTGCCTCGGGCCCGCCTGGAACAAAATGGTGTCACCCAGGCCCTGCCCAATGCATTATGGAATGTACTGGGCAGGGCTAAGCACCATATAAGGGGATGTACTGGGTGCTACCATTTTGTTCCAGGTGAGTATGAGGCAGGAGGGAGGAGCTGTTGTGTGAAAGGGGGGGGGGGGGGAAGGTTCCATTCACTAGATCACCAGGGAAAATAAAAAGAATGATTTCGGGAGGGCCACAAGTGGGGGGAAAGTCGGGGTCCACTTGACCACCAGGGAAATTTTAAAAAATATTGGGGGGGGGGGGGGTTGGAATCAATTGGACCACCCAGGAAATACATTTGATAACTCAGACTCACAAACAGTGAACATGTACAAAGGGGATCTATGTAGATCATTTAGATGCGATCCCCTTTGTGCATGGCTTGCTGTTTGCGATTCGCTAAATGTTATGGCTGCCTTTGTGCATTGGGCTCTAAGGCTGACCAAAGAGATTTCAGCAAATTCCAGCAATAATACGTGACATGGAGGAGCGCTGCAGGTGGGAAGTAGGGGAATCCCAGCCTGGGAGCTGTTTGGAGCCAAAGGTGACAGCCCGTTGAGGACTGTGGACAGATAGGGATGTCTGATCCACAGAAAGATCTGATTGCTGCAAAAGAGCTGCAGGCACAGCCTTAGGTTGCTACACCCAGAAGGGATGGGTATGGACAAGAGGAACTGTAAATATGTACATACTGTTGGATTATAAATTGAATTTAAAAAGTTTGGATCTGGATTTACAGTTTGGAGCTGAAATCAAGTTGTATTACAAATTGTTGTTGTAAAAAAGGATTTGAACCAGGGACGTAGCCAGACTTCGGCGGGAGGGGGGTCCAGAGCCCGAGGTGAGGGGGCACATTTTAGCCCCCCCTGGCGCCGCCGACCCCCCGCCATTGCTGACCCCCTCCCCCGCCGCCAACTTTGATGACCCCTGCTGACGACCCTCTCAACCCCCCTCCTGCCACCATGGCAGGAGACCCCAATCCCCGCCAGCCGAGGAGGTCCTCTTCTTCCCGCGAAGGCTTCGTTCTGTTTCTGACGTCAGACTCACAGAAACAGAACGAAGCCTTCGCGGGAAGAAGAGGACCTCCTCGGCTGGCGGGGATTGGGGTCCCCTGCCAGCAAAGGTAGCCCACGGCGACAGCGGGTTGGCGGTGGGAGGGGGGTCAAGAGGGTCGTCGGCAGGGGGGTCCAGCCCAAATCTACGGCCCCATGGCCCCATGTAGCTACGTCACTGATTTGAACTGCCCGTTGTTGCGCATAAAAACTTTGGAATGGAATCTTTTCTTTAAGTGAGACTGAAACTTATTTACTCCGAGACTGGTAAAGGAAAGAACAGAGTTAAAAGAAATAAAGCCTCAGCTCATAAAGTTGCTAGCTGGTGCCCGGATTGGTGAGACCAGGGTTACATACTACCAAAATTAATAGATTTAACAATTAAGGTAATAAATAAATAGATAAATTAAAAATTGTTAAAAATAAATGAATGAATAGATAGATACAAAGGGATAGTTCACAAAATAATAGTGAAATAAAATTAAAATAGGCAGAGAGGTGAATAACAGTTCCTAGGAGCCGGCTGACGTCGTCCCTGGTCAAGAGAGCTGCAGATCAAAGCATCTAACTCTGCCCCCCTCCCTTCCACGCCCGGGAAGCGTGAGACAGGAGCAGCTCTGGGCTGGGAAATCATCAACCATGAAAGCAGGGCAGTCGGTGGCTTGATCCTCTGGGCAGGACTCCACTTCCCAGACTGCCAAGCGGCGGAGCCTCCTTTAAAGCCTTCGCACGTGGTGCCGGTGGGGGCTGGGCTTATGTGTCGTCTGGCTGGGGCTTTCTGTTGTCCAGGCTGTGTGGCGGACCCGGGCAGGAAAAGCCCCTTTTATCTGCACTCATGAAACGGAAGGCAGGGATCTGAAGCCCCGGAGCAGCCTTGGATTTCTCCTCCGCAACAGGAGCCAAGGTAAGGCGACGCTGCTGCTGCTGCTTCTTGTCTTGGCTACCCTTTGAAACGTAGTGGCGAGTGGGGGAGTAGCCATAGCTTGCTGCTGCTGGGCGAGTAGGAGGCTGCATTGTGACTGGAGAGAGCTTGAATCTGCAGTGATGTGGGTTTGCCTCTGATTGCCCGGGGCACGTCTCACCACCACCAGCACCCGCTTTTGTTTTGAAACTGCTACGGTGCTGTCAAACAAAAGGCTGCAGCTGTTCGCTATAGAAATGCGAAACTTGGGGCATGGTTGCATTCCGAAAGGGAGACAGCGTGCAAACAAATAAATAAATCGATATTTACTGTGTCACTTCGGCACAGCATGCTGTTGAGTTTCTGCTTTAGGCCATGTCCGCTTTCTTGTGCCAGGGGTTGGAATAATACTTTAATCTCTGTCTCTCTTTCCTTCCCCCCTCCCCCCACCGACAGAGCACCCGTGCTGGGATCGTATGACATGTACAGGAGGATATACATTTGGGAACCGTTTATAGCTGGGAATAAGAAGTATTTTTTTAAAGCGTTTTTCCCCCCATTGTGGCTGGTGTAGGCGAGGCCTCGCAGTCCATCTGAATAGCCCTTTCTTATTGCATCATTGCAGTCCGTACATTTAATGAGTTGCATCTCACACATGTGTTTACAACACAGAAATGACGGATCTTGGAGGGCAGCTTGTGAAATTGTTAGATCTGAAGGCATATAGCTTGTTTGTTGAGAGCAGGGTCCAGTGATGAACGATGGTTTTTTTTGGTGGTGGGGGGAGCTTGGGATGAAAATGCATTTTTTTTTTAAACAAGTGCTTTGCAAACGCCTTAGGCAGAGAGAGAGATCTTTCGTTGTCATCGCCGATGTTGTACAAGATCGCCCGTTTTGGATAACGTTTTGTTTTCATTGTCTCAACGCCTGTCATTTGGGAGGTGACAGAGCGCCGTCGTGACAATACAGCATTGATACTGACATACGATAATCGCGTGTTAACAAAAGACAAGAGAAAATACAATTCTGGTGCCAAATCGCCTCTTGACATCCAAAAAAACGAAACCCTGCTGTGGCTTTGCGGCCGATCGGGGATGCTATTTGTGCAGGTTCCGTAATGACTAATGTCGTGGTTTGAATTCGCTTTTGTTGTGGGGGAGCAGGTTGTCAGCGATACACTGCGAAATCAGAGACAGCAATGCTCCTCCTGCCTCCCTTTTTTCACTCTACAGAAAGGAAAATACAGTGCGTGTGTGTAAGGTGGGGAGGATGAGCCTTTTGCCCTGTAATATTCCAGACACACTGCCCCATTCCCCTGGATTTGGGTGCGGTTCCGGCGCTGTCTCTCGCCTGGTTCCTCGCACCCACTTATTATTTTTTTCCCTCCCATCCTTATTGTGTTGCTTCTACCGGGGGTCTTTGTATTCTAAATGGTGGGGGTAGCAGGTACGGCGGAGGACTGTCACTGAGAGGATGATAGATGAGGAATTGTTTTCCCGGATTCGTCTGGGAAGAATACGAATGATTGCAATTTGCACTACTATTCCTAGTGAATCAATGTGAGCTTGGAGCGCCGCCAGGCAGGGTTAGAGAAGTGACACAGCATCCGTCCCCTCGCCGTGCGATGCTGCAGCGCGGGCAAAGTTAGGAGGAGGTGGATTCAGATCGGCGCCGATCGCATAGGCCTGCCTTCTCCGGGACACTGGATTGGGAAAGAGTTAACATGATCCTAAAACGAGCAACTCCTCCTCCCCTCTTCCAACAGCAGACCAGCCGAGCAAGCTCGTAAAGTGTTAACGTCGTTGATGTGGCAGTAAAAGGGTTAAGGGCTGCAGTCGCTGAGACGGTACCATTGTGCTTCTGAGGGGGAGACGGGAGAGAAAGCACAGATTTGTTTTACATTCAGTGTGTGTTTTTCATGTTAAAAGTCATGGCAGAGTGTTCTGAGTGGCGGTTGTTTGTGAAGTGCAGAATTCCATGTGCCGAGGCCTTAAACTGAGGGTTTGGTTGGCTTTTTAATTTTCCAGTTCGGCCTTCTCTTTGCTGCTGTTCTGCTTCCTTGGGAAGTCGTGTGCATGGTAAAGCACTTTCTGCACTGCTTTTGCACTTAACCTGCAGTTCACAAGACAACATTTTTGAAAACTTTCTCGCCTTTTACCATATGCTTACAAAAATTTAATTAGTTAAAAGGAGTATTGTCAATTCTTTTCTTTACTGACGGCGGTATTTCAGGAATGAAATGCAATCTCTTTTCTAAAGGAGAAGTGCTAGTGCTTATTTGGATGCTTGAATCATGGGAACCAACTTTTCAAAATTATTGGGGGTGCTAAACCCAATGGAAATATCTTTCCCAGGACCCAGTCAAGAAATTTGTTCAAGATTGGGGGTACTGAAGCACCCACAGAGCTGGCTCCAGTGGCTTGAATGTGTTGTGTGTGATGTGTGACACACGGGAAATAGCTAGGAATGACCCTATCATTTTGGAGTCAGGGCCATCTAGTTAGCGGCAGCAGCATGGGCCAATGAGAGGAGGTGTCAAAATTTACACGGTTAAGTGCAGGGATGGGCAGCCTTTATACCCAGAGAGCCCACATGAATGAGTACCGTACTATCCCTGGCGGGCCAAAGTATTATTCAATGTCAGAACTAGAAATGGACAGAGCTCTATAGACCACCTGTGATAAAGTAAAAACTTAACTAAAAAAGGATGGAATCAAACTTCTAGAGTGGCTGTTCCTGAAAATATTTGCCAAAATACAGTTTGCCAAAAACTCTGGTTAATGATGGTTTCTGTATATACATCTCATGGTCTCATGGACCCCACCAAAAAACCAGTCCTAGGTATGCCACTAGTTCAACAAAGCTGCATTCTGCTGTGATTGCACCCAAAACATCACTCGCTGGATCCATGAAAGAATGGTGGGTGATAAGAGGACTACTCACTTTAGCCTTTGGCCCTCCCCACTTTAATTTGGTTTTGCCTAAGTTTGTCTTTTGGGGGTGTGGGTGCACTCAGCAGACTTAAGGTGTCCCTGTTTCATCCTTTTTCTTTTCTTCTGCTTTTCAACTTGCCTTCCAGTAGTAGCAGTCTATGTATTGGTCTGTGACTACTACTACTACTTAACATTTCTAGAGCGCTACTAGGGTTACGCAGCGCTGTACAAGTTAACAAAGAAGGACGGTCCCTGCTCAAAGGAGCTTACAATCTAAAGAACGAAATGTCAAGTTGGGGCAGTCTAGATTTCCTGAGTAGAGGTGTAGTGGTTAGGTGCCGAAGGCGACATTGAAGAGGTGGACTTTGAGCAATGATTTGAAGATGGGCAGGGAGGGGTACAGGAAAAAGCTGCCGCAGTGAGGGAAGAATGACTGGGGCTTTGGTTAATTGCCAGCAGGAATACTAGATACTGTTTAGAGCAGATATTAATGAACATTAACGCATTACCTTTTATATCTTACTATTAAAAGAGGCCCGTTTCAGAGCAAATGAAACGGGCGCTAGCAAGGTTTTCGTCGCCAACACCCCCCCCCCCCCCGGCCAACCCCTTCGTTGTTCTGCCATTGCTCTGCCCCCAACGTCATGACGTTTGACGCGAGGGCGGGGCCCGGTGCGATTTCCCACCCCCCCGCCTCCCTGCCTCCCTCCCTGCCAACCCCTTCGTTGTTCTGCCATTGCTCCGCCCTCAAGGGCAGGGCCCGGAGCGATTTTGGTGGCTTCACCACCACGAACCTTTTTGAAGGAAGTCAGAGCTTGGCTTCACTGACGTCAGTGTCCTCAGAACGTTGAGGGCGAGTTTTATTATAGTAGATGCCTGAAATGAACTGTTTATCCAACTTATTTTATAATTTACCTTAACATTTATGAACTTTAGTGTAACAATACTTTGTATTACTCATTCCGGAAATGGCGATCGCCAATACGGCATAATGTAAGCCACATTGAGCCTGCAAAAAGGTGGGGAAAATGTGGGATACAAATGCAACAAATAAATAAATCCTTTTTTTTTTCTTTGTGATACATATGTAACCTGACTCCACCGCAGTTCTGGACACCAGCTAGCTCTTAAGGTTGGCACCGGAAACCAGGGTAACAGTAAAAGGTTTAGGTCTGCTTCTGAGCTGGGCGCAGGCCAGGGCCGGACTTGCTCCGGTAGGCCGTAGGTTGTTGAGCTAGGTATTTATTGTTTACCTTTTTCTTTGTTAGTCCGGGAGCTAATAAATTTCAGTCTTGCGCAAAGAAAATACTCCAGTCTGGGTATTAAAAACCAAACACGAACTTTACTTTAACTCTGCAATAAGCAGTGCATCCAGACTTTAGGTATTCTGGAGGCAAACAATCCTTCTTTTAGTATCAACAAATCAGATTGTATTCCAAACAACCTCAAATTAGAATAAAATTAGCTAAGTGCCAATTCAAGACTTGGGTGTGATTTAGTAGTCCATTTGTATGCCCTCCCGTGGAAGGTGGTGGAGATGAAAACGGTAACAGAGTTCAAACATGCATGGGATATGCATAGAGGAATCCTGTGCAGAAGGAATGGATCCTCAGAAGCTTAGCTGAAATTGGGTGGCGGAGCAGGTGGGGGGAAGGGGGGGTGGTGGTTGGGACGCGAGGATAGGGGAGGGCAGACTTATACGGTCTGTACCAGAGCCGGTGATGGGAGGCGGGACTGGTGGTTGGGAGGCGGGAAATACTGCTGGGCAGACTTATATGGTCTGTGCCCTGAAAAGGACAGGTACAAATTCAATTCAAGGTAAGGTATACACATATGAGTTTGTCTTGGGCAGACTGGATGGACCATGCAGGTCTTTTTCTGCCGTCATCTACTATGTTACTATGTTGTAAATCCTAAAGTATGCACATATTTACAGCTCATCCATAGCCGGTGGTGGGAGGCGGGGCTGGTGGTTGGGAGGCGGGGATAGTGCTGGGCAGACTTACACGGTCTGTGCCCTGAAAAGGACAGGTACAAATCAAGGTAAGGTATACACAAAAAGTAGCACTTTCAGTTTATCTTGTTGGGCAGACTGGATGGACCATGCAGGTCTTTTTCTGCCGTCATTTACTATGTTACTATTACCCGTCCCTTCCAGGTGAACAGTCTAAGGCTGTGCCTGTTGCAGTCGTGCAAGAAGGTATCTCCACTATGGATCAGATCTCCCTGTCTGTCTACCAGGGGCGTAGCCAGACCTCGGTGGGAGGGGGGGCCCAAGGTGGGAGGGCATGGTTTAGCCGCCACTCCCCGCAACTTTGGACCGCAACCGCAAACCCCGCCGCCGCCTCGTCGCCGCATCAGGTACCTTGTTTGCTGGCAGGGGTCCCCAATCCCCGCCAGCCGAAGAGTCTTCAGCGCCGGTCGACTCCGGCACCTTCGTTGTGGGATCATCTGTTTCTGACGCCTTACGTCCTGCAAGGGGCTACATGCATGGTGCAGGACGTAAGGCATCAGAAACAGATGATCCCACAACGAAGGCGCCAGAGTCGACCGGCGCTGAAGAAAACTCTTTGGCTGGCGGGGATTGGGACACCTGCCAGCAAACAAGGTACCTGATGCGGCGGCGGGGGGGGGGGGGGGCTCAAATGTAGAGGGGGGCCAGGGCGTAATCTGTGGGGGCCCATGCCCCTGTGGCCCCACGTAGCTATGCCCCTGTTGTCTACTCTCCCCCAAAGGTGTACTCTTGGGACTATTGCCTTTAGCTTCGAAAAGGACCCTTCCTTGTTCCATCTCCCAGGCTGGGCTCTACTGCTTCCCACCAGGTATGGGGAGGGTCACTAGATCACCAGGGTAGATCTGTGCGGGGGGGGGGGGGGGGAGGGAGGGTCCATTGGACTACCAGAATGATTTTGCTGGGGGGGGGGGGGGGAGGGTGGTGCGGGGACCACCGGTGTCTTTTGGGAGGTGTGGGAGCATGGAGACCACTTCAATTATTTTTTGTTGGGAGGCACAGAGGCACAGGAGGTGCGGGGTTCATCAGACCACCCGGGAATTGTTGAGGGGTGTTGGCAGAGTCCACTGGACCACCAGGGAATCTTCAAAATGTAGGAAGCACAAGCAGGCTGTCTGCTTGTGCTTCCTTCCTCACCAACAGCTCCAGAACAGTCGTAAAGTTTACTCTTTAAAGCTAGGCGTCTGGGGCTGTTCATCGCACAGAATACTAATGAGCTCATTGTAATACATTTGCAGGGGGTTCTCGGGGGCTGCTAACGGCACACGTTAGAGCCACGGAAAACCTCTTTGTGCATTACTTGTTAAACAACGTTTGCTTGAGATTGGCCACAACCAGTCTAAAGCGGACGTTCCCAGTATGGTGAGCTTTGTGTATCGAGTCCTTACTGTGTTAGGCCGTAGGGTTTTAAATCACACTTTTGCCTCTTTATTCTCTTTTCTTTGTTAGTACGGGAGTAAATAAACTTCACTGTCGCACAAAGAAGCCACTGCAGTCCAGATTCCGTAAACCAAAACGAACTTTGCTTAAATTCTGTAATGGGCTGTTCATCCAGACTTCATGTATATTTTGGAAGCAAACAACTTTTTAGGTATCCAACAAGTCCAATTCAAATTGAGGTTAAATTCCAGTTCAAGACCTTGGTGTAATTTGGTAGTCCGTTTTTTGCAAATCCTAAAGTATGCACGTATTTACAACTCTTCCAGTCCATTACCCATCCCTTCTGGGTGAACAGTGTTAGGCTCTTCCTGTAGCAAGCTATTGCCACTATGGATCAGACCTCCCTGTCTGTCCACTCTCTCTCCCAAAAGTGTACCTCTCAGGGCTACTGCCTTTGGTTCTGAACAGGTTCTTTCTCTGTTCCTACTCCCAGGCTAGGTTCCACTGCTTCCTACCTGGAACACTCCTCCACATCATAATTAATGTTTGTACTGGCAGAAACCTCCACTTAGTTCAGCCGTAGTTTATTGAGCCCATCCAGGACAACCCCTCTCCTCAATGGTCATAAGTACATAAGTATTGCCATACTGGGACAGACCAAAGGTCCATGAAGCCCAGCATCCTTTATCCAATAGTGGCCAATCCAGGTCACAAATACCTGGCAAGATCCTAAAAAAACTACAAAACATTTTATACTGCTTATCCCAGAAATAGTGGATTTTCCCCAAGGCCATTTAATAATGGTCTATGGACTTTTCCTTTAGGAAGCCGTCCAAACCTTTTTTAAACTCCGCTAAGCTAACCGCCTTTACCACATTCTCTGATAACGAATTCCAGAGTTTAATTACACATTGAGTGAAGAAAAATTTTCTCCGATGGCGGGGTAGAGGCACCCAAAGACCATGTGCTCTGCATAACAATAACTTTTATAAATTCCTTAACACCCCCCTCCCCTGTCATTCAATAACCAGAAAAGTTTTGCTCAGCACTCCTATAAACACCCCTCTTGGGGTTGGGTTTCTCACTCTCCCTTTCCAACCCATTTCCCCCTCCCCCCCCCCCCCCCCCCCCATTAACTCTAGGGAGGGTTTTTTCATCAGTATAGTAATCCCCATTATAAGGGGGGATTTAACTTATTTAGACAGGATGGTGGAGATCACTGGTCCTTCATTTTTATTGGAGGCAAGGCTGTCGTTTGAGGCCCTGGAACCTGTTTTAAAATAGGCCTGAGGAAGGTATAGGTGGTACAGGGTTGTCTGTGCTCTATCTTCCAGAGGTTACAATGTTAACTTCTCATTACCAGTTTCAATTGATAGAAATCTCAATGCAGTAAGACTGGACTTAGTGGTAAAAAACACCCAGATTGATAAGAGGAAAAATCGGTGATTATTTTACACAAAGTTTGGGGAAACCAGACGATCATAAAGTATGAAGAAATATAACTGGAGAAGGAAATGTACTCAGTACAAATGAAAATAATTTTTATATTTTTCTCACAATTGGCCTAATTTAAAAAAAGAATTTCTAAGCTCTGACAAATTACATCCTATGAACTGAGAAGTATCATATATATGAGAGAGAGAGAGATGTTGACTTATGGGGTGTGGTTCATTTTTGTCATGGTATGTACACGGCTAATCATTTAGAGACACTGGCTCCCCTCCCCCAGAGATTATCTTGTAATTACCCAGGTCTCTGACCAGAAAGGCACAATTCTGCTATTTTCCTATAGATTTGGGCCTCTTGTGGCCAGGCCTCCTGTATTTTTGCAGTTACTATGATGTTTTCATATCCTATACCCTTCACCACCACCTCCTGACTCTGTTCCTTCCACCTTGCAGCTTTGTGTCTCTATGTATTTATTTATCAAATTTTAACCCATTTATTGCATAGATGGGATGCAGTCAATGCACATTCAAATGTAAAAACACATACATAAAACATACTACTTATATTGGATATCTAAATATAACCTTATCATTGATAGCAGATAAATCGTGCAACTGGTTGTGTAAAAAGGAACCAATAGCAGAAAAGGCAGCATCCCTTGTGAGTGCATAATTCTGTTGTAGAGCAGTGTATAGTACCTCATGCTTTGTCTGGTACTGTTTAAATCCAGGCCATGCTTGTTTTAATCATTCCTAAAATAAATAGCTCTCCGATTCCTTATTTGTCCTGTTTGTCTGTCCCGAGTAGATTGTAAGCTCTGCTGAGCAGGGGCTGTTTCTTACGAGTTTGTGTACAGTGCAGTATACGTCTTATAGCGCTGTAGAAATTAGTTGTAAAATCCAGACTTGATATTTGTGGAGCTGTGATTAGAGCCCAGAAGAGCACAGCTTCGTCGGCATGTACTCACAATGACCTTCTCCTGACTGCTGATTATGGGGATCTCTACTTCCTACTTCAGGCTCCTCTTTTAGGATATGTGATATTAGAAACGGATATCAGTCAGTTCTGGTTTTATACATAGTAACAGAGTATATGACGGCAGATAAACTCATAGCATAAGGTATGATTCGGTACAACATGATCTTGATTTGGCCTTGCCATTTTCAGGGCACAGGACAAATCAAGATTCATATCCAAGTACAAATGTAATCCTGTTTTTAATACATAGTAACATAGTAGATGACGGCAGAAAAAGACCTGCACGGTCCATCCAGTCTGCCCAAGAAGATAAATTCATATGTGCTACTTTTTTATTTGTACTGTCCTCTTCAGGGCACAGACCGTATAAGTCTGGCCAGCCCTATCCCCGCCTCCCAACCACCAGCTCTGGCACAGACCCTATAAGTTTGCCCAGCACTATCCCTGCCTCCCACCACCGGCTCTGGCACAGACCGTATAAGTCTGCCCAGCACTATCCCCGCCACCCAACCACCAGCCCCGGCACAGACAGTATAAGTCTGCCCAGCACTAGTCCCGCCTCCCACCACCAGCTCTGGGACAGACCGTGAGTTTGGCTTTGGAAATACAGTTCTTTATGGAAAGGTGGGGGGGAAGATATGGCTCGGTGAGTCAGCTGGTAACCTGGCCTCCCGTCTTTGCACAGAGGCTTCTCCCTATCTGATTCTTCCTGTAATTCATGGGGGTCTCGCCCTGGCACCCTCTCATCTCCTGTCTGCTCTAATCCTTTCCATCTGATGTTTAACTCTCTCCGGTACCATGCAGATCTTACACTTCAGGCTGTGGAGCCTCATTTAGAATAGGATTCTGTTATAATTTCATCTCCTGGTAACATTTCCATTTTATTGCCCTTTGGACCTTGAGAGCTGTGCTGCTCTAGGCTCACTTTGCATGAGACACCTGGCAGGTGTATAGGGAGAGGAGTAATCTGTCAGATCTGAGAGAGGCTTGAAGCATGTATGTCTCTTAAAATGAAAAGTGAAACCAGACGAGTTCAATTTCTAGTAACTTAAAAATAACCTCTGTGTTCTTCATGCTCCTTACCATTAGCCAGTGGTTAAATGGAGAGCTACATAGGAAGCCTCCCTTCAAGTTTTTTTGTGCAGTTCTAGGGCTTACTCCCATGGAATTCGATCACCATTCTTCCCTAAGGACTCTGCTTGCACCACCTTCAGGGCGTGGCAAAGTAAACGTATGTATTTCTCCATTATAGGTCACCCACAGAACTGCAGGGTAAATCAATGCAAATAGCACCTTCTGCTCCATTTTGCACATTGCACTGAATTTATTTTCACTGTGAGACCATCTTAACCAAGTACTTTGAAAGGAAGGCTATAATCCTAACTAAGCTAGACTACTGCAATGTTATCTACCGTATTTTTTGGACTATAAGACGCACTGGACCACAAGACGCACCTAGGTTTTAGAGGAGGGAAATAGGAAAAAAAAATTCGGACTATAAGACGCACCTTTTTCCTCCTCTAAAACCTAGATGCTCTGGTGCATCTTGTCCAAATCCCTCCCTCCGAGTTCGGGATCTCCCTTCCTCCTGCCCCGCCGAGTTCCGAGATCCCCTGCCCTCCTGCCCTCTGAGGTCTAAAAGTAATTTTACCTAGTCAGGGATGCAGCGAAAAGCATGCAGGCTCAGCACGTCACTCCTCCCTTCTGTCTCTCTCAGCTCTCTGGTCCCGCCCTCAAACAGGAAATGAAGGCGGGACCAGAGCTGAGAGACACAGAAGGGAAGAGTGAGTCCTGAGCCTGCATGCTTTGCGCTGCAGCCCCGACTAGGTAAAATTACTTTTAGACCTCAGAGGGCAGGAGGGCAGGGGAACTTGGCGGGAGGGCGATCCTGGAACTCGGAGGGAGGGCGGCCTGCTAAATTTCTCTACCTTCGGACTATAAGACGCACCCCCCATTTTCCTTCCAAATTTTGGGGGAAAAAAGTGCATCTTCTAGTCCGAAAAATACGGTATTTAAAGTGCCCTAAAAACCTAATATACAAACAGACAACACAAAACACAGCCATAAGACTAATCTATAGTCTGAAAAAATTCGACAGGTTCTCTCACCTATATGCCCAGCTACACTGGCTACCAGTAGAACCAAACTTATCTTTAAACTCTGTTGTTTTGTCTTTAAAATCTTTCAGGCCTCAATATACGTTCTCTCTCATCACAACTCTGCAGTCAAACTACAGGACAAGAAACTCTCTAAAATTATCCTTCCCATCCTTTAAAGAATTTCGATTTTAGAGACTTTTCTCAAGCCTATTCTTTTACCAAGCCGCCAAATTCTGGAGCACCTGACACCAATCAACATCAACTGCTACACTGGAGGATAGAATAGCAAACTTGGATTTGCTGAGGCAGACAGAGGCTTATAGTGGAGTCCTACAGGGACACGGAGAAATCTCGCCTCCAGTGGCAACCTCTGTGTTGCCAGGGAAGAGAAAGGTCGTCTGAAGGGAGAGCACCACTGTGGAGAGACAGGAAGTGATCCTGTAGCCAGGACCTGCCCTCCAGGGGGTGCAATATCCTCTCACACAGAGGATGTATCTCCAAGGGCTTCTGCCTAGGAGGGACAGGTTCGGATGGCCATTGTAGTTGGAGATTCGATCATTAGGCATGGTGGACATGAGGGTCACTTGCCTGCCTGTTGCGAAGGTGGCAGACCTCATGTGGCACCTAGATAAGATTTTAGACCGGGCTGGGGAGGAGCCTGCTGTCTTGGTACATGTGGGTACCAATGATATAGTAAAATGTGGGGGAGAGGTTCTGGAAGCCAAATTTAGGCTCTTAGAAAGCTCAAATCCAGAACCTCCAGAGTAGCTTTCTCTGAAGTGCACCCCATCACACACACAGGGCCCAAAAGACAGGCACAACTCCGTAGTTTCAATGCATGGATGAGGCGATGGTGCAGGGAGGAGGGGTTTAGATTTGTAAGGAACTTGGGGAAGGGGAAGCCTATTCTGGAAAGATGGGCTCCACCTTAACCAGGGTGGAGCCAGGCTGCTGCATCATCATTTTAAAAAGGAGATAGCAGCTTTTAAACTAGAAACTGGGAAAGGCCAATTTGTCCCTCAAAAGTGCATGGTTCGTAACAAGGTATCTTTTAAAATATATCACTAAAACAGGAAAGATGGCATTCCAATAGCAAGTTTGCAGTAGAGACCATAGTAGACTAGGTATCTTTAAATAAAGATTTTCAAGATTGCAAATTATCACTGTCAACTATTACTACTATAAATCATTGCTGAGCAAGTTTGTAAATAGGAGCAAACATTGTTTGAAATGTCTATATGTAAATGCCAGAAGCCTAAGAAATAAGATGGGAGAATTAGAATATCCTATCCAATAAAACGCACCTCCAACGTTCTGAAGTTGACTGCGTGGCTGTCTGGCTGAGGCATTCGTGCGCTGCTCTGCTGTAAGGCTACTGAACGTCACGTAGTTCCAGGAACGTCAGCTGCAGCACTGACCAACCACACAAGGCCCCGCCCCTGCCGCCCTCGCCACAATGCCACGCCCCCCCCCAAGTCGCCGCCACCAGGCGTGCAGGCTCGGCCCTTCTCTCTCTGTTAACTCTGGTCCTGCCCTCATTTCCTCTTTCTGCAATGAAGGAGGGACCACGCAGTCAACTTCTATGTTTGTGCAGCGCTGCGTATGCTTTGTAGCGCTATAGAAATGCTAAATAGTAGTAGTAGTAGGACCAGAGCTAACAGAGAGAGAAGGACCGAGGCTGCACGTCTTTAAACGCTGCTTTCCTGTTGCGAGTGCGGCTGGAACTGGGAGGGAAGGGAGGAAGGGAGGGACGATGACCCTAGAACTGGGAGGGAGGGGGACCCTGAAACTAGGAGGGAGGGGGGAGGGGCGGGGCGACCCTGAAACTCGGAGGGAGGGAGGGATGGACGCGACCCTGGAACTCGGAGGAAGGGGGGGGGGCGACCCTGGAACTCGGAGGAAGGGGGGGGCGACCCTGGAACTCAGAGGGAGGAAGGGGGGGCGACTCTGCAACTCGGAGGGAAGGGAGGGGGATGACCCTGGAACTCGGAGGGAGGGGGGCCCATGGCAAACACACTCACATTCTCACACACACACACACTGTCACAGACACACTCGCACCCAGTCTCACTCTCTCTCTCTCTGTCACACACACACACACTGTCTCAAACATACACACTCCGAGGAAAACCTTGCTAGTGCCCGTTTCATTGTGTTCAGAAACGGGCCTTTTTTCTAGTATTGCAATAAATGAAAAGATAGATATAATAGGCACCTCTGAGACCTGGTGGAAGGAAGATAATCAGTGAGACACTGTCATACCAGGATACAAATTTATATTGCAGTGATAGGGTGGGTCGAATTGGTGGAGAGGTAGCATTATGGGCTAGATTCTATATATAGCGCCTGAAAAATCTGCGCAGTAAAAAAAATGCCTATTTGTATTCTTTAAATTACGCCTACATTTTATAGAATAGGCTTAAATTTCTGCGCAGTATATAGAATATGCTGAGTGCCTCTCCATGTGACCAAATTTGGTCACGTTCATTTAGGCCATGTTTTACTTGGCTTATATCCCGACTCCTATATTAGGTGCAGAGTGGTTGTATTCTATAATAATGTGTATAGATTTTAGAAACGCCCATTCCTCGACCATAGCTACACCCCCTTTTCAACTGTGTGACTTGGAATTTATGCGCACCACATTGCAGAATACGCTTAACGAGTTGTGCTTATAAATCTTAATGCCAATTAGTGCTGATAATCGCTTGTTAACATCAATTGACAGCTCTGATTAAATAGTTAACCAATTAAGTTACACATGCTATTATAGAATACGCTTCGATTTCCATGCAGAAATTAAGGCTCGATATACAGAATTTGGGGTATATGTTGAGGAGGACCTTGAATTGAATAGACTAAAGATTCTGCATGACATAAAACACATCTTGGAATCCCTATGGATAGAAATTCCATGTGTAAAGGGGAAAAGGGTAGTGATAGGAGTGTACTACCATCCACCTGGCCAGGATGAACAAACAGATGCAGAAATGCTATTAGAAAGTAGGGAGGCTAACAAACCGGGGAACACAATAGTGGGTGATTTTCATTACCCCGATATTGACCGGGTAAATGTAACATCAAGGCAGCTAGGGAGGTAAAATTCCTTGAAAAAATCAAGAACTGCTTTATGGAGCAAGCTGGTTCAGGAGCCAACAAGAGGAGGAAAAATTCTAGACCTAGTCCTTGGTGGAGCATATGATCTGGCGCAGGAGGTAATGGTGCTGGGGCCACTTGATAACTGTGGTCATAATATGATCAAACTTGATATAATCTCTGGAGTAAGTACACACAAGAAATCTAATATGTTAGCATTAAACTTTCAAAAAGGAGACTATGATAAAATGAGAAGAACCCAGGTTTAAAAAAAAAACCCAAACCCTTGGAGCAGCTGCAAAGGTCAAAAAATTTTACTTCGGTCATGGATTATGTTCAAAAATACCATCCTGAAAGCCCAGACCAGATTTGTTCTGTGTACAAAAAAAGGAGGAAGGAAGGCCAAACGAGATCTGGCATGGTTAAAAAGTGAGGTGAAGGATGCTATTAGAGCTAAAAGAAAATCCTTCAGAAAATGGAAGGAGGATCTGACTGAAAGTAATAGGAAACAACACAAGGAATGGCAAGTCAAATGCAAAGCTCTGATATGGAAGGCAACGAAAGACTTTGAAAAGAAGACTGCATTGGAGGCAAAAAGCACATAGTAAAAACTTTAGTTATATTAAAAGCAATAAGCCAGTAAAAAAATCAGTTGGACCTCTAGATGACCGAGGGGTAAAAAGGGACACTTGGAATACAAGGCCATAGCAGATAGATTAAACAAATTCTTTGCTTCGGTCTGCACTGAGGAGGATGTGGGAAATATACCAGTGCCAGAAATGGTATTCAGTGCTGATGAGTCGGAAAAACTGAAACAAATATCTGTAAATCTGGAAGATGTAGTTGGACAAATTGAAGAGTAGCAAATCACCTGGATTGGATGGTATATATCCCAGAGTTCTGATAGAATTGAAAAATGAACTTGCAGAGCTATTGTTAGTAATATATACTTTATCTTTAAAATAGAAACATGATGGCAGATAATGGCCCATTCAGTCTGCCCTTTCTCAGTGACCACTAACTCTTCCTTTTCCTAAGAGATTCCACATGCCTGTCCAATTCTGACACAGTCTTTGTCTCCACGACCTCCACCGGGAGGCCATTCCACACATCCACCACCCTTTCCAGGAAAGAGTATTTTCTTACATTCTCCTAAGTGTATTTCCTCTTAACTTCAGAAGATACCAGAAGATTGAAGGGTGGCCAATGTAACATCAATTTTTGAAAGGGTTTCAGAGATGATCCGGGAAATTATAGACCAGTGAGCCTGACATTGGAGCTGGGCAAAATGGTAGAGACTATTTATAAAGAAGAAAATTACAGAGTATATGCATAAGCAAGGATTAATGAGACAAAGCCAACATGGATTTAATCAGGGGAAGTCTTGCCTCACCAATCTACTACATTTTTTTGGTGAATAAACATGTTGATAAAGGTGAGCTTGTCGATATTGTGTATCTGGATTTTCAAAAAGCATTTGACAAAGTACCTCATGAAAGGCTCCTGAGGAAATCGGAAAGTCATGGGATAGGAGGTAATGTCCTATTGAGGGGTTAAAAACTGGTTAAAAAGTAGAAAACGGAGAGTAGGGTTAAATGGTCAGTAGTCTCCCAGTGGTCTGTGCTGGGACTGCTGCTTTTTAACATACTTGAGTTCTAGAGATGGGAATAACTAATGAGGAAATTAAATTTGCTGATGTCACAAAAGTTATTCAGAGTTGTTAAATTGCAAGAGGACCTTATGAGACTAGGCATCCAAATGGCAGATGACATTTGATTGTGAGCAAGTGAAAGTGATGCATGTGGGAAAGAGAAACCCAAGCTATAGCTACATGATGCAAGGTTCCACATCAGGGGCGTAGCTATGTGGGGCCACGGGTGCTTGGGCCCCCGTAGATTTGGCCCTGGTCCCCGCTGCCAACCGGCCGTCGGGTACCTTTGCTGTGGGGGGGACCCCAACCCCCACCAGCCGAGGTCCTCTTCGGCCACCGCGTTGCTGATCTGCAAAGCTTCGTTCTGTTTCTGTGAGTCTGACGTCCTGCACGTACAACGTGCAGGACGTCAGATTCACAGAAACAGAAAGAAGCCTTGTAGATCAGCCAGCGATGTGGCTGCGCTGGAGAAGAGGACTTCGGCTGGCGGGGGTTGGCGTCCCCCACCAGCAAAGGTACCCGACGGTGGCGGGGGAGGGTTGTTGGTGGCGGGAAGGGGGGGTCGAAAGGGTTGGTGCGGGGGGGGGGGGGGTCACAGGCAATGAAGTGCTCTTTATTTCAATTACGATTAATCCATTCTATTCGATCACTCTTAACACCCTTCTGCTTTGACTGTTTTGGTACATTCACGAGTCATATCTCAAACTGATTACTCTAATTCTCTCTACATAGATGTCTTAGACTCAGAGTTCTGCGTTGTCTACAACTAGTCCAAAATACTGCTGCTCTCATATCACCCCACTCTTGAATAATTCCCATTTGTCTTCCTTGTATCGCGTATAAACTACTCCTTATGGTTTACAAAACTTTAGCCTCAACAGAACCCCCTTCTCTCTCTATCATTTGCTGCTCCCCTATACTCCTGTACGCTGTCTCCGCTCTCTTGACGAAAATTTGTTCATTGTTCCAACTTACACAACAGCTTCAACATGAGCACACTTGTGCCTCCATTTTGTTGGTACAAGGACCATATCTATGGAACCTTCTCCTTTTTCCGTGCGGAATCGGACCTTTAAGACGTTCCTATTCAAGGAAGATTTTAGTTAGTTTTTTTTCCTTAGTAGAGTGCCTGGTTGTGTCCCTTCTTATCTCACTGTCATCTGTATGTGTGCATATATTATCGCTTACTTTATATTTATGTTTCAACGGTTTTTATTGATGAATCAAAAGACAACAAAAAACAAAAATGTAAATCCACCTTCACACATTAATATCAACACAACATTGCAACATTCGCGGTGGCAACATAACAGATATACCCCTCTGCTTACAGTCATCATACTTTCAACATTTCTATCCCCCCTCCCTCGATTATACTCTATATTCATGTTTCAACAGCTTTTACTGATATTATACAAGTAACAATTATCTTCGATGTTTTAAGAAAACACTTCCCTCCCTCCCTGTCAACCTTCTAACATAGTATATTTTAAAACTTATATGTTCCCCCATTCCACATCAAAATCCACCATTCTTGAAATGTTCGTGAGGAACAGAATATTACCAAACACAAAAAAAGGTGCTGAACTGTAAATCAAACAGTAGAATCCCTCCCTCCCCCCCCCCTCTACCCCCCACCCCTTGTTGAGAGATATTCAGACTTCCAATTTATTATCACAAAGGATGGTCTGAGTTCAGTATATGTCTAAAGCGAGTTCACCACTAAACTGCGCCCCTTAGGAGACAGACTGTGAATATATGGCCCCCAAACCTCCAAGAATCGCCGCCGCCGCCCAGGGGAGCCTCCCACCCCTCTTCTCTCAAACAACACAAACTCGTGTAACTTGTTGCGCCAGTGCCAGAAATCCGGAGGGGTCTCTGCCACCCATTGGCTCATCACCAGCCTCTTACCAATCAAAAAGGCCTTCCGAACCAATTGACGGGCCGATCCCTTCTGCAAAAGAAAAGCTTCATGTTTGTCTAACAAAATTCCCATCGGAGAGCACATGATTCTCAAGTCCAAAAGATCCGCCAGATATTGAGCAATGGAATCCCAAAAGTGTCTCACTTTATAGCAGCTCCACAAACAATGAAAAAAAGAGCCAGGAACCCTCCCACACTTCCCACATAAGGGTGTATCAACTCCCCCCATCCTAAATATCTGAGCCTTCGTTAAATAGGCCCTATGAAGAATGCGGTATTGGCACTCTCTAAGCCCTGCATTTCCCGTCAAACTCCGTATCCTGGCCGTCAAAACATCGAAATCCAAAGAAATATTCGGCTTCTCCAAATCTCCTGCCCATCTCTGTCGAATATTCTCCCGATCCTTGGGCGCCAAAAACTTTCCTAACACTCTGCACAGCCCTGAAATAGAAAGACGTGCACTTTGTACCGAATGAAAAAACTGCCTCAAAAGGCGACAGTGTCCAGCTCCCAGAGCCTCCGTCTCCAGGGAATCCACGTAGTGTTTTAACTGGGCATAGGCAAAAACACCTCCCATATCATATCCCAGTCCCAATGCTCCTAGGTTCAACATGCAACCTTGTCGATTCAACACATGCTCCAACCGACTTATCCCCTGTCTCGCCCAGATCCGAAAAACTGCATTCTCCAAACCCGGCCGAAACAGCAGGTTACCCTGAATAGGGAGAAGATCTGAGGTGCATCTACTCAGGCCAAACATCCGCATCATATCTCTCCAAAGCGCTCTTAGAGGGAACACTAATATACTGGAACGCAGATCAGGGGGAAGTGACTTACTGGGAGCCTGCAAAAGAAAATGGAAATGGCACGGTGCGTAATATTGGCTTTCCAACTTCCTCCAAGTGTAATCATCTCGCGCCAGAAACCAATCTCCAAGATACCGCAGGAGGCAAGCCCAATTATACCTCCTCAAATCCGGGAGTCCCAGGCCTCCTTCCCTCCAAGTCCCCTGCAGCATCCATAATGGCAATTTTGCCTTCTTACCTCCCCAACAGAAACGCCTAATCAACTTGGTCAACAGGGTCAAATCTCTTGTTTTCAAATAAACGGGCAACATATGTAATAGATATAACCATCTAGGGAACTCCACCATTCTGAATAACTGAATCCGCCCACTAAGAGATAATGGCAGATGCTGCCAAGCACGCAGCCTCTCCGTTGTGGCTCTCAACAATCTAGAAACATTCAAGTTATACAATTCTGAGACTTTCATCGAAATATGTAGGCCGAGATACTTAAAAGACCCCGGCGCCCACCTAAGAGGGAATCCCTCTCCCCATGTCCGCCTTAAGTCTTCCATCGAGGATAATGCCATTGATTTACTATAATTGAGGCGGAACCCCGCAAAATCTCCATATTCCGTAAATAGTTCTAAGAGAGCCGGCAAAGAAGAGCGCGGTTCTGTGAGATGTACTAGCAAATCATCTGCAAAAGCAGAGAGCAGGAACTCAGAATCTCCTATCTGTACACCTCTAATCTCCGGGTGTTGCACCACCTCCCGGAGCAGAGGATCCAGGGACAAGATGAACAAAAGCGGAGACAAGGGACATCCCTGCCTCGTCCCTCTATAAATCCGGAAAGATCTCGAACGTTCTCCATTTACCCACACATAAGCACTCGGCTCCGAGTATAGGACCTTGATAGCCTCTAGGAAAAAGCCCCCAAAACCGTAAGTACGTAAGACAGCAAACATATACGACCAGCTGACCCGGTCAAACGCCTTTTCCGCGTCAAAGCTAACTAAAAGCGACGGAAGGCGTCTCCGGGCTACAACTTCTAGAGAGGTCAACAAGGATCGAACATTTTTCACGGCCGTCCTCCCCCTTACAAACCCCACCTGGGACTCTTCAACCAGGGACGGTAAAACTAAGGCTAATCGATTGGCTAAGATTTTTGCATATAACTTCGCATCCACATTAATTAAAGAAATGGGTCTGTAAGATGCAGGGTCCACCACATTCTTCCCCTCTTTAGGTATCACAACAATCTGGGCCTCCCGAAATGTACCCGGGCACGTCCGCGTAGACACCATTGAATTAAATAAAGTCAATAAAGGCCCCTGAATCTGGTCATAAAATTGTTTATAAAATTCTACTCTATAACCATCAGGTCCAGGAGCTTTGTGGGAAGTACTCTGCTGTAAAGCCAACATCAGGTCCCCCTCTGTAAATGGTGCATTCAAACATTCCCTCTGCCTATCCGAGAGGCCAGGTAAAACCAAGTTATCCAAATACAAATTGCTATCCAATACTTCGTCTCGATCCGAGGCATACAACACCTCATAAAACTTACCAAAAGTGTCCGCAATATCCCCATCCTCTCTCACCATCCTCCCATCCCCAGCTTTTAATTGAGACCCGATTGATCCCCTCCTTCCTACGAACCATCCTAGCCAACATGCTTCCCGCCTTATTACCATACTGGAACAGACGGTATTTATAATACAACTGGGTCTTGGTCGCCCGCTGGTGTAAGAGCTCATTTAATTCTTTCTGCGCCTCCAATAAAGCCACTTTACATGAGGCCGTAGGTGAGTGCCCATATTTTCTCCGTAGCTTCTGGACCAAGCCTCCCAGACGAACAATTTCCCTGTCCCTCATCCTCTTCTTATGCGTAGAGTAAGAAATAATATCTCCTCTTAAGACAACCTTTGCTGTTTCCCAAAACAGAGCTGGTTGATCAACATGAGCACCATTATGATAAACATAATCCTCCCATTTGCCCAATAAGTGTCTCTGAAATCTCGGATCTCTTACCAACTCCAAGGGGTATCTCCACATCCAATTACCCCGGCCCTTCAAACGATCTTCCAGTGTTAACCATATCAAAGCATGATCAGAAACTGCATATGGGCCAATCTCCGCCTTCTGCACCTTAGAAAATAAAGAATTTGAGACAAACAAATAATCTAGGCGGGACTGAGAACCATGTGCCCTTGAGAGATGGGTGTAATCCCTTTCAGACGAATGTAACATCCGCCATACATCTACTAGTGCCAGGGCTTTACAAAAAGAGGACAACGCTTTACGACTCCCCCCCGGATTCTGGCAAGCTGGAGTGGAACGATCCATGAGAGAGTCACATACCAAGTTGAAGTCTCCACCCACAATCAATTCTCCCTCCACGTGTGGAGACAGCCTCCTAATCAGATCCTGAAAAAATTTTTCATTAAACACATTGGGGGCATAAACATTGCATAAAATTAAAGGGCGGCCATTAATTTCCACCTTGGTCAAAACCCACCTACCCTCCGGGTCGGCCCAGACGGAGCTGATCCGAAGCGGGATGCTTCTCCGAAAGAGAATCAGCACCCCTGCCTTCCGACCCACCGCCGGGGCTTCTACCAAAGACCCTACCCATCCTCTTTTAAATTTAGCATGTTCTCCGGAGGAGAGATGTGTCTCCTGAAGCAAAGCCACATCAGCCTTCTGTCTCTGTAGTTCCTGCAAAACTTTAGTTCGTTTAATAGGGGAGGAAACACCCCCCACATTCCACGAAACTATTTTAAGTGAACTCATAAGTCCAGTAATCATATATTTGAATAACAATGTTAGGTTTATCAAATAATGAGAGAGAAGGCCCCCCAGCCCTTGAGCCTCCCCCCCTTGACCATCCATTCCAATCATTCTTCTTCCCAGTTCCTGTCAAATATCTCCACAACCCCTCCCAACCCCTTGTCTATCCCCTGTGTAACCCTGCATAGCTCCTAAAAAAGAAGCCCAATCACGCGAGCTCCCCCCCCTTCCTATGCATGCTTCATTGTCAGTCACTCTTCTCATATCCCCATTATCCTCCCACCCGAATTTGGCTCAGGTATTCATATGGAACAGAATAATCACTTATCCAGTCCCCCTCTTGTAGGCCTCAGAAAACATAATACAAATGGCATCGCATTATATCACCTAGTGTAATAAGGTCCTTCTGAAGTATATGTCCGGGGACACCTAACTCCAGACAAACACCAGGCAGCAAAATCATGTAGTCTCATTAAATTTCAAAAGTATTTGTCAACCAGGCCGGATCATTCATGCTGGTCCCTCAGCCCTCACAGCCTGCTGCGCAAATTTCAACGCCTCCTCCACCGTATTGAAGAATTGTTGGGATCCTCTGTACCAAACCTTCAGCCGGGCAGGATAAAGTAGAGCGAATTGGATCTTTTTTGTGAATAAAAGTTGGCACACATCTCGATATGCCCTCCGCTGCTGAGACACCGCCATGGAGTAATCCTGAAAACAACGCACCACAGAGTTCTCATATTTCAGCTGCTCCACTTTTCTGAGCGCACGAAATATTTCCTGCTTATGTGCAAAATTAAGCACTTTAAATATCACCACTCTGGGCCTCTGATCTTCTTTTTTCAGGGGGCCCAGTCTGTGGGCGCGCTCCACACGTAGCGGGCCCGTTGCCAATGTCAAATTAAGTGCAGTGGGAAGCCAAGATTCCAATACAGATCTCAGGTCTACTTCTTTAATATTTTCGGGAAGACCTATCATTCTAATATTGCTTCTCCGAGCTCTGTTCTCGAGATCTTCCAATTTAGCCTCTAGGCGTTCCACCTTTTGTTTCAGTGTTTTATCTGACTGTTCCCGTCGCTGCACACAATCTTCTACATCTGATAGTCTCTGTTTTATACTGGGCGAACTCTGTCTGGATGCCACCCAACTTCTCATCTATTCCCTGCAGTTGTTCTGTGATCCTTTGTAACTTCAAGTCTACGGAAGCCTCTAGCATTAAAGATACCTCTGCAGCTACCTCTGCAGCCCACGCGGAGCTCACCGTCGGAGGACTCCCGCTCCTTGCGTCCGCCATCTTGGATTCGGGGATCCGGCTTCTCGTCCCCTCTTTCTTCCCCGATTTCGCTGCCATCCGTCTTTTCCTGCTCGCGCTCTACCAGCGCCAAGGTTAGCTAGGTGTTTCCCCTGTATTTCGGGTGAATCACTGCTTTCGTCGCCGCGTTTTATCGCTGTAACAATTCGGGCAGGGAGGGAGCTCTGCACGACGACAGCTACCTTCTAGCCGTGCATCACGTGATCTCCGCTTACTTTATATTTAATTATAGTGTAAGCTACCTAGATGGTATTTCCGACGGGCAGATTAGTAACTTGAAACTATTGAAAATGTGATCCTGAAACAGCACCCTCCACTGGCAAGAATGTAGATGGAGGACTCCTTCACAGCTTACAGCAGGGGTAGGCAACCCAGATTCTCGAGAGCTGCAATCCAGTTGTGTTTTTAGAATTTTCCCAGTGAATATTATTAATTTGAATTTTGCTCACACCTTTTTCAATAGTAAATGCAATGGATCTGTTTGCATTTAGTGGAGGCAGTGCATGCAAATAGATCTCATACATATTCATTGGGGAAATCCTGAAAACCTGACAGGGTTGTGGTCCATAGACCAAAGTTGCCCATCCCTGGCTTAGAGGGAACATTGCTGACTTTCCCCACTGTTATCCAGATCATGCCGGTGCGGTTTGGAGGGTGGGGCTAAGGTGGAGCCAGGGGTTGCTCAGTTGCCAGTCAGGTTTTCAGGATATCCACAATGAATATGCAAGAAAGATTTGTATATAATGGAGGCAGTGCATGCAAATCAAGATGAAGCATATTCATTGTGGATATTCTGAAAAGTTGACTGGCAAGGGGTGCTCCAGGACTGGAACTGGGAAACACTTGCTTTATACCATATAGTAGCAGATGACGGCAGAACAAGACCTGCACGGTCCATCTAGTCTGCCCAACAATTTAAGCTCATATGTGCTACTCTGTGTATACCTGACCTTGATTTTGTTTCTGCCATTTTCAGGGCACAGACCGTAGAAGTCTGCCCAGAACAAGGCCCGCCTCCCCCCCCACCGGCTCTGCCACTCAATCTCGGCTAAGCTTCTGAGGATCCCTCATATAATCAATGTCTGTATTCAGATACAGCCTGGTGCTGAATATCTGGGTTTAAAATCCCATGGTAGCTGGCATTTAAAAACTGCTGATGGCTGTGAGCTGATGCGAGTTATTTAACTCTCTGCTTTTTTTTTTTCTCTCTCTAATGTAATACCTGGAACAAGGTACAATAGAAAATTAATCAAAAGCAAATCTGTATATCTTGAGCATGTGATTAAAAAAAACAAAAACCCTAGAGGCAAGTGCCTGGTTAAACCCTGCTAAGCAGGTCAGCTGCTGATATTCAGCAGCACTTAAATGGATAAAGCCATTAAATATCACTGCTAACTGGTCATTTCCCTAAGTGGCAGGGGTAGAGGTGGTCTTTGAGTGGTTAGTGGATTGAATAATTGCCACTCAGGATGTAGGTGAAGTTAGGACAGCAAAAAGGCTGCATTAACTGGATACTGGTCTGAATATCGTCTAATGCACAGTTAACTTCTGGGTTGCTGCACTAACCCGGAGCTCCAGTGCTGGAGGCAGGACGTGGCTTGGCATTGAATATCCGGGGTTAATCGAGCCTTTGGCTGTGAGAGGCTTACGAGCTGTTCTCCGTCACGGGCTAAATATTGGGCCCCAAGTTTTCGAGGCCTCTTTGAAAGTGATGAGATCATCGAAAAGGCTTATGGTAGAAAATATTTCAGATAATACTGCAACTCTACGTGAAAACCATTTGACATGAACTAGATTGTCAGCCTACTAGGGACAGAGAAAGTACCTGTAATATAATATGTAAACTGCTTTTACCTTGAGCTACTACTGAAAAAGGTGTGAGCAAAATCTAAATAAATAAATAAAATAAATAACCTTACCTAGACAGTTTTCATTACCTTGAGTGAGTGAACCTCAGAGTCTCACTCTGGGATTGTAGCACAGTTAAATCACAAGTCAGGAATCTTGGAATACAGCTCAATTCAACACTTACTCTGATCCCTCAGTTACAAGCAACCTTCAAGAGCAGTTTCTATCACTTGCGACAATTACGCTGCCCGTCTCCTTACATTGAGAAGGCAAGCCTTGTCTCAGTTGTGCATGCCATGATAGTATCAAGACTGGATTATTGTAATGCACTGTAGACTGGTCTGACTACAAAGGGTTTGCACCAGCTCCAATTGATTCAGAATGCTGCAGCAAGATTAATAGAAGGTTGTAAGCGACATGACCACATCAAATCAGTTCAATTCCCTCTGCAGCTCCATGTGACCCTGGGCAAGTCACTTAGCCCTCCATTGCCCCAGGTACAATATACTTAGCCCATCAGGGACAGTGCAAGTACCTGTATAGTATATGTAAACCGCCTCGATTCGTGCCTCGATAGAGGCAATATATCAAATTGATAGAAACTTAAACTTTTTGCATAAACTTCATTGGCTACCAGTACAGCACAGAACCAAATTTAAAACTCTGTTTGACCTTCAAGGCCCTTAAAAGAAATGGCCCAGAGTACTTGAAGAACAGGATCTCCCTCTACACACCTTCAAGATCACTAAGGTCCTCCGAAGGAGTTTCCCTAACCACACCCTGTACAATGTGATACCTGCAAGTGAGCCTTCTCCGGAGTAGCTCCCACACTCTGAAATGCACTCCCTGAACAAGGGCTTCGCTTAACACAAGACTATCTCTACTTCAGGAAGCAGATGAAAGCTTGGCTCTTCAACCAGGCCTTTAACAGAAGGGATAAACTCAAAGGAATCCTGTTTAGAAGGAATGGATCCATGGCATCTTAGCACAGATTGGCAACACCTGTAATGGGGAAGCAAAACCGGTGCTGAGCAGACTTCTACGGTCTGTGCCCTGATTGTGACTGAATAGATATTTTTTTTATTTGTTGCATTTGTATCCCACATTTTCCCACCTATTTGCAGGCTCAATGTGGCTTACAATGCTCCGTTAGGGTATTCGCCATTCCGGAGTGAGGAGAATACAATTTGGTATTACATTGAGAACATTAAAAAAACAAAAAGCGTAATAGAATTAAACAGTTATGCAAGCAAATATTGGAAGAATTCAGTTTAGAATATAGGGTACAGACTATAAGTCGTGCAGCAGAAGTTTGAACAGATTGAAGGGGAGAAAGGTGGCTTAGTGGGAGACCTGTGTGAAGCAAGTTGCAATAGTCTAAGTTAGAAGTGATAAGTGTATGGATGGGCTGGAGTGTAAATTTGAAGGAGTTTCAACGTTAGCTTCAGAACTTTTAGTACAAGAATAGTGCTGGGCAGGCTTCTACGGTGTGTGCCCTGAAAATGGCAAGGCCAAATCAAACTTGGGTATACATAGTATCGCATACCATGTAAAATGAGTTTATCTTGTTGGGCAGACTGGATGGACTGTAGAGGTCTTTATCTGCTGTCATTTACTATGTAAATGACACCAGCTGCACATAGTACAGCAGGACATGTTTACCCATGACGTTCAAGCACCTTTCTGACCTCATTTGTAACTCTCTTTAACTAGTCCCTTCTCTTCTTACTCCGTCTATATGTTCCAGCTTTGTGTACACCCTGTGCTGTCCATTAAAATGTTTTATTGTGTTGACATTGTAATGTAGCATACTATGCCACACTTTGTATTGTCGTTTGAATATTTTTACAGCTGTAATTGTCTATTTCTTATGTTTGACTTATTCTTGCTGTACACCGCCATGATTGAATTCCTTCAAAAAGGCAGTAAATAAATCCTAATAAAAAATAAAATTTGACGTAATTGCTTAGGCAATGAATTCCATCTGGTAAGTACATTGGTAGGAAAATCCAGCAGTGTGAATAGTTTTATATTTGAGGAAAGTGTGATACAAAGTCTCCGGAGGATTTTTTTTTGTTTTTATTTAGCATTAACGATAACTTTTCAAGTACTTCTGCACTTGGAAGCTTGTGAAATGTGTGGATGTAGTATATCTGGATTTTCAGACACTGTGATAGTTTCTTTGAGAGGCTCCTGAGGGAATTAGTCATAAGCAGAGAGGCGGTGTGTTGTGAATTAATAGCAGGTTTAAGGCTAGGAAGCTATTTCAGTGAAGAGACGTAAATAGTGGAGTGCCCAAGGGGTTTGTACTGGGATGTGTTTAACTAATTCATTGATGATCTGGAAAATGGAGTACTGAGTGAGGTGATTCATTTGCAGATGACAGCTGTTCAGAGTAGACCGTGTGGAGTTGCAGGAGGGTGTTGGGAAAGGGCCATCTAAAGGGTAGATGTAATTTTAACATGGACAAGCAGAAAGTGATGCACATGGGGGGGGGGGGGGAATTGTCTACACAATACTGGGTTCCACATTGGGCATTACTGTGCTGGAAAAAGACCTGGAAGTCACTGCACATAATACTGTGAAAATCTTTAGCTCTTAAGCGTTAGGGATTATTTGGAAAGGAATGGAGATCAGTGCGTACATTTTGGTTCTTAGTCTGATTATGGAAATTGGCTTGTCTTCCACTTCAAATGTCCCTTTAAGGCACCTGCATCTACTGGAGAACATTTCTCTTAGGCTACACAGAAAAGTGTTTTTATCACTGTACTTTTGACCACCCATCCTTGATACCCCGTCAGTTGTTATAGGATCAGATTCAAGATTTTGGTCCCAGCCCTTTGAGCTTACTGCACTGGGTAGCCTAGATCAAATTCTTTATTGTCCTACTGGATTTCTTAGCCTTCTTGCTGTCATTGTGAATTAGAATTGCATGGGGACAGAAATCTAACCCATCCCTGCCCGTCCCCACCGCACAGTCACCTTGATCCTCCCCCCCCCCCCCAAAAAAAAAAAAAAAAATTCTACAAGCAGTGAAAATTCTTCCGTACTCTGCTAAATACAAAATTAAAAAAGATGCACATTTTAAAAAGCAAACATCCATGAGCAGCACGTCCCCCTCTCCTCTCCGTCTCCCTTCTATCCCATATACTCGACTTCCCCCATTTCCCTTCTCCCCACCATGTATGTCACTCTTACCAATCTTTTTTCCAGCTCCCCTCCCTCCCTTCACTCCTTTTACAGCCCCCCCCCCCACATGACTCCATCCATCCACCCACCTCCTCTTCCCTCCAGCACTGAGACAGGGTAAACGTTCCTCAATGCATCCTGGTGGTCTATTGGCCTCTTCTGGGCAGGGAACATCCCCACTCTTTCCTGTCCGCTGCAGCTGCTTCATCAAAATGGCTGCTGAGACTTCAAGTGGTGGCCTCACAAGACTTGTTCAGTACTCTGGCCCAGGACCTTGAAAATGAAGGTAAGTTACTGGTAGCCAGGGTAGTTTTGCTAATCCTGACCAGGGGCGTATCTGAGGTTCGGTGGTAGGGGGGGCCAGGGCCAGAGTGAGGGGGCACATTATAGCCCCTCCTGCCGCCGCCATTGCCGACCCCCCCCCCCCTGTCGCCGTCACCTACCTTTGCTGGCGGGGGGACCCCAACCCCCCGCCAGTGGACGTCCGCTTCCTCCTGCCTTTAAAAATATTCCATCAGCTGGCGGGGGACCCCAACCCCCGCCAGCCAAGCAGAGGTCTTCAAGTTCTTCTTCGTTCTCCGTGGCGTGCTGTTCATTCAGAGAGCTGCAATCCAGTTTCGAAGTCTGTATGTGCAGGACGTCAGACTCACAGACTCTGTTTTTAAAGGCAGGAGGAAGCGGACGTCCACTGGCGGGGGGTTGGGGTCCCCCGCCAGCAAAGGTAGGTGGGGTCCAGGGTGAAATCTGCGGAGGCTCAGGCCCCTGTGGCCCCACGCAGATACGCCCCTGATCCTGACTCTTGAAGGTGGTTTGAATGTCAGAGGTCTGTTAATGAGAATTAATTCAAATGTTTCAGATTTAATAAGCTGACCTAAAATCCTCCCTCACACTACCCACAGAAGCACGAGTTAACTTTTTACTCTGTCGGCCCATGCACTGAATCCTCAATGTTAGAATACCAACTGGCTGATATTCAGATTGGCATATCTGAACTTCGGCGGTAGGGGGGGGGCAGAGCCAGAGTGAGGGGGCACATTATAGCCTCCCCCTGCCGCCGCCGCCGCCATTGCCGATCCCCCCCCCCCCCCCCCCGCCGCCGTCACCTACCTTTGCTGGCGGGGGACCCCAACCCCCGCCAGCCGAAGTCCGCTTCCTCCTGCTGCTGCCTTTAAAAATATTCCTTCAGCTGGCGGGGGACCCCAACCCCCGCCAGCCGAGCCGAGGTCTTTGAAGTTCTTCTTCGTCCTCCGTGCTGTTCAAAGCTGCTGAATCCAGTTTCGGAGTCTGACGTCGCTGCACGTTGTATGTGTAGGACGTCAGACTCACAGAAACAGAGTCTGTGAGTCTGATGTCCTGTATGTACAACGTGCAGCGACGTCAGACTCCGAAACTGGATTCAGCAGCTTTGAACAGCACGGAGGATGAAGAAGAAATTAAAAGAGCTCGGCTGGTGGGGGTTGGGGTCCCTCGCCAGCAAAGCTGGCCCAATGCGACGGGGGAGGGTTGACGGTGGGAGGGGGGGTCCAGGGCGAAATCTGCGGGGGCCCAGGCCCCCATGGCCCCACGCAGATAAGCCCCTGTCAGAATGCTTTAACCAGTTACATCATTTGTTAATAGCTATCTGGTCATTTTCAGCGGCACTTAACAGGTTATTTTTGCTGAAAATGACTGGTTAACGCCGAATTCAAAAGCAGCTAACTTGTGGGTGTTTCAGGGGCAGCGTCAGGTTAAGTTCCGATATGCAGTCCCTCGCTACATAAGTGAACTGCTTAAGTTTAAGCAGTTTGACTTATGCGGTCAAGGGCTGAATATGGATTTGGCCGGCTAAGTGTTAGCAGGATGAACCCCCCCCCCCCCCCCCCCCCCCCCCCCCCCGAATAGCCCGGACAGGGCTCGTCATTGAATATCCAGGAATAATTTATTTTTATTTATTTGCTGCATTTATATCCCACATTTTCCCACCCATTTGCAGGCTCAATGTGGCTTATAATATAATACAACAACAATCACATTGATGGTATAAGAAAATCAGAATATAGAATAGCAGATAAGGTGCATAAAATCATGGCAACCATATTAACGGTGTAAGAGTTTCAGCATTGTTGCTGTTAAGGTGCATAAGAAAATTATGTATATTAAGAAGTGGGTAAATGGATAAAACATAACATAGTGATATCAGGAAAATATATAATCAGTAATTAGGGTGTAAATTAAGATAAATTAGAAATCCATTATAATTGTAACTGGTGAAGTTTAGATGTCAGTTTCTTATGGGGGATCTTTTTTGTACGTCTTTTTGAACAAGTGAGTCTCCAGCGACTTCCGGAAGGTCATCAGGTCGTGTGTTGTTCTCAAGTCGGCAGATCGTTCCATAATTGCGTGCATATGTATGGGAAGCTAGATGCATGTATTGATTTGTATTTAAGTCCTCTGTAGTTAGGATAATGGAGGTTTAAGAAAGTGCGTGATGAGCTTTTGCTATTTCTCTCTGGCAGATCTGACATGTAGGAGGGGGCATCTCCATAGATAATCTTATGAACTAAGGTGCATATCTTGAATGCAATTTGATCTTTCAGTGGAAGCCAATGCAATTTTTCTCTAAGGGGTCCAGCACTTTCATATTTCGCCTTTCCAAAAATCAGTCTGGCTGCGGTGTTCTGGGCAGTCTGGAGTTAATGCCAGCAATGGGCAGCAAAATGCTCGGCTGAGTATCGGGGGGGGGGGGGGGGGGAGTGTTTAAATGTTTAGCTTGTGTGTGTGCTATTTGCATCTGGGTTTAATAGCTAATGTTTTAATTACCATTGGTTTTAAATAAACAGTGCAATGTCGGCATCTTCTTCAAATATTTGAATGTCTGCATTAATCTACATCACAAAAAAAATTCCCACAGAAAATCTATATAAAAAAAATTGAAACTCAAAATGTGGACCAAGATACACATTACATAAATGCAGTTTCAGTACACATAGCTGTCTGCATGTCAGGAGGAAAGGGACCTCTTCAGAAAGCGCAAAGAGTTTTAATGCCACTATTTCCCAAGTGGCTTAAAATAACTACTTTTAGCACCAGTTCAGTCACTGGTCCCAGAAAACCTCCTACTAGCCCTTATAACTTTCTTTAATTTCTTGCTGGTTTCTGTCTGTTATTTTTATATCTTTTGATTAAGCAACTTGTCGCTGATCTCTCCTTAGAAAAGCTAATTTCATACAAGATGTATTTTACTGTCTATCTTTCTCTCAATGTTGTTGCATAAGTTTTTCTTAAACAGTAAACTTGGTCATCTTGTTTGCTCAGGTCTATTGTACGCCATAAGTTCATCTGAAAGCAGCAATACCACATTCAAATAACCGGTGGCACTTATCTTAGCAGAATTCCTATGAATTAATCTAGAAACAAAATCTTTTCCAGAGACGGGATGGTGGTAGAACTAGAGGACATGAATTGAGGTGGCAAGGGGGCTGACTCAGGAATAATATCAGCAAGAACTTTTTCACCGAGAGGGTGGTAGATACCTGAAATGCCCTCCTGCTAGAGGTGGGGGAGATGAAAATGGTAACGGAATTCGAAAATGCGCGAGATGAAACACAAAGGAATCCTGTATAGAAAGCATGGAACCAATGAAGCTTAACGGTAATTAGATGGCAACGCCAGTAATCGGGAAGTAAAGCTAGTGCCTTGCAGACTTCTATGGTCTGTGACCTGAAAATGTTAAGAACAAATCAAGATCAGATATACATATGTAGTATCGCATCATACCTTCTACTGAGTTTATCTTGGGCAGACTGGATGGATTGTACAGGTCTTTATCTGGCTATTCTTACATTTTAAAGCTTTCAGGCTGGGCCTTCCTATCTTTGCTCTCACTGTTCCCTATTCACCAGCAAGAGTTCGCCAGTCAATCAACTCTCATCGTCTAGTCCTTCCGAGTCCCAAATTTGCCGTCTTGGATCTACCAGACATAAGCATTTTCTTCTTTTTATCACCACACAGTTGGAATAATCTTCCCCTTCTTCTTTGTTAGTAACCTGTCTTTTTTTTTTTATTTTTTTTTATTTTTAAATGTGAACTGAAGACATGGCTTTTATTTTTATTTTTTTTTTGTTACATTTGTACCCCGCGCTTTCCCACTCATGGCAGGCTCAATGTGGCTTACATGGGGCAATGGAGGGTTTAGTGACTTGCCCAGAGTCACAAGGAGCTGCCTGTGCCTGAAGTGGGAATCAAACTCAATTCCCCAGGACCAAAGTCCACCACACTAACCACTAGGCTAATCCTCCACTAGCAACATTCCATGTAGAAGCCTGGCCTTGCAGCCGCGCAGGCTTCTGTTTCTGTGAGTCTGACGTCCTGCACGGCTGGGCTGGGCAGACTTATACGGTCTGTGCCAGAGCCGGTGGTGGGAGGCGGGGCTGGTGGTTGGGAGGCGGGGATAGTGCTGGGCAGACTTGTACAGTCTGTGCCCTGAAGAGGACAGGTACAAATCAAAGTAGGGTATACACAAAAAGTAGCACATATGAGTTTATCTTGTTGGGCAGACTGGATGGACCGTGCAGGTCTTTTTCTGCCGTCATCTACTATGTTACTATGTTACTGTCGCTTTCACTTCTTAGGTGTGTGGGAGGAGGTCACGAACCACTGGGAGATTGAGGGGTCATGCCCTCATACTTTCAGTGGTTAGCTGCCCAATCAGGGCACCTTTTTGTACCCTGGACTTATTGAAACGGGTCTAGATTAAAACGTCCTTCGTCTTTGCCTTGGTTGTTTCTTCCCGATCCATTATCGCTGAAAGATGTTCTGAATGTTCAACAAGGCATACTGCAACGACCCATCATATGAACTTTAACGCAATACTACTTTCTCTTATCCCGAATTGTGATCTCTTTTATACTTTTGATTAATCTACTTTGTCACTCTTGATCTTTATGTAATACCACTTGTATCTCTCACTCTGGAATGGCGATCGCCATGACGGAACAATGTAAGCCACATTGAGCCTGCAAATAGGTGAGAAAATGTGGGATACAAATGCAGCAAATAAATAAATTTTTGGGCATGCCCTAGGCCTGCTGAAAACATGCCTCCAACACGCCCCCTTTGCTATTTGGATGTGCTGCAGTGTAAAACATCAAAATTCTGCCTTTTGAAAATCACGATTTTGGCCATTTTGAGACATCCATCTGTTTCAAAAATGAATACCATATTGTATATACACAAGAACTTAAAAAGGCACACAATATACCTATGAATTAAAATGGTTTGTGGGCACTTAGGGCCCCGTTTACAAAGGTGCACTAGCGTTTTTAGCGCATGCTAACTGTGTAGACACCCACAGGAATATTATGGGCGTCTACACAGTTAGTGGCCGCTAGTTTTTAGTACATAAGTATTGACATACTGGGACAGACCGAAGGTCCATGAAGCCCAGCATCTTGTTTCCAGCAGTGGCCAATCCAGGTTACAAGTACCTTGCCAGTTACCAAAACAGTGCAATACATTTTATGCTGCATATACTAGAAATAAGCAGTGGATTTTCCCCCAAGTCCATTTTAATAATGGCTTATGGACTTTTCTTTTAGGAAGCTATCAAACCTTTTTTAAACCCCGCTAAGCTAACTGCTTTTACTACATTCTCTGGCAACTAATTCCAGAGTTTAATTACGCATTGAGTGGAGAAATATTTTCTCCCATTTAGTTTTAAATTTACTACTTTGTATCTTTATTGCATGCCCCCTAGTCCTAGTATTTTTGGAAAGAGTAAACAAGCGATTCACGTCTACTCATTATTTTAGAGACCTCCACCATATCTCCCCTCAGCCGTCTCTTCGCCAAACTGAATAGCCCTAGCCCCTTTAGCCTTTCCTCATAGGGAAGTCGTCCCATCCCCTTTATCATTTTAGTCACCCTTCTCTGTACCTTTTCTAATTCTACTATATCTTTTTTTGAGATGCGGTGACCAGAATTGCATACAGTATTCAAGGTGCGGTCCATTCCTTTCCTAATAATACCTAACATTCTATTTGCTTTCTTAGCTCCTGCCGCACACCAGTGCGCCTTTGTAAACAGGGCCCTTAAAATATTTATAGGCACCTAAATGAGCAGCCTGTACGTTCACAAATGCACATGCATACTCTCTATACTTGCCCTTTAACTCTTAGAGAACTATTACTTTGTGGCAGGCTGGTTTTTGAACCACCAACAACCACCACCACAAAAAATAACGGCAAAGTTAAAAGTTCTCTCAATACAAAAAGTGTACAACTCAAACATATAAAGAGAACCACACAGATCCCGCTTGTCACGTCTGTGAAAAAGAGGAGGAAAAGGACCTCCAGACATTGCAAGATGTTATAACTGCCATTTTAATTTGTATCTACTCAGCACATCTTTAGCATTCACTCAATCACTGGTCCAAAAACCCTCAAAATAAAGAACTTTAATAATAACACTGTTCAGTTAATTTCATTGTGCTTATCTTTTCTTTTGTACTTTTTATGTATTATTCAGAAATCTTCAAAGCAGCATGAGAATGAAATTAGCCAGGCACTTATCTGAAAGGGAAGATCCTGTTAATGATTGTGGAGCCATCACTTTGACCTTGATTCCTCTAGTGCCTAGCGGTGATTGAGTGAATGCTAAAGATGTCCTGTGTAGCCACAAATTAAAGTGGCAGTTATAACATCTTGCGACATCTGAGGCCCCTTTTTTACCCTTTTTTTTTCAGAGAAGAGACAAGTGGACCTGAGAGTCTGGTTTTTAAATCCTATACTGTCACTGTACCTGGAGAGGAATAGAGACCAGATTGTACATACCAGAGTAGCAGCTTGAAAGCTGCTTGGTGTTCAGAAAGTTACTACAGTTTGTTAATCAAAAGCTAGAGACTCCAGGAGGTCCTAATTCAGGCGACCTCGTGGTCCTTGCAGTAATTTCATTTTTGATGCACGTCTGCTAGGTGAGCCGGAAAATATTTTTTATTTTCTGGCGCACGGGTGGTAATCGTCATTCAACGCACGTAGACCATTACCACCAGGTCAATGGCTGGCAGTAAGGTCTCAGACCCAAAATGGACGCGTGGCAAATAGAGGCTTTTTTTTTTTTACAGGCGTGCTGAAAAATGATTCTGCACGCCCCCAAAACACACGTCTACACTACCACAGGCCATTTTTCAGCCTTCCTTTGTAAAAGGGCCCCCAAAATTGTCTGTAACATCCAGAGAAAGACCAACCCGTGAGATGGAAGTTAATCTTGTCCTGTGCAAAAATGGATGATCTAACATTGAGAAAGCAATGCCAAGATTGCTTTCCCAGTTAGCTGTGCTGTGCATCCACAGGAGATTCTCTTTATTACTGAACCCTGCTGAGTACTTGGCATTATAATTTATGCTTGCAAGCTTCAACCTCTGAAGCTTTCATTAAAAAAAACAAAAGAAACCATTCTGTTTTGTTTTTTAAAGCACATGTTCTTTCCAAACATTTTAACTGGGACAGTCACTGAAGCCCAAAACCTAATGCACCAGAGTCCCAGAAGAATACATAGATAAGGAAACATGTTAAAATACTTTCCTATGAAATTTCCCCGGGCATACTGTTTCCTGTTCACTTTGCACCAAATTTATTTCAATTAGACAATACAGACTTCAGCGCCTGTGTCGAGTGTAGGTGGAATATAATATACACAGATTTGAAATTCCAATCTGTATTATTTTGTGATCCTACCAAAAACAGCCTTCATCCCCTAGAACCCCTCCCCCAAATGAAATGGTTGGGTTCAGAAGGGCAAACTAATCTTGCTGAAATTAGCCATTTAGACCTTGGAAATGTTTGTCCTTTGAGTCTCTCCTTGCTTGTGGCCACACCTGCCTTTAGAAAAGGATGCCTGGCTGGTATATTAAAATTAACACGTGATGCCAGGTTGTTAGGGCTGGGTTCAAATGCCTGTAAACTTAAACCTGCTTCTGTCTGGCACATTGAAGATTCAAGTTACTGCATACCATGGGTGGTGAGACAGGCTTAGCCTGTCCCCAGTAACCTATATAACACAGAGCATCACTGCCAGCATATAAATGATTGTAAATATTTCCTGATGCAAACTTATATCATAGGTCTCACAGATAGCAAAGGGATGTGAAGATGAAGTACAACGTGATGCCTTTCCTATATAATGCTTCATCTAACTTTGTTGTTATTCTTTGTTACTGATAAATACTAGCATGGCCGATCTAGTCTGCCCAGAGAAGCAGCCAGGGTTGTACCTACATGCAGAGGTATATAAAATAATGAGTGGAGTGGAACAGGTGGATGTGAAGCGTCTGTTCACGCTTTCCAAAAATACTAGGACTAGGGGGCATGCGGTGAAACTACAGTGTAGTAAATTTAAAACAAATCGGAGAAAATCTTTCTTCACCCAACACATAATTAAACTCTGGAATTCGTTGCCGGAGAACGTGGTGAAGGCGGTTAGCTTAGCAGAGTTTAAAAAGGGGTTAGACGGTTTCCTAAAGGACAAGTCCATAAACCGCTACTAAATGGACTTGGGAAAAATCCACAATTCTAGGAATAACATGTATAGAATGTTTGTACGTTTGGGAAGCTCGCCAGGTGCCCTTAGCCTGGATTGGCCGCTGTCGTGGACAGGATGCTGGGCTCGATGGACCCTTGGTCTTTTCCCAGTGTGGCATTACTTATGTACTTATTACCCCTGTTTTGCCCCCTTTTTGCTTCTTTATTTTTTGTCCTTTTAAAATGTGAAATTTTTTTTTTAAGTTTTGCTCTATATTTTTATTCCATCTTCATACCATACGGGGAATGTCTGTGTTTGTTCAAAAACAAGTGGAGAAATGGAATGCTAAAAATCCCAAATTCCAAACAGTTTTCACTACAAATTGCCCAACATCATTATTACTCTTATTTGATTGTTTGAATTGTATTGAAGGAAAAAAGCCTCACTCTTGGTCAGTATAACTTTTTGATTCAAGGGACATTCACCTCAGCAGCTAAAAAAAACTTCCAATATGTAATCACTCCAGAAAATAGCGCATGGAAACATTTTATTTATCTGAAAAATAAGTTTAAGTAATGGTCCCCCCAACAGTGGCCAGCATTTTGCTAGATTCCTGCATCAGGGATAAAGGACCATCCAAGCTCTAAAAAGAAAAATCAATAAACAGTGTTAAATAATCACTTTTTTGCAAAATTAAAAAAATAACACTGTTGAAACTAAAACGGCATATTCAGTGGGGCACCCAGTTAATATCAGGCTTTCAAAGACGACTGCAGATCAAAGAACTGCTGATGTTACTTCCTTCATTTCTATCATTAAGTTAAGGTGTTATACGAATAGCATATTCATCTTACAAGATTAAAATGTTTAATAAATGTAACCATTATATATATTTTTTTTTATTTAAATCATTAAGTTCTTCCATGCCTAATTCATGTATCCATTGCTCCTCATGGCGAAACATGTTTTTACAGTCCACTCCTCGATCAAAGGCGGGAATGTGATCCACAACATAACATCTTAAAGTTGAATATGTGTGTCTCACGTCTACACAGTGCTGAGCAATTGGGGTTTCAAACAACTCCTGCGACCGCTCATCCTGAGCTTAAACTGATATGTTGTCTGCCTGATATAAATCTCCGGACAGGGCCACAATATTGCATACGCTGCATAATCAGTGGTGCAGGTAGTGACATGTTTAAGCTTGTGGTGCAAAGTTAATCTTTCAGATTAACAAACTAGGGGCCCTGTTTACTAAGGTACATTAGTGTTTTTAGCGCGCTAACCATGTAGGGGAGATATGATAGAGGTCTATAAGATGAGTGGAATGGAACGGGTCGATGTGAAGCGTTTGTTTACGCTTTCCAAAAATAGTAGGACAAGGGGGCATGCGATGAAGCTGCAGTGTGGTAAATTTTAAAGCGAATCGGAGGAAATTTTCTTCACTCAATGCGTAGTTAAACTCTGGAATTCGCTGCCGGAAAAGGTGGTTAACTTAGCGGACTTCAAAAAAGGGTTGGACGGCTTCCTGGAGGAAAAAGCCATAGAATGTTATTGAATGGACGAGGGAATACAGTATTTCTAGGATGGGCGGGACAAATTGCTTGTTCTTTTGGCCGCTGTCGGTGACAGGGTGTTGGGCTCGATGGACCCTTGGTCTGTCCCAGCATGTCGATGCTTATGTACTTATGTATAGGGATATTATAGGCACGTACATGGTTAACGCGTGTTAAAAATGTTAATGCACCTATAACGCTGCTTAGAAAACAAGGCCCTAGGTATCTAATTCCATGGCGATACCAGGTTTACTCTTGTTACATTTAACATGAATCCCACACTGATCCTTGTGTCTAAAAATTACACTGCTATCAGATGGGGGTTTTTGATATGTCTAAATCTAATCCAAAAATCTAGTAGCGAACGTGGCCATTTAAAAACCAGAGCAATGTTCAACATTTTGTTTTGAAAATGGACATTTGCTAGACATTTTTGTGCTCGTTGCTTCTATCTCTTAGAGGACCATTTTTGGACACCCCCCCCCCCCCCCAAAAAAAAAAAAAAAAAAAAAGAAAGAAGCCTTTCGGATGTATGGGGGAGCTAGCATTCTTAGTAGACTGATCCCATAGACATCTCGGCAGATCAGTGAGGCACCCTAGGGGCACTGCAGTGGACTTCACATAAGTCCCAGTTACATATCTTACTGTTACCCTCCTACATTATGTATGATGAGCCTTCCAAAATCCACCAAAAACGTACTGTACCTAACTGTACATCACTGCAATAGCCCTTTTGCCAGCAGGTGTCACCTTTATGAAGGTAGAGTAGGTTTTTGGTGGATTTGGAGGGCTCACAGGATCCACCACAAGTGTACCAGTTAGAGTGGAATATGGGCCTGGGACCCCTTCTTTAAAATGTACTGCACCGACCGCTAGGCTACTCCAGGGATCTGTTTGCTTGCTCTAATAGGACTGGCCATAACATCTGAAGCTGTCATAGAGGCTAGTATGTACTGTTTCTTTCACAGTAACCACTGGAGGAGTAAGGGGAGGGGGTCATTTCTTTATTCCTCCAGTGGTCATCTGGTCATTTAGGGCACTTTTTTTGTGACATAGCCCTGATTGAAACAAATCTAGACCAAAACTGGAGAAGTTTTGGGGGTGAGGGGTGGGGGGAGAGTCATGCCTTAATCCTTCCAGTGGTCATTTAGGTGACCTTTTGTCATGTAAGACTAGCCATACTTGGTCAGACCAATGGTCCATCTAGCCCGGTATCTGCTTCCAACAAGGGCTAGTCCAGGTCAGAAGTACCTGGCAGAAATCCAATTAGTAGCAGCATTCCATGCTATCAATCCTGGCGAAAGCAGTGGCTTCCCCCATGTCCATTTCAATAACAGACTATGGACCTTTTATTTTAAAACCCAGATAAGCTAACTACTGTTACCACATACTCCGGCAGCGAGTTCCAGAGCTTAACTATTCTAAAATATTTCCTTCTATTTGTTTTGTGTCAAAATATCTTTTACTGAGTTTTGAATACCATTGCAAGAGATATAGTCAGTGGCTGTAGGAAACATAACCAACCATATGCACAAGAACAGTTATAACACAAATCAGCCAGCCTTCAACTACTACACAGATCATCAATCTCATGTTTGAGAGCACATCCGAGGACATGGATTACTGAGACCAAGTCAGCATGGCTTTTGTGTGGGGAAATCTTGCGTGACCAATTTACTTCAATTCTTTGAAGGAGTGAACAAACATGTGGACAAAGGGGAGTCGGTTGATATTGTGTATCTGGATTTTCAAAAGGCGTTTGACAAGGTATCTCATGAAAGGCTACAGAGGAAATTGGAGGGTCATGGGATAGGAGGAAATGTCCTATTGTGGATTAAAAACTGGTTGAAGGATAGGAAACAGAGAGTGGGGTTAAATGGGCAGTATTCACAATGGAGAAGGGTAGTTAGTGGGGTTCCTCAGGGGTCCGTGCTAGGACCGCTGCTTTTTAATATATTTATAAATGATTTAGAGATGGGAGTAACTAGCGAGGTAATTAAATTTGCTGATGACACAAAGTTATTCAAAGTCGTTAAATCACGACAGGATTGTGAAAAATTACAAGAGGACCTTACGAGACTGGGAGACTGGGCGGCTAAATGGCAGATGATGTTTAATGTGAGCAAGTGCAAGGTGATGCATGTGGGAAAAAAGAACCCGAATTATAGCTACGTCATGCAAGGTTCCACGTTAGGAGTTACGGACCAAGAAAGGGATCTGGGTGTCGTCGTCGATAACACACTGAAACCTTCTGCTCAGTGTGCTGCTGCGGCTAAGAAAGCGAATAGAATGTTGGGTATTATCAGGAAAGGTATGGAAAACAGGTGTGAGGATGTTATAATGCCGTTGTATCGCTCCATGTTGCGACCGCACCTTGAGTATTGTGTTCAATTCTGGTCGCCGCATCTCAAGAAAGATATAGTAGAATTGGAAAAGGTGCAGTGAAGGGCGACTAAAATGATAGCGGGGATGGGACGACTTCCCTATGAAGAAAGACTAAGGAGGCTAGGGCTATACAGCTTGGAGAAGAGACGGCTGAGGGGAGACATGATAGAGGTATATAAAATAATGAGTGGAATGGAATAGGTGGATGTGAAGCGTCTGTTCACGCTTTCCAAAAATACTAGGACTAGGGGGCATGCGATGAAACTACAGTGTAGTAAATTTAAAACAAATCGGAGAAAATTTTTCTTCACCCAACGTGTAATTAAACTCTGGAATTCATTGCCGGAGAAAGTGGTGAAGGCGGTTAGCTTGGCAGAGTTTAAAAAGGGGTTGGACGGTTTCCTAAAGGACAAGTCCATAAACCGCTACTAAACGGACTTGGAAAATTCCAAAATTCCAGGAATAACATGTATAGAATGTTTGTACGTTTGGGAAGCTTGCCAGGTGCCCTTGGCCTGGATTGGCCGCTGTCGTGGACAGGATGCTGGGCTCGATGGACCCTTGGTCTTTTCCCAGTATGGCATTACTTATGTACTTATGTACTTATGAGTTCTTTCAGTACCCTGGTATGCCATCTGGCCCAGGTGATTTATCTTTCTAACTTGTCAGTTTGGCTCAGTACAACTTCCAGGTTTACTGAGATTTCTTTCAGTTCCTCTACATCGTCACCCTTGAAAACCATTTCCAGCACAGGTAGATTTCTTACATCTTCTGTAAAGACCGAAGCAAAGAATTAATTCAATCTCACAGTTATCGTCTTGTCCTCCCTGAGTGCCTCTTTTGCTTCTTCATGATCTATTGGTCCCACGGATTCCCTCACAGGCTTCCTGCTTCTGATGTATCTGAAAAAGGTGTTAATGAGTTTTTGTTTCCATGGCAAATTTTTCTTCTTTATCAGTGCTTTGCATCTAGCTTGACAGTGCTTATGCTGCTGCTTACTTTCTTTATTGGGATCCTTTGAAGGGTGCTGTTTTGACTCTAATAGCCTCTTTCACTTCACCTTTTAACCATGCTGGCTATTATTTGCTCTTCTTTCCACCTTTAAGACGTGGAATACATCTGATCTGGGCTTCCACGATGGTATTTTTAAACAACGTCCATGCCAGATTTAACCCTTACAGCTTCTTTTTAACCATTCTCTTCCTCATTTTCTCATAGTCACCCTTTTGAAAACTGAATGCTACTACAGTAGATGTCTTCAGTGACTTCAGAGATCAGCTCAAATTTGAACATGTTATGATCATTGTTTCCCAGCATATCCACCACATTACCTCTTGTGCCATGCCCTGCATTTCACTAAGGACTAGATCTAAAATAGCTCTCCTCCTTGTTGTTTCTTGAACAAGAAGCAGTCATTTATTACATCTAAGAATTTTACCTCCCTAGTTCTCCCTCGTGTAGCATTTATCCTGTCAATATTGGGGTAATTGAAATCACCTATTATTATTATAATGCCCAATTTGCCAGCTGTCAGGCCTGTGAATTCTTGTACCAAGTAGAGCGCTGCCGAGCCCGGTACTCAGACCAGGTTCTGCTTGACGGCCGGACAACCCCGGGTTTCACTTGCCCTGACCGTCGTTCCCCAGAGGTTGAGCCCCTAGGTGCGGGCGGCCTGCAGGGCTTACGAGATAGAGCAGGAAGCGGGGTGATGAACATGATGACAGGCAGCATGCAGGAGAATGATCCAGGTACGGGCAGAGTCAGTAGGCAGGTAGCAGACACGAGAGTAATCCAGGTACAGGCAAGGACAGGAGGCAGGCAGCAGACACGAGAGTAATCCAGATACAGGTAGAGTCAGTAACGAAGAACAAAGTAGAGAAGAAGCACACTACTGAGCAAGTAACACCTACCAAAGTTGAAGCCGAAGCAAGGTGTCTAGGGAGAGCTCAGCTGATAAAGTGCTGGTGTCTGACATCAGCAGGGAGAAGGGGCACAGCCATAGGACAAGAGCAGGGGAAGGAGGAACCAGAAGACCAATAGGAGAGAAGCAAGGGAAGCCAGGCAGAGAAAGAGCAGACCCAGTTGGGTGGAAGCAAAGCAATCAAGGAGCCTGGAAGCCAGGCAGAGAGAGAGAGAGCAGAGCCAGGTGCATGGAAGCAAAGCAATCAAGGAAACTGCAGCCAGAGAACCACCACACACACGTGGCTCAGGGCTGTGCCAGTCAAGTGTGCGTGTCGACGGGATCCTGCGCAGCCCGAGGACGCCGCTTGCGTTGAGGTAGGGGACATGACACCAGCTTTCCTAATTTCTTAGTCATGATTGAAACAGGTCTTAGTCATGATTGAAACAGGTCTAACCAAAAGAGTCTTAATTTTGGCTCTAGATGTTTTCATTTTGTTCCATTATTGCAGAAAAACATCTGTCTTTTGGTGCTTCCCATGTCTCCCCAAAACATGCCCTCAACACACCCGCTTGAACTTTGGACAAACTGTGCAGCAAAATGTCTAAAATTGGGGTGTTGAAAATTGCAACTGGAACGTTTTTGAGGGATTTGTTTTTGAAAATGAAACCCACTAGCATCTTATGATTACAATTCCTGTTACATGCTAAGTTTTTATTCATCTTGGATATTAAGTTGCTGTACGTGGTGATTTTTCAAGAAGAAGCACTTTAAGTGCTAACATTTTGTAAATACTGACAGAACTGATAGAGTTCAAACAGCTTTTCTTATTGATGTAAATTTGTTTTTGCATTGCAATAACAGCTTTTAGATTTTGGTCATTGCATTTTTCAGCTAATTTCTGGAGTGGCCATGGGAGCCACAATGGCTCCGTCAGTAGCTAATCTTTTCATGTCATTTGAAAACAAGTTGATCGAGAACAATCCATTCATGACAGCATCGCAATTATGGTTGTGGTATATTGATGTTTGTTATATGGACAGGACCTAAAAATACTTTAGATCAAATTTTATCATTGGCTAAACATGTGCCATTAGAATAGTCAGTTTACTACAGCATATGAGACCAAGATTTGATTTGGGATGTTTGAGTGAGGTAGGGTAATAAATGTTTTTTGATCATACAGTCTATCTGTCTTTCTTATACAGTAACACCTGTTTGGATTTTGCCAGTTGTCCACATTGAATTGGAATTTATTTTTCGCAATTTTTGAGATACCATTGTATATGCTTTCAGAATGCATGTCCTCTTTTCCTGATCCACAGACTTTACTGCTAATAAAGCATTGCTCTTGGACTATCTAGCACATCTGTATGCATGTCTAACTATGGTAGATGAAAAACCTCTCTCAAACAGATGCAATTGCAAATCTTGCGCTTGAACTTTGAAATCACATAGATATATTCGACGGTATCTACATTTTTTTTTTTAGAAAAATGTAAATTCTGTTTCAATGTGGGAGAATGAGAACTGGCAGAATCCAAAAAGGTGTTATAATATTAAGGTTCAGTGTTGCATTTTTTTAAAATTAACTGCCTAAAGTCAAGTGGAGTGGAGGAGTGGCCTAGTGGTTAGGGTGGTGGACTTTGGTCCTGGGGAACTGAATTCGATTCCCACTTCAGGCACAGGCAGCTCCTTGTGATTCTGGGCAAGTCACTTAACCCTCCATTGCCCCATGTAAGCCGCATTGAGCCCGCCATGAGTGGGAAAGCGCGGGGTACAAATGTAACAAAAAAAACAAACAAAAAAAAGCCATCAAAGCAGTGTACACTACAATAATAATCCAAAGGAGGAAATAGAAATGCAATATAATAGGAAATAAACAGATTCTCCAAGCCTGTTGTGCCTCGCAGGACCACATGATCAACAGCAGTCCACATGCCCCCTGGGCAGACTGGGTAGGCCCTATGGTCTTTATCTGCCTACACGTTTCTATGTAACAGTTGCATATATTTTGAAAAATGGCATTATGTGTATATAGAAACAATGAATAATGTAGACAGATAAAGGCTATATGGCTTATCTAGTCTGACTCACCTCGTGCATTATGCCACATAGGTATTTTAACGACTTTCTCATATTTCCCCTCTCCTGTCTTTCTTCAAAAGTTTACTTGTTGAGATCTTTATCTGTCCCCATATGCTTTATGATGACCACTGTGGAAAAACCTGATAACTTACTGGAAAGTCCGCAATCTCTTCAAGCCCAGGCATGCTTTTATACTGAAGTTCTGTCAAGGCAAGATGCTAGACTGAAGGATGTAGAAGAACCAGTTTGATTTTCCAAACTGGGCAGAATGCTGTGCTTAAAGGAAATACGATAACTCTGAGTAAGTTTGAAAGGTTTGAGAGCAATGAGAGGTGTTTAAACAATATACTATCACTGTTGGAAATGCTGAAGAAATATCTTAAGTTAAAGATCTTTATGGACGGTATGACACTCATTATTTGAGCTTACTTTGGTGAAAGAGGTTGTGGCCCTAATGAAGATGGGGGAAGGGAAAGGAAGTTGTTTGTTTAAATTTGACAGACACTTTAGAGAATTCCCAGTTTGGGTTATCTAAAGCTACCCGCACCATTACGTTTGCCTTAGATTCCGACGTGTTTGGGTTCTACATTTACATTTCTGCTCTAAAGATATCTATTGGGTCACACAAAAACCAGGGGACGCTCAATGAAATTACATGGAAATACTTTTAAAACAAATAGGAGGAAATATTTTTTCACTCAAGAAATAGTTAATCTCTGGAACTCGCTGCCGGAGGATTTGGTAACAGCAGTCAGCATACCTAGGTTTAAAAAGGTTTGGACACGTTCCTGGAGGAAAAGTCCATAGTCTGTTATTGAGATAGACGCTTGGCTATGGTGATCATTCAAGCATAAAACTACTGCAATTTTATTTAAATTAAGAGAAGGAGATTGATAAATGAGGAAATGCAGTTACAAAAAACCCCCTAAAAAATAGTTTTCATGGCCAAACGTTTGCATGAGCTATGGACATTGTATTTTAAATGATTTTTTTAGAAGACCAGATAAAAAGTATATTCCATGCACTAAAAGAAGGTTAAAGACGATCTGACAACTGCCAGCGTAGTTTAATAGTGAGGGGAAAGGTAGCTGAAGCCAAAAGAGCATCTTTCAAAAAAATGGAAAACTGATTAAAATGAAGAAAATAAGAATGAGCATAATCACTGGCAAGTTACGTATAGTAACATAGTAAATGACGGCAGATAAAGATCTGTATGATCCATCCGTTCTGTCCAACAAGATAAACTCATTATACATGGTATGCGGTGCTCCTTCTGCCTCGCAGCACCTTATGCCTGGAACAGACTTCCTGAGCCCATACGCCATGCGCCCTCCCTGCCCATTTTCAAGTCCTTACTCAAGGCCCATCTCTTCTCCCTTGCTTTTGGCGCCCAACCACCTTCCCCATTCCTGTTACCTACACTGACTACGTAGTCTGTTACCGTTAGATTGTAAGCTCTCTTGAGCAGGGACTGTCCCTCCCCGTGTTTAAACTTGTACAGCGCTGCGTAACCCTGGCAGCGCTATAGAAATGCTAAGTAGTAGTAGTATATGTATAACAGAGTTTGATTTGTCCCGGCCCAGTATTGTTCTTGTACTAAAATTTCTGAAGTTATCATCGAAGCCCCTTAAAATTTACACTTCATCTCATCCATATCTATTCAGTCACGATCAGGGCACAGACCGTAGAAGCCTGCCCAGCACTGGTTTTGCTTCCCAATTACTGCTGTTGCCACCCAATCTCCACTAAGATTCTTTGGATCCATTCCTTCTAAACAGGATTCCTTTGTGTCTATCCCACGTATGTTTGAATTCTGTTACCATTTTAATCTCCACCACATCCTGCGGGAAGGCATTCCATGTATCCACCACCCTTTCCGTGAAAAAATTACTTCCTGACATTACTCCTGAGTCTGCCCCCCCCCCCCCCTTCAACCTCAATTCATGTCCTCTGGTTCTACCACCTTCCCATCTCCAGAAAAGGTTTGCAGATTAAAAACCTTTCAAATATTTGAACGTCTGTATCATGTCACCCCTGTTTCTCCTTTCTTCCAAGGTATACATGTTCAGTTCGGCAAGTCTCTCCTCGTATGGTTTGCAATGCAAATCCTAAACCATTTTTGTAGCTTTTCTTTGCACCGCTTCCAGCCCTTTTACATTTTTAGCAAAACAGAAATAAGGTAGGTCAAGTCTTTGAAAAGAAGCTTGCCTTAGAAGCAAATATATTAATAATGCAAATCTTTTTTTTTTTTCAAGTACAGTCAAAGCAAAAAAAAAACAAAACTGTGAAGGCAGTTGGACTGCTAGACAACCAAGATGTAAAAGGAATGTTCAGGATGAATATGATAATGGCTGAAAAGATAAATGAATTCTCTGCCTTAGCCTTTTCTGAGGAGGAGGTTGGGGTCATATCTAGATAATAAAACATTTCTTTGGTAATGATTCAGAGCAACTAAAGTAAATAACTGATGCAGTAGACAAAACTGACAAACTAAAATTGAGTAAATCTGTAGGACGAGAGAGTATTAATCCTAAAGGTCTGAAAGAACTGAAACATGACTTTTCTAATCTGTAGCCTATCACCTAAAACACCCACAAGACTTGAGGGTGGCCACTGCAAAATTCAGTTTTTCTAAAAGGGCTCCAGGGATGATCGGAAAACTGGATGGATGAGCCTGATATCCGATCTAGAAGTTATTCTAAAAACAAGCAAACAAAAAAATTACTTACTATAATTTATAAGATGGTCTAATGGTAATTTCTCAATATGGATTTAGTAAAAGGAAATCTTACCTTACCAATGTACTGTGGTTTTTTTTTTTTTTTTTTTTTTTAAACATAAAATGGTGAACTAGTTAATGCAAAACGGCATTTTAGAGAGGATGTGCAACTCCGGATAAGAATGTCCAGGTCAGTACATTGCTGGTGGTGTTAGCATTTTAGAATAGGATCTGCTGACAACCTGTTCTAAAATACCTGAGAAATGGATGTCCATGTGCTGGTTGTGTCCCGTAAGAGCATCCATTTTACAAATTGAGGTCATCTTTTACTAAGGCGCGCTCACGTTTTTAGCGCGTGCTGAAATTGTGGGCGCGCTAAACCTTAGAGACGCCGATAGGAATGCATTGGCGTCTCTAACGTTTAGCACGCCCACAATTTTAGCGTGCTCCAAAAAACGTGAGCTCGCCTTAGTAAAAGACCCTCTGAAATACCCAAACTATAATGGGCTAAAACAAGGGTCATAGATATCATTGTGGAAGCATAGGAGCATCTATGTTATAAAATAGCCACATATACATCCTTGCGGAGTGGAGGAGTAGCCTAATAGTTACAGCAGTGGGCTGAGAACCTGGGGACCCTAGTTCAAATCCCACTGCAGCTCTTTGTGGATTTGTATTTATTTTTAATTGTGAGCCTTCCAGAGACAGAAAAATAGCTACTATATCTGAATGCACACCACTTCAATAGTGGTATATATGAATTTTATCTTAATTTATTATTTTTAGCACCATTATGCTAATATTGTATTATATCTCTGGTATTTGAATTCCAGTGCTATTAAATGTGTATATTTTTGATACTGGTTCACGGTAGTTCTATTACTCTGTTTCCCCGAAAGTAAGACGTCCCCCGAAAATAAGACCTAGTAGAGGCTTTCCTGAATTGGTAGATATAAGGCCTCCCCCGAAAGTAAGACCTAGCAAATTTTTGTTTGAGAGCCGGACAAGGCTGCCCCCGGGCCGGCCCCCCACCCGAGGTCACCGGGCCCCCCCTCCACCCACCCTCTGTTGCTCCCGGAACTAACTTTGAACGCCTCCTTTCACCTTCGCAGCAAGCAGCAGGGCAGACCTCTCCTTCCTTCTGTGCCCCGCCCTCACGGACGTTACGTCAGGCGAGGGCGGGACACGGAAGGAAGGAGTGGCCTGCCCTGCTGCTGCTTGCTGCGAAGGTGAAAGGAGGCATATAAGGTTAGTTCCGGGAGCGACAGAGGGCGGGCGGGCCAACCCCGATCCAACCCCGAAAAATAAGACAGCCCCTGAAAATAAGACCTAGCGCATTTTTGGGGGCAAAAATTAATATAAGACAGTGTCTTATTTTCGGGGAAACACGGTATTAGGTTTCAATTTACGTTTTTCAAGTTTACCTCATTTATTGTATGAATGTTTATTCTTGGTTATTTTACTATTGTTATGCTGTTAACAAAACTGTAAGTTTTATGTTAAACTGTATGTGCTGTACACAAGAGACTGTAACTCCTAGTGATAATCTAATCTTGAAGTGTACCACTAGGGAGACATCTTTCCTATAAGAAAAACCGCTAGGGTCATCGCTGCCATTTTGCACCCATTACAGTGCTGGGATTGGAGTGGAGGGGACTACCTGGCTTGACCTTCAGGTAACCATCAGCTCAAGTAATGTTCCTCATGAATAATCATAAATCAAACAGGGAACAAAAGATCTTTTAGTGTTGAGAAAAAAAAGGAGGGAAAAAGGAACTAGGGACATCAGATTTTTATCAGTGGCCAGGCTATTAGGTCTCCTATAGCGCTCAGCACATGGTGTGCTAAGAGTATTTGAATTACTAGAGATTCGGTGAGTATAGTTTGTGCTATAAACACTACAATTATGATTAATGGTATGTAAAAGCAGTGACGTAGCCACAGGTGGCTCTGGATGGGCCAGGGCCCACCTAATTAGGGCTCAGGCCTACCCAACAGTAGCACACGTTTAGCGGTAGCTAGTGGGGATCCCAAGCTCCACCAGCTGAAGACTTCCACCTGATGGAAATCAAAATGCTACTCTCCATGATACCACACAAGTATTACCCAACTCACAGAGGTTTCCTTGATTTCATTTATAATCAAAGGTATTTAGAGATATTTATTACATTGTATAGGACCCTTCAGATTCTCCTATCACCACCACAGAGGCTAATATTGTGAACCAGGCACTTTTATGGTGGGTAGGTATTCCTCATTTGATCCACAAATTTTAATACCAATTAATACCAGTTAAATCAATATTTTTCTATTTTTTCTGTTTCTTTTACTTAAACATAAGCACTTAGCTTCTATCTGTAGCGTCACCCAGGACTCCTTCATCAAGGTACTTTAAAAAATACTGTTCATTCATCTCGGAGATCTCATACCGACATGAATTCACGTTATGGGTATGGATAAGGAAGTGGGGAACTTTCTCCGCGTTATTTGGAGGAGATATGCCTTGATACAGCACTAGTTGCGAAACGTAAATTCATGTCGGTATGAGATCTCCGAGATGAATGAACAGTATTTTTTAAAGTACCTTGATGAAGGAGTCCTGGGTGACGCTACAGATAGAAGCTAAGTGCTTATGTTTAAGTAAAAGAAACAGAAAAAATAGAAAAATATTGATTTAACTGGTATTAATTGGTATTAAAATTTGTGGATCAAATGAGGAATACCTACCCACCATAAAAGTGCCTGGCTCACAATATTAGCCTGTGTGGTGGTGATAGGAGAATCTGAAGGATCCTATACAATGTAATAAATATCTCTAAATACCTTTGATTATAAATGAAATCAAGGAAACCTCTGTGAGTTGGGTAATACTTGTGTGATATACAATGATACCCCCTCTATTGAAATTGTGATAACATATTTTTGGACTCTCCATGATACCAGCACTTGCACATGCTTAGATTTCAGCGCATGCGTGCTGCAGACTGCCAAGGTGGAAAGAAGCGTTTTCCTGCCAGCTGAGATGTTTTTTTTTGTGATGGTTGGGGGGGGGGGGGGGCGGGGGGAGAGAACACTTGGTGCCCACCCACTTCTTGCCTAGGCCCACCCAAAATCTGTTTTCTGGCTACGCCCCTGTAAAGTAAATGTAGATGATTTCATGTGCCCAGATTGACAGCTCCTGATGACCTCAACTGAGCGAAACACAAATTTTTGTGTCGGGCTGGACAATTATCTGGAAAGTGGAATTAAGAGTGTCTAACCTTATATCCAGGGGTGTGCTGGTAAATTTTTAACAGGCTCTTTCTCCGGACGTAGCCAGCTCTGCAGTTGGAAGGGCCGGGGGGGGGGGGGGGGGGGGGGGGGAGCAACACTTGCCTCTCTCTCCTTCCTCCCTTCGTGCGGGCACACTAGGCATACCTTTGCTGGCAGCCGATAAATGGACTGCCACCACTCCCAACATCTTGCTCTGAGCAGCATGCTGGAACTTCTCTCACATGCTGGAGAAGTCCCAGCCTGCTGCTCAGAGCTGGAAACAAGGAGCGGGGAGCAGCAGCAGTTTATTTACTTGGCTGGCAGGGCTCAGCATCCCCACCAGCAAAGTAAAAGAGAATTCAGCAGGGGGCCCAAGCCCACATTTTGGGAGCCAGTTGTTAAAGTAGCCATGGAGGGCCCTACTTTAACAACCGGCTCCCAAAATTCTTAAAAACTTAACAACCGGCTCTTGCGAGCCTGTGAGAGCCTGCTCCAGCACACCACTGCTTATATCAACTAATGAATTGTGGGGGTTTGGGAAGATTTCCGTGTGTGTGAACTGAGATTATGCGACGGGTAGAACTGGATTGGTTCGGGTCACCTGGAGGACTAGTGACTTATTGAAAAAAAACTTTCACCACGGACTGACTCCTAACATGGGATTAGGTTTTTATTATGTATTGTTGTGGGGAATGAATGAATTAATGTGGAGTTTTGTCCTGTATGTTTTTGATAGTCTGCTGTGCTTCTCTACTAGAAAAATTATTTTTGGAAATAAACAGATTTGTACTATATTATATTGGTGTGATTAATGTAAGAACTGTCCGGAAGATTGTTTTGATTTTTAGATTGTAGCCAGTTTTGATCATTTGATTACAGCCCTTATGGATAAGGTCACATTTTTCAGAATAATGTGTGCCAACTTTGTCTTGCCTGTGATGTACAGGTTTGTTTTGTATATTTTACTGTAAAATGTAATGCTGTCGAAACAGTGAAATATATTTTCAAGGGTTTAAATGACTGGTTAGTACATGTCTGGTCTTGTCACATTACATGTACCCGGAGAGGAGACATGAAGTACTTTGGTTTGTACGATAGTACATTTTTTTTCCTATTACAGTGAAGAAATAGGAGACAAAAACAGTGTATTACATAATGCTTTAATGACTTATGTGAATGAGTGTAATGCCTCTACTACTCTTAGATTGGGTTATATAGATAAAATTGTATTTCCATGTTTAATGCCGGATAATTGTGAGCCCAGATTGTGTAACATTCAAACTGGACTGGAGCTTCAGAATTAATAGCCTTCATAAAAACCTCTTTACTACTACTACTACTTATCACTTCTATAGCGCTACAAGGCATACGCAGCGCTGTACACCATACATGAAAAGACAGACCCTGCTCAAAGAGCTCACAATCTAAATAGGACAGACAAACAGACAGAACAACTAAGAGGTAATGGAATTAAAGAGGTGGGGATAAAAGGGTACAGGGCAAGTGAGTAGTGGTTAGGAGTCAAAAGCAGCGTTAAAGAGGTGGGCTTTTAGCCTGGATTTGAAAACGGCCAAAGACTGGGCTAGACGTACAAGCTCGGGAAGTCTATTCCAGGTGTGAGGTGCAGCTAGATAAAAGGAACGGAGTCTGGAATTAGCAGTAGAGGAGAAGGGGACGCGAGAGATTTATCCACAGAACGAAGTACTTGAGGGGGGGTGTAGGGAGAGACAAGAGTGGAGAGGTACTGGGGAGCGGTAGAGTGAATGCACTTATAGGTCAGTAAGAGAAGTTTGAATTGAATGCGTAAACGAATAGGGAGCCAGTGATGAGTATGGGTAAACAGAATATTTGATTATATTGATATCTTGTCTGAAATGTAACTTTCTTTCTTTTCAATCAGAATGAGCCTTGTTTGGAAGTAGTAACTACTGGTGGAGGAAAGATTATAATTAAATTCCTCATTTAGCTGTTTATCAGGCACTGTCATGTCTGGAGAGCTGGGCTTTGTCATCTAAATTTAAAGCTGAACATGAAAAAACTAAAACTTTGTTAATCGGTCATCCACGTGGGCCATATTTCTGAAGACGAGGTTTTAGTTAATGTATTAAGATATAAACTGGAACTTCAGTTGAGGATTTTGGGTATTTTCCTGAATAAAAATCTTACTTTTGAATATCTTGTGACTTTGTTAGTTTCTGCTTAGATGGCAATTCTCTGAGTCCCACATATAGCAATCTGGTTGTAGGATGGGCTGGAGAGAGCTTCGACGGAAACGCCAATAATTTGGTCTGTGTCCTGCAAATGACAAGACTGATTTAGATAGGCTGGAATGGGCTTTGACAGCAACTCCAGTAGTTGGAACTTAAGGACAGAGCAGGGTGGACTTCTACGGTCTGTGTCTCAGAAACATCACAGAAAGACCATGATCAAGTATACAATATGTTAATTGTTGATTTTAAATCTTGAATTGATAATGAATATGACTGTTGGGCAGTCTGGATGGACCGTTCAGGTCTTTATTTGCTGTCACTTACTGTGTTACTATGTTCTAAGATATTTAGGCTTCTTTGGAAGCTGAGCTGAATAAGGTCATGTTTTGAATTGAATGTTTTCCACGTAATTGTGCAGATAGTCTTAGGACACCTGGACTATTGCAATGTTATTTATGCTGGCTGTAATACATCAATGCATCAAAGAATGCAGGTACTCCAGAATACAGCGGCAAGACTCATTTTTAGATCCTCGAGGTTTGAAAGTGTTAGACCATTTTTATTCAAATTAGATTAGCTACCCATGGTGGCTCGCTCAGTTTTTAAGCTGTGTTGCCTAGTATTTTTAATTTTGCATAGTCAAACACCTATATATATAAAAGGCAACACCAACGTTCTATGAAGCCTCCAGCCGGAAGTGTGAAGGGGGCGAGATATCCGGTTTCCCTATGAGTGTCTGCCCCGCCCTCTCTGTAACACAGTCAGTGAAGGAAAACAGCAGAGCATGAAATCAAATCGCTGGCTCTGTAACAGTGAAGGACTCAGAGGGGGGAGGGGAGAGAGGGCAGGGACACACACACTCCCACATGCACACAGAAGAAAACATTGCTAGCCCCCGTTTCATTTGCATCAGAAACGGGGCTTTTTTACTAGTATATATATATATATATATATATATATATATGTCATCATTGATTACTGTGCAAAAGAAGAATTATGGTGTAGGTTACTGCAGTTTTTGACCATTCAGTTTCCCTCACCACAGGGTATGATTTATAAAACCAAATTTTCATGGACTTTTTCATATTTAGCTGCAACCTGGTGGAATAAATTACCCAGGAACATTCGTGCCGAACCCAACTATTCTAACTTTCGCAAAGGGTTGAAATCTCGATTATTTCACAGATTTTTTTTATGTTAATAATTAGAATTGCATAACAGGTTAAAACTTTGTACTTAGTTCTAGGGTATGCCCTACTGTAACTGTTGGCTGCTCTGATCTAAATATTTTTGGTATGAGCGGCATACAGTGCTATCTGTTTTCCAGTGACCTCTTTTAGACACTAGTAAAAAAAAGGCCCGTTTCTGCCTGTCATGAAACGGGAGCTAGCGGGCACGGGACTCCCTTCCCCTCCCCTTACGCTAGTATCCATGGTGGTGTAGAGGTACCTGTTCGCTCGGGGCAGGAAAGAAGGAGCCCGCTCTTTCCTGCCCGTAGCGCTGCTGGTAGCTGCCCTGCTGCATCCTGTGCGAGTCCGGCTCTCGGCATTTCAAAATGGCCGCCGAGAGTTGAAGTCTCGCGAGGCTGCCTCAACTCTCGGCAGCCATTTTGAAACACGGAGAGCCCGACTCACAGAGGATGCAGCAGGGCAGCTAGCAGCAGCACTCCAGGCAGGAAAGCGGGGGCTCTTTCTTTCCTGCCCCGAGCGAACAGGTACCTCTAGACCACCAGGGATAGTAGCGTAAGGGGAGGGGAGGTGATGGGGGGGAAGAGGGGGCTACTGGGGGCGGGGTGCTAGCATTAAAGGGGCGGGGTGATGGGCACGTCCTCGGTACTCCTTCCCGTTCGTTCATTTGCATGGTTGTGTACATGTTCTGCCCTCGACGTCATCACGTGTGACGTGAGGGCGGGGCATGGAGACATGGTGAGTGTTCTGGCTTCACCACCATGAACTTACGAACCGGTGTCTGAGTGCCTGCAGTGACGTCAGTGTCCTCAGAACGTTGAGGGTGCGTTTTATTATAGTAGATAAGGCTGACATACAGCATTGCGGTTGATTTTTAACTTTAAAATCTCTAACTTAAAGCTTTAAGACTATGGGGCCCTTGTACTAAAATTTGCAGGTACTGTGGCTTAACACAGGATTTTACCGTGTAGTAGCTTCACGGACTTTTGATCTGAGCCAATATTCAGCCATTGCAGCCAGTCTTTTAAACGCTGGCCACACTGGTGAAAAACAAAGCATGTTTGTGTTTGTTAAAACTTAAGGTATCGTATAACTTGACAGACTAAAGCGGTCTACAAACATATACAATAAGTATAAAATATTTAGGAACTCCAATCATACAGCTACAAGACTAATATACAGATTGAATAGCTATACTAGTGTTTCAACTCATATAAACAAACTGCACTGGCTTCCCATAGCAGATAGATTCAGGTTCAAACTGCTTGTTTAGTTTTTCAAATCTTACAGGGCTTCACCTCTGAACTCCTAAGACTACGTCACTATATCTGGTCCAGTCTAACAGACTGAAACAACAACTAATTCTAGCATCACCATTTCAAAGGACAATTCGAAATCAGAAGATTTTCAGCTCTCTATTACCCGTACTCAGAGTCAAAATATGGAACAAAATATCAGAACAGAAAACAGCTACCTCCAACTCCAGGAAGAGGCTAAAAACCTTTCTCTTCCCAAGGACTGCTTCATAATAATCCATCATGACTAATTAGTATCATCCATTATCCTTTCCTTTAGTGTTTTTAGTCTCATGCATTAACACCAGTGGTCTCTAATGTTTCTCATGACTCACACTAACTCTGTCTGCTTTTGTCTCACCTAGAATGTAAACCGCACTGAACCCTGGAAAGAGGATATTAGCGGTATACAAGAAATGAATTTAATTGAATCGTATATATATATTTACTTTGTTTATTAAACATTTTCAAATCGTAATACAGAGTTTGAATGGCAAAGTATGGGAAAAATTCTCATCAATGTAAAGGTAATCTAATACAGAAACAAATGCTCCATCTGCAGCACCGCCTGTGAGTATGCTGTTGGGAGCGTCATTGCAGCCTGAGAAAGAGGCGTGTCTCACTTGGCATCTGACATCTCGTTGGGCAAAGGGTAGGGTCCTCCGAATTCTGCCGCCAGAAGGTCTTTCCCTGCATGGGATAGGATATGCTGCAAGCAGCAAAGAATCTGGCTGCAACTGGAACTGCGGCAATGGCGGAGAACCAGCAAAGGGAATTTCTCTGTTCTGAGGAAGTTCCCCCTGAAGACTCATGGTCCACAGGGAGCCCACTCAGGCCTCGGTGGAGTGTCTCCTAGTTTTACTTTTTTTTCCTTCAGCAACCTACAGAGATATCCTTGGATTCTATCTGGCATACAATTGAAGAACTTGGAAAGACTTTATCCCTACAACTTTCTACAGTTTATGAACAGGCTGTTGCTTTTTAAAACCCAGGTGTGACTCTCAGGAATTAGAGCTGGGGCAATTTAAAACCTGTTTGGATAATTTAGAATAATCATTTTGAATCTGCTTCTCGGCATAGGTCAGCTTTAATGAAGGATGTAAACCTGCTTCACAATAAAATTGAGACTTTGGAGAATATTTCTAAAAGAAGAAATCTTTGCTTTATTAATGTTCCTAAAGTTGAAAATATTTCTGCAAAAGAGATGTTTAGGAAATATATGGTGCAGTTGTTGAAATTTCCAGAGACCTCTGTTCCATCAGTAACAAAGGTTTATTATCTTCCTGTTTAAATCTAAAAAGCCTTCACAATCGAAGTTCTGGAGGATTCTTTGGAACCTATATTGTAAGCTCAGGATACTGGTTTAACAACATTTCTTGAGACCCCAATTGAGAAACAGACTGTTCCGACAACTTTGGTAGTGATTCTGAATTTGATAGAGATAAAGTAATGTGGATGTTCTTTCCACACAGAGATTTGTCTTTTTGTGGATTGAAAGTATGCATTTTTCCTGATGTTGCTCGTTTAACACAGAAGAAAAGACAACAATTTCTTCTATGGTGGCCAAAAGTGCTCCAAATAGGAGGCACATTCCTGCTGAAATATTCCTGTAGATGGGTGATCAAGTTTTTAAAACGAGTATTAACATTTATGTTTAAACATAGTAACATAGTAGATGACGGCAGAAAAAGACCTGCACGGTCCATCCAGTCTGCCCAACAAGATAACTCATATGTGCTAATTTTGTGTATACCCTACTTTGATTTGTACCTGTGTTCTTCAGGGCACAGACCATATAAGTCTGCCCAGCACTATCCCCGCCTCCCAACCACCGGCTCTGGCACAGACCGTAGAAGTCTGCCCAGCACTATCCCCGCCTCCCAACCACCAGCCCCGCCTCCCAACCACCGGCTCTGGCACAGACCGTTTAAGTCTGCCCAGCACTATCCCTGCCTCCCACCATCGGCTCTGGCACAGACCGTATAAGTCTGCCCAGCACTATCCCCGCCTCCCAACCACCAGCCCTGCCTCCCGATCTTGACTAAGCTCCTGAGGATCCAAGTCAAAGACACGCAGCCATGAGAGTCTGCGCATCACTGTACCTTGAGAAGCTACTTGGGATGCCACATCAAAAGTGTCTTAAGTACCCCTGGCCAGGAATTTGCGACACACCTTCTGCTGCCTGTCCACCTGGTGAAAAGGTTTGGCGAGCTCTGGAGGAAGTGCTTCGACCAAACTGGACAGTTGCCTCACCGAGTTCCGCAAGTGGATGCTCGTGTAGAGCTGGAAAGTTCAATCATTACGTTTTTAATCATTGTGTTACCTTTGTAGTTGAAATATTTTTATTGAACACACAAGTTGGCAAAAGATCAAAAATGAATTTCAAAGATACAATTACCCACAAATAACATACATTCAAAAACAACAATTTTAAAAGCAAATTATCCCTCCCCACCACACATTGCTTCACTGCATCTGATCTGTAGGTCTGTAGGCCTAAATTCCTTTATAATGGACTCCCACCAGGCACACGTTTACAGATTTACCCCTGTAACAACAAAGTAATGAGATCATCCCAACTGGATGTCACACAGATTTCACTGGTTAAAATTTGTGATGAGAACTAGCAAACTGCCACAGGAACACACACATCAAATTCAAGAACTCACTATAATTGAGCCAGTTAACAAAGTTAAAGTAGATTTAGTATGAAGTAAACAGGGGGGTTAATTTCTTATTGTATTCACGCCTATGTTTATTTCCAAGATGTTATCTTGTGATATTAATGCAAAATTTCATAAATAAGAATGTAAAAATTTTTAAGAAACAAATGTAAATACAGTTTCCCGCTAAGAACTGGAATCAAATGGATCCAAGCAGAAAAAAAAAAGAGATTTATTAAGGTATATAACTAAGGGGACCTTTTATCAATCCACGCTAGAAAGTGGCCAGCGCTGTGATTAGTGTGTGGGTTTGCCGTGCGCTCCAGCCACTTTCTTGCTGTGCCCTTACCGCCACCTGTTTAGGAGGCTAGGCTCCCGTGCTACTAATTGAGTAGCACATAGTAATGTGCCTGCGCTACCTGATTAGCACAGGCATGCCTATTCTCTGCCCCAGACATGCCTCCATTGGCTCTATCCTATCTATCTATACATACATACATACATACATACATACATACAAACATACATACACACACAAATATATATTTTTTTATGTGAGAGTTGAGTGGGAAAATATTGTGGGACTCCTCAGTGCACCCCATATTAGTGTCCTTTTACCATATAGTAGGCCCGTGTTAGACCTACCACGCTTTAGTAAAAGGGCCCCTAAATCATAATTCCTGAAAAAGCTTGGTTCCCTCTATCTCATCACAAAAAACAATCTCTGTAACCTGCAAAACGCCTCCATAGAGACAAGACCTCCCTAGTTCAACACCTTCATGTGTAGACTTCTTTTTGCTTTCAACAAACTTCTGTAACAACAAAAAATATCTATTCTCACAGGTAGCAATACATTTACAGGGAAAACGACTAAATACCTGTGCGCTTCCTGGGCTACAGCTAGAAATGTCTAGGAAGCTCTACTTGACCTAGAAAAATTGCTGTATGGTATTGAGAGTACAAAGTGAATATTTTATCTTTATCCTGCTCAAATACAAGTGTTACTAATAAAGTAGTCCTATTAGTCTATTCAGCCCCAGGTTTCTCAAGGATGGCCGACACTTCAAGACTATCTTGATGGCCGTTCGTAGTTGGTGGAGTGGTTTGTCTGGTTAATTCCGATAACGGACGAGACTCCTCCATGCTAACTAGTTACGCGACCCCCGGCTGGAATACAATAGTGACCAAGCTACAGACTAAGTTCTGGATAAAACAGAACTGAGTAAAACAACAAAGGATTTACAAACATGGACATACAGTGGTGGAAATAAGTATTTGATCCCTTGCTGATTTTGTAAGTTTGCCCACTGACAAAGACATGAGCAGCCCATAATTGAAGGGTAGGTTATTGGTAACAGTGAGAGATAGCACATCACAAATTAAATCCGGAAAATCACATTGTGGAAAGTATATGAATTTATTTGCATTCTGCAGAGGGAAATAAGTATTTGATCCCCCACCAACCAGTAAGAGATCTGGCCCCTACAGACCAGGTAGATGCTCCAAATCAACTCGTTACCTGCATGACAGACAGCTGTCGGCAATGGTCACCTGTATGAAAGACACCTGTCCACAGACTCAGTGAATCAGTCAGACTCTAACCTCTACAAAATGGCCAAGAGCAAGGAGCTGTCTAAGGATGTCAGGGACAAGATCATACACCTGCACAAGGCTGGAATGGGCTACAAAACCATCAGTAAGACGCTGGGCGAGAAGGAGACAACTGTTGGTGCCATAGTAAGAAAATGGAAGAAGTACAAAATGACTGTCAATCGACAAAGGTCTGGGGCTCCACGCAAAATCTCACCTCGTGGGGTATCCTTGATCATGAGGAAGGTTAGAAATCAGCCTACAACTACAAGGGGGGAACTTGTCAATGATCTCAAGGCAGCTGGGACCACTGTCACCACGAAAACCATTGGTAACACATTACGACATAACGGATTGCAATCCTGCAGTGCCCGCAAGGTCCCCCTGCTCCGGAAGGCACATGTGACGGCCCGTCTGAAGTTTGCCAGTGAACACCTGGATGATGCCGAGAGTGATTGGGAGAAGGTGCTGTGGTCAGATGAGACAAAAATTGAGCTCTTTGGCATGAACTCAACTCGCCGTGTTTGGAGGAAGAGAAATGCTGCCTATGACCCAAAGAACACCGTCCCCACTGTCAAGCATGGAGGTGGAAATGTTATGTTTTGGGGGTGTTTCTCTGCTAAGGGCACAGGACTACTTCACCGCATCAATGGGAGAATGGATGGGGCCATGTACCGTACAATTCTGAGTGACAACCTCCTTCCCTCCGCCAGGGCCTTAAAAATGGGTCGTGGCTGGGTCTTCCAGCACGACAATGACCCAAAACATACAGCCAAGGCAACAAAGGAGTGGCTCAGGAAGAAGCACATTAGGGTCATGGAGTGGCCTAGCCAGTCACCAGACCTTAATCCCATTGAAAACTTATGGAGGGAGCTGAAGCTGCGAGTTGCCAAGCGACAGCGCAGAACTCTTAATGATTTAGAGATGATCTGCAAAGAGGAGTGGACCAAAATTCCTCCTGACATGTGTGCAAACCTCATCATCAACTACAGAAGACGTCTGACCGCTGTGCTTGCCAACAAGGGTTTTGCCACCAAGTATTAGGTCTTGTTTGCCAGAGGGATCAAATACTTATTTCCCTCTGCAGAATGCAAATAAATTCATATACTTTCCACAATGTGATTTTCCGGATTTAATTTGTGATGTGCTATCTCTCACTGTTACCAATAACCTACCCTTCAATTATGGGCTGCTCATGTCTTTGTCAGTGGGCAAACTTACAAAATCAGCAAGGGATCAAATACTTATTTCCACCACTGTATGAACATGACATTATACTGTGAATTATAGAAATGCTGCTCATGATGTCATGTATGCAATGAAGTTTGTTGTATTGTGAAAAACAAGTATAATACCAACATCCAGGGCGCTAGAGCAAGATGTGTAGGTATTTTTGGAATTTTAATGGAATGGGTTTGAAATGGTATGAATGATTGGGTGAATGTGTTGGGGATTTCTAATAACAATTGTTTAATAAAATGTTGTAGTAAAGTATTTAATAAAGATTTAAATAATGAGTGACGGTTGTTGTGGTTAGTCTACAAGACTATCTTCTGAGATGTTAACTCTCTCATGCGCTCCTTGCCCAGATCTCGCAGGCAAAAAGTAGCATCTACCAATAGGAGGGATTAGGTCAGGATCTATCTTCTTCATAAAGTGCCTTTTCAAGGTGTATCTCGAGAGGCACCTTGAGAGAGTTCTCAAACCTCAAATTGATATTCCTCAATTTGTTCTCCAAGATCTCAATCCTCCAATTAGAGATAAGCCTATCCTGAACCAAAGCGGCTAGGGCTCTTCAGCTTGGAGAAAAGGTGGCTGGGAGGAGAAATGATAGAGGTCTATAAAATAGTGAGTGGAGTTGAATGGGTAGATGCGAAGAGTCTGTTTACGCTTTCCAAAAATATTAGGACTAGTGGGCATGCGATGAAGCTACAATGTAGTAAATTTAAAACAAATCGGATAAATTTTTTTCTTCACTCAACGTGTAATTAAACTCTGGAATTCGTTGCCAGAGAATGTGGTAGTGGATTTTCCCCAAGTCCATAGATCATTATTAAATGGACTTGGGGAAAATCCACTATTTCTGGGATAAGCAGTATAGAATGTTTTGTACTTTTTTTTGAGATCTTGCCCGGTATTTGTGACCTGGATTGGCCACTGTTGGAAACAGGATGCTAGGTTTGATGGACCTTTGGCCTTTCCCAGTATGGCAATACTTATGTGCTTATGTTGTTTTACTGACTGTTCCACTTTCTTCACCTTCCCAGTTGAATCACCAAGGGGCTCATTTTCAAAGCACGTAGACTTACTAAGTTCCATAGGTTGTCTAAGTGCTTTGAAAATACGCCTCCAAGTCTCTCTTCCTGCTGAGATTTGTCCACTTCCGACTTATTTGCAATTGCAGCAAGATCCAAGGAAATTTTAGATACTGAAGCTTACATATGAACCAGCACATTCCAAATAGCCTCAAGAGTGACCACAGTGGGTTTAACCAGATTGTTTTAAAGTTAGCACCCATCAGCAGTTCCCCAACTTGCTGAGCCTGAGCAACAGTGCTCACAGATATTAAATTCTATCCCAGGTTCTTATTGATGGAGTGTCTTTTGGTGGTGGTGGTTTCTTTGAGTACATGCTCTTTTCTTCTTCTTTTTTCACCCAATCCATTTCTATTTAGATTTTGTAGTTCCATTCCTATTTCCTTTTAGATTGTACACAGCTTTGATTTTATTGGAAAGACAGTTAAGCAAATGATCAACAAACAAAACTAAACTAAATGCACGTGCCTGCATGTGACGTTTATGTGCATAACTTACAGGATCCTGTAAGAAGCCCGTGTAAATGTCAGCCCTGCCTATGACATGGCCATGCTCCTCCCCTGTGAATGCTCTCCTAGCAATTATGCGTTAAGCTGTTCTAGTGTGTATTTACAGTGGTGGAAATAAGTATTTGATCCCTTGCTGATTTTGTAAGTTTGCCCACTGACAAAGACATGAGCAGCCCATAATTGAAGGGTAGGTTATTGGTAACAGTGAGAGATAGCACATCACAAATTAAATCCGGAAAATCACATTGTGGAAAGTATATGAATTTATTTGCATTCTGCAGAGGGAAATAAGTATTTAATCCCTCTGGCAAACAAGACCTAATACTTGGTGGCAAAACCCTTGTTGGCAAGCACAGCGGTCAGACGTCTTCTGTAGTTGATGATGAGGTTTGCACACATGTCAGGAGGAATTTTGGTCCACTCCTCTTTGCAGATCATCTCTAAATCATTAAGAGTTCTGGGCTGTCGCTTGGCAACTCGCAGCTTCAGCTCCCTCCATAAGTTTTCAATGGGATTAAGGTCTGGTGACTGGCTAGGCCACTCCATGACCCTAATGTGCTTCTTCCTGAGCCACTCCTTTGTTGCCTTGGCTGTATGTTTTGGGTCATTGTCGTGCTGGAAGACCCAGCCACGACCCATTTTTAAGGCCCTGGCGGAGGGAAGGAGGTTGTCACTCAGAATTGTACGGTACATGGCCCCATCCATTCTCCCATTGATGCGGTGAAGTAGTCCTGTGCCCTTAGCAGAGAAACACCCCCAAAACATAACATTTCCACCTCCATGCTTGACAGTGGGGACGGTGTTCTTTGGGTCATAGGCAGCATTTCTCTTCCTCCAAACACGGCGAGTTGAGTTCATGCCAAAGAGCTCAATTTTTGTCTCATCTGACCACAGCACCTTCTCCCAATCACTCTCGGCATCATCCAGATGTTCACTGGCAAACTTCAGACGGGCCGTCACATGTGCCTTCCGGAGCAGGGGGACCTTGCGGGCACTGCAGGATTGCAATCCGTTATGTCGTAATGTGTTACCAATGGTTTTCGTGGTGACAGTGGTCCCAGCTGCCTTGAGATCATTGACAAGTTCCCCCCTTGTAGTTGTAGGCTGATTTCTAACCTTCCTCATGATCAAGGATACCCCACGAGGTGAGATTTTGCGTGGAGCCCCAGATCTTTGTCGATTGACAGTCATTTTGTACTTCTTCCATTTTCTTACTATGGCACCAACAGTTGTCTCCTTCTCGCCCAGCGTCTTACTGATGGTTTTGTAGCCCATTCCAGCCTTGTGCAGGTGTATGATCTTGTCCCTGACATCCTTAGACAGCTCCATGCTCTTGGCCATTTTGTAAAGGTTAGAGTCTGACTGATTCACTGAGTCTGTGGACAGGTGTCTTTCATACAGGTGACCATTGCCGACAGCTGTCTGTCATGCAGGTAACGAGTTGATTTGGAGCATCTACCTGGTCTGTAGGGGCCAGATCTCTTACTGGTTGGTGGGGGATCAAATACTTATTTCCCTCTGCAGAATGCAAATAAATTCATATACTTTCCACAATGTGATTTTCCGGATTTAATTTGTGATGTGCTATCTCTCACTGTTACCAATAACCTACCCTTCAATTATGGGCTGCTCATGTCTTTGTCAGTAGGCAAACTTACAAAATCAGCAAGGGATCAAATACTTATTTCCACCACTGTATGGACTTGCAGTTAAGCACGCTACTTCCATTTATGCCTGTCGATGTTAGTAGTCTATGAATTTTAAATATGAAAATGGTGCTTAAATTTAGGTAACCTGTTACAGGATGAGAGGGGGGTATTGAGCAGGTAGTTTTTTTTTGTTTTTTTTTTTTAATAGGCCATTTCTACGTCCTAATTCCAGTTCCCAAAAGTCATGTTCTTGTGTAAAGAGTATTTAAAAATTGCCCACTCTATACATGGAGAAAAGATAATGAGATTATAGTGGAGGGAGTTTGCATTGTTGATTGTTCATAAAGTACCCACAGAAAAGGCAGGCACAAAGCTCTGCAGGTTCTCGAAGGGAAAGGGGGGGGGGGGTACGTATTTGACTTTGAAAACTGGTATAAAACTTCAGAACTTGTGGATGAAAGAACCCTCTGCCTCTGTGCCTGAATGCACTGTTTTGACAGTTGCCCCTTTTAACATAGTTATAACATAGTAGATGACGGCAGAAAAAGACCTGCACGGTCCATCCAGTCTGCCCAACAAGATAACTCATATTTGCTGCTTTTTGTGTATACCCTACTTTGATTTGTACCTGTGCTCTTCAGGGCACAGACCGTATAAGTCTGCCCAGCACTATCCCCACCTCCCAACCACCAGCCCTGCCTCCCAACCACCGGCTCTGGCACAGACCGTACAAGTCTGTCCAGCACTATCCCTGCCTCCCAACCACCAGTCCCGCTGCCCACCACCGGCTCTGGCACAGACCGTATAAGTCTGCCCAGCACTATCCCTGCCTCCCAACCACCGGCTCTGGCACAGACCGTACAAGTCTGTCCAGCACTATCCCCGCCTCCCAACCACCAGTCCCGCTTCCCACCACCGGCTCTGGCACAGACCGTATAAGTCTTCCCAGCACTATCCCCGTCTCCCTACCACCAGTCCTGCTTCCCACCACCGGCTCTGGCACAGACCATATAAGTCTGCCCAGCACTATCCTCACCTCCCAACCACCAGCCCTGCCTCCCAACCACCGGCTCTGGCACAAGACCGTACAAGTCTGTCCAGCACTGTCCCTGCCTCCCAACCACCAGTCCCGCTTCCCACCACTGGCTCTGGCACAGACCGTATAAGTCTGCCCAGCACTATCCCCGCCTCCCAACCACCAGCCCCGCCTCCCGATCTTGACTAAGCTCCTGAGGATCCATTCCTTCGGCACAGGATTCCTTTTAGAGGACAAGCTTTGCAACCAGTTGGGCATCATCCGTTTGAAAGTTAGCAGTTATATGGGTAATAAGATGTGAATGCAGTTAATTGCTGTGTTCTAGAAACTTTCTGTGTAACACTGTTTCTTTTAGAATATAACATAGCATTTTCATTGGGATGATTTACTCCTGGCTGTTCCTAATGACATCACCGTATGTGGTTCCCACAGAAAGACAGTATATCAAATCCATGACCCATGATCTTACATACTGTACACTGCCTTGAGTGAATTCCTTCAAAAAGGCGGTAAATAAATCCTAATAAATAAATAAATAGTAGCATAGTAGATGATGGCAGATACCTGCGTGGTCCATCCAATCTGCTCAACGAGCTCCTAGCATATGAAATGTGATATATTCATACTTGAACTTGATCTATCCATGCTATTTTCGGGGCACAGATTGGGGGGAAACACAGAATAAGATGCGTTTTACATATCTGCAAGCTCATGATAGAATTCCTTTTGTAATTTTTGTCATGCTTGGAAATGTTTTCAGTTCTCATATTACACCATGATGTCATTGTAGGTTGATACAGGTTTCAGTTATGCTTGAAACGGGGAACTTCCTAGCTGAATTTGGGATGTTGCACATCTCTCAAATACATTCATCTGTAAAGTGGAAGATGGCTGATGGTTGGCTTGATACGCTGTACGGTCAAAGGAAAGGGAAATGACTTGTGCTCTTTTCCAGGTCCGTCCTTGTGCCCCACTACTGGCCTGGCGCGATGGAGAGCTCCTCCGTGGCATCGGCCTCCTCCGAGGCAGGAAGTTGTCGCTCCCAGGAGATCGAGGAGCTGGAAAGGTTTATCGACAGCTATGTTCTTGAGTATCAAGTACAGGGAATATTGACTGACAAGACAGAAGGTGATGAAGAGAGTCCGAAAACACAGACCAGCATCTCACAGGTGGGCAATGTTTTTATAAAATGGAATTTCTAGCTGGCAAGCAAGCTGATTGGGCTGAGGATAGAGTGTAGCAGTTAAAGCACTGGGCTGTGAGATCTTGAGAACTTAGTTGAAATCCCAATCCACTTTTCTCTGCATGGCCTTGAGCAAGCTAACTTACCATAGGTTGGAAACTTTTTGAATTAGGAATCTAGTAAGTATTGATTAGTGCTGCAGAGCGTTGGTTGCACAGTTAAAAATTGTTCAGGGCTTGGTGGTCTTTATCTACTGTTAGTTTCTGTACTTTTTAGTTAATGAACACCATAACTTTTGCTTGAGCCAACTGGCGTAGCCCAAGAGCCTTCACCTCTGGAACTATCAAAGTAGATCATGGATGAATTGTTCTTTTGTGTTGTACTTTATGTAACCAACACCTCCCATTATTATCTCCCGCTGATCTTTACACGACACTTTTAAGCAAATATCTATATTACATACATAATATAAACATCGCACATTAAGCCAACATAACACAACCATAAAGTGTATCTAAACTAACAGATTTTGTTAATGTATATATTTATCTATAAAAATAAACCCAACTTAACCCTATCACCCACAGACTTGGCAAAGACTTTATTAAAAAGAAAAGCTTTCAGCTTTTTCATAAAACTCCAAATAAGTAGTCTCCTTGCTTACTTCTAATTGCAGCTGCTGTAAAGGTTGTATACAGTCTGGTATAACAGGTACAGGATCTTTTGGCTAAGATGACCTGCAAGGTTGAGCCATGAGTTGAAGATGGCCCTTCTTGCTTTTTTGGTTGATCGTGACAACATGTAGAATATGAGGAAATAAGCATTAACCATGACCAAAGGGGATTAAACCTCTTAGTAGAGGTGCTTTGCGATATGAATAGTAGGCTTGTGTGACTTATGGTTGAGGTGCATTGTCAAGGACACACAGGGAAGCTCATGTACATCATCTCCTTGCACTGTTGGCTACAACCAGGATGGCATAATCAGTTTGTCCCTTGCATCTTTTCATTCTTCTCTTCCATCCCATCCAAAGGTCTTTGTAAGGGGGTCGATATTCAAAGGGAATTAAGTGGGCAAGAGAGGCTCCTGCCCACTTAAAACCTGATCAGAGGACTGTCCCAAGATATTCAGTATATCCACTCAGTGATCCAACGCTGATAATAATTACTTGTTCTTAAACAATCATTAGCACAGCCATCAGACGGTCATAATCTCATAATGTCTGTACTACAAAGCCTCAGCTGATGACTCGTTTCACACTGGGAACTCACCCTCGTGATTCATCAAAATTATCACTGGCTTTTCACTTATCACTTTACTATATCATCACCTTTAATATTTTTAGTATACTTGCCACTACATAAAAGTATTATACTGCTACTTCTGCTGGTGCAGACATGGGCCATGTTTCGCTGCGATTACTGCTGCATCAGTGCATGGTCCTTCACCGTGCGTTAAACAGCTTTCTCTCTTTCCCTTAACAAGTAATTATCAGCTCTGGATCATTGAGTGGATATATTTTAAGTACCCCCCACAGTATTAGGTTTTGACTAAGGGCCCTGATTACTAAGGTACGCTAGTGTTTTTAACACGCCTACACTTAACGTGCGCGCGCTAACCATGTAGGCGTCTATAGGGATATTGTAGGCACGTACATGATTCACACACGTACATGGTTACCGTGCGTTAAAAATGTTAACGCGCCTATAATGCTGCTTAGTATACAGGGCCCTAAGTGTGATCTTCCAAAATATTAAGTGGCACTGAGTTGCATGGTGCCTCTGCATATCCAGAGTGACTGCTCTGGCACTCCGGTTAGTGCTGTTGTGTGGTCCATGGGGGGGGGGTTGGGGGGTTGGGGGTGGAGCCAGCAATTATGTAGGTATCGGCAGTATTTGGCGCCAATGCAGATAGGATTGCCTTTTGCACAGTTCTGTCTTTGCCCATGTAGTTATGCGGGTGCCAGCACTGAATATTGGCTGGCACCCACTTAACTTTTGGGTCAACGGTTGACCCTAATATTCAGTGCTTGCACTCAGAATAGCTTGGCATTGAATATTTGTTTTTATGTTATTTATTTATTTTCCCCATTTATGTTCTACCTATAGCTAAGTGGATCACAATAAAAAAAATTCATTAAAAAATAGCATAAAAACATCACATTCCATATTTATTTATGTATTAGGATTTATTTACAGAAGGAATTCACTCAAGGCGGTATACAGTAAGAATAAATCAAGCATAGGCAATAGTCAATTAAAAATATTCAAATAATACAAAATATGGCATAGTCTACTACTTACAATGTCAACACAATACGTAATAGAACATTTTAATTGACAGTAACGGGTATAAGCAAAGAAGGAACATATAGATAGGTAAGAGAGTAAGAAGAGTTAGAAACTAAGGTGACTAATTAATTTAAAGAAAGTTGCACATGAGGTCAGAGAGTTGGTTAAATATTATCTCAGCTAGGGTAGGAGTGGATAAACATGTCCTGCTGCATTATGTGCAGCCCGTGTCACTCCTTGTGTGTGTGAGTGAGACTAACAAATTAGTTACCTCTTCCATTAAAGGCCTGGTTGAAGAGCCAAGCTTTAACCTGCTTTCTGAAGTACAGATAGTCTTGTGTTAAGCGGATGAATATCCTGAAAACCCAATGGGACTAGATGTGCCCTGAGGACTGGGTTGGGAATGGCTTCCCTATCCTTAACAAAAAGTATGCTGAAGTAACTTTGCTCACCAAAGCATCTGACCACCTTTCCTATCAAGGAAATGCAATAAGAAAGAAATGAGTTTTTAGATGTTTCTTAAGGTGTGCCATATATGCACATAGATGCAAATATCCAGCTAAATGATTCCATAATAATGGACCGGCCACTGAGAAAGTGACAGCCTTTGTGTCTGCATAATGTCCCTTACATAACTTTGCAACATTTTGCATTTACTAATCTCAGGGAGCGTGCTGGTTGAATCAGCTTTACTACCCGATGAATGAGTGTTAAGTTTTTTTAAACTGGATTCTGCTTGCCACCAGTAAGTAACCAGTGAAACTGTCTCAAAATAGGTGTTGCATGTGTATACTTAGCAATTAACTTCACCACAGAGTTCTGAATAACCTGCAGGGCCCAGGAACATGATGCTGAAATCCCCAAGTATAATGCATTTGATCTATCTAATTTAACACTGAACTTTGAACCACCATCCTAACCTGAAAGCATAGGTTTCAACTTACTAAGCATGTGAAACTGTGGGTTGACTGTCGTCCAGAAGAACTATAGTAAGAGCAATGCATATTAAAGGGATGAGTCTTTTCCACTAATATTGGACAATAAGTATGTTTCCAACGAAATTAATTGACTATACACCGTCTTTGAAGAAGCCAACCAGACGATCAATGTGGAATAATGATTCAGATAAATAATAACTGGGGATAATCAGGTTAATACCACGTTTCTTTGTTTATTGTTTAATTGATCTTGTCTTGTTTCACTCTCCCTATTTATTTTGTGGTCTAAGAAAGAGAAAGATTGTATATAATCCATTTATCTAGTTGAGATTGTTTTCCTCTAATATTGTATTAATGTACAGTCATCTGTGTATTACTGTTTGCAAGTGACCCTTGTAAAATGAAAAATGATAAATAAATGATTTAAAGGGATGAGTCTTGACAAGTATGAGCCAAAGTACTTATTAATTGGATGATGGTATTCTCGGTTGGCTGCTCGGAATCTTGTGTGTACGGCTTCCGTGCTAAACTGCTAATAAGATGCAGACTTAAGCCCACTATATACAACACTTCTCAACAAAATAAAAATGATTCATCTGAGTATCCTTTCAGTCCATTCTTAAGGAAAAATATTGCAGAGTCCTGTGGATTTGACTTTGTCCATATTACATATCATACTGCTTAGTCTGAAGTTGCAGCATTTGTTAGGTTAACTTCACAGCAAGCTCTGTCTGCAAACAGCCATGGATGATTCATGTTTAGCTCTGTCCATTTAAACTCCAACTGTGCCCCAGAAATACTTCACATTCTGCCTTTTATATAGGTAGAAACATACTTTCTGATCGCATATTGGCTAGACCAAATTTATTTGATCAGCGGTAGGGAGGAAGATTGTCTTGATAACTCCTGAAATTATCCATGCAAATCTTTCGACTATCAGCCAACTTGAAAGTGCTTGAGCAAACTGTGCTATCTTACTATGCAAAGTCAGTAGACACTTAGAGGCAGATGCAGCAACCAAACGTAAAAAAATCTAAATCGTTAAAGTCCCTAACGATTTTAAAATAACGAAAAATGCACCAAAAAAAAAAGTCACACATGCTGAGATCGGTATTGAAACGTACAATGTATCAAAGAATCACAATACAGATCGTTAATCGGCCCCCAAATCATGCGCAGAGCAGCCAAGCGTTATGTTAGCTGCTCTGCGCATGCCACAAACAGTCAAAACACAGTCAAATCACAAGCACATGGCTCCCAAATCAAAAAAAAAAAAAAAAAAGGGTCGGGAGGGGGCAAGGGCGCTCATCAGGAGCGTCCTGTACGGACGGCCTTGCCCCCCCCCCGCTGCTCCCCACTTTCCGCCGCTCCCCCCACCCCGAAAAAGCAAAATTCAAGCAGCCCCTGCCCCCCTCCCTTCCTCGCTACTCTCTCACCTCAGCTCCGCCTCCCGACATCCTCCGTCCTGTGCCCCGCCCCCTTTTGGGGTCGTCGCCGCCATTCCCCTCCTCCATCGGGCCCCCCTCCCTCTTACCGGGCCCGTGCAGCGCCTCTCTCCTCTGTCCGAAGGCGCTGCACGGGCAAGAAGAAAGCCTGATGCCTGCCTTCGCCCAGCTTCGATGGCGCGTCTTTCTCCTGCTGGGCCCGCCCCCGTCTGACGTCGGTAACCTACGTAGGTTACTGACGTCAGACAGGGGCGGGCCCAGCAGGAGAAAGACGCGCCATCGAAGCTGGGCGAAGGCAGGCATCAGCTGTCTTGCCCGTGCAGCGCCTTCGGACAGAGGAGAGAGGCGCTGCACGGGCCCGGTAAGAGGGAGGGGGGCCCGATGGAGGAGGGGAATGGCGGCGACGACCCCAAAAGGGGGCGGGGCACAGGACGGAGGATGTCGGGAGGCGGAGCTGAGGTGAGAGTAGTGAGGAAGGGAGGGGGGCAGGGGCTGCTCGAATTTTGCTTTTTCGGGGTGGGGGGAGCGGCGGAAAGTGGGGAGCAGCGGGGGGGGGGGGGCAAGGCCGTCCGTACAGGACGCTCCTGATGAGCGCCCTTGCCCCCTCCCGATCCTTTTTTTATTTTTATTTATTTATGTTTTTCTGACGTCCTTTGGACCAATCACAGCGCTTTTAGCTCTGCTAATGCGCTGGGATTGGCTCAAAGTTTGTTTATTTATTCTCTTAATGATTTTTCCTGGCACAAAGCTGTCCTAACGAGTGGTCCAGACCTCTCGTTAGTTTTCCTGCCTTTTTCCTGCGTAAAGGCAATCGGAAAAGGTTAGTGCATGTCGTTTCAATGGGGTTTTCACACTAATTGCTCATCTCCATTCCGTTTTCGTTAGCTGCTGGCTTCCTCGGTAAAAGCCCTTTGATGCATGCAACGGATCAAATTTTCCTCGTTGGAGAGTCATTAAAGGCTCATTTAGCTTTAGTGCATCTGCCTCTTAGTCTAAACAACTCATGGCTGTCATTACTGCAGAAGGGGCTTCCACCAGGTACTGAGTCAAGGGGAATAAAGACTTAGGGCCTCTTTTATCAAGCCGTGCGCCAATGCCGAAGGGAGCCCTTTCAGTGAATGGGCTTTGTTGGCATTATTGCACTGGGAGCCACTAGTGTGGCTTGTTAAGAGGCCCTTAGTTAATCAAGATTTGGGGGATTTTATTTACTTTTTGAATATTTCTGTAATTGTTCTTTCATGTTGAAAGTATAGATCGATTGATTTGATTTTTTTTAAATTTATTTTTGAAACAGTATTGAAGTTCATATACAGTATAGTAACCAAGCAATGCAACAAGACAGCACAAGTCTATCAAAAACGCATTTAGGCCAACTCCCCTCCCACAGTGGAGGGGAGTTGGCCACCAGAGGGGGAGCAAGTAGCAGGACTCTGACAAAACAACCAGCACCGAATCTGAAGCATTTTTATGTGTGAACCTCTGCCCCCACCCAGTGCTCCAGTATTCTCCAACAACTACCCATCAGCGAGACAGGTCTAAGCAGCTGAGCATAAGTTCAATTAGTCCTGCTTTTTAAGCCTCTGATTGGGTTATGCCCCACGCAACTCCCACTTTGCCATTTCACACATGCTCTCTTTCCACACCTGTAACTCCGGGGGAGCATCGTTCATCCACACCCTCAAAATGCCCTGTCTGGCCAACAATAGGGCAATAGAAATGAATTTGCATTGGTCCAGGAAAAGTGACAAATCTCCCTCCTCCCACAAAAAGCCCACCGTGAACATAGTGTAAGACCAAGCCACTGGGAACTGTAAGAGAGGACAACGTCGTCAATACCCCAGTCTAATAAGGGCCAAAAGCAGGGCAGTCAACCAACATGTGCAAAGGGTACCTCTTTGTACTTTTTACATTTCACACATTATTTGATAGAGGTCTACAAAATAATGAGAGGAGTTGAACGGGTAGATGTGAAGCGTCTGTTCACGCTTTCCAAAAATACTAGGACTAGGGGACATGCGATGAAGCTACAATGTAGTAAATTAAAAAAAATTAATCAGAAAAGTTTTCTTCACTCAACGTGTAATTAAACTCTGGAATTCGTTGCCAGAGAATGTGGTAAAGGCTTAGCGGAGTTTAAAAAAGGTTTGGACGGCTTCCTAAAGGAAAAGTCCATAGACCGTTATTAAATGGACTTGGGGAAAATCCACTATTTCTGGGATAAGCAGTATAAAATGTTTTGTACATTTTTGGGATCTTGCCGGGTATTTGTGACCTGGATTGGCCACTGTTGGAAACAGGATGCTGGGCTCGATGGACCTTTTGGTCTTTCCCAGTCTTTCACACATTCCTCATCAGACCAAAGCACAGCTTCCACACCATCATATATACCTGGTGCAAGAATGTCACCAATTGTTCCTCATGAGCCACCTCGTACCAGATGGAGACAAGAGTTCAGAGATGAATAAACCCAAGAAAAACTTGTCTACTTTCAAAAGTGACTTCCCTGAGGATGAAGCTGGAATTTGGTTTGAAAGTAATGGCATATCTGAAGATATGTTAAAAAAAAAAAAAAGAGAAAAAAACCCCCAACAACAACAAAAAATGGCTGATTGAGAGCCTCCCACTGCCTCTTCAATTCCGAGAATATGAGAATTGTGCCCACGTTTGGGAGCCCCTCCCCCCCACCGCCTATTCAACTCAGAGAATGTGGAAATTATACCCAAGGCCTTATCTATACAATAACGCATCCCATAATAGTCAAGGTAGTTCCCCACCACCCCCCCCCCCCACTACTCCTGGGAGGAATACCAGGTTATTTCAGAAAGGGATGATTGCCCAGGTGTGAGTCCCTCTCCCAACAGAGTCCTTCTATTACTTCCAAGCCCTCCTGAGAGCACCCAACCAAGGCGTGAAGATTCCCCCTCTCCATAAAGAGTTACCCTGCAATCCAGAAGGCCCCAAGGGAGAGTATTCGGTACCCTCATGGACCTACCACAGTAGCATAGCAACATTGTAGAATCTAAGGTCCGGGAGAGGCTAAGACTACCCTTGTCCCTACTCTTAGTCAGTTTCCAAAAACTAATCCGAGCCCTCCATGACCTCCAGATGAAAGAACCTATTTCTGAATGGTAGAACTCCCGAGCAAGAACTTGCTCCAGCATAAACACATGCAAAATGGGCAGTCCCAAAGGGTGACCAAAGTTCACAATTTTGTGTCGGCAAGATTCCTGTGCTGGCCTCCTGATCTGAAATCCGCTGCTCCGCCACAGTTACCGCTGGACCTGGCATTCCAGGGAATCCCTGATGTCATTATACAGTGGCTTGCAGCTTGGAGAGCCAGTCATCAATCACTGTGCATAAATTTTTTTGTCGGCTCTTTTAGCCTCTCATCTTGAAGCGTAAACATTGGCGGTGGGATGGGTGAAGATGCTGCCATCTTGTCAGGTTCCGATTGTGACTTGTCCCACACGGGCTGCAGGGTCTTCACCGGCATGTCAGTGGGCAGTTCAGCAGGAACTGTTTTTCCTTGTTGCTGACAGTAAGAGACAAGAGACCACCTCCAGTAAGCCTCAGAGCGAGGTTTACAGTAGCAGGAAAAGGAGAGGAAGGCCGGAGGTACAGGAAGGAGCTGCTGCTCAGTATCGTGTCATTACGTGACCAAGTATTGGGATTTACTAACTGCCTTTATGACGAGATTTACCCAAGGCTGTGTACAGCAGGTACATTTGGACATAAAATGCACAATTTTGTTAACAGCATAACAATAGTAAAGTGGCAAAATATAAACCTAAATACAATAAATGGAGATATATTGAATCCTAGTGATAGGAATAGTATCATACAGTGTCCGAAATATTAACATTTAGCTGCGCTGTAAAGTAGTCATGTAACAGAAATATCATTTATTAAAATGTAGTAAATCCACCTAAATCACTAAACAAATCAGGGTGGGGTACAATAACATATGATAAAGGTCAGCTGAATAGAAATATCAAACATATAAATGGCAAGTGACTGACTCACCTGCAAATGCGCAGTACAGACTTCCCTCTCTGTCCCGCCCTCGCGTCAAGATGTGATGACATCAGAGGGCGGAACAGAGAAGGAAACGGAGTTGGAGTCACTGTCGGACGCTGCCGCCTGGAAACGAACATCGTGCGCACCAACCTCCACCCTGCCCCCCATCCCTGCTCCTGCCTTCCTCCGTATCGAGCCTCCTGCACTGACCTGACAGCGCCTCTCAACTCCGTGTGGAAGCGCTGCAGGCAGCAGCAGAGCGATCTACTGCTGCCTGCAGCGCTTTCACATGGAGGTGAGAGGCGCTGTCAGGTCAGTGCAGGGGGCCCGGCACGGAGGGGGGAGGGAGCGGTGGCGAGGAGGGTAGCTGGAAATCTCACCCGTTTTAACGGGCTTAACGGCTAGTTGCCATATAACATATAACACAGATATATACTCACAATGTCACTACAATATAAATGAAACATTTTAATAAGACACGCATTAGAAAAACAGATATGTTAACACTGTTCATACAATGCAATACAATGAAAAATCTCAACAAGTAGCTGAGGGGCCAAGTACGGCTGAGATATATACAGGGGGCAAGATGGGTAGTACAAAGTCATTGGGATACATAGATGGGTGGCTAAACTAAGATACGAGGAACTGGTCTGTTACAGGGTGTTCAACAAGCTAGTCCAGGTGTAGAGTGTGTGGATAGTCAAGTCACCACATGTGTTTCTTAGGAGAAGAGCCAGCTTTCACCTGCTTCCTGAAGTAGAGGCAGTCTTGAGTTACATATCCTTTCTGAGCATGAATTCTGGAGTGTACTGTAGGTCAATGTAGCAATTCCTAGTTTAATGAGAGACGTCTATTATAAAAGAAGCATGGGGGGGCCTAAATACCTTTATAAAATCGGTTTGCCGATCCAGCCCCATAGTACGTAATTGCCAAAAAATGTGTTTGTAGTCTGTGCATCCCTGCTTATTTTATAAAATATACGCCTGTGTCCCAGCTCTGCCTCTTCCCTTCCCAGCTGTGTCCCTGGGAATGCATGCGTTCACAGCCGCACTATTTCCATGCGCATGATTATGCCTGTATGCATTTGTGCAGTTTTACATGTGTAGAACAGGCTTTACATGGGGAGATGGGAGACATTATAACCTCTAGGAGACCACCTGACTGAGCAGTGGCGTAGCCAGACCTTTGATTTTGGGTGGGCCCAGAGCTAATATGGGTGGGCATGCACTGTCTATATGAGTAGTGTCTCTTGGGATCCTACAAAATAATGCCTTAGAATTCATTTGATGATGGTTTTCTAAGTAGTCTGCCCAACAGCTGCCCTGCATCAGTATAACCACATACATACTTAATGGAAAAATTGATATTTTTAAATATAATTACATTATCCCACAATCTCTCTACTGCAAAATGCTATACACAAACTTGTGCAAAAACTCACTCATACCCTTACTAAACCATAACAGCACTAATTCCAAGGACAGGATGAGCTACAACCTTATGCTTGAAAAGGCAGAACTGTAATTACACTAGGCTCTAAAACACCAATACACTACCTCGTGAAAAAAAAAAAAGCAAAACAAAAAGGGCTGCAAATACTACACACTATCAGAATACTGCACCTTGATCACACATGAAAAACACATGACACAACAGACATGACACAATGAACTAGAAATCAAAAAATATGAAGGCAAAATACTGAACTGGAAAGTTAACTCAAGAAGTCAGACTCAGCATGCAGCAATACCAGAAAAATTGAAACTTACATGCAAAATATCACAGATGCACATTTCAAAAATCTGACATAATCCAATTAATAAATTCTGAATAAAATACTTTTTTCTACCTTTGTTGTCCGATCTATTCACTTTGGTCCCAGTGTCTTCTGTTTTATGCAGTGTCTTCTTTCCATTTGATATTTTTTCTCTCACCATGTGTCCTTATGTGTCCTGTCTACCATCTGTAGCCCTGTCCCTATCCTTCCCAGAGTTTCAGTATCTGCCCTCAACGTGTTCCAAACCAGCCCTTAAACTCAGCAGTTTTCCCTCCATCCATGTCCAGCATTTCTCCTCACTCCCCTCCATCCATGTGCATCTACTTCCTGTCTTCCCTCCCCTCCATCCATGTGCATCTACTTCCTGTCTTCCCTCCCCTCCATCCATGCGCATCTACTTCCTCTGTCTTCCCTCCCCTCCATCCATGTCCAGCATTTCTCCTCTCTCCCTTCCCCTCCATCCATGTGCATTTCCTTCCTTTATCTTTCCTTCCCTCCATCCTTGTCGAACATTTTTCCTCTTTCCTGCCCTCCACTCCATCCATGTCCAGCATTTCTCCTCACTCCCCTCCATCCATGTGCATCTACTTCCTGTCTTTTCTCCCCTCCCTCCATCCATCTGTCCAGCAACTCTCCATTCTCCCCTGCCATCTCCTCCATCCACCCATATCCAGCAAATGTCCTCTGTCCCCTGCATGTTCAGCAATTCGCCTCTCTCCCCTGCCCTCCCCTCCATCCATCCATCCATCCATACCCAGCAAATTTCCTCTCTCCCCTTTCCCCTCCATCCATCCATGTCCAGCAATTCTCCTCCTTCCCCTGCCCTCTGCTCCGTCCAGCAACTCTCCATTCTCCCCTGCCCCTCCTCCATCCATCTCTAGCAAATTTCCTCTCTCCCCTTTCCCCTCCATCCATCCCCAGCAATTCTCCTCCTTCCCCTGCCCTCTGCTCTGTCCAGCAACTCTCCATTCTCCCCTGCCCTCTCCTCCACCCATCTCCAGCAAATTTCCTTTCTCCCCTATCCCCTCCATCAATCCCTATTGTCCAGCAATTCTCCTCTCTCCCCTGCCCATCCTGTTTCTGCCCATCCCCTTCCCCCTTCTGTCCAGCGTCTCCCCCCCCTCTCCCCCTTCGCAGCATCTCCCAGCCACCTGTAAGGACAACGTGGATGAAGCAGCTCACAGGTTTGCTTGCTGTTTGCACTCCCGAAGTTGCAGCGATGAACGAGCGGGCAGGCAGCGGTAGGAAAAGCAACAAGGAGGTAGGTTCGACTGTCCTTCGCTTCCCTGCCCTCTCAGCGAGCGTCCCGCCTGCCCGAAAGGAAATGACGTCAGAGGAAGGCGGGACGCAGAGGGCAAGCAGGGAAGCGAATGACGGAGCAGTCAACCTGCCTCCTTGTTGCTTTTACTACCAAAGCGCTGCCCGCCCGTTCATCGCTGCGACTTCGAGTAAAAAAGTCGCCGTTCCAGTCGTCGTCATTTGGGTGGGCCTGAGCTGAGATTGGGTGGGCCTGGGCCCATCCAGGCCCACCCGTAGCTACGCCCCTGTGACTGAAAGCATGATTTTCTTACTGATTGATAACAGCTCAATGCTGCCTGCAGTGAGGGTGAACGTGCAAGCCCTAACACTTTTCAAAATTAACGAAAGTGTTTTAAACTTGGTTTGTTGCAGCAAAGAGAGCCAATGCAGGGAAATGGCTGGTGTGATATGTTCCTTGAATGGGGCTCCTGTAATCTTAGTGCTACAGTTGACTCAAAACTGCACAGCACATTTGGTCATTCAATTGTGGATAATGGTTATGTTGCTTTGTTTCTTTAAACTTAGCTTTCGTTTTTCATTTAATAGAACACAATCCCTTATGTGGACATTTGTGTGAAATTGGACTGAGAGGGAAAGTTATAAAATGGTTTATGTATTTGTTTTGCACAATAGATCCTTTTATGTTTCAGTCGATGACTACTGAGATATTTAAAGTGAACTGTGGTGTTCCGCAGGGGTCCTCATTGTCACCTAAACTTCTTCTTTTTTTTTTTTTTGTCTTCTTTTTCAGTTTTTAGATAAGTGTGTTCTGCTGTGAAGACAGTGGTATGCTGGAACAGGCTCTCACAGGCTCGCAAGAGCCGGTTGTTAAGTTTTTAAGAATTTTGGGAGCCGGTTGTTAAAGTAGGGCCCTCCATGGCTTCTTTAACAACTGGCTCCCAAAATGTGGGCTTGGGCCCCCTGCTGAATTCTCTTTTACTTTGCTGGTGGGGATGCTGAGCCCTACCAGCCAAGTAAATAGACTGCTGCTGCTCCCCGCTCCAGCATGTGAGAGAAGTTCCAGCATGCTGCTCAGAGCAAGATGTTGGGAGTGGTGGCAGTCCATTTATTGGCTGCCAGCAAAGGTATGCCTAGCGTGCCCGCACGAAGGGAGGGAGGAGAGAGAGGCAAGTGTTGCTCCCCACCCCCGGCCACCCCTGGCCCTTCCAACTGCAGAGCTGGCTACGTCCGGAGAAAGAGCCTGTTGTTAAAATTTTACCAGCACACCCCTGTGTGCAGATAATATTATGTTGGTTTACAAGGTTTCCATGTTTTCTTTTTCTCCTTTGCAAAGGTTTAGAGGCAGTTTCATTTGGCTTAAGGACCATCACTTAGTTCCAGTGCTTTTTTTTTTTTTTGCTGGTATGCGCCGGTACAGTGTACCGGCACCTTTTTTCTAAGGGTTGGCTCACCTGCCCGCCTTCAGCTCCCCGACTTTCCATTCGTGCCCCCTGCGTTGACATCTTCTATTTACCCAAAATGGTACGGCGAATCGGCAGTGAAACTAAGCAGTAGGCAGGCAGGCTCGCCTCCTCATCGATTTCCTTAACCTCTCAGCGTCCCGCCTTCCTCTGATGTAATTTCCTTTCTGCGAGGGGAGGGGAGTCCAAAGGAGAATCGCTGGACATGGATGGGGGAGCGAGGATGTTGCTTGACATGGATGGATGGAGGGGAGGGCAGGAGAAATGCTGGACATGGATGGAGGAGAGGCAAGACAGGAAGGAGATGCACATGGATGGACGGGAGGGGAGAGAGGAGAAATGCTAGACATGGATGGAATGGAGGGCAGGGAAGAGAAATGTTGGAGGGAAGGAAAGAGAGAGGAAGTGAGATGAACATGGAGGGGAGGGGAGAGGAGAAATGCTGTACATGGATGGAGGGGAGAGAAGACAGAAGAGATGCACATGGATTTAGGGGAGACGAGAAATTCTGGACATGGTTGGAGGGGACGGACGAGAGAGGAAGTGAAATGAACATGGATGGAGGGGAGAGGAGAAATGCTGTACATGGATGGGAGGGGAGAGAAGACAGAAGAGATGCACATGGATTTAGGGGAGATGAGAAATTCTGGACATGGTTGGAGGGGACGGACGAGAGCGGAAGTGAAATGAACATGGATGGAGGGGAGGGGAGAGGAGAAATGCTGTACATGGATGGGAGGGGAGAGAAGACAGAAGAGATGCACATGGATTTAGGGGAGATGAGAAATTCTGGACATGGTTGGAGGGGACGGACGAGAGCGGAAGTGAAATGAACATGGATGGAGGGGAGGAGAGAGGAGACATGCTGGAGATGGATGGATGAGAGAGGAAGGAGATGCTTATGGATGGAGGGGAAGGAAAAATAGGAAGGAGATGCATACAGACTGAGATGAGGGAAAGGGGAAAGAGTAGAAAAACTGCACATGGATGGAGAAAATAGGCAAAAGCTGGATCCACTCTATACCTCCTCCAGTCAAGTCTGCGGAGGACCCAGCTTTTATCTATGGATGTAGAGCAAGAAATGAAGAAAAAAGGATGAAAGTAAAGAAAGGAAGCCCTGGAAACGGAGTTAAGGGAACAGATAGAGAGCAGCAGAATCAGAGACTGGGACCAACATGATCAGAAAAAGTCACCAGACAACAAAGGTAGAAAAATCATTTTATTTTAGTGTTTGGAAGGTGTCCAATTTGAGAATTTATATCTGCTGTCTTATTTTGTACTGGGTATACTAGAACTATAACAGGTTATAGAAATTATTTATAATGAAAAAACATCACAAGTTATTTTTTTTCTCCTGTACTGGTATAGTATTTTCATGATACTGCTTATACGCGCCACAGCTGGTAAAAGGGGTGTGGCTACCACAGGGGTGGAGCCATAGATGGTGACCCCGTCCATAATGAGTACTGGTACCTTTTCTTTCCTACAAAAAAAGCACTGCTTAGTTCCTAATGTTGATAAGATGGTGGCATGTTGGATTTCAGGTCAGATGAAATGCCCTCCAGTATTAACAGTTTTCTTTGGTACTTGGGGATTATCTTGGATTATAAACTTTCTTTTCAAGAACAGATTTCTTCTATAGTAAAGATGGTTTTGTTTTTTTTTAATTTTGCATCAGTTATGGCCTGTGAAATATTGTTTTAATCAGGCTGTGTTACATACTTTAATACATTCACTTTTTATTTCTCATCTCGACTACTGCAATGTGGTATATGCTGGAGAGGCTCAATGCAGCATTAAACACTTGCAGACGTTGCAAAATACTGCTTTGAGGCTCTTGGGGAAAGCACGCAAATGTGATCATATTTACTCTCCTGTTCAGAACTTTTGGTTGCCGGTACGGTTTTGTATTTTAAGATTTTGACTTTGGGCCACAGAGCTTACTATGAACGGATTTCATCCTATTTTACTAACTTAGTTATTCCCTGTACTCTTGTAAGGACCCTTAGATCTTTGCAGGATTTTAGAATACACGTTGGAGGTCAACCCATTCCCGCTTTTTTTTTTTTTCCAGTTGGCCACATCGCTTTGGAACAGCCTTCCAAAAGTTATTTGTGCTGAAATGAATATGAAGGCTTTAAAAAAAAACACCACAAACACAAAACTTTTTAAAGACACATTTTTTTGTCAGCTTTTAATATATATATATATATATATATATATATATATATATATATATATATATATATATATATATATATACTGGTGTAGGATGGGAAACACATTATAATATGTCTCTCTATATACCAAAAAGCTTTCATAAAAAGTTGAATTAGTTCACCACAAAATCTTACATTTATGAGGTCGCGTTTCACCCTCCTAAAGGGCTGCGTCAGGGGCTTGATATACCAAGTGTAAAAGACACGTGTATACACATAAATATGAATCATAAAATCAAAAGGCTATATGAATAATATATAGACCATATAATATGAACATATATAATAATAAACAATCCATATAAAACATCAATATATAATAAAATTAATTAAAAAAACAATTAATACATATCCCATCTTAGCCCCATGTTTCCACAAAGCTCTCTTAATTCCTCCTCTCCATCTCCCCCCTCCCCAGTTGTATCTTAAAATCAAGTCTTCACTCCGTCCCCAGCAGCATACTGCCCCTTTTGACACAACTTCTATTTCCCTAAGGGTGGGACAGGTCAGAGGGAAATCTCTGGTGCAGGCCTCAGGCAGCGTATGAGTATCGCTGCTGAGGATGGAGCAAAGACTTGATTTTAAGGTACACCCAGGGGAGAGAGGGAATTGAGAGAGCTCTGGAACCATGGGTAGGGCAGGGAGGGAGAGATGCTGAACCGTGTACGTGGGAGGTGAAGAGAGGGGAAAAGAGATGCCGAATCAAGGGAGGGAGGGAGGGAAGTGGAGGGAGAGATGAGGGACTCAGAGAAAGATAATGGACTTGGGGGTAGAAAGGGTGGAAGGAGGGAGATGTGCTGGACAATGGGAGAGGGGGAGAGAGAGTGTGAGAGAGATATTGGTTCTTTAATCAGTGGCATAGCCAAGGGGGGGTAGCCTTGGGGACCTGCCCCTCCCCACTTTGGGATCAGGTCTCCTCCAAGGCTGCAGCACCCAATCAATGGCTGATGGGGCTCCGAAGCCCCACCAGCTGAAGAAATCCACTGCCACCTTTCTCCTTGTGAGGAAGTTGGTGGTGTGCCTCCAGCCACTGAAGCCCCTTGACGTGCTTTGGAAGTGCTGACTTCAGGGGCTGGAGGCACACCACCAACTTCCTCGCACCTTAGGCTGCACAAGGAGGAAGGGGTTGACTTGGATAGCAGGTTTCTTCTGCTGGTGGGGCATTGCCAGCAAAGGTATGATACCTAACATGGCGGGGGAGGGAGAAGAAATTTGTGCCCCCTCCCCCCCAAGTGGACTGACTGCTGTGCCCCTGCCTTTAATCATGTGATTAATCACGATTACAATTTGTAATCAAAGTGTAGCCCCAGTATAAAGCTGTTGATTTGGCAAACTTGAATTTATAATCATCAGGAACCCTTGTGCCATTACTAAAAATATTTCCAAGGTGAAAACTGAGTGGAGGAGTGGCCTAGTGGTTAGGGTGGTGGACTTTGGTCCTGGGGAACTGAGGAACTGAGTTCGATTCCCACTTCAGGCACAGGCAGCTGCTTGTGACTCTGGGAAGTCACTTAACCCTCCATTGCCCCATGTAAGCCGCATTGAGCCTGCCATGAGTGGGAAAGTGCAGGGTACAAATGTAACAAAAATAAAATAGATACTGTTGGAGATTCTACTTGGAATGTTGCTACTATTGGAGATTCTACATGGAATGTTGCTATTCCACTAGCAACATTCTATGTAGAAGCCTGCGCAACCGGTGATCTGCAAGGGCCGACTTCTACATGGAATGTTGCTAGTGGAATAGCAACATTCCATGTAGAATCTCAAATAGTAGCAACAGTGGAGGAGTGGCCTAGTGGTTAGGGTGGTGGACTTTGGTCCTGGGGAACTGAGGAACTGAGTTCGATTCCCACTTCAGGCACAGGCAGCTCCTTGTGACTCTGGGCAAGTCACTTAACCTTCCATTGCCCCATGTAAGCCACATTGAGCCTGCCATGAGTGGGAAAGCGCGGGGTACAAATGTAACAAAAACAAAACAAATTGTTATGTGAAGTTCTAATCTAGCACTTTGTCAGTGGCTTTAATGATAACCTCTTGTCAAACTGTATGCAAAGAGTTTGGGAAAGAGATGGGAGCAGTTCTAGATGCTAACATAAAACTCGGGCTATCTGCTCAATAGCTAACTCCGTCATTACCATTGGATTTAAATGAGCTATGTGTTGACTTCAGTTTAAGGCTGTTCGTGCAGCTCATTTGAAAATAGGGCACCCATGGTTGCATAATAAATTGTGCACAGAAGCTGTACTAAGCTGTGTGTAAACTTGGGAACATAAATGCCAGAGAGTAAAGCTCATGCCTGATGCGATTTGAAGGTTCCCCTTTGGCTATAATTCTCATCTCTTGAGGATCTCTGCTCTCACTGTTGGCCAACCATTGTAATCTAGCTGAGCTTATGTATCCTTTGTTCTGCCTGGTACTGTCATAACTGGGGAGAGACGGCTCAGCTGTATATAATGTCAGTTTACATCATTTATCAGTCTGCAGTTTCATAGCTTCAGATGGCAGCTGCAGCCATTTAAGCCTTCCATCTTGCCAAGGCAGATAAATTCAAAGCTGTTTCTGGACAGCAGCAATTGTATGATCCGCTGGTAGCTGGCTTGAGGCAGATGGGGCACGCAGCTCTGTAATAGAGGTTGGGTCGTTAGCCAGCCAGAAAGCAATCCTAGACTGCAGAGATAAATGACTTTTTTCATTTAATCTTAATTTTGCTTTGTTATACTGACCTCTCACACTTATACCCCAGAGAAACGTTGTGGCCAGGTGTCTGGCCTGTCTCCCATAATGCAGTGTTAATGACACCAGCAGGAGGGCTTCGGACGGTAATGAAGAAAAGCAAAATAGCTTAGTTTGATAAGGGGTTGCTTCTGCACTGTAAATCTTCCTTGATCGTACATTTCATTAGTGGTGTGTGCTGGCCCTTTCAAGCAGTAGAGTGGAACACGAGCCCAGCCGCACAGCCAAGCAGTTTTTAGAAGTGTATAATATGATAGTTGGCAGTTCACTGGGCAGCTTAAAAATAGTTTGACACCATTTTCCCAACTCGCCGAATGAGAACGTTAAAGGAAAGCATTACATAGAAACAGAAAATGTCACTCAATAAAGACCACAAATATAGAAACGGCAGATCACCAGGAGCTGACAAGAACGTCGCTTTATTAAAATCACATAAAGTGAATGGGTCTTTTAAATGTGATTTTAATAAAGCGACGTTCTTGTCAGCTCCTGGTGATCTGCTGCTGTTTCTACATGTTGTCTGCAGATCATGATTACCTCGGGTTTGCGTTCGTCTAGTAAATAAAGACTAGAAAGCTTGTCCGGTCTGCCCATCCACACCAGCTGCTAAGCTCTACTGCCTGGATTCTATAAATAGCGTCCAAATTTGGACACGATCCTGAGATCTGCGCACAAATAAATGAGTTAATGAGCAATTAATAATTAGCTGTTAAGCAATTATTGATATTAATTGACGCTAATTTGGATTTACACACAAATCTGCTGCATGTCATTCTATAAAGATCTGCACCCAAATCTTGGTGGTTGGCGATTGTCTTCTGAGGGGGTACAGAGGTGTCCATGATATTCTGAGAGGAGTGCTGTCTGCCAGTGTTAGAGAGCTTGCCAAGACTCATCAAGCCTAATGACTATTATCCAATACTGCTCATCCATGTTGGCACAAATGGTACTTCTAAGTACCCCTCTGAACGTATCAAGTGACTTCATAGCTCTGGGAGAGAGGTTGAAGCAGACAGGTGCACAAATGGTGTTCTCGTCGACGAAGCCTTGCGCTGGAAGAAGAGGACCTCGGCTGGCGGGGTTGGGGTCCCCTGCCAGCAAAGGTAGCCAGTGGCGGGGGGAGGGTTGGTGGCGGGAGGGGGGGGTCGAGAGGGTCATCGGCAGGGGGGGGGGTCTAGGGCCAAATCTACGGGGGCCCAGGCCCCCGTGGCCCCACGTAGCTACGCCACTGGCTCACGCACTACTCGTGCGGTAATCAGGCAGTGTCCATTAATGTGGCCGCGCTGCTGATTACCCGTTGGAACGCCCCCTTGTGGTAGAAAGTAGAAAATGTATTTTGTAGCCTGGGAAACAGTGAGTGCTAACTTCAGAACTACTGCAGGATGCCTGCACTACTTCGGCAGTAGTGTCGATTTAGCTTTCGCTACCCGCATGTTAGCCCTACCGCAGCTTAGGAAAAAGGGCCCCTTAATTAGGAAGTGTGTGTGGGGTTAAGTGTGGCTTTTGTCTGGGACAGGCTTTCCTATCATTTTTTTTTTTTTTTGCTGTTCTCTAAATTGATTTTAATGAATTATTTTATTAAGATGTAAACCGCTTTTCACTGTATAGTTTGTTTGAATATGTTTATTAATATTTCCCAAACAAAAGAACCAATAAGAACAGCAAAGAAAAAAAAGCGAAACATCGGATGACATCAATGCACTAATACAAAGCTTCAATCCCATACAAACCCCCCCAAAATAGAACCCCTCCCCCCCATCCCAACACAGTAAGATTCAGATCATCTGGTTCGAAACAACGACCAAGAAAACTAAGTCTCCAGATCGTTTAAGATAGTAGAATGAACCCGCGGTGTAAATGTCCAAAAAGTGTGTCCAAAGCTTAAGGAATCTTTGCTTGAATCTCTGTCCCCACGAATCTACAGGAAGTCTCTCCATGTGCACTGTATAGTTTAAGCGGTACATTAAGTTTAATAAACATATGCATAGAGATCCTCTATGTTTACATACTTTCTTGAATTCAGATAGTCGTTGTCACGTTTTCAAAACTGGAACTGGGTTTGTGAGCCCTTGGGCCACTGCCGAGGAGCGGCAGTGGCAGGCAAAACCACCCCACACTGGAGACTAGGCAGAACAGGACTGGAACCCCGGACTAGAGTTGCAGCAGAGGCAAACAAGCTGGAACAAGCAGAGCAGGCACACTTAACCTTCACCTGCGCATGGCCTGCCTTTCACCAGGAGTTGAACCCCTGGCTGCAGGTGGCCGGCAGGACTTACTGGGCAAGGCAGGACTGGATACCCATTAGGCTGAACCAGGACTGAGAGTCAGAGGGGAAAGGAACATACCGGGACAGCAGGGCAAGGAAGGGATAAGCTAAAGGGCAGGACTGAAAGCTGCAAGCAGCCACTAAAACAGGGAACAAAACACTGAAAACAAGACACAGAACTGAAAGCTGCAGAGCAGCCACAAAGACACAAACAGGCAAAGACTAAACACAAAACTATAACCCAGAGACAGGACTAGCAAACAAACCACACACAGACTAACTAGAACAGACAAGAATCTCAGGCAAGAATCAATACAATAAAACCAGATTAGGCAGACGTGCACACAGCACACCGATAAACCTCAGGGCCTTAGGCGATGCAAAGGCAAAGCAGAAAGATTTCAGAATAGCTAATAGTCCCAGCAGCAGCTGAGGCTCAGATGCAGCAATCAACAGGCAACTACAGGTGCTGTGCAGGTTCAAACAAACAGAGCAATTCTGGCCGTCTGGAAGATCTGGACCGGACAAGCCTAAAATCTGGAATGGGTGACAATAACCAGACAGTTCATTGCAGCCACCAGATCTGGCCACCAGGTGGCGAGAGGAAGGAGAGCACGAAATATGTGACAGTCGTCATCTTCACCGCTTCCACTGGGAGGCTGTCCACAGATCCACCACTCTTTCCCTAAAGCAGTGTTTCCCGTCCACTCCTGGAGTACTCCTTGCCAGTCAGGTTTTCAGGATGTGTCCACAGTGCATGAACTTGATTTGCATACACTGCCTCTATTATATGCAAGTCTTTCATGCAAGGGGGTACTCCAGGACCGGACTTGGGGAACACTGCCGTAAAGAAATATTTCCTTAGATTACTCCTGAGTCTATCCCCCTTCACCTTCATCCTGTTCTCCTATTTTTTTTTTTGTTAGTAGTGTTGTTAGTAGTAGTAGTGTTCCCAGCCATCACTAGTAAATACTGTAGTTTCCCGGCTCTTGCACTGATTAGAGCCAGGTCTCCAATATTATAGTGGGTGTTAAATTCAACCAAGAATAACCTGGGATTTGTAGTATGGAATCTTGCCACAATTTATTTATTTACTAGTATAAAAGGCCTGTTTCGGTAGGCAATGAAACGGGCACTAGCAAGGTAATCCACCCCCCCCTGCAGCGTCCTTCCTGTCTCCCCTGCCCCCCCTGCAGCCACCCATCTGGTCTCAGGACCCCCTCCCCACCAACCCTCCTCTTCCCCTGCAGCCACCCATGTCCAGTGACCCTCCTCTCCCCTGCCCCCCTGCAGCCACCTATGTCCAGCGACCCACCTCTCTCCCCTGCCCCCCCTGTAGCCACCCATGTCCAGTGACCCTCCTCTCCCTCTGCCCCCCCTGCAGTGTCCCTTCTGTCGCCCCTGCCCTCCCCTGCAGCCACCCATCTGGTCTCAGGACCCCCTCCCCACCTCCCTCTTCCCTGCCCCCCCCTGCAGCCACCCATGTCCAGCGACCCTCCCCAGCCAATGCCAGATGGCTGTCTATGGAGCCACGTTTCAGGTTAAAAATCTTTTTTTGGCTTTTTTCTTTTTGTGCCGCTGCTGCTCCAGAGGAGAAGCAGCAGCGGCCAGACAGCGTTAGTATTGGCAGCTGCGGGTGGCGAGGGAGTTGATGTGCCCGAGAGGGGGGTAGGGGCTTTGGTGATGCGTCGGGGGGAGGGTCTTGGGTGATGCGTCGAGGGGGGGTAGGGGCTTGGGTGCTGCGCCGGGGCGGAGGGGCTTGGGTGTTGCGCCGAGGGGGGGGGGACACTGACAGCTGTTTCCAAGGCAGGGGGAGGAGTAGGGAAACACTCCTCCCCTTGCCTTGGAATCAGCTGTCAGTGACATCACTGACATCAGTGCATTCTGAACTGCCTAGCTGACCACCTCCGAGGGAGCCACGGTACCAGGCACATTAGAACGTTGGAGGTGAGAATTATTATATAGGATTGCATTTGTATCCCACATTTTCCCACCTATTTGCAGGCTCAATGTGTCTTATCATTTCCGTTATGACATGCCATGTCAGAGTACAGATACAATTGGTAATATATATAGGGTTTCTGCCAGGTACTTGTGACCTGGTTTGGCCACTGTTTGGAAAGCAGGATACCGGTCTAGATGGACAATTGGTCTGACCCAGTATGGCTACTCTTATGTACCCTTATCTGGACCAGTAAAGAAGTTTGCTCAATATTGGGGCTGTTCTGGTAAATTGTATTTGTTGTTTTCTGGTGTATGTGCAATTTTTCCTTACGTCACCCTTATCTGTTTATATGTTCTATCTCTGTTTGCTATCTATTAAGATGTTTTATAGTATATTGTGTTGACACTGTCATACTGTGTACCGTGATTTGAATAGTTTTATGGCTGTAATTGTTTATTGCCTATGTCTGGCTTATTCTTGCTGTTCACGGCCTTGGGTGAATTTCTTCAGAAATGTGGTAAATATTGTCTAGTAAATCAGTGTTTTATTTTCACTGAATGTTTTATTTTTTTTTTTCTGTTTTATTGTAACACGCTTTGATGCATTTGTGTAAAGTGGAACACCAAGTATAATAAATCAGGTCACGCATTGTGCCTGCAGAGCTGACGCTTATGTTTAATCTCATAATAGGATGACAGGGCCAGAGCAATCCCATGATAGGATCTGAAGAACAATGAGCCTTCAGTCCAGGGGGTCAGTACAGTATGGCCTTAGAGCAGTGGTTCCAAAACCTGGTCCTGGAGGAATCCCAGCCAGTCCGGTTTTCAGGATACCCACAATGAGTATTTCCACTGCATGCAAATCTATCTCATGAATATTCATTGTGGATATCCTGAAAACCGGACTGTCTGGGGTGCCTTCAGGACCAGGTTTGGGAACCACTGCCTTGAGAACAAAGCTGGAAATACTCTGCTGTCCTTTTTCCTGCGTCACCGCTTGCTCTGTGACCTTAATCATGTCTGAATACTTGGACATAGATTACAAGATCTGTTGGGTCAGGAAACAGTAACCATGCATTTTTTCCTATATGATAGCACACAGGGGAGGGGGGTGCTAAATTAGATTTATGTTGGAGTACATGTAAATAGCCATGATTTGATGACACATACTTAGCCACGGGGGGGTGGGGTGGGGGGTGGAGGAATTCAGTAAATGGCACTCAGGCGCCATATAATTGGCGCTAAATTAGTATTCTGCAAAGGACGCTCTGCGCGGAATGAGCTTTACAGAATACTAGTTTAGCGTGCATTTATGCCTGCCAAAAGTTATTGTGCAACACTACCACTTACTGGTCAGATTTTAAGATGCACACATGGGCTTCAGAGTGAGCCAAAAACTCAGTGCAAAGGAAGGGGCATGGAGTAGGAGGAGGAGCTGCAAATGATGGCTCATGGTTCCATAGGCCAATAGAACCTGGTTCTAATTTTGTAGGAAACCCAAAGAAGTGGGAGGAAACTGATGGACCGAAACTACAGTTTTTGGAAAGATTAGAAAAGGAAACACTCCTCACTTCCTGAATGCATTATTAGGTGCTCAAAGGTAGACAGTAAAACCGAGGTGTATTCTCTCTCTCTCTCTCTCTCTCTCTCTATGTGGCTATCCAGTTGATAGAAGAGATTCTCTGTGGTGGCTTTTTTTTTTTGTTTGTTTGTTTTTAGTTCTAAACGTTTTTCAAACTTCACATACAAAAAGGGAACAGATCATTCTTGACTCATATGCACAAGTAATCTACACAGAGCTGTACCCGACTATTCAAATCTATTTGACCCTGAATGCTACTACAAAACGTCAAAAAATGTTTTGTTCTCTAACACAGATGAAAGGACATGGGGGTAAACCTTAAGATTTTACTGCTTTAAGTAAAGAAAGCCTCAACTTCCTGGGGAGAGTCTTAGACTTTTCACAAAACCCCTTTGTGGGCTGTTATCGTAGACTTCGGTAGGAACTGGAAAAACTGTAGTAGAACACCCCCCCCTCCCCCTCACAGGGAGGAAAAACCAGTACTTCAAAAACCAGTTGCACCCCAAACAATTTCAAAACCACAGTTCACATCCCATGTGATTTCCAGACTGATACAAAAAAATATATAAACAAAGGAAAAAAAACCCCTAACATTCCAAATAAGCGTGCACTCAAAATAAGAAGTCTAAAAAACTTAACTTCACTTGAAGGACGAACTTCTGTAACTATGGCTCCAACAGCAGTCTTTAATATTTGTAATAGCACTCGCCAAACCCCGGCAAGGGCTAGGGACCCCCTGTGTTTCAAAATAACTGTCAGGAGGAGGAATGTAGCACGAACCCTGAATAATGCACCAACTATATTTATATTTGTCGAAATAATTTGAAACCGAATATGAATAACAAATGCACTATAAATTTCATACAAGATTCCTCGGAGTCTATGGTGGGCTGGTATGAGCTTTCATTTATACATCTGGTTTTTGCTTTTGTGTTGTGAAGTGAACGCTCATATCTCAGGTCTTATATTTTGCATAAATTTAGCTATTTTAAGTGGCATAGTTTAGGCATCTATATGCTCTGTTAAATGTGGGATTAAGGGCCAGATGCACTAAACTTAACGAGCCCTTAATGAGCCCTTAACGAGCAAGTAGTAAACCCTGGCGTGCACTAAATACTTTTTTTCCGACGCCAGTGGCAGCTAACGAAAACGGAATGCAGATGAGCAAATTGTGCAGAAACCATCTACTATAATAAAACTCACCCTCAACGTTCTGAAGACAACGTTCTGAAGTCACTCAGTCTCTCCCTGAAGGGTTCATGGATTCATGGTGGTGAAGCCACAACACTGACCATGTCTCTCTGCCCCGCCCTCGCATGATGGACCAATTATAAAAAACACCCTCAACATTCTGAAACACAAAGGACCATCACAACACCGTTCCCAGGCAACACTAGGCAACATAAGACAGACCAATCAGAGGAAACTACATGACAATAAGGGAGGGGCATTCCCCAGCAGAATGGCTCAATATCTGTGCAGCACGGAGAGCACAGAGCCACCGCTGGAACGAGAGAAGAATATTCCTGCTATGGGTATGTGCAAAAATAGACCGGGGGGGGGGGGGGGAGAGAAATTTTTAAATGCCTAATGCCAGTACTGAAGAGTGCCAGAGGGCCTATTGCACAGACTATATTTGGGATCGCTTGACATGGAGTCAGAGGAGCCGGAAAACAACGTGCCCGTCACCATCTGGGACGTGGGCGAACAGGACAAGCTGCCAGCGACCCAGCCAGCAGCAAACAGCAACCAAGGACAGCACAGCACATCCCCCAACCCCCAAGCAAAAAACAAAACAAAAAAAGACACACAACAACCTGCACACACACCGCACCCTCACACACACACACACACACACACACACACACACACACACACAATAACTCTGTGACACATACACACACACACACAAAAAAAGCCACATGCTAGCGCCCGTTTCATTGGTTTCAGAAACGGGCCTTTTTTACTAGTGTTGTAATGACATGCACTAACCTTTTCCGATTGCCTTAACGGTGGAAAGCGCCGGAAAATCTAACGAGAGGTAGTACCTCTCATTGGGGCTGCGCTGGATTGAAAAACTGTCAATTACGCATGTCATATACGCCGCCGAAGACGCCGCGCCGCTCACCCCCCGTTTTTCAATCAGCTGATATCGGAGAGTGCAGTTGAAAGCTCCATCACCAAAATAGCCTTCCATTTTGGCCACCCAAATAATAAAAACTTTTTTGGCCGTGCTTCAGTCAGCGAGCTAAACGCGCTGTGATTGGCTCAGAGACTTCCAGGTCTCTCAGCTGACTGAAGCACGGTCAAAAAAGACGTTTTTATTATTTGGGTGTGAATAATGGCCAAAATGGAAGGCTATTTTTGTGATGGACGCTTTCAACTGCACTCTCCGATATCAGCTGATTGAAAAATGGGGGTGAGCGGTGTCTTCGGGCAGTGTATTTGACATACGCAGAGCAGACAGCATAACGCTTTGCTGCTCTGCGCATGCTTGACTGGCCGATTGGCCGACAGTTTTACGATGGAATAGAGAATGCAAGTGAGCTACAACGAGTAGCTCATTTGCATTCCCTTTTCTTGATGCATAGCCGTTCCCTACCGATTCGCTATGGAATTCGGTATGGAACGGTTCTAACGAGGACTTTAGTGCATCTTGCCCTCAGTACTGTTCCTGAGAGAGATTTGCGTGCAGTGAAAGTACTACATTCAAATCTCTCATGAATATTCATTGTGCATATCCTGAAAACCTGATTGGCTGGGGAGCCCCCAGGACAGGTTTGGGAACCACTGGCATAGGAATGAGCAAGAGCTGGTCATTTTGATATTTTTATGTACTGCAGTGAGGTGAGCAGAAGTAGATCATGCAGATATTTATTTTTCTGTTGTGTGTTGATTTTGAGTTTTGTTGTTTTTTTAATTGTTTTATGTTGTACTTCACTTTGGTTTAAAGTGGAATATAAATAATTTAAACTTAAGTTCACTTTGTCTTATCCATATTTGTCAGGGTTTGGTCTACATGTGATTTCCGAAACAATCCTCTTTCCTGCTGTATTTGTAACTTAATCAATAGCGTTTCTTGTTTTGAGGTCTTGCCACCCTCATTCATAAGTACACTAGTAAAAAAACCCTGTTTCTGATGCAAATGAAAGGGGGGGGGGGCTAGCAAGGTTTTCTTCAGAGTGTGCATGTGGGAGTGTGTGTGTCCCTGCCCTCTGCCCTCTCTCTCTCTCCCTCCCCCTCCGAGTCCAGTCCTTCAGTGTTGTGTCCTGCTGTTCTGTGTTTTTGTTACAGAGAGAGTGAGGGCATCTCTCTCCCCTCCCCCCTCTGAGTCCTTCACTGTTTCGTGGGATTTCCTGCTGTGCTGTTTTCCTTCACTCATGGGGAAACCGGATATCTCTGGCGCTTCACACTTCCGGCCGGAGGCTTCAGTGGTGCCTTTTATATAGATAAGTATTGCCATGCTGGGACAGACCAAAGATCCATCCAGCCCAGCATCCTGTTTCCAACAGTGGCCAATCCAGGTCACAAATACCTGGCAAGATCCCCCAAAAAGTACAAAACATTTTATTTTATGCTACTTATCCCAGAAATATTTTCCCCAAGTCCAATTTAATAATGGTCTATGGACTTTTCCTTTAGGAAGCCGTCCAAATCTTTTATAAACTCTGCTAAGCTAACTGCCCTTACCACATTTTCTGGCAACGAATTCTAGAGTTTAATTACACGTTGAGTGAAGAAAAAGTTTCTCCGATTTGTTTTAAATTTACTACATTGTAGCTTCATCGCAATCCCCCCTAGTCCTAGTATTTTTGGAAAGCGTGAACAGACGCTTCACATCTACCTGTTCAACTCCACTCATTATTTTATAAACCTCTATCATATCTCCCCTCAGCCGTCTTTTCTCCAAGATGAACAGCCCTAGCCGCTTTATCCTTTCCTCATAGGGAAGTCGTCCCATCCCCTTTATCATTTTTGTCACCCTTCTCTGCACCTTTTCTAATTCCACTATATCTTTTTTTGAGATGCGGCGACCAGAATTGAACACAATAGTTGATAATCTTTCACGCACATTTTTGCAATTGGCATGCAATATTGTGTGCACATGTTGAATATTGCTTGTTAAGCGCACAACTTGCCTAGTTAGGTGTGAGTGAACACCAATAACCAATAATCAGTGATTATTGGAGTTAATAGGCACTAATTGGCCCTAATTTGCAGGTGTGTGTGACTGCATCTAGGTGCTTTTCTGTTACAGGCAGATGATCAAAAGCCCCGCGCTGTTCCAAACAGCGCTCTAAAAATAGCGCTGGAACAGCCCGGGGCGCTATTAGACCTGTGATCAGAGATAATGCATGCAAATTTAAGCAGCGCAATTATCTCTGCTCATGGGGTAGAGGTGCAAGGAGTATTGTGCCTGAGCATGCGCTCAGCACAATCCTCCCGCACTTGTTTGACAGGTCTGGGCTGGAGACCAATGAAGAGAGAAGGACGCCCAACTTTAAATCGAAACATGGCTGTCCTCAACTTCACTGTTGCAGGGACGGCCAAATTTCAAGGGGGTGTCGGAGGTATAGCGACGGGGCAGTTGAGGACGTCCAAAATTTGGACATTTCTGCAATGGGCAGTTAAGGACATCCAAAATTGGATGTTTCTCATAGAAACATCCAATTTTGGATGTCCTCTACTGCCCCTTCACAGAAACGTCCAAATTTTGGATGTCCTCAACTGCCCTCGCTGGCAGGTTTGCTGCAGGGGGGAATGGGGGCCTGCCAGCATGCAAGTGCATGCTGGACAGGTCTCACCATTCCTCCCCAATGATCTGCAAACCCTAATGCCAGCTCAGAGCTGGCGTAGGGTTTGTCGCAGCCAGCGACCCAATCTTTGGCGCGCTGGACGCTGATCATTGGGGATGAATGCGTTAAGCGCTGATTAGCATGCATTTGCAAGCTACTTGCGCGAAGAGCCCTGTTTGGCATGCGTTTGCATGCTACTTGCGCTAAGAGCCCTCGAGCGCGTTGTTTCACGCGCTTGAAGGCTCTGATCATGGGGCGGTAGCAAAATCCGGCGCTAGTATGGCGCTAACAGCCTCTAGTGCTGGCTTTTGATCATCTGCCTGTTAGTGCCTAAGTGCTGTGGTGTGTAACATAGATGTCGGAGGGGCAATCCACACAGTGACATGCTAGACTTGTAGAGTACTGTCAGTTATATACAGTGGTGGAAATAAGTATTTGATCCCTTGCTGATTTTGTAAGTTTGCCCACTGACAAAGACATGAGCAGCCCATAATTGAAGGGTAGGTTATTGGTAACAGTGAGAGATAGCACATCACAAATTAAATCCGGAAAATCACATTGTGGAAAGTATATGAATTTATTTGCATTCTGCAGAGGGAAATAAGTATTTAATCCCTCTGGCAAACAAGACCTAATACTTGGTGGCAAAACCCTTGTTGGCAAGCACAGCGGTCAGACGTCTTCTGTAGTTGATGATGAGGTTTGCACACATGTCAGGAGGAATTTTGGTCCACTCCTCTTTGCAGATCATCTCTAAATCATTAAGAGTTCTGGGCTGTCGCTTGGCAACTCGCAGCTTCAGCTCCCTCCATAAGTTTTCAATGGGATTAAGGTCTGGTGACTGGCTAGGCCACTCCATGACCCTAATGTGCTTCTTCCTGAGCCACTCCTTTGTTGCCTTGGCTGTATGTTTTGGGTCATTGTCGTGCTGGAAGACCCAGCCACGACCCATTTTTAAGGCCCTGGCGGAGGGAAGGAGGTTGTCACTCAGAATTGTACGGTACATGGCCCCATCCATTCTCCCATTGATGCGGTGAAGTAGTCCTGTGCCCTTAGCAGAGAAACACCCCCAAAACATAACATTTCCACCTCCATGCTTGACAGTGGGGACGGTGTTCTTTGGGTCATAGGCAGCATTTCTCTTCCTCCAAACACGGCGAGTTGAGTTCATGCCAAAGAGCTCAATTTTTGTCTCATCTGACCACAGCACCTTCTCCCAATCACTCTCGGCATCATCCAGGTGTTCACTGGCAAACTTCAGACGGGCCGTCACATGTGCCTTCCGGAGCAGGGGGACCTTGCGGGCACTGCAGGATTGCAATCCGTTATGTCGTAATGTGTTACCAATGGTTTTCGTGGTGACAGTGGTCCCAGCTGCCTTGAGATCATTGACAAGTTCCCCCCTTGTAGTTGTAGGCTGATTTCTAACCTTCCTCATGATCAAGGATACCCCACGAGGTGAGATTTTGCATGGAGCCCCAGATCTTTGTCGATTGACAGTCATTTTGTACTTCTTCCATTTTCTTACTATGGCACCAACAGTTGTCTCCTTCTCGCCCAGCGTCTTACTGATGGTTTTGTAGCCCATTCCAGCCTTGTGCAGGTGTATGATCTTGTCCCTGACATCCTTAGACAGCTCCTTGCTCTTGGCCATTTTGTAGAGGTTAGAGTCTGACTGATTCACTGAGTCTGTGGACAGGTGTCTTTCATACAGGTGACCATTGCCGACAGCTGTCTGTCATGTAGGTAACGAGTTGATTTGGAGCATCTACCTGGTCTGTAGGGGCCAGATCTCTTACTGGTTGGTGGGGGATCAAATACTTATTTCCCTCTGCAGAATGCAAATAAATTCATATACTTTCCACAATGTGATTTTCCGGATTTAATTTGTGATGTGCTATCTCTCACTGTTACCAATAACCTACCCTTCAATTATGGGCTGCTCATGTCTTTGTCAGTGGGCAAACTTACAAAATCAGCAAGGGATCAAATACTTATTTCCACCACTGTATGTAACTGCTGCATTTAGGCACGTGTGCTTATGCCTGCCATAGAGGTAGCATTAGTTACGTTCATAACTGCAGACATATGCTAGTATTCTGTAAATAAATACTTATTTCTAGAATAAGCAGCATAAAATATATTCTCCGAGGACAAGCAGGCTGCTTGTTCTCACTGATGGGTGACGTCCACGGCAGCCCCTCCAATCGGAATCTTCACTAGCAAAGTCCTTTGCTAGTCCTCGCGCGCCCGCGCGCACCGCGCATGCGCGGCCGTCTTCCCGCCCGAAACCGGCTCGAGCCGGCCAGTCTTCTTTCGTCCGCACTCGGTACGGCTGTGTTTTTGCCGTGTCGAGCCCCGGAGAGTCGACCTCGCGCGTCCGTTGTTCAAATCGACGTGTTTTTTCTTCGGAAAAGGTTTAAATTCGTTCGGAAAGTGCTCCGCAAACCCCCTTGGGTTTCGTTTGCCCCTTCCCGTACTTCCAGTCTTTGCCCCGGTAAGTTTTCTTTCGTCGTCGGGGTAGGCCTCTTTTCGGCCTCGGTCGAGATTTTTTCTCCCTCAAAGTTTTGGTGCTCAAATTCGTCATTTCAGATTTTGATTTCGCCGGCGTGATTTTTCCGCCCATGACATCGAAGCCTTCCAGCGGCTTCAAGAAGTGCACCCAGTGCGCCCGGGTAATCTCGCTCACTGATAGACACTCTTCGTGTCTTCAGTGTCTGGGGGCCGAGCACCGTCCTCAGAATTGTAGCCTGTGTTCCCTGTTACAAAGGCGGACTCAGGTAGCGAGATTGGCCTAGTGGAACGTTTTGTTCTCGGGCTCTTCGTCGGCATCGGCACCGGGGTCATCGAGTGCATCGACGTCGTCAGCGTCCAGACCTTCATCCTCGGCCGCCAGTGCATCGAGTGCATCGAGGCATCGGCCCTCTGCATCGGCGCCGAGACATCGGATAGCTGCATCGGCGTTGGTGGTACCGGGACCTCGTCTGCTGATGTCGTCGGACGGTGGTGCATCGTCAGGAGTGCAGGTGAGGGCTGTCCTTTCCCCTGCTGGTGGCGGTGAGCCTTCGGGTGGGTCTCCCCCTACCCTGAGGGCTCCTGCGGTACAGCCCCCCCGGGATCGACCTGCTTCGACCTCGGCCCCGAGGAAGCGACGGATGGATTCTACGTCCTCCTCGTCGGTGCCGGGGAGCTCCGGTGACATTCTTCGGAAGAAGTCGAAGAAGCATCGACACCGGTCTCCTCCCCGCGTCGGCACCGAGAGCTCTGGGTCGCCGAGGGAGTCAGCACCCAGCAGGCATCGGCACCGAGAGGACCGCTCACCCTCTGTTCAGGAGGTGTCGATGCGCTCCACTCTGGACAGCCCGGAACAGCCTCCACGCCCGGAACAGGTTCTGACGTCGACGCCTGCATCGGCCTCCATGCCTTTCTCTGCAGCCGCTCTGAACGAGAGCCTCCGGGCCATTCTCCCAGAGATTCTGGGAGAGCTGTTGCGCCCTACCCCTCCGGTACCGGCGGTGCTTGCGCCTCCGGTACCGTCGAGTGTGGCGCCGGCTGGCCCATCGCCCGGGGTGAGGTCTCCGACGTCGGTACCGCGTGCGGTGCCGACTGCGGCCACCTCCCAGGAGGGCTCCCCGACTACGTCGGCGGAGGGAGCTTCGCCGATGCGGGCGAGGGAGTCTACCTCTCGACGCCCCCATCGTGGACGTGGCTGCACGGAGTCGAGCCGGGCGAGGTTGCAGACACAGGTCCGTGAACTTGTGTCTGACACCGAGGGTGAGGCCTCGTGGGAAGAGGAAGAAGACCCCAGATATTTCTCTGACGAGGAGTCTGAGGGTCTTCCTTCCGATCCCACTCCCTCTCCTGAGAGACAGCTTTCTCCTCCCGAGAGTCTGTCTTTTGCTTCCTTTGTCCGGGAGATGTCTACGGCCATCCCCTTCCCGGTGGTTGTGGAGGACGAGCCCAGGGCTGAAATGTTTGAGCTCCTGGACTATCCTTCTCCACCTAAGGAAGCGTCCACTGTTCCCTTGCACCATGTCCTGAAAAAGACATTGCTTGCGAACTGGACCAAGCCACTAAGTAATCCCCACATCCTCAAGAAGATCGAGTCCCAGTACCGGATCCATGGGGACCCAGAGCTGATGCGCACTCAGTTGCCTCACGACTCTGGAGTTGTGGATCTGGCCCTAAAGAAGGCTAAGAGTTCTAGGGAGCATGCTTCGGCGCCCCCGGGCAGACTCTAGAACCTTAGACTCCTTTGGGAGGAAGGCCTACCATTCCTCTATGCTCGTGGCCAAAATCCAGTCTTACCAGCTCTACACGAGCATACACATGCGGAATAATGTGCGGCAGTTGGCGGGCTTGGTTGATGCTCTCCCCCCTGAGCAAGCCAAGCCTTTTCAGGAGGTGGTCAGGCAGCAGAAGGCGTGCAGAAAATTCCTGGCCAGAGGGGTGTATGACACCTTTGATGTTGCGTCCAGGGCCGCTGCTCAAGGTGTGGTGATGCGCAGGCTCTCATGGCTGCGTGCCTCCGACCTGGAGAATAGACTCCAGCAGCGGATTGCGGACTCGCCTTGCCGTGCGGACAATATTTTTGGAGAGAAGGTCGAGCAGGTGGTAGAGCATCTCCACCAGCGGGATACCGCATTCGACAAGTTCTCCCGCCGGCAGCCTTCAGCATCTACCTCTACAGGTAGAAGATTTTTTGGGGGAAGGAGGACTGTTCCCTACTCTTCTGGCAAGCGTAGGTACAATCCTCCTTCTCGACAGCCTGCGGCCCAGGCTAAGCCCCAGCGCGCTCGCTCTCGTCAGCAGCGTGCGCCTCAGCAAGGCCCCGCGGCTCCCCAGCAAAAGCAAGGGGCGAGCTTTTGACTGGCTCCAGCAGAGCATAGCCGACATCCAAGTGTCAGTGCCGGGCGACCTGCCAGTCGGAGGGAGGTTGAAAGCTTTTCACCAAAGGTGGCCTCTCATAACCTCCGATCAGTGGGTTCTGCAAATAGTCCGGCAAGGATACACCCTCAATTTGGCCTCAAAACCTCCAAATTGTCCACCGGGAGCTCAGTCTTACAGCTTCCAGCACAAGCAGGTACTTGCAGAGGAACTCTCCGCCCTTCTCAGCGCCAATGCGGTCGAGCCCGTGCCATCCGGGCAAGAAGGGCTGGGATTCTATTCCAGGTACTTCCTGTGGAAAAGAAAACAGGGGGGATGCGTCCCATCCTAGACCTAAGGGCCCTGAACAAATATCTGGTCAAAGAAAAGTTCAGGATGCTTTCCCTGGGCACCCTACTTCCCATGATTCAGGAAAACGATTGGCTATGCTCTCTGGACTTGAAGGATGCCTACACACACATCCCGATACTGCCAGCTCACAGACAGTATCTGCGATTTCAGCTGGGCACACGTCACTTCCAGTACTGTGTGCTACCCTTTGGGCTCGCCTCTGCGCCCAGGGTGTTCACAAAGTGCCTGGCTGTAGTAGCAGCGGCACTTCGCAGGCTGGGGGTGCACGTGTTCCCATATCTCGACGATTGGCTGGTGAAGAACACGTCCGAGGCAGGAGCCCTGCAGTCCATGCAGATGACTATTCGCCTCCTGGAGCTACTGGGGTTTGTGATAAATTACCCAAAGTCCCATCTTCTCCCAGCACAGAGACTCGAATTCATAGGAGCTCTGCTGGATTCTCGGACGGCTCGCGCCTATCTCCCAGAGACGAGAGCCAACAACTTATTGTCCCTCGTCTCGCGGGTGCGAACGTCCCAGCAGATCACAGCTCGGCAGATGTTGAGATTGCTGGGCCACATGGCCTCCACAGTTCATGTGACTCCCATGGCCCGCCTTCACATGAGATCTGCTCAATGGACCCTAGCTTCTCAGTGGTTTCAGGCTGCTGGGGATCTAGAAGACGTGATCCACCTGTCCACGAGTTTTCTCGAATCCCTGTATTGGTGGACGATTTGGTCCAATTTGACTCTGGGACGTCCTTTCCAAATTCCTCAGCCACAAAAAGTGCTGACCACGGATGCGTCTCTCCTGGGATGGGGAGCTCATGTCGATGGGCTTCACACCCAAGGAAGCTGGTCCCTCCAGGAACGCGGTCTACAGATCAATCTCCTGGAGTTGCGAGAGATCTGGAACGCTCTGAAGGCTTTCAGAGATCGGCTGTCCCACCAAATTATCCAAATTCAGACAGACAACCAGGTTGCCATGTACTATGTCAACAAGCAGGGGGGCACCGGATCTCGCCCCCTGTGTCAGGAAGCCGTCAGCATGTGGCTCTGGGCTCGCCGTCACGGCATGGGGCTCCAGGCCACATATCTGGCAGGCGTAAACAACAGTCTGGCCGACAGACTGAGCAGGATTATGCAACCTCACGAGTGGTCGCTCAACTCCCGAGTGGTGCGCCAGATCTTCCAAGCGTGGGGCACCCCCTTGGTGGATCTCTTCGCATCTCGAGCGAACCACAAAGTCCCTCAGTTCTGTTCCAGGCTTCAGGCCCCCGGCAGACTGGCATCGGATGCCTTCCTCCTGGATTGGGGGGAGGGCCTGCTGTATGCTTATCCTCCCATTCCTCTGGTGGGGAAGACTTTGTTGAAACTCAAGCAAGACCGAGTCACCATGATTCTGATTGCTCCTTTTTGGCCGTGTCAGATCTGGTTCCCTCTTCTTCTGGAGTTATCCTCCGAAGAACCGTGGAGATTGGAGTGTTTTCCGACCCTCATCACGCAGGACGAAGGGGCTCTTCTGCATCCCAGCCTCCGGTCCCTGGCTCTCACGGCCTGGATGTTGAGAGCGTAGACTTTGCCTCTTTGGGTCTGTCAGAGGGTGTCTCCCGCATCTTGCTTGCTTCCAGGAAAGAGTCCACTAAGAGGAGTTACTTCTTTTTATGGAGGAGGTTTGCCGTCTGGTGTGACAGCAAGGCCCTAGATCCTCGCTCTTGTCCTACACAGACCCTGCTTGAATACCTTCTGCACTTGTCTGAGTCTGGTCTCAAGACCAACTCTGTAAGGGTTCACCTTAGTGCAATCAGTGCATACCATTACCGTGTGGAAGGTAAGCCGATCTCAGGACAGCCTTTAGTTGTTCGCTTCATGAGAGGTTTGCTTTTGTCAAAGCCCCCTGTCAAGCCTCCTACAGTGTCATGGGATCTCAATGTCGTTCTCACCCAGCTGATGAAACCTCCTTTTGAGCCACTGAATTCCTGCCATCTGAAGTACTTGACCTGGAAGGTCATTTTCTTGGTGGCAGTTACTTCAGCTCGTAGAGTCAGTGAGCTTCAGGCCCTGGTAGCCCAGGCCCCTTACACCAAATTTCATCATAACAGAGTAGTCCTCCGCACTCACCCTAAGTTCTTGCCAAAGGTCGTGTCGGAGTTCCATCTGAACCAGTCAATTGTCTTGCCAACATTCTTTCCCCGTCCTCATTCCTGCCCTGCTGAACGTCAGCTGCACACATTGGACTGCAAGAGAGCATTGGCCTTCTATTTGGAGCGGACACAGCCCAACAGACAGTCCGCCCAATTGTTTGTTTCTTTTGATCCCAATAGGAGGGGAGTGGCTGTGGGGAAACGCACCATATCCAATTGGCTAGCAGATTGCATTTCCTTCACTTACGCCCAGGTGGGGCTGGCTCTTGAGGGTCATGTCACGGCTCATAATGTTAGAGCCATGGCTGCGTCGGTAGCCCACTTGAAGTCAGCCTCTATTGAAGAAATTTGCAAAGCTGCGACGTGGTCATCTGTCCACACATTCACATCTCATTACTGCCTGCAGCAGGATACCCGACGCGACAGTCGGTTCGGGCAGTCAGTTCTTCAGAACCTGTTTGGGCTTTAGGATCCAACTCCACCCCCCGAGGGCCCTGTTTGTTCTGTTCCAGGCTGCACTCTCAGTTAGTTGGTAAATTTTTTAGGTCAATCTCAGTTATGTCCTCGCCGTTGCGAGGCCCAATTGACCATGGTTGTTGTTTTGAGTGAGCCTGGGGGCTAGGGATACCCCATCAGTGAGAACAAGCAGCCTGCTTGTCCTCTGAGAAAGCGAATGCTACATACCTGTAGAAGGTATTCTCCGAGGACAGCAGGCTGATTGTTCTCACAAACCCGCCCGCCTCCCCTTTGGAGTTGTGTCTTCCCTTGTATTGTCTTGCTACATACTGGACTGGCCGGCTCGAGCCGGTTTCGGGCGGGAAGACGGCCGCGCATGCGCGGTGCGCGCGAGGACTAGCAAAGGACTTTGCTAGTGAAGATTCCGATTGGAGGGGCTGCCGTGGACGTCACCCATCAGTGAGAACAATCAGCCTGCTGTCCTCGGAGAATACCTTCTACAGGTATGTAGCATTCGCTTTGTACTGTTTTTGGAATCTTGCCAGGTAGTTGTAACCTGGATCGGCCACTCTTGGAAATGGGATGCTGGGCTGGATGGACCTTCAGTCTATCCCAGTATGGCAACGCTTATGTTCTTATAAAAAAGCAGTTTATTGCTGTTAACAGGATTTGTGCTTAGCACACACAATTAAGGCACCTAACTTCAATCAGCCTGTACAGAATTACCCCAATACTGTATACCGTATTTTTCGGACTATAAGACGCACTTTTTTCCCCCAAAATTTGGGAGGAAAATGGGGGGTGCATCTTATAGTCCGAAGGTAGCGAGGTCCGAGTTCGGGATCGCCCTCCCCTACTCACGTCACGCGATGTTCCCTGGTGGTCTAGTGACGTCGGGGCAGGAAAGAGCCCCCTCTTTCCTGCCCAGCGCGCTGCTCTCCGTCCTCCTGTATGCTGCCTGACGGTCTCGGCGAGATTCAAAATAGCCGCCGAGAATTGAAGTCTCGGCGGCCATTTTGAATCTCGCAGAGACCGTCAGGCAGCATACAGGAGGACGGAGAGCAGCGCGCTGGGCAGGAAAGAGGGGGCTCTTTCCTGCCCCGACGTCACTAGACCACCAGGGAACATCGCGTGACGTGAGTAGGGGAGGGCGATCCCGAACTCGGACAAGACGCACCGGAGCACCTAGGTTTTAGAGGAGGGAAAAAGGAAATTTTTTTTTTTCCTATTTCCCTCCTCTAAAACCTAGGTGCGTCTTATGGTCCGGTGCGTCTTATAGTCCGAAAAATACGGTAAATGTCCATTGGACAGTTTTATAAGGGCCCACTTTTGCACCAAAAAGGCTTTTAAAATCACCCCTGTGATGTGGAAGTCACCTAAATGATCTGATGGTGTCCTTTGTACCTCGTGATTTGACCCTTGTCCATATGCAGCAGATGTATTCAATCCTCCCGTGAGCAGTTTGAATGAGAGACTATTGCTAACTGAATTTTTGGACACAATACTCCCATTATCTGCTGGTTATATATAACACGATGTCTTTTTAATCCCTTCTTTAGTGGGCAGTGGACTGCAGTGAGCAGTTAGATGGCAGCTGTTCCTCGTCCAAGGGGAAAGTCTCCTCCAACTCTCACATCAAGGTAAGGCATTTATTTGACACTTTCAGGCAAGCCTTTAAGCCCCAGATATGAATGGTTGGATCCTTGACCTGCCTGCAAGATTTCAGTTGAAGTTTGCAGGGAAGTGGTGACATGGTAAAGATTTTTGGAAATAAAGCAATATGTGATGTAACTTGGGCACACGTCTGCTAAAGAATGGAGCTTCCAATGGTATCTTGGTGTGTGTGGGTCGTGCCTTTGGAAGAGAAGTTCCTAGCAATTTCATTGTGCCTGTGAATACTAGGGGGATCGAAATTCAATTGGCAGCATTATTCCTGGATATTCGATGCCAGGCCTTGTCCGGGCTTTGGCGTTGTATATCTGGTTTAACATGGCCGGTTAAGTGGTTATTCAGAAGTAGCTATAGGTTAGCAAACAAAGATAGGACTTGTTTTGTGCAGTCCCATTTACGCGATTACCCTGGCTGGTTAAGGGCTGAGTATACACTACTACTACTTATCATTTCTATAGCGCTACTAGTCAGTTTTCACTTAGGTGCTAACTGCTAGTTTTCTGCAGTGATAAATGGTTAAGTGCCACTGAAAATTAGTGGGTAGCAAGTGATTTAACCGGTCAACGGCCAAATAATTTGTTTTGAATCAAGGTCGTAGCCAGACCGGCGGGAGGGGGGGTCCAGAGCCCGAGGTGAGGGGGCACATTTTAGCCCCCCCCCCGGCGCCAACGACGACCCCCCCCCGACATTGCCAACCCCTCCGCCGTCGACCCTCTCGACCCCCCCCCCCCGCCGCCAACCCGCCGTCGCCTACCTTTGCTGGCGGGGGACCCCAACCCCCACCAGCCAAGGTCCTTTTCTTCCCGCGCAAGGCTTCCTTCTGTTTCCAGCTGATCTGCAAGGCTCCGTTCTGTGAGTCTGATGTCCTGCACGTTGTACGCGCAGGACGTCAGAAACAGAAGGAAGCTTTTTGCGGAAAGAAGAGGACCTCGGCTGGCGGGGGCTGGGGTCCCCTGCCAGCAAAGACAGGCGACGGTGGGTTGGCGGCGGGAGGGGGGGTCGAGAGGGTCCTCGGCAGGGGTGTCCAGGGCCAAATCTACGGGGGCCCAGGCCGCCCCCCCCGGCCCCACGTAGCTATGCCACTGTTTTGAATATTGACCAGCAGATGCTTAGATTTTTCAGTAATTTAGATCTTTGGGTTTTCATGACCCCCACTAGAGGAACATGAGCATATATTTCTTGTTTTCGAGGGCTGGCAGAAGTGAAGACTCCTCCTTAGTCTGCATCTTGGAAGAAAGCTATTACCTTATTTTGCTAGTCCCATGGCAGCATCATAGGCTGTAGAACCCCACTGTGTAGGTGAAAAACATGAATCTTTTTTTCTGCCGTTGAGATTCTGCCTGCCTCCAGTGAGTCCCAGGCTATGTTGCACAGAGGCACATCATGAATACTGATGTGGTCTGTGTTAAGGGTACATTGAAAATTGTGTCGTGATTAGAGGTTAAAAATATAAAACGTTCTCTTACATTAGGTGTGTTGCTTCAGCATAAAATCTATTTTACTGTTCTGAGATCTTGCCACATACTTGTGACCTAAATTGTCCTCTGTTGGAAACAGGATACAGGGCTTGATGGACCTTCAGTTTGTCCCAGTATGGCAATGTTTATGTTATGTGCTCATTTCTTGTGACATGAAAAATGTCCAACACTGAGTATGCAGTATATTGACAGAGTAAAGCATTTTGCAGTTCTGCTGTATACCTGAAGAAAGGTCTTGAGGCAGAGATTGAAATATTGTCAAGTAAAATATATGAATTTAGACCTTGGTAATTTATCTTGTGTAATGATCCTCTGGGGTAGGGATATTTTTTAATCCAAGTGAGCTAGTTGGCCCAGAAGAGAAATTTGAAGTTCAAGATCATTTCCTCGGGGAAACTCTGAATAGCTGTGTGTGATGTAGTTTCTAGCAGTACCAGCTGTAAAGATTTTGTCAGTGATTTATCAAACTTGGTATTTGCGCTGAGTTTTTTTTTTTGATGATATGATGTTCTGTTTTCTTTATCTGGGAGGCAGCTGTCTGCAGATGCATCAGAGTGATTTAGTGCTGAAGGGTCCTGTCGGAATGAAAAGTGTTACATAAATCTAAATTACTGTTAGGGTTCTGGCTATTATGATATTTTTTTTCCCTTCCTTCCTTTTACAGTTGAATATTTATTTACTTTTAACATAGATGTCATCATGGTTCTAGGCTGGTGCTACTATTTAGCATTTCTATAGCGCTACAAGGCGTACGCAGCGCTGCACAAACATAGAAGAAAGACAGTCCCTGCTCAAAGAGCTATGTAATAAAAGTGAGCCAAGTATAGGACAATCAAGCCATTGTGACATCACTGATGAGGTTGGCTCTTATTGGTGGACTGAGGCATTATGACATCACAATATTAGCTCTGGTTACAAGAGACTACTACTACTACTATTTAGCATTTCTATAGCGCTACAAGGCGTACGCAGCGCTGCACAAACATAGAAGAAAGACAGTCCCTGCTCAAAGAGCTTACAATCTAATAGACAAGAAATAAAGTAATCAAATCAATGTGTACAGGAAGGAGGAGAGGAGGGTAGGTGGAGGCGAGTGGTTACGAGTCAAAAGCTAAAGAGGTGGGCTTTCAGTCTAGATTTAAAGGTGGCCAAGGATGGGGCAAGACGTAGGGGCTCAGGAAGTTTATTCCAGGCGTAGGGTGCAGCGAGACAGAAGGCGCAAAGTCTAGAGTTGGTGAGCCCTTGGACCGCAGTCGGGGAACATAGGGACCCAACTTGCAGGCAAAGTGTCCTTGATTAGTGGCAGACGAGACATGCCTAGGAGAACCAGGCTAACTAGAGAGGAACTCTGAGAGACAGGCTCAACTGAAGCAGGACCTGGTGGTGGCTCTGAAAAGGGCCCCTTTGGGGAAGGTCTGATGGATCAGGACTTGGAGGAGAGGCAAGGACAGTCGGATGCTTGGCTGGAGATGAGGCAAGGCTAGGCTGGAGACATGGCAACAGACAAGAGGTTCTGTTGTGAAGGCAGCACCAGAAAGTCCAGAGCTGCCTCTAAATATGCCCTGGCTAGTGATGTCATTGCCGGGTGCTTTGGGGAATGTCGTGCCACCGGCCCTTGAAAATTTGAGTTGCAGCATATGTGTGTGCCTAGGGACGGGGAGCCTGTAGTAGCCGGGGTGAAGGAGGAAGCAGCACAGCTGACCCACTGCCCAGTGGAAAGACCCAAGACCCCCAGGAAGGGCCATGGGGCCGACCCTGGCATCCCCCACTCCGGAATCAGGAAGTGAGTCGGGGTGTGGGCATGAGTCACAGTGGGTCATGATAGTACCCCCCCCTCCCCCGTTCTGGATTTGGGTTTATAGGGAAGCTTTCTGTCCGATCAGAGGTTTTCTTTGGAAAAGCATGGTTGGGCCTTTAGTGCAGCGGACTTTGATCCTGGGGAACTGGGTTCGATCCCCACTGCAGCTCCTTGTGACTCTGGGCAAGTCACTTAACCCTCCATTGCCTCAGGTACAAATAAGTACCTGTATATACTATGTAAACTGCCTTGAATGTAGTTGCAAAAACCACAGAAAGGCGGTTTATCAAGTCCCATTCCCTTTCCTTCCCCTTTCTGTGTGCTCTTGGTATCCCACCTTGCCTTTTGGCTTTGATTTCTTAAAGGCTCTTAATATGCAAACCTTTCCCTGCTCTCACTTCCTCAGTATTCTCTCTGTAATCCTGACTCCAATTTGCAGTATCGCTTCTTAAGTTTTTATCTCTGATGTTCATTTCTTTACACAACTTGTTCTTATTTTTACAAAGCACTGTAGTCATTTTTTTAATGCTTCTTGCGTGCTCACTCAGATTTCATCGTTTCTCTTGCTGCTTTTAGCTTTTAAAATCTACAGAGAATCTTTCCTGAGAGAAACGAAAAGATGTAGCTAATGTGTGAGCCTTTGAGATCACTTGATACCTCCTTTCTCTGGAACCAGGCTTTGCAGTAGCGTTCTTCCTTTGACAACATCTTGAAGCAATAATGCTTTCTTCACTTGCATTTAACACACTGAATATAAGTATTTCAAAATAGCAAAGCAACAATTTAGGCCAATTGACTGCATTGAGTTTAACATTAAGATTAAACTGCTTCTGTAAGCTTTTTGCCACACCAGACCGTTCCGTTTCATGTTGGGACTCTGCTTATCCGGGAGATTTAATTTAATTTAATTCATGGTTTTATAGCCTGCCACTTTTTTGTTTAAAAATTACAGATCCCAAACTATAGAACTCTATCAATTAAAACAAGTTTGGATTTCCATAAGTAAGGCTTCAGCAACCAGAAATGTTGTGATAACACAGATGATAAACCCCTGCCTTAGCTGTAGTTGTTAAATGCTGAGTGCAAGGTATACACACAGCTGTTTTCAAAGTCATTTGATCTGCAGGTTTCCATGGATGCCGGATTTTCAGAGCCAGCCAGCCAGCCAACACACTGCAGTGAAATTACAGGGCACCGTTGGCAAGACCCAGACAGTATCCAAATGTATTATGCAAACTGGCTAAGGGACTTATTTCCTAAAGTGAATCAAACCTTGTTTAATGTATGCTTGCAATACGCTTTATTATCCCCCTGTAATCAACGGGTGGTGAGCCCTTCGTGAATCCTGTATTCACGGTAACATGGATTCTCATGCCTAATAAAACTGTATAAGTGGCTCCTGGGCCTATGCGTCCTCAAGGATTGCCGACTTCTCTCTGGCCCCGATGCACAAAACATACCAGGGCAGCAATGTGCAATTTTTAACTGGTTGTAGCCGGTTTAGCATGCACAGTAGTCGGCGAGTAATGCACAAAGGGTTCTGCGAGCCCTTTTCTGTTTTGCCATAGCAGCCAACGTGAATCATATGCTA